>NW_026706864.1:1200000-1886529 GCF_024137745.1 Phymastichus coffea
CCGCATTGCAATCAAGCGCAGAAAAATCCGGCACTTTTGCTTATATTTTGTTTACAACGCGTTTCAGATTTTACATATGCATCGTATGGGAATCATATTGCATAAAATAAAATTGCATTAACATTCCGAAACACATATTTCACGGTATTGTACAGTCATTAAATTATTGAGATTATTTTAATCTAAGTCGTGACATTTAGAAATAATCCCGCTAAAATTCGTTAGTCGCAGAGATTAAGATTATGTGTCGATTTTGCACCTGGTTAGTCGCCAAATTGTAGCTAAAATTATAAGCAATTTCTTCTTTGTTATTTCTGGTAATATTCAAATTAAGATCACTTTCAGCCAACTATCAAAAGCAGAACTCGGTAAGAAATGTGCTTACAAGAAAAACAATATAGAACAAGATGTTCTTTGGAATACAAACGGAAACTTTGTTGATTATCAACAATCAGATATATTGCGGCCAAAAGACACTGGTTTACCCGTAATAGTTGACGGAAAACATTTGCAAAGTTCTGAAAGTCGCCTTTTCTGTCCAATGTATTGGAGTTTGGTTCCATCATGGTTTAAGGTAAAAAATAGTCTACTCTTTCAAAATTAGATATTCATGTTAGTTATTTGTTCAGGGTGATTTGCACGAGTGGCAAGCTACAACGCATAATGCTCGCGTTGAAAATCTCAATCAAAGCAAAATTTATTCAGCGTCAGTGAATGAAGGCAAACGTTGTGTTGTAGTAATGGAAGGCTTTTTTGAGTTCAAAAAAACTGGACAAGGGCCAGCTGAAGTGTATTTTCTTCAGTCTCCAGACAACAATTTGTTGAAAGCTGCAGGTCTCTTCAGTACTGTGAAAACTAAAAAGGTAAAAGTTGTGCAACTCTAAATTGTGTAACGGTTTTATGTTATAATAAAAACTGAATTATTTATAGGGAGTAACTTTGAATACCTGTACAGTAATAACAACAGAAGCAGAAAATGATGTCAAGCAAGTTCATCATAGAGTTCCTTTATTGCTTCGTGATGACTCTGATGTTGAGGTACAAATTAAATAATTCTAAGATTTTCTTACAATGTTAACAAATGGAATCTTTATCCATAGGCTTGGCTAAACTTCAAAACAGTTTCATCATCAGATGCAATATTCAAAATAAAAAACAACAAACAACTTGATTTAAAGTTTCACAAAACTTCTAAAATTGGCTCTAGAGAACCAGCTGAAGTAGGCTTTAAGTAAGTCCTTTTCTTTAAAATTACATATATTATTGACTTATATAAATTCTGTAATCTTATAATATTTTCAATTAGGAAAAAAATATTAGGATCAAGAAGTGTAATGTCAAACTGGCTTAACTCTGGATCTGGCAAAGGCGTTAAACGTAAAGCAGAAGATTAAGTTTTACTTTATAACAAAACCTAATCTTTTTACTTGAGATTGTTAGAATTCTTGGAAATTCGTCTCTTATACAAAGCTAGTACTCGTTATTAATAATTTATGTAATTTTTAAGTAACTGTTTTTGTACTCATTTGTAAAATTTCGCTCAATAAAACGTATATTTCTAGGAAATGTAAAGGGATTTTTATCAAGATAATAAATGCACACTTAAATGAAATCGAAAAAAAATTTTTATTCTCTTTCTCCACCAAAAAAGACAAATATATCGTTTAATTGACAATGATAAGACATCGAAAGTAAACGGAAGAGAAAAAAAGAAACTTATAATTGAATTATTAATAATAAAAACGCGAAACGAATGACAAAGAAAAAAAATAACTTCGAAAAAAAAGGCAAAGTCTCACAATTGATAATCGAAAAAAAGAAAAGACGCGAAATTGATTATCATAATCCGCAGCATCTTCCAGAAAAACAAGCAGCAGATTGGACGTGGGAGGTTTTTACTCTTTCTTGGCAGCAACAGCATTCTTGGCCTGGTGAGCTTGAAGTACAGCAACGGCTTCCTCCACTTTAGCCTTGAGCGACTCGTGATGCTCAAGCATGTGAAGCAACTCGCTGTTGTCGATTTCCAATAACATACCGGTAATCTTACCGGTTAGATTGGGATACATACATTGTATCAAGGGGAACAATCGTTCACCCAACATCTGCTTCTGCTCTTGAGGCTGAGCTGCAGCCAACATGGATGCTGTTAACGGCTCCTGACCCTGAATATGCACAGCTTGCTGAGTTGGTGGCTGAGCTGTGATTGGCATCTGCTGTGGTGGATTACGCATGTTTGGCGTGTACTTGTAGTTCGAGGGACGTGTCTGAGGTGTCACGCCCACTGCAGGTCCAGCCATCGTTCGATTCTGCATGTTCGCAGCTCCTGCCACTGCTTGTTGGCCAGCTGTAAATGATTAGATATGTTAAATTGCTACCTCTTGTCATATTCTTAATTTTATAAATACAATTTATTCTTTACTTTTTTTTCGATTTTATAGACGTCGAGTACTGTTATTCAAATTTACAATGGCAAATTAATTAATATTACTGTTACAGGTATCAAATTTGAAAATTTAAAACTTTCCTGATAAATATAAAAAAAAATACTATTGTTAAAACCCCATTAGTATATTCACTTATAATAAATCATAAAATAATTAACAAAAGATTTTTCCTTGACCACAAGAAAATGAAAGTACACAAATAAAAAAAAAAGCAGAATGATGCTTACCTGTTATGGGTCTAGCAGAAAGTGGATTGCGCATAGCGCTAGATTGAGCTGCTGGAGCTCTGGGTGCAGCTCTGAATGGTGCCTGCGTACCAGCGAAGCCAGAGCTACCGATTTGTGCATTTGGTCTAACCGGTTGCGCTGGCCACCTTGGTGTTGTACGTATCTGCGTCATCTGTGCTGGTCCATAGAATCGTTGCGGTTGCGGCAACGTCGGCACGAAGTAACTTCCAGCACCGCCTGCCTGGAACACCTGGCCCATGTGCTGCATGCGAATATTAGCCACCCGTTGTAGGTATTGCGACGCCAAATGCGCTTTACGATCTTCCTTGCGTTGAGCCAGTGCCACGTATAATGGCTTCGAGCCGACGATGCGACCGTTCATCTCTGTGACAGCTTTGGTTGCTTCTTCTGGAAGGGAGAAACAAACGAAGCCGAAACCCTTGCTGCGTCCATCTTCCATCATTACCTAATGAATATATGATTGATGATTAATACATTATTTTGCCAAAAAGTTCGACTAAAGAAATTATTAACGAATGTTACCTTGACAGAGGTGATTGTTCCGAATGGAGCGAACTCCTTCCTCAAGCGTTCGTCGTCAATGGTATCGTCTAAATTCTTAACGTATAAGTTCACCCCTTGGTATCTGTTGAGCCTTTCAATCTTCAGTTGTTCAAATTTGCGTTTGAGTTCCTGTTGACGTTCAGCCTTCTTCTGTGCACGACCAACATAAAGAATCTTTCCATCGGACAATTCTTTGCCATTGAGATCAGCAACTGCGCGATCAGCAGCCGATGGATCCTCGAAGGCAACAAACCCAAAGCCACGTGATTTGCCATCATCTTTACTCATCACTTTGTGACTGGTAATTGTACCATACTTCTCGAACATGTCCTTGAGCTTTTCATCCGACATGTCTTCACCAAAGTTCTTTACGTACACATTTGTGAATAACTTGGCCTTTTCACCCAACTCCTTTTCGCGTTCTTTGCGCGAGATGAACTTGCCTACATATACCTAAAATTGAATAACAATTTAAAGTGTTTTAGTTTTTCATGAGTAATATATGAACGAAGACAATGTATTTTTATTCAATTGTTCTCATTATTGAAACAAATTTTATTTGTAAAATTTTCAACTCATTTCAGATACATCAACCTAGATGAAAAACTATTTCAGAAATTCAAAAAAAAAACAATAAAAAATTCAATTTGGCATTTCATAACACATATAGTCTGTTATTTTAAATCCTGTCTAAATAGATTTATTTAGATAAAAGACAGATAAATGATGAATATAAGGATAACTCAGAGATAAATAAGGAGCTTCATATCAGGAAGTACATTTTCTTAAAACTAATTTCAATACAATTTACAACAAAAATTACTGTTCTTTTGTTGTTTTGAAGAGTTAACAAAATAAATAAATAATCTTATTCAACCAAATATAATGATTATTCAAATGTGAAAAGTACATTCATATAAAATAATTTGATAGTAAATATTTCTATCAAGGTGTTTTTCTACTCTTGTTCACCTCAAGTAGCAAATCAATAGCAAAGCAATTACCTTTTTGCCATTCAGCAACATTCCGTTGACCTTGTCAATAGATTTATTAGCAGCTTCTTCAGTTTCAAAGTGCACAAATCCATAACCCTTAGAGGAGCCTGTCTCATCCTGGGCGACCTTGCAACTCAAAATATTTCCAAAAGCCGAGAAAGTATCATACATGGCTTTATTGTCAATGTTTTTGTCCAAGTTCTTGATAAAGACATTTCCAACTCCAGAGCGTCGCAGAGATGGATCACGTTGCGACCACATGATACGAATTGGACGTCCCTTTATCATGTCAAAGTTCATGGTGTCAAGTGCTCTTTCAGCTGCAAATAAAATATTTATAATCAGTTAAATTTCGAAAGCATTTAAAATTGCAATATAGAAAGTGCAGCACGGTGCAATATCTGAAATAAATGATACAAAATACCAGTATAAAAATGTCGAAAAAAATAATCGCTAAATATTTTGATCGTTTTAAGATGTTTTATTATACTCGAAGAACATAGAAAAACTTAAACAAAAATGAAAGTTCAGAAAACTTTCCATCTGGAATGATTAATCATTGTCTCGTTACGATCTGTTCAGATAATTCAATGCTTTTTCAATATCAAGGTAAACCGTGAAGCGCTTTTCATGATAAATCGTTGCCGAACGAGCAATCGTTACGTTTCAAATAATCACCCAACGGTCATGACATTGAAATCTTAGTTTTGTTTCCATGCATATGTTTACGCTTAGCCTGATCAGCCTTTTGTTCTTGTTGAATATCCTCGATGCCCTCGTCATATTATTGACACGGGCTAATCGCATTCGTGTGTTTGGCAACAATGATAAATACTACACGGCATCAAAGGTTTTCGAAATGTAAATGACTCATCAACGACGAAAAGTTACGACATATGGCACTCTTAACAAATCGTAGATGCAACGGAAAAAAGAGAAAAATCTTTTGCCTTTCGCGTGCGGATGGAATGCATTAGAAAGTTGAACGCGGCAATATGGCGAGTCGCGAAAGGCGAAAAATGAGTCATCGAATTCATGGGGAGAGAGATACCACGCTTCCGCGTGCTCGGTTTTTCCGAGTTCTCTGGCGCAAAATCAATATGGTGGCACACGTGCTGCGCGTATACCAGACAAATAAAAAAACTTACCATCGGCAGGCTGCTGGAAGTTGACGTAGGCGTAGCCAAGAGAGCGTCGGGTAACGGCATCACGACAAACGCGGATGGACAATACAGGACCCGCCGATGAGAATTTCTCAAATAACATGGCTTCTGTAATGTCCGAATGAAGGTCGCCCACGTAAAGCGAGGCCATGGGGTAGTTCGGCGCTCCAGGATTCATGTTGTGCACTTGCTTCTTTTTTTTATTATTATGTTACTTTATTTATCTTTTTTTTTGTTGATTTTGCCTCGTTTCCTTTTTTTTATAACTTTTTTTGCTTGTAACGCGTGTATCTATGTCTCGTGTCTGTGTGTGTAGAGGAAGAGAAAAAAGTGAACGTTGACTTGATACTTCTCTTCTCGTTGATGTGTCTCGCGCGCGTCACTTGGCCACGCGGGTTGAAAAAACACGAAAACTTTCTTCCTTTGAAGAGAAAAACTTAAAAGATTCTTCTTTCTTTTTCGTTTGTCGTTTTCTTTTTGTTTTTTTACTTACGCAGGTTACTCTCGCGCGGATTTTCTCGGCTACGATTTTGCGATTTTTTTGGTTGATTTTTTTTTATTATTTTAATATTTTTTTGGATTTTTACTTTTTTTTTATTTAGTTATTTTTTTTATAGAAGAGTTATTTCACGATAACGAAGGTGGGTTGTGTGACCTATTTTTGTGGAAAAAGGAGACACAACCACACGTGAACACAACTCTACTCTTTGTGAGGAAGAGGCGAAGGAAAGTAGCGCCCACGCCTGTATTTATACCCTCGGGCCGACGCACTCATTTTACTACGCGCAGCCTTCTAGTAGCGACATCTATCGCAAAGTAGTTCCGTAAACACGATAGTTTTTCGTTACTTTCACTTGGTATTTGCTTTTTCTTATTAACTTATTAAATTTTTTTCATCTAATTAACAAATAAGTTATTTAATTTAACATATAAAATGGCGTAAAATTGCTTTGATTTCGAAAGTGAGTAACCATGCACACGTGAAACGGAAATGCGCTAATGTGGCGTGCCTCGAAAGGATAATTTACGCATGCGTGCTGTTCTAACCATCCAACGACTTTTTCAAACACAAATAAATGAAAACCACGTTTTTTCACTATTTTTCTTTAATTTTGTTGATTTGCGTTGTTGCAAATCCACATTTCGAACACCAATACTTATTAGCTTCTTGATGGAGTATATTTTTATATATAAGTACATTGAACCGTCGTGAACAAAACAAATAACATTTCATTTCACAAAGTTTTGTAATATTACGAAAATGCCTCGTTATCTTGGTGATGAATAACAAATCAATACTAATAATTCATCGTCATAAAATTAATTGAATAAAGCACTTTCTAAAATATATAGTGTTTTTAAACTTTCTATTAGATTGAAATAATAATACAGAAATCGACTCCACACCATGCTACATTTTTCATGAATCCATAGTAACAAAAAAAAATTATTTGCATAGCGACAAAATAAATAACAGCCATAACCTCTTGAGCAATCCACTGAAATATTAAATTATTTATTTCTACTTCAAAACAATTTCAAAATTTCTTTTTTTCATAAATCCGCGTTTGTAGTGACTGAAACATCGTGAGACAAGCGAGAGTCTACCCAAGCAGAAGAGCAGTACAGCCATAAGAGAACAGCCAAGTTGTCTGAATATAGTGAACGTTGACTTTATCAACTCCAAAAATGCCTGCAAAGGTACAATGGTCGTTTTTCCGTCGTTTGGCAAGTCAGGCGAAATATAACTTGGATGAACTGAAACCACCCGTGGAACAAAACAAAATCGTTGGTGAGTGTTTCTTCTGCCAGACACCAGCAGCCTTACATAACACAAAAACAATGATAGCTCATAATTGTAGGGCCCAATTTACAGCAATGGATCTACAATAAGATGGGATTCAATCAGTATGGTAAGTCTATTTTAAAAATAATGGCAAGTTGAAAGTTTTTGGTTTCAAGAAGCTTGTATTTTAACCACAATATATTTCAGGTTTAATGAGAGATGATATGCGTTACGAGACACCAATAGTAAAAGAGGCCCTGAAACGCCTACCTGAACATGTTCAAGATGAGAGGACCTTTAGAATTGTACGAGCTGGCTATCTTTGCTTGAAAAAGGATGTACTACCTAAGGAACAGTGGATGACACTGGACAAGGTGAGTGAACTTGCAATGATACATATATATATATATATATATATATTGCATCTAAATTTCATTCATTCAAATAACTATATTACTTCAACTATTACTTAATTTTGATTATATTTCTATTTTTTATGTTATATCTTTTCTTCCTTTTTTCTATTAAGCTTTCAAATTTGTACAAGTTTATTTGGCATTAAATAATTAAATTTAATGTACTGATATAATAGAGTGATTAAGGAAGAAGCTTGAATTTGTATAATTTTGTTGACAAATAAATATTTATATGTGTATTTTGGTTATTTTAGATTTTAATATTATAATCATTTAGATTTTTAATATCTGATTGCTCACTTCAATATTAGGTTTAGCTATAAGCACTTCTATATAGAGTGGAAGATACAGGTTTATTTTAAAATGTTTTTTATTAATCTACCTGTATATTTATTGTGCAGGTTGCACTGTCACACCATATGGTTGATGTTTTCTGGCTCTTTGCCACATTTACATAGCAAACAGTACGTTACATCTATTTTTGCAGTAATTCAACCATGTGGTAGTGGTTGATGCTAACATGATTGATAGAACAAGTTTTAGGTCACTTTTTACTGTGGTACTGTGATTTACTTTTTTCATTCTAATAAAGCTTGGAATATGTTTTATCTTTGTTATTTCTTAGAACATTGATCACTTCATTAGTGTTTTTATATGCTGTTAAATTTACTTCTCTGTATATGTCATAACATGGGATTTTTATCTATTCTTACTTAATCACTTAATTTTACTTTATTTTACAAATTTAACAAAATTATTCATAGTACTAATTAATTACAGATATTAAATTAGTTTATGATCAAATTAGTTCTTTTTTTATGATTGGTTTAATAATTCTCACGTAACACTGATTATCACCATGATCATACCTATGAATTTCTTATCATTGACTAAAATTATCTGACAGATTAATATTACAAATTATGTTTTTTTTCTTCAGGATGTGTTATATCTCACTCCAATCATTGAAGAAGTCAAGAAGGAAATTGCAGAAAAGGAGCAGTGGGAAAATAATTAAACAAAATTAATGTAAAGATCTATCAATTGAGTGTTACTATTAGCCAAGATTCATTAAAAGTTTATGCTCTTACATATAAATATCGCGCTACCTTTTTCCAGGGCGATTCTTGTACATACGTTTTAAGTCGTGTAGAAAGCATAAAAGGTTCACGAATAAAAATGTTAATTTGTAAACAATAGTTAGATTAACAATTTTTGTCAGCTTATCAAGAAACAAATGGTTTTGTTCCTTTTATGTTATAATTTGTACATTGTAAATAATTTCACAATTACACATGTCAATTTTGAGAGTTTTCAAACAGGGTCAAACTCCTCAAAGCAGGTTTTTGTTCTGTAAAGCAAAATACTGAAAGGCTTCAATTACGTTTTAATTCTGCTAATAGACAACCTCATTATATAGTACACATAACTTATCGAATTGGCGACTTTGACGCATATAAAAATTAAATTTGTTGTTCTTTTCAATTTAGTAAATAATATATATATTTTTATAAAAAATATCCTCTCTCGCACAAATACAAATCAGAAGTTATAATTTCAGCTTGCAAAAACCATCATGTCGTACTTCGTGACAATCGTTTTATTATTAAATTATTATATTTGTTATATATATTTTATGATTATTATATTGATAAAATTATCACAGTTGCATGCACACTGTTAAAGTAAGTAGTTGTTGAGCAAGCTAGAATAATAAATCACTGAGAACTTTTCAATTTGAATTCAAATTAATTTCTTGACAAAATTCAAACGAAGTAAATTCAATTTCATGTATCGAAGGCTAAAAATAAATAAAGCAAACTTTTATCTCGAAGTTTATTAGCAAAGCAAAAATCAAAATCTCTGTAGCTAAAAGGAGATAGTTGACTAAATTCAATTATGAAAATTTTTCAGCCTTAGGTGGCTTTCGACCATTCAAACAACAAAAAAAAACTAAAATACGATCTCGAAACAAAAATCAAACAGTGAATATTCGCGGGCACATTCCAGTCAAAAGGTCTCTGGCGATCAATACCGCAAGCTGCGCAAGGTAAACGCGCGTCCAACTCGCACGAAAGGAGAGAAAAAAAGCTGTCTACGTCGAAAACAGCAGCAAGTTAGTCGTGGCGACGGCGCGAGCTTTGCGGGGCAGTGTGTTGGGCTTTTGCCGGGAACAATTGTCAACTCGCGAAGTGTAACTTTCTCCTTTCTCTCTGTATTTTCTCAAGACATTCACCAGTGGTAATATAACGTTCGAACATTAGTTGTTTCTCAAGAAAAAGAAATCATCAGGATGACGATAACCAAGGCAAGTGAAAGTAATTCGTTTTTCCATGTCGCCATAATTACAAATTTCCTCGCGAAACGTGTTATTGGTGGGTCATTAAGTTCATCTGCAATAAGAAAAAAAATTTCTTTTATGGAGAGAAGATCGATCGTCGCCTATTGCGTGCCGGCAAGTGTACAAGCCACCGGCGGTGTGTTACGTAAAATCACGTACATCCTTGGAATCGTCCCGAAATAAATTAGAATTTATCGAACGTGCTATAATTTCCACGTGAAAAAGTTGACGCGATTATTCGTCAAAATTTTGAAAACTAATTGTCGCACCTGAAAATGTTTTATATTATCCTTTTTCTTTCACACATATACATCAAATAAATGAAGACTTTAGAAATATATAAACGAATAGTTTTAGTCCGTCTTACGTAATGATCAACATGAGATGCTATTGATGGTTTCTTCAGGGTGATATAACTTTTGATCTTTTGTGCGAGAGAGAAAATCTTTTATGAGAATACAACATATATACCTGGACATGTTCTTGAATGCGACTGATTGTGCAAGGAAGCGCAGAAATTTCTTAAATGCTTGGTTTCAAAGCTGCAGCTTTTGAATTATACTTTTGCTCGAGTATTACATTTTAGATATGATTTTTTCTCTACTGTAAAATGTGAAGTTGTCAAGCGGAACTTATGTTAAGCTATGTTAATTATTAACTTATGTTAATGTGTTTCAAGCTTGCTTGATTTTACGAAATGACTTTTGACAAAGTTGATGTGCTGTGATTATAAAATTATTTTCAAGGATTAGTACTTTTTAGGAACTTCAATACAAATCTGACGCAATTAACTTTTCGTGAAAATTTAATTAACACAATTAAGTGAATTTTAATATGTGAACAATAATTAATCGAGATGTAGATTTTCATTAGAATAACAAAGTTAAGTGATATATTGTGAATTTTATAACATATAAAAAACATTGTCTCTCATGAAAGGGTCGTGCAAGAAAAATTGATTAAAGTTCAGAAAATTGAATTTCTAATCACTTTCACGTGCAGTTTTGAAGGACTACTTTTTTAATATATTACAACGGGTATAGAGAAGGATTAAAAGTTGAGAAATGTATTTGTGGGTCAATCAGATGCAAGTATTAAAAGTAATGAAAATTGCTACCGAGCTTCTATTCTTGTTTTAAAGGTTAATGAACAATTTTACTTTCTAATTATCTAATAAAAGTCGATGTACAATGAGAAGGACACGCACTAAAAGCAATAAATTTTCGCAACATTAATCCAGACACTAGATTATCTTTTACGACGTTTGTATATTGCCTTGAAATTCATTTAATCTCCTAGAGATAGAGAAAGTGCTCGGGGAAATGTGATTTTGATCTGTGGAAAATATCGCGTAGAGGGGATATTTCGTCAGACGCCGATTGGTCGAATTTTTCAGCATCATCAGGATTCCTTCAATAATCTTATTTCACGATTTAATCGAGTGTTTCTTTTATTTGTGATCACAGAAATATCACATAAAAACGACTTTTCGCTGCCAAATTAATCTCATTAACATTCATTATTGTTTGTCTTCTCGTTCGAGTGTGAAATTTGTTTTTGTCCAGCGGCCCAAAAGTAGCATTTCCCGGCCGCGGCTCGGTCGATAACGTGCTTAATTTCGGGCTCGCTGATGGACAAAAAAAATAGTATACGCATCACGGCTAGGAACTTGGCAAACCCGTAGTACGTCTTTGACAATCTTGACTTTGCATCAGTTGTCAATTCCCACGTGCTATGAGCTTATATATACAATTATACATTCTCGGCCTAGGTACGTAATGTACTTTTCACCCTCTCTTCACGAATTCGAAGATTACACGAGTAAGCTCATTCCTACACCGTTTCAATCGTCGTTGTAAAAGAATGTAGGGAGTTCCATACATAGAGCGGCGAAACGCAGCTGCGCATGCACCCCGGCAGTGTAATATTGTTCACGTGTTCGCCCCGTGAACCCTCACGCCACCGCGATTCAGTTTCCGGTGCTATTCGCGCGTGATCACGTTTTTTTCTCTTCTCCCCAGATTGTCAAGCATTGATTTTCTTTTTTTTTTCGGGAAAAAGAAAATCAAGGGATTGTGATTTTTTGTGAGAAAGAGAGTTAGTAAGAGAACGTCTCCGCGAAGAAGAGCTATAAAAGCAACTACATTTATTTTACCGTAGTTGCTGGTAGAGATGGGGTGAGAAAGAAAGAAGAGCAGTGAGTCCTTTTTATTTTATTTTACTTTTCTTGAGCCGTATTTGTCAAGATAAACGCGAGCGTGTTTGTTTATTACAAGCACGAGCTTTTATAAACCAATTCGCAGCCCTTTTCGATTGGAAAGAGAAACCCACCCCCTCCCTCATATTTTTAAGGTTAGAATTACGTTCTATCTCACAATATATATTCCAATTCAGCAATTCTCGGTTTTCAACGCGTAAACATAGCTATTTTAATGATCCATCGTGGCACATCGAGCATCGAAATTAATTCGCCAATGCACTGCGCCGGAAATGATCGAAAGCCCTACACCGCCCCCTCCCCAAATCCACTACACGCAGAGGACACGTGCGACGGCAACTGTATCGATTTGCCGAAGAGCCAGCTCCTTTCCGACTTGCACCGGCGGAATTTTTCGCAATCGTGTATGAATGACTAAGTAGCGGCTTGTGTTTCTTTCTTTGATAGTTGGATATTTCACATCTCTCTTTCTCTCTCTCTCTCTCTCTCTCTCTCTCTCTCTCTCTCTCACTCACACACACACACACACACACACACATACATACACACACACACACACACACATACATACACACACACACACACACACACACACACTCTTTCTGTTCATTCCGCCGAATTAGATTTTCTATTTGATCCGAACGCAATTCCAACTGGTGTCGCATTGAAATGCCGCTCCTGGAAAAAAAGAGTCATTGCGCATCGCAATGACACGCGTAGCGACGTGCACTTCAGCAGTGGGATCGTGATCGACGCGAGAGAATCGACTGGTGACCCCGATTCTGTGGCTTTGTGCGGATCGATTTGCTCTGCCCTCCCCCTCCTCCCCCAAGTCAGTTACGTGCACTCTTTCGCAAGGTCGTCGGAGATTCACCTGTCGCGTTTCAGGCCGGACGCCTCATGAGCCATCCGCGCTGATGATCGGCGATTGACGTTCGAGCGCACGGCAAACAGGGGAGATACGAAAAGTTCTCTGCTCGACGACGACGGCCAATGTCATTTCGGCTAAGAAGCTGCGGGTGAAAATGCGCGTCGCCCAATCGATTCGTTTCCTTATAGCGGGTTGTTAATTGTATCGTGGTAGCAGCGCCTCAAGAGATATTTCGATCAACCGTGAAGCTACGCGACGCTGAATGCAATTGTCGCGGAACGACCTTTGGCCCGTTGTTTCTTTCTGCCGTGTTCTAAGCATTCTAAATTGAGCTCAATACAATTGGGCTCGTTTAATTCGAGTCAGGAAGTGCTTATTTTCGTTTTTAATTGCCTGGCGGTTTTCGACAATTGACGAACGACTCGAGACATTAATCGCGTGATTCATGCGCTTCGTTTTTTTTTTTTTTTTTTCAGCGCATCCAAGTCCGCGCTTTTTACGTATGTCGAGCATGCAGGTGAGCGGTAAGTATAGGTTTGGGGAGCGAAAGAGTGGGACAAACCAAACGGATCTTGAGATATCCCACATCGATTGAAAAAACATTTGTCTCCTTTGTCGAACAGCTTTGATTTTCCCTGCGCGCATTAAAAAACAAACAAAATCACTGGAAACTCTGAGTGATCCGAGTGGCGAGTTATGAAAAAATGTCCCCACCGATGTTCCAAGCCAAAGGTCCCATTAGTCCGGGCTCCGTGGACGCGCCGGTGTGGCCAAAGCAAAAAGAGGCGTGCACCCACGTGAGCTCGGCAGCGGCGCACAGAGCGGCGCAAAGCGCAGTTATCTCGCTGGAATTGAAGCGGTAATTAATCCCCACTGTACCTTGCAGATGCGGAAACCACGGGGCCGAGCGATTCGGCGGCATGAGGCATCGTCAGAGTCATCGCCACGTGCAACGACGAAGTCGGCCGTGAGGAAGACGAGGCTGAGCCGGCGCCGGCTCGCGGCAGCGGCAGTCGCCGCCACTCGGCCGTCGCCGTCGCGCCAGCCGGGGCAATGAGAGCCGACCTCGGCCGCCGCAGCATCGCCAATCTCCGACGGACCGCTGGCCGCGCGACCCTGCGCAGCGCGCGCTGACTCGTCCCTCCCGGGCCCACTGCACGCCTCGACCCCTCGGGCCTGCGCAGCTGCCGACAGGCGCGCGTGAGAGGATGATGCCGCCGTACGACGAGAGCCTCGTCTGGCTGCTGGTGCTGGGCTTCTTGGTGGCGTTCGTGCTGGCCTTCGGCATCGGCGCCAACGACGTGGCCAACAGCTTCGGCACCAGCGTCGGCGCCGGTGTGCTCACTATTTTCCAAGCCTGCTGCCTCGCCACCTTCTTCGAGGTCGCCGGCGCCGTCCTCATCGGTTACAAGGTCGGTCGGCCGGTCGCTCGTTCGACCTTCGACTCGATGAAAGACAGAACGCGAGCGCGTTTTTCCGATTGCAGGTGTCGGACACGATGCGCAAGGGCATACTGGACGTCTCGCTGTACGAGAACCACGAGAAGGAGCTGATGCTGGGCGCACTATCGAGCCTTATAGGCTCGGCCATTTGGCTGCTACTCGCCACGGCTTTCAAACTGCCGATATCCGGCACGCACTCGATCGTCGGTGCTACCGTCGGTTTCTCGCTCGTCTGCCGTGGCACCGCTGGGGTACGTTTCGCAGTGCGCCTGTTTCACCAAGCTCCCATCGTTCCTTCTCTTTCGGTCAACTTTCCAATGCCTGTTGCAGGTCAAGTGGATGGCTCTGTTGAACATAGCAGCCTCGTGGTTCGCGAGTCCAGTGCTCAGTGGAATAGTCTCGTCATCGATATTCTGGCTGATTCGCAAGTCGATCTTGCGCTCGACGAAACCACTCGATCAGGGCCTCAAGATGTTACCGTTAGCCTACAGTCTCACCATCGCCATCAATATACTGTCCATTGCTCACGACGGGCCTAAGTGTACGTATTTTTTTGCTTTCTTTTTCGAAACTTGACAATGAACAGGTCGCGAAAAGAGACGTTTAGGTGCCTTACTACAGTTGCATGAAAAGTCAAAATGCGCTTTTCCTTTTTAAATATGCAACACATTCTTGTGAAAAGAAGATATGAAATAAATTTCGCCATTTCCCGTGTTTTCACGAAATAAGATGAAAAATTCATCGACAAAGATTCATAAGAAATTGTTCTCTTCGGACACACGAATGGAAAGCTTCTTTTTCGTAAATCAGGAAAGTTGTCGTTAGCGAGGAGAACGGTGCGACAAATTATTTCATTCCCACCGAAAGTCAACCCTGTAACTTTCGAAAAGAAGAGAGGAATTGAAAGTTGATCCCGTCCGCGATGAATGTTCCTTCACACGTTGTTTTGACAGTGCTGAAACTGGACAAGCTACCCTGGTGGATAAGCGTAACAGCTTCGATGATCACCGGCGTGGTATCGGCTACGGTGGTCTACTTGGTGGTGGTGCCATGGCAGCGCCGGCGCATAATGCTGTCTCACAGCGTGGCGAACAACGGGCGAATAGCCGATATCGACCTGCAGTCAGCGGCGAGCGACGGCAACAACGATTGCAAGGAGACTACCGCCCTGTCGGTCATCTCGCCCTCCAACGTTAATGGCAACTCCGTTCGCAACGACGCCTGCAGGTGCGTGAATCATCCTCGCGGCAATTGATGCCAATTAGCGCCATCGGTGCGCGTTGCTCGCGCGCGTGTGCGACGGCGTTGTTCGATGACGTCGGCTCGTTAGGCAACGCGGACCGACGGCGGCCTGCGCGCCCGATCGACGAGAGTATAGCTTTGCGATCGCCGGCGACAGAGCTCACTTGGACGAGGCGGCGCTGCCCGGCGCGAAAGGCCAGCTGCGCGGCAACAACAGCGCGAGCCCGCTGCTATTGTCGGCGGCCGGCGGCGATCCCGAGTCGGTCCGCGATCTGGACGAGGCGGCGTTGATGGACGCCGAGCATCCGGACGTCTCCAAGCTGTTCGCCTTCCTGCAAGTGCTCACCGCCGCGTTCGGCAGCTTCGCTCACGGGGGCAACGACGTCAGCAACGCCATCGGGCCGCTGATCGCGCTCTGGGCTATCTACGCCGAAGGCTCGGCAATGCAGAAGGCCGAGACGCCGCTTCTGATTCTACTCTACGGCGGCTTGGGCATTTCCACTGGCTTGTGGATCTGGGGTAGACGTGTTATTGAAACGCTAGGAAGTGATTTGGCCAAGATTACGCCCACTACGGGCTTCACCATCGAGGTAAATTACCCTTTTCTTTGATCCTTCAGATTTTCATTTTTGTTTTTTAACACGAGTCAATATCGAGGATCACTCCAAATGCAAAGCCTAAACGTTCTTTCTCTTGCGTTCAGCAATGTGTTTATTGCTTCTGCAAAGAATATTGACCTTTAAGAATCCCCTACACGAATGACAGTTGATCTTTTTAAGTTATTTGACTTGTATTGTTCTTAGGTCGGCGCAGCGTTGACGGTACTGATGGCGAGCAAAGCAGGATTGCCAGTATCGACGACGCACTGTAAAGTGGGCTCGGTCGTTTGCGTTGGTTGGGCCTCACAGGGCAGCAAAAGCGTAAGCTGGGCGCTGTTTCGTAATATCGCGTTCGCTTGGCTCGTTACCGTGCCCATTGCCGGCCTACTCTCTGCCAGCTGCATGGCCATTTTCCGACAGTTCATCGATGTCTGATGAGCTTTTCTGACGATTATATGGAGATGGGTGCTTCATTTCTCTTTTATCAATCGTCAATGTGTACATTTTTTCGTATAGTTAATGAAAGCGCAAGCTTCTTTTTTTTTTTCTTTTCTTTCTCTTTATAACGGATGCAAACAAATGCTTGCTGACGTATAAACCAGATTGATGACGCTGTCGCATCTTAATTTACAATGTAAATGATTTTTTTTTTCGAAATATAGCGATTATCAGGAATAGTATTTTGATTTTCTTCGCGTATACTTATAACACCCATCTCCGGCAGTTATTTTTTTCTATATTTGTAACTGCTGAAGAATTAGGCGCAAACATTCACACAACAAAAAAACACAAAAGTGTAGATCACGCAGTGCGTCAAAGTTTACTAATAATAATAATTGAACCTTTGTCGACGAAGGAAGATCTTTATATTAGGTGCATCGCGATTTATTGATGATGAGCGATATTTCATTTTTTTACCTATTCTTTTGTTCGAAAATATCGATTGTAAAAGATTGGCGTCAAGTGAAATGATTTTTTGATTACTTTTCTACGTTGCTTCTTTTCATGGGCACGACACGAAAAAAAAAAAAAGAAAAAATATATATAATAAAATACAAGAAAAAATACAACAGACTTGTTTTTGCTTTGAAAGAACTGTGATTAAAGAAGGATCCGTCGAAACAAAATAAACAAATCACAAGTAATACAAAAACATTCTGTTGTTTGTTTGCTTGAGAAAGCTTCGTAATCAATAATGAAACATTACAAAACACTAAAGTCTAAACATTAGACAGCATGTAAATGCAATAGATTTAATTAGTTTCTTGAGCTTACGTGTTATACTTTTTACGACTTACCGACTAAGTAAGATATTTACCATATAAATATATACCGTAGGGTTCAGTTCTTTCGCTGAATTCCATTCTCTGTCAATAAAAAGTCGATGCATCTGAAGAAACAAAAAATTAAAACACGTTTACTCTTAAATTCTAATTGTTATTTAGACATGCGCGCGTGCGTTGCTGCTGTCATAACGACGAGACAAGAATGGTCGATATTTGGTTGTTATAGTGATGATTATAAACAGCGGCTAGGGGAATTAAAAAATTGGTGTGCATGTGTGCTTTCTGTCAGCCACGTTTTATTACTTTTTTCTATTCAATAAAAAGTGCTTTCTATACATAGTGCGATTATAATATATTACCGTCGTTTACGGTATTCAGGTTATAAATACAATCCTATCATTCATCTGTTTTTTTAATAATGGAGAGTTTACCGCTGCTACCAGGATACATTTTTTCAGATACAGATCCTCTGGTAGGTTGATTTTTTCCCTTCGTTTATTTGTTGAACGGAAACTAGAATACATTGTTATGTTATATATTGTTGTTCCAAAGAAGTACAAGTCAGCCACATTGTTGAAGGAATGAGGTTGAAATGAATTGTAAATCGAGGATTTGAAGCGTAGAAGATTATTTTATTTGTCAGGATGAAGTCGTGATACAAGTTTTTTTTTTATTTTTCTCTAATTTCATCGTTGCTCGTATTACTATACCAAAATTAGATTAGTTATGGGCAAAATATTTTATTTCGGCACAATTAATGAATTGAAAAAAGGACGATTAATGAAAAAATACAGTTAATCGAATTAATGACAAAATAAGAAAAAATCAATTAACGTTAACTGTTCAAGTGATATAACTAACATTTACGTCAGACACGCAGTCCAATAAAATATAGATAATTGAATCATAAAAGAAAATTGGTATTCTAGTTTTAAGGATTTAACGATCGACGTGTGATAATAAAAAGATAAAGGGTGAATTTCACAGCTGAAGGATTACAAAGTGAAACAAAAGCTGAAATACTCGAACGGCTTGCCAGTGATAAGGGACGACTTGAATCCTGATGATGTCAAGTGCAACGCAATGTTCGTCGAGTAAGTTAACAAAAATTTGCTTCTTTTTCTCTTACTAATAATAATAAATTGGAAGCAGTAGACTGCATTGAAGAGTTTCTATGCCTCCTTGAAGAATTTAATAGACAAGCAAAATTTAAATAATAGTT
This sequence comes from Phymastichus coffea, assembly GCF_024137745.1. Lineage (NCBI taxonomy): Eukaryota > Metazoa > Arthropoda > Insecta > Hymenoptera > Eulophidae > Phymastichus > Phymastichus coffea. Next base: position 1,218,817 of record NW_026706864.1, read on the forward strand.
AAACAGAGTTAAAACCAAGAATAATATTAGTGTAATAAAAGCAGCCTCTAAATATGTAGTTCTACTTAAGTGTGCAAAAAAACATTGATGTGGAACTTAAACGCAAAAAATAAGTGCAGTTATATAGGCCATGTGTAATTCGCTCTTTAGTATGTTACATCACGACACACACATGCTCTATATATATAAATATATTTTTAACGGGAAATTCTGAATATTTTTGTCACACATACACGTATACATAAACCAGCAACAACAGAAATGTGTATTATATAATTATTTTGATAATGATTCACTAAATGACATTTACAAAAAAAAATGGCGGTCGACATATTGTATTTTAATTTAAAAGCAAATTATGTATTTCACAATTTTGTAACAATTACATTTAATAAATCGTGCCAATTTCAACTTTTTCGAATATACATACATTTTCTCTTTTCGCTCTCATGGCTCGCTTCATCGGCATTCAATTTCTCTCCTTTTGTTCGTTTTGTCGCGTAGACGAAATAGAAAGCGATGCATTTCTTTTTTTGCTGTCAGTGTAAGGTATAACGCCGTTTAATAAAAAATCGATGCAGTCGTGCAGTTGGAAATACATTGTGTTACTTATAGACAGACACGTGTTTCGATGACATTGAAATCAGCTTACCTTTTCTTATTTTGTTCACGCATTCGACCGTTTCAAACAAAAAAAAACAATAAGGCACATCCCCGAGTTAACATACGGTCGTCCACGTGGTTACAATCTCTTCGAGCACCAGCGTTTCCAGCCGCACTACGCGCTCTACGCACGCAAATGTCTCAGTTTCGACGCTTACTTCAAGCAAAGTGTCCACGGCTCGCCACTCGAGTATTATCGCGTACGTCGCGTGAGAATCATTTATTATCTCGAGGATGACACGATGATGGTGAGCGAGCCGAAGGTCGAGAACGTGGGGTTTCTTCAAGGGAAATTGGTGAAGAGACATCGGATCCCGAGATCAAATGGAGAGGCTTATCATTGGAAGGATCTCAACGTTGGCATTAATCTCGGTAAGGTGTGATTTAGAGATCGTCTGGCGTCTTTTTTTTCTGCGTGGAGGGATGTTTTGGTTCTACGTATATACTTTATTTTATTTGGAGGGAGGGGGAGGCAGGATTTCACATGGGAGTTGGGTTAAATTGATGTTTTCTTTGTGACGTAAGTTTCTCTTGTGTATTTTTTTGAGAATGCCGATAGATTCACGATGAAGTGAAAAAAAATTTTACTTTAGATGAGAAACTTTGTCCTTGAATAAAAATGTTCTTATTCCATTAAAATTTCATTAAAATTTCATTAAAGTTTGTTGTTAACCATGCAAAGTTTTCAGAGACACATAATTTGAAAAATGTAAAATAGAAAATAAAACTCGAGCAATAGATACCCTAAATTAAATAAACGTTTATCTGCAAGCGTCCAATATATCCTTTATTCTTCAGAAATCTACGGGATTGTGTACCGCGTCTATTCTTGCGACGCGTACACACGAGAATTTCTCACGAGTCAAGGCATTGACGTGTCAGAGCCAGAGGACCTACCGCAAGATCCGTATACGAAGAATCGCAAAGAATCCGGTGTGATCGGTGTACTCTCACACACTTCCAAGTCGTTCGACGACAAACTTTACAAATTCCTCGAGTACGACGGCATGGTGTTGTCGTTCGAGGCAAGTTGGAACGACGAGCAGTACCGGATAATGTACTTCTTGGTGGATGACACGATCGCCGTATGCGAAGTCAGAAGACCGAACGACGGCAAAGACATGAGAGGCTGTTTGATGCTGAAAAGAACGAAGGTGCCGAAGAGCTGGACGGACGTGCCGTCGAGCTACGCTGGAGCTTATTTGGAGAAGACCGACCAAGAGGTTAAGGAGTATTATTCACCGAAAGATCTAAAGGTGAGATGATATGACTTACGATTGTCGATGTCCTTCTTTCGCTCGTTAACTATTATCTTTTACTCATGCAGATTGGTGAGACAATTTTCATCTTCGGTCGGCGTTTCTTCTTGCATGACTGTGATCCTTTTACTCGTCGTTACTACTCGACGATATTGCGCTTCGATCAGCCAGCAAGGATACCATTGCTGGATCTCTGCCCAAAGCCCAAGTTCTGCATTAAACGATCGGATGAGACAAAGCATCGCGACCTGATACGTCAACTTTACAATTTTCCAAAACGACTTCGTTATAGTTTGGCAATGGAGGCTTGTCATCCTGAAGACGTTGGTCGTGAATTCATTATGGAATACAGTTTAGCTGACGGTTGCATCAGAATTAACGAGCGCGACAAGAAGAATTCCGGTAGAAAAGCTGGTCGTTTTCTCAGTTGGGTACGAATACCAAAACCTGCTACCGACGATTATTACACACCTGAAGATTTTGCTATCGGAGCGAGATTGAATATATTCGGGCATTGGTTTTTGATTACTGGGACTGAAGTTTTCGTGTACAAGTATATGATGGCCAATCCTGACAAGTTTGATGCGAGTTTGAGGGATGCGGTGAAGAGATTTTTAAAGGATAAAGGATTGATTGATGAAGAGGAAAAAGTTGAGTGTAAGTGTGAGGATGAGAAAGAAGAAAATGATAAAGATGATCAGGTTGATTGTTGAGGGGGCTTAATAAAAATAAGGATTCGATAATTGTGCGTGTTTTTACCCAACCTAGAAAATATTGTCTCAAATCGGTCAAATAAAAAGATAATGCAACTGAGACAAAAGAAAAGAAATAAGTTTTGAGAATGTTTATTAATATTCTTTACAATAAATCAAAAGAATACGATTCAATTTTGGCTTTCTTTTCGATATGAATTTCTTCTTTTCAATAAGAAATTCTTTTTTTCAAAATTAAATTCGAACAACCTATTATTCGAACAACTATATTAAAAAAATACGTAGTTTGAGATAATACAAATTGTTTTCTTTTTCATGTCTCACTGAAAAACCATTTAAAAAAGGAAAAAAAAAATAGTAAAGTAATAAGTAGTTCTGCGTAAATCAAACGCATCGCGTACTTATACATTAAAACAATACATGAAAATAAACATTAAATGGATGCTTTATTCTTTTGATTGCGTCGAATCTCCTATTTAGAAAAAGAAAAAAAGAGATTTTTTTTAAAGTTCTAAATCTAAGATAAGAAGAGGTGGAGATTAAGTTTTGATCAAACCCAGTAACGTCACGCAACTCAGCAAAAAACGACACCCTTCTTTATTCAGCGGCGATTAATTAATATACTTTCTTCTCCCTTGCTTTGCACGTGTACTCTCAGCTGTCCTACAATTCAACAATACGTAATACCGCATGTTGGAAAAGTTACTTCAAACAATTGCATCGCAAAGAACAAAAATATAGTAATTAACGCTTATTTGTTTTTTTCTCCATTTTTTTCTTGTTACTCTCTAAAAACATCATGACTTCTAAAGCAAGAGACATAAAGTTCCGGTTTTACAAACGATAAAGAAGCATCTCATGAGTTCATATCTTTTTTTATTTCTCATCATAAACGATGAAAAAAATAATCGTCAAACAACTCTAGGAACGACAACTGGATTACGTGTTTTATTTTCTCTCTCTCTCTCCACAGCTCCATTCGCTTTCTCGCAACAACGCATATATCATGTGTTTGAAAAGGAAAAAATGAAACAGAAAAAAATAATAATAAACGAAAATTAGTACACACGGAGAATATTGTTACTTTTTGTTAAAATCATCTTATCAAAATATGTAAAAGATATTCGTCACCTTGAGAAATCCCGAGGCTAACGAGGAAGAGACAGAGAGGCAGAGACCTACAAAGTTTTTTTATGTATAAAAAGATAGTATATCGCTGGATAAGCTTTCGTTCATTCTCTCGTATTATTTTTTTCGTTTGTTTTTTCACAAAAACGTAATCTTACAATTGGAGAAGTTACATTTCACTATTTTTTTCCCTTCTCGAGATTTTTTCTACACACTGTCCGAAAGAAAAATAATAACATACAATCGTTTAACAATTAAGATTTTATGTCTCTAGGTTTTTTTATCGTTATGTTTTTTTTCATTTTATCTTTTCACAAAAAAGTTACAATGATTACAATTATAATCACCATCAAGTTGCAAATAACGCGACGTAAAATCGCTTGCGTTATATGAATTTTCATCGCTCGCACCCTTAAACCTTCCTTCCATTATCATTATTTTTTTGCAGTAGTAGTATTACGTGAAAGTTCGTGTTGTATAATGATGTTTTCTCATTCGCTCGTCGCATTTAAAATCGCACGTGTGTGTATGTATTTATTCAGTGCGTGAGTGTATACATTTTTTTTCTTGTGTACATCGTTCAAGTAGTTTTATGCAGAATAATGAAGATCAAATGACACTCTTTTACAATATGACCGCACGCTGCGCTTATATATAGAATTTGTTCAAACATTTGTCAACAAAAGTACGTTCATCAAGCATTATACAAGAATTCCAGTGTCCATTTCGCTGCGTACATCATATATTCAGTCAATGTCCTTGCCGTACCACATAATCTGCGAACATGCCATTAACCTGCCTTTGCTTATATATATATACATACATACATACATATACATATACATACATACATATATATATATATACATATACTTTCTTTAATCAGATTTTTTCGCATGTCTTCTGTTGTTTTTTTTTTCGTTTTTGTATAGTCAGTTCAAATGGTTGAATAAACACCGTTTTAGCAATAAGAGTCAAAGCACAAGACACACCACCGCACTAATGAACTCCTAATCGTCTTGTCCATCGGCTGGTCGATCTAACGATCATCAAATAAAATACAGGATTAGTTGCAAGGCTCTGCGCGACAACGTTAATCATCATCTTGTTCGTTGTCGTTAACGTGATTTTTTGTTTGTCTCCGGTCCTGGTGGCATGTTCGAGCAGTCCATCGAAGTTCGGTGAAAGCGAAGAATAAGTTGCACTCGTTACTTCCTTTATTCGAATACTAGTGCTGGCTGGACTCTCGAGCAGTTGCTGCTACTGACGTGATCCTCCTCTACCTCGTCCGCGGTTGTCTCGATCCTTTAAAAAACGTCATTTATTATTACGATTATGTCAAAAGCTAATTTTACAGCAGTAAAATAAACAATAACTTAATTATTTATAAGATTATAATTTTCTGAACAAGAATTACAAGATTATAAAGTATGTAGGATGATGCGAAACGTACTCTGCGTTGATGATGGGGGTGATGATGCGGCGGTGGACCATGATGATGATCCCTATCGCCAGAATCTCTATCGCCCCTAGGAGGTCCTCTACCTCCAGCACCTCTTTGATTGGTATGTGGTATCACACTTGGATGCGGAACCTTTCGTTGATCCTCCTCCGCCTGTCTACGCTCGTAATGTCCAAAATCGTCAAAAATACTCGTCGAATGACGATAGCTGTGCAAAATCCTTAATACTGCTACGCCTTTGGCATGCGGTACTTCCTGAGCGTCACGCGAATTCGTCACCGGTTTATTCTCGTTGTTCTCCAATTTGATGTGTCTCAGCTGTACATTAGGCACGTCCTTAACATAAATCCAGCGAACGCGAAACTGTCCCTTCCACTTGTCCTGCGACCACACGGAACTGTTGCTCTTGTAGTCGACAGCTGAGACCATTTGTGCCATACCACAAAAATGACCTGAGCCGTTGACAGAAAAAAATAGGAATAGCGGTGCTTGATCGCGCGATGCCTCACGATACGCTTGATCGAGACGTTTATTGCCGTGCTCCGTGCTACACCAGATCTCGTACTTGATCGAGCGATGAATGTCGTCCTCTGAGTAGGACTTTATCACGAAAAAACGCGCTCCTGGCGCCGATGTATCGAATTCTACTGGGTTGTAATCGTTCTTCACCTTCAACTCGTCCAATACTGGATGAGATACATTTTGCAATTGTTGTTGTTGTGCTTGTTGCTGATGTGATTGTTGATGGTGATGTTGTTGCTGTTGTGGATGAGGTGGAACTGTGTGGTGTTGCGATGAATGCTGCTGACTTTGCATATGATGTTGATTCTGTGAACATTATTTTACTTGATATCTATTTTGCCACAATCAAAAAATACCTATTAAATCAAAATGTCATTAAAGGATCTACACTACGGTATCGCAAAAATTCTTACATTCGGACTGGACTGAGGAGATGTGAATTGCTGATGATGTATAGGCCCAGGTTGCATTTGAGGCGGTGGACTCCGATTCCATGGACCCCTTTGTTGTTGTTGTTGCGACAATTGTTGCCTCTGCACCGGTGGTTGTGGCGAAGATAATGCTGGTTGAACTGTCGGTGGCGACGGCGGTGGTGGCGCCTTGGGTGGTGGTACTTTACCCTCGCCCCAAGTGCCAATATCTATATTATGTTTGCCTGGAATGATCGGCGGTGGTGCTATTCCAGTTTTTTTCTTGGGTCCTTGTGAAGCGGATAACTGGGGTACTGGTTTCGCTGGTTGACTTGCTACGCTCGCCCACGTTATCTTACGAGGTTCTTTCGGTTCCAATTTCGGTGGCGCTGGTGCTTGTTGCTGAACTTGAGGTGTTTGCTGTGTTGATTGATCTGGTCTCTGTACCTATTGATTTTGAAAGATGAGCAAATGAAAAAATTATAAATTTGATTAATTGATTTATGTCACACAATTTTTTCGTGAGAAATTGTTTACCAGAAATGATTTTTCTTCATTGACTTTAAATTAATTGTAATTCATCATAATAACAAACACATAATGAATAAAGTCATTATAACAGAAAACTTGTTATAATCATATCAATATAATTGAAAGAGCTGCTTTACTGTAGTTGTATATATCAAGTTTACAACGTATTAATTTTTAAAACTGAGAAATCAATAATTATTGATTTTAACATTATTTTGGTCACCGGTTGAGCTTCATAAATTATTTAATGGTATATCCAAGCAGAAAGCGTATATTAACTGTGAGAGGAAAAAGAAAAAACTCAATGCTGATAACAAATTATCAAATTTCCATAACTTAATGGAAAACAAACTTAGTACAGTATATAAATTATATTCACCTTGCTACCAATGGACAATCCTTGGACACCTTGTTCAATAGCTTTACCATCCCCAATGGTAGATCCATAATTGTCGCCACTACGATGAGGATAATAGTCCTCGTATCTAGCCTTTCTAGGTGTGCCCCAGGCACTGAAATCTCCGTTACCATGGAAGTAATTGGGAAATGTGGGTTGTGCAAAGTTTCCAAAGCTCCCACCAGCATTGGAACCAAAAACTCCTTCCATGCCATAGGCATCATGACTCATTTGACCTCCATATCCAGGTAAAAAAGTTACAGGATCAGTGCCATTGGACCAAGTGCCATCGCCACCACCAAAGGGTGTTTGATATTGGAAAGAGGTGCCTGCATAATATGGGCTATAATGGTCATTGCCTCCACTACCAATGGGATAATTGGAGTGATGTTGGGTGCTGTTGCCACCTCTCCATGATTCAAAGCCAATGTCCTCTCCAGTCGAGTGATCACCAGGTTGATGTTCTTTTGGTCCATTGTTCACTGAAAATATTGGTTGCATAAATCAGTGATGTATGAAAGAACTATCACTGATAATAATAATCTTGTCTTAATTAGGCAAAAACATATGTCACACAATGTATTTACAAGCGATAAAGGGCGCAAGACGTCGCTAAATCAATATTGCCGCTTTATCATTTTTGAAAATTGCCAAATCAATCTCCACCGCTGCAAACTCTCACTATCCATCTCTTTCTCGCTCACGAACATAAATTTCACACTGTATATAATCAACGGTAAGAATTTGCTTTTTTACCTTGACTGTTAGATTGCCCTTTCATGCGCTGCATTCCGTATCATGGACGAAAGGGCTGCTTGACGTTTCGCTGCTCGTTGAGAGAAACCGGTATGCTCTGATATACAACGACAGGTAGTGACACTATCTCTACGAGGAAGACGCTGTCGCGGGTGGCCAAATTGACATAACCTCGTGGTAGGTCTATTCCCTCCCTCTCTCGTTACACACTCCCCCGCACACACACTTGTACTCACTCACACACGCACAGACACTCTGAATTCAATGCACAATTCCGATTTTGATATCGGGATGTTGAACGCACTATTGTTTATTGGACGAGGCGGCTTTTCTGGATTGTATGATTGTTAAATATTATACACCGACGACGACGACGACGACGGACAAACGGGAGACAACCGCACCGCCACAGAGAAACAACGTTCCACGTACACTTGCGCCGCCTGTAGCTTTTTTGCGATCTCGTACGAGCGAGTTTGCTATGAGTATACGATTGGCGACTAAAGATTCTGTGTGCGAAAGTGCGTTATACGCCGAAAAAAATAAGTTGGTAGATTATTGGACATTTTCTTCTTTATCATCCGGTGGTGTGGTGTGCGTCATACGAGATGATGCGCGAGAACCAGATGAGCCATATATATATATCATCCGGAATTCCGTTTTCGTTAATTCGTATTGGCTATTGCTACTGTGCTCAGATGGCGTTGCTTGCTCATTTCACGCGTGTTTATCTTCTAGACATCTTACTGTATACTGTATAGATAGTGGCGATGCGCTGCCGCAGCGCCGTGGTTACTTCATATTCTTTATAATACAGTGTCTATAATTCGCATGCGATTCGCGACCGCGACTCTTGATTTTCACTGGCGGTTCTTCGTCGCTATGAAAATGTTTTCTTATTTTAATTGGAAGATTAACAGGTGGCTCAGCGAGTTAGTTTCGTTAAGCTAGTATACCATGATTCTATGATCACTAAACCAAGGCATGTATAAGTATAAAAACTATTCATATAAAAGTGCAGTATTAAAAATTATAAGAGGTTTATTGAGAGAAATTATTGGTAGGCTGTAATAATGTTAAAAAATCAACCCACTACGGATTCTTTCGAGCAACAATTTTATTTTATAATTTCATCACCAACCTTTCGAGAATCTAATTCATTCCTCTCTTTACGAGCTATGATTTAATATATAATATGAATTTTCGAAATGGTATAAAAAGAAACACAAACAATAACAACGATCACCTTGAACAAATTAAATAAATTTGACGAGTTACATTATCCCGACAATTAAACGTTGTTTCGTAGCCTGCAAGTGCTGTACACATACTCTTTTATTTAATTTGAATACTTTGACCTTTTCTCTTTTATCTAGTTTTCAAGTAACCATTTAAAAAATATTCTACCGTAAAAAATCATACATTTAGCTTTTTATTTAACCTCAAGATTTTTCAAGCAGCTTATAAAGATAAGTTTTTTGTTTCGTTGTTTGAAAACTTTTTAATTTAATGCATGGTTAATTATTTCAATTATATGTATTGTATCAATTATATTTCCAAATCGTTCCTATATTATAAATGATATTTTATATCATGTCATATTCTTTTATATTCTTATATCATTATATATTAAATTACATTCTTAATGTATATTATTTGTGATATATTAAATTACATTTTTTAAGGTAGTTACACTCGCCATTTTTGATTGTCGATTGCCCATAACATAAATTTGAATTGTTGCCTTTTTGCCTATGAGATCACGAGCTGCGTTTATTTTATTTTTTTATACTTTCTTTAATTCTTTTCCTATTATTGTTCAGATTAATTATAATAATAAATTATCAGATTTTAATTTAGGGTAGTTCGTTTGTTTATTTATTTATTCCTCTTACCTTATTTGTCACGATAGTTGTAATAGTCATTCACAATGGAGTTCAGTGAAGAGTTAGCTGATCGCGTTGAGTCGATTGAACAAAAAATGAGAACTTATCTATCCGTCAATCCGGAATCACGACAGGACTGACCAAACTTTTTAACGACTACTTATCTAATAATGATTAACAAACCCAGTTACAACCCGACAACGAACTTCATAAACAATTCTACTAGGTGTGTTTTGAACGTCGAGAATACTTTCTCTCGACGCCGTTGTTTTCCCTTAGGGAAAATCCAAACCACTGTTTTCCCTTGAATATTATAACAAATTGTTTATAACAAAATCTTTTGTTTGTAAAGACATCTTCCAATTAAATATAAAGGTGCTTTCTATATAGTCTTTGATATTTTTTGTAGATCCATCTTTAGGCTCGTACGGCCTTTCTTTCTCTATCAATCAACTTCAATCACATAACAAATATATGCTAATTTAATAAATCCTTATCACATACAACAGACTGTTCCAAGAAAGTTATCTATCTCAAGAATTAAATAACTTTATTAGAATTTAAAAAGATATTTAAATAGTAGATTTGCAAGGATAGTTTTATTGCAACCAACATGTAAAAATTGAATTAGCATCAAAATAATAATATGCTATTTATAGGCAAACAGAAAAACAAATTACTGGTTTTTTTTATGTTATTTATAATTGTTTATAAAAACTTATTTCAACAATTAATCAAAATAATTTAAAACAAAATGCACCAATTAATTTTATGAGCGAAATTTAAGTGAAAACCTATTTAGCGAACTCTATTTTGTTGGTGTAAATACGTTATAAACAATTCTTTATTTGTAAAATTTTTAATTAATCACACTAATAATTGTTTAAAATGAAGAAATCAAAATGGAAACCTCGATAGCAAATTTTCAACAAACTCTATTTTATTGACGTAAAATCATTACAAATAATATCGTCCTGTCAATAAAGTAATTATATTCAAATAAAGTAATGATTATTTATACCGATTTTAAATCAACAATATAGAGTTTGATGAAAAATGCTAAAGAGGTTTTAGTTTTAGATTTTTTTGCATAATTGATTGTTTCTATTAATACTTCTAGATTACAACATATTTTTTTATTTCTAATTATTTATAATGGTTTTTAATATGACATTTTTGAGAATTTGTTTAAATAGCATTCAAAAAAAAATGAAAATGACAAAAGAAAAAACACAGATAATTCATTAAATTTCTCTCTGAAGTTGAAATTTTCTCGTCACGAAGAAAAAGTTGTTGGAATCGCTTGTAGACCTACATACGTTCTATACATACATACATAAAAAAAGATAAGTTAGATATATTCTTTTACATCAATATCATGCTAATTATAGATATAATGATTTAACCTAGATGTGCCCACGTTATATCAGTAATTTTATAAAGTTTATTCTAGTTACAATAAAAAAATATATAAAATATCAAAAACTATTGAAAAATGTAAAACTATCAATGAATTCTTACAAGAAAAATGAATGAAAAGAAAATGCTACAAATCCTATATAAATTTAACGTGCAGATTACCATCAATGCAAAGAAATTTATGCAAATCTCGATGATTACTGCGGGTTGTCTTTCGCAGCCATTATCTCCTTGAAAGGGTTAGACCCTCGCTACATATGCGCATACGCGCGCGTACGAGCGCGTACAAACGCATATGTGGCGAGGGCCTTAGATGATGCTTCGTATTTCGGGCATTTTATTTTAAATAATTGTTTAAAGTGTAATATAAAAATAGAAAATACGTCAGTACAATCCGTGGCAATGAATGTTTCGTGGATGAATAAGCACTCATTCAAGCCAAGCATTCAACTATTATAAGCTTTTTTGATATTCAATATTTGTTTCCATTTGTATACTCTTTACTTCCCCTCTACAAAGGCCCACTCCTTCACTGAGAACTGACAGACGTTAATCGCTCTTCTTCCTCTACTGCGACAGATCTTCAGTTTTCTCTCTCTCTCCTTCCCTCTCTCCCACCCTTCCTCTATCCCTCTCTTATAATAACAGACAGGCGACAGGCGACAGTCGTTCTGCAGTCGTCTGCAGTCGTTCGTACTGTGTGGCTGTCTCAACGTACATTGGCCGTTCATGGGTAACTTCGCACGCCGCTCTCGCGAACGCACGAAGCACAGAGAGCTTGTAATATTTATAAAATATGTCATGATTTCGAGATGTTGTCCACTTTTTTCGAAATAATACCTCCCTCTCGTATAGCTGCTGAAGTCGCCTTAAATTTGGCCTTCTAGTGTTAGTCTGCTTTTTTTTATTCTTAATGACCATGCTAAAAAATCAATTTAGTTTTTTCTACATAGTTGCCTTAGTGTTAAGTCGCAAGCATGTATTCACGTTCAACATCGAAGTAGAGAATTATGCAGTGTACAAAGGTGATCCTAGTTCTATGTTTGGCTATGCTGTTGCTGAATATCGTGATAAGCATGGAGGTGGTTGGGTGATAGTTGGTGCACCATTAAATCAAACAAGGCATTTAAATATTGACAGAGGTGGTTCAGTGTTTAAATGTGATATTGCAGAAGACAGCAGATGTTTTCCTATTGAATTTGACAAGAAGGGTGTGGACTATGTAAGGTCTCACAAACATGTCAGTGGTATAGAGCCCATTGATGAAAAGTCAGGTCAGTGGTTTGGAGCAACAATTGCAGCATCAACTGAGGCTGGTGGCCCATTATTAGCATGTGCTCCAAAATATCATTGGTTTGGCTATGTCAAGGTAAACTGGACAGTTGCTGGCTTCAAGGACTTTGTAGGCGCATGCTGGATTACCACATTAGATAATGAAGTAGCTACTGAATATTCGCCATGTCGTAACAATGAGACTGCGGGCCATCATCGACAAGGTATGTGTCAAGCAGGTTCAGCTGCTGCCATTACTAAGGATGGTAAGAGATTGTTTATTGGAGCTCCAGGAAGTTGGTATTGGCAAGGTCAGCTGTTTTCTGTAGACAGTAACATAAGTTTACCTTTCACACCTGCTGGCAGTGGGCTTAGACCTTATGAGCAACCTCGGTTGCTAGCAACAAAAGAAGGTCCTGCTTATGAAGACAATAGCTATCTTGGTTACTCTGTAGCAGTGGGAGATTTTCTTGGTAACAAGGACAGTGGTGTTGCGGTTGGTGTACCGCGAGGAGCAAATCTCAATGGAAAAGTTTTACTATTCTCTTCCGAATTGTACAATCATCAAAATATCACTGGTGAACAGATGGGTTCATATTTTGGCTATGCATTAATTGTTACTGATATTGATGCTGATGGTTTGGATGATATTGTCATCTCTGCTCCTTTCTACACTTCACCAAAGTTAGCTGGAGTAAAAATAGAAACTGGAAGAATATATGTATTTTATCAAAAGGCTGATCCAATCAAATTCTCAAAGTTCCATACTAGAGATGGTCAAAGCAACAGGGGACAATTTGGTCTATCACTTGCCTCTTTGGGTGACATTGATATTGATGGATTTGGTGATTTTGTTGTTGGTGAACCTTACGGAGGAGATGAGAATCGTGGTGCTGTCTATATTTATCGAGGAACTCCAAAGGGTGTAGAGGAAAAATATTCTCAAGTGATATACTCAGAAAATTTGGAGCAACCAGTATATACATTTGGTTGGTCTGTTGCTGGAGGATTAGATTTAGATAAAAATGACTACACTGACCTCGTTGTTGGCGCTTATGAGTCAAATACAGCTTTTTATTTTCGTGCCAGACCTGTCATTGAGATGGTAGCTTCTTTAGTATTTTCTAGAAATTTGATCTCACTGACTGTACATAATTGCGCTCTGTCCGACGGTTTCCCTGTTGCTTGCGCTGATTTTAAAGTCTGTTATATGTATGTCGGCAAAGGTGCGTGGTCAAAACACGACTTCAACGTGATGATCACGTTGGACGTCAAGAAGAGGAAAAGTCCACGCATGTTTTTTCTCGATTACGAAACCAGGAGTGTGTTGACCTACCAGGTCACGTTATCGTCTGGTCTACAGAACTGTCGACAATTCAGAGTTTATCTAGCAAAACAAGTGCGTGACAAATTGACGCCGTTAGATGCTGAAGTGCACATAGAATTGCAGAATAGTTCTACGAGGGCGGCCAATCATTGGAAAAGCCGTAATCCAAAAAGTAAATTACAAGCAGTATTGAGCCCGAAAAGTATAAAACAAATTGGTTCGCTCAATATTCAGAAAAATTGCGGACTAGATAATATTTGTATACCAGATCTGTCAGTGAGAGTAAAAAGACACCCTGGCGAGTACGTATTAAATTCACGACATGTTCTTGATTTGGACGTGAACATTCAAAATAACGGCGAGGATGCCTTCGAAGCTTCTTATTATTTGTTCTTACCCAAGGGTATAGATTACGTCAATGTAGAAAATTCCAACTACTCCAGGGAATTGATTGTACAATGTTCTGCTCCGAAAGATAGTAATAATAATACTCTACGCTGTGACATCGGCAATCCACTGCCAGCAAAGAAAAATCTCGATTTCAAAGTTCGCCTTCAGCCAGTTTTATTCCACGGCATGAAACCGAACTTTGAGCTTAACATGAAAGTCAATTCATCCAACAATGAGCGGCCTAACAGCGTTATAGATAACGCTTATAGAATCAATGTGCCTGTGCGTGTCAACACTGTTTTGAAATTGTACGGTGAAAGCAAACCCAAAGAAATTGACTTCAATTGGGCCAAGTATGTCAATACTAACTTTTCCAAGTCGAGTAATTTTGAGAAAAGCCCGCTCGTTATGCACAATTACACGATTCGCAACAGTGGACCATCCGCAATTTTAAGTACTGTTGTGAATCTTACTTGGTCGGCCGAGACATTGGCGGGCGATATTTTGCTATATTTGTTCGAACAGCCAGAATTTACAGCCGGCAAAGTTGTATGTGATTCAGCTAATGCAGATTTTTTGAGTATTAAGAAGCTGAGAGACCGTCTTTCTTCGCCGCAAGAATTTAATAAATATAATAACAATTTGCGCAACAAGAGGCAAGCATATAATCATGATAGCTCATATAGCATATTTTGTACAAGTACGAGGTGTGTCTATTTGACATGTAAAATTGGACAGCTGCAACAAAACGAAGAAGTATTTATTGTTATGAAGTTCCTTGTCAACATGACGACCTTGTCGAACATAACTAAAGAGAGATTGCAGCTTTCGTCCTTCATGAATGCAACGGTAACTTCGCAGCCGTTCATTGGTGAGCCGTCTGAAAAGATCAGGGAGTCCGTTGAAATTGGCATTACCGTTCAACCTTTGATTCCACCACCAAAGCCTGACGTGATTGACCTGTGGATAGTCATACTGGCTGCTTGTGCTGGAATGGCTATTTTGTTACTGTTAATGTGTTTGCTGTATAAATGTGGCTTCTTCAAGAGAAATCGACCTACGCCGGTACATCTTGACAAACAACCACTTAATTCAAGGTCTTTTTTGAGAGAAGAATACTGAAGAGGATATGAACCCTAAAAGTTGACATAATATTCATTAAACTATTTTGAAGTGCCTTTAACTCAAACGGACTGATGTTCTGAGAAAATTTGCTTTACTCAGATATTTTTAGAATATTTTACTTTTGTTTTATAGCATTTTTACGGGAATTTTAGTGTCCCAATATATAAATTAATTGATTATTAATTAATTTTCAATTAATCGTAATGTGTTCCTAATACCAAAAATTATTAATTCAATATCGACTAGAATTTTATGAGACAAAAATTTACTAATTGTCATTTTTGTAGGCAAATTGTAAATAAAAATGGTTGAAAAACAAATTTTACGTTTAGAAAAGCATGTGAAACTAAAATTTTTCAAAAAATAAGATATTATGCACAGGTGACTCCATAGAGCTTGTGATTGAGCTTATTTTATTTATAATGAAGAAAATTGTATATCTTATCTAGAATACTTAAAGTTGAAAACAGTTTCACGGTGATATCTATATTAAAGTGATTTTTAGACCATGATTATGAAAATTAAACAAATTCACTAATACACTCTTAAACTTTAAACATAAAACAAAAAATTTAATTGATATTATTTTTATGTATCTTAAAAAATATTCAGATCGTTTATTTACTTTGAGAAAGTTTTATTATTAATCTTTTGCATGTATGTAACGCGATACTAATTTCGAAATGATAATTTTATTTAGTTGTTTTGGAATTAAAAAAAATTTTTTGTATGAATTGGCTGTATTCTATTGTTGAATTTAATTAAGGTCACTTTTATATAAATAATTCATTTAAATTTAGATGTTATAAGTAAAAAAGAAGTTTGTAAATTAAAAATATGTATTTTTAAATCTGTCTGTAAGCCCGAAAAAACCGCTCGTAATATATAGAATATCTTCTTTTCATTTTTCGATTAATTTTCGAGTTTCAATTAAGTTTATGTATTTTAATGAAAATAAAGGACATTTATGACTCATTTGAATGCTACGTACATATAATTCGTGTTGTATGTATATGTACATTTCAATTTTCATTTTTTTTGCTTCAATGAAACAATCATTAAAATGAAGAACTAGTACAGATCATACTCGTACATAAATGAAATCTATCTCGGAACTCGTATTGCAGCTTCACGCATCTGGCGACCAACTGGACAGGATGTTGTCATGCGGCGCATATTGTGTTAAGAGTTTAGTTCTTGAGATAGGACTTGGGTTCTTGGGAACATTTGGAAAGAGAAAACTGCATCGAAAATGCGGAATTTAATATTTCTTTCGTTGAGGCTCAAAATATTCAATAATTTTATGCACGTAATTCCATGTTTTGTTAATATAACTTTGTTTGGTTATTAAATATACTTATAACGTCGCAATCTAGAATGTCATTGCGTTTACCAATAGTTCAGCTTCCGTTCACTCCAAAAAAATGTCCTGTTTAACATTGAGAAAATATAGTAAGATAGAGTCAACGTTTCATGAACTTGTTATAAAAATGTAGAAATGTTGCAAAAAGGCTGCCACATAAAATGAAAAATTATAACTAGTATTCCAGAAATATTTTGATAACATTATTCTGGAATCAAAGGCGCAAAACATTTTGCACTTTATGGCAACATTTCTGTAACATTTATGTTGGTTGCTGGAAATATTGGAGACGTTACAAACTAAATATACTTATTATTGGTCGAACTCACGCTCCTATTGGGTGCGAGGGGAAGGTCAACGCGAGTTTCACTTTCTATATATTGTGCCGGTGCCGCCTTCGTAGATCTATTCTTATCAATTCAGTTGATCGATACCCTGGTGGAAAGAATTCATGCATAAAATTTTAATAAATAGAAATCATCAGTTAGTGTATTTACTAACAGTTATTTACAATTTATAACCACTTATAAACTTTAGATTTCCAACACATATAGCTGTTATTAACTGCTATTAATAACAAATTTTTTATGATAAAAAAGTACATTTTCGAAGTTGTGTACTATTAATAATTGTATATAATTATTACTGACAGAAAACAACTATTAATAACTGTTATACGTGTCTAAAATCTGACATTTATAAACTATTTTAAACTGGAAATAACTGCGTCCAACAGTTTTACGCAAAAATTATTTTCAACAGGGTATGTCAGGATTTTATTCCTTTATTCAAATTAATTCAACAAATACTTAAATTCTATAACGTATTGTAAAAATCTATTTTTAACGCAATGAATGTGGCTATATTCACATACAAACGATATATTACATTTTCTAATGGGACAAAACTTGTCTATATGTACATTTTAAAGTAGAATATACTTAATTATTATTCGTTGATCTGTTGCTTTTAATTATCTACTGGGATCTTAATTGCATTTATTTATCAAGGTATATGACAAGCGATGATAGATTTTTATTTTTTTCAGTTGCAATTGATTATAAGTATACAATTTACTTGTTACAAACAATTTATATTGTATGCTATAAAATTCAAGAGCTGCATCTAATTTATTATCATAGTAAAATATTTGCCTTGTCTACAAATCCATTTTGGTTCTGTAAGAATTACTATGAGCACATTTTTATAATCAATATATAAATAAATCTTATAGTACGCGTAACTGACTGATTATCATGTCAAAATAACATCTTTTAAGAAAAATTGTAAATTTAAACAAAATGAATCTGACCTTTATTATTTTTTTTAACTTAATGAGAAAAGATAGAACGCTCGGAATATTCACTGTTCTGTAGTTGGCATTATCAACATTTTTAGTGATTTGTACTATTTGTAGTACATGTTTGTACGCATTACATATGCGCATGTGGCCGGTTTGTTTTTGCATATATCATATCAATGACATTTTTCTAAACCAGTCCTTTGATTTTTCACTCTGCTTAATTATCACTCTAATCATCATACAGATAATTATTATACAAAATTTGCTTCCCGGCGCGTTCAATTATAAAGATTCACAACACGAATAATTTAAAATTAGTAGAAAAGAATAATGGAAATAATTGACGTTATCAGAGCTTAAAAATTTTAATAATGAACTAATGTGACTGTATTTTGATCTCAACTTAATTCTAATTAATTTATTATAATTAGATAGAAAAGAAATCTTTAAAAGTTTTAATTAGGTATTGCCAAGTAAAAAAAATTTATTAATTATAATTTAGTAAATTGCTCGTCAATTACTTCAGATTACTCTTCTACTTAAGGTAATGCGAGTCAACAATCTGACCTGGAGCATTTATGTTCTGAACAATGCGAAAAGTGCATTATGCAAACTGATTGATCATTTTTGTAATTTATAAGGATAAGCTACGAAAAATTAACACTGAAAATTATTATTTTCTTAACTTAACTCATTTATTATATAAATATATAATGTTTAATTAAACAGTGAGAGCTAAAATTACTCTATATCAGATCAAATTTTCATAAATCTTGTTTTAGAAAAATAAATTAAATAACAAATATAAGAAACAATATAACCTAAATTTTTGAAGTTACATGTTGGTATAAGTATTTGAATATTCGTTGATAAAATTCATTGAATAATTTTTAATATTATAATAAGAATCTAAAGGCTCACTAAAAGCTATTATATGTATTTTGCAGGTGTAAATTGGAATAGTCACATTTTGTATTAATCTTCATATTCATCAGTTCATTTAAAAATATCAGTTATGGCAGTTCTAATGACAAAACATGAGTATGAATTATTGAAAGCTGTAAAGAAAGGCTATATTATCACCGTAAAAAAACTTATAAATTCTAATTTAAAAAATTTAAATGATGAACGATACCTTGATTATCAATTAATTATCGAAGCTTTGATTAGATTTCAAATTGATATTGCCAAATTGTTAATAAACAAAGGTTTTCGTGTTTATAAAATGTCTCAAGATGAAAAGACAATTCTAGAATATGCAGTTTATTTGGAAGACATAGACCTTATTACAAGTTTGTTAGCAAAAGGAGCCTCTCCAGATATTTTAGTTTCAAATAAGCAGAATAAAACTCCTTTTCATTTGGCTATAGATAGAAATCAGCCATTAATTATTAAACTATTTTTGTCTCAGTTTGACATTAAAACTTACGATAAAAGCGATCTTCTTTATTATGCAATTAAACAAAATAAAATTGAAGTTGTAATACAAATGATTGAAAAGGGGTTTTCTTTGAAGACAAAAAATGAAAAAAACTTAACACCATTTTGTGTAGCATTAATAAACAAGAATTACAACATTGTAGATTACCTTTTATCATCACACCATATTGTAGAAGGTATGAACTTCAATAATTATGATGATATAGCACCAGCATATATAGCCAGTATGAATGGCCACTTGGAAGTCATTAAAAAATTTATAAGTTCTGGTTTATCAATCAATAAGCCTTTGAAATCAACTACTGACATTTGGTCATGTTTAGAAAATTGTTCTGGACTTACATTATTACAATGTGCAGTTAAGTTTACAAAGATTAAAGTAGTTAAATTTTTAATAAGCAAAGGGGCAGACATTCTTATTCATAATGAAAATGAATTATCTGCACTTCATATTGCTTTTAAAATTAAAGCAAGAGGCATTTGGAAAACTTGGCAAGAATTTAATGATAACAATTCAATAATTGATCTCCTTTTAAAAGCTAACATGAAATTCAAGTACAATCCAGTGGAAAAACACCGATTGTCTCACTTCCATATAGCTTGTTGCAGAGATGAACCCAAGATTATTGAATACTTCTTGAAATTTGGTGCTTTTATCAATCAGCCAGTCAGTCCAGAATGTTACCTTTATAAAAGTTTTACCCCTTTGCACTTTGCTGTCAAATTTAGATGTAGTAAAACATTGGAATTACTTTTAAAAAATGGAGCAGATGTCAAACAGAAAGATTTTGAGGGTATGACTGCATTGCATATTGCAGCGAAGGAAGCTTACTTGGATGGAGTACGTTTACTTTTACATTATGGTGCTTACATCACTTCCATAGATTGCCATGGCAATTCACCAGTACATTGGGCTTTTGAAAAAAAAAATTATAAGATCATTGATCTCCTGCTCTCAGTTCACAATGTAGCTAATTCAAATCCAATAAATATTGAAGGCTTATCTCATTTTCATATTGCCTGCTCAAGAAATAATGTTAATGTTGTAAAAAGTTTTATTGAAAATGGAGTCTCCATTGACACTTGTGTTCTTAAACATGATAAAGGTACAGACTCTAATGTTGAGAATTGGAGTGGTTATTCCCCATTACACTTTGCTGTTTCTCATAACAGATCAAAAATTGTTCAACTGCTCTTGTATAAAGGAGCAAATGTTGCATTAAAAGATAAAAATGGGTTTACTCCACTTCATATAACTTATCGTTATACTAATGAAATGTTTAGAGAGTTTGTAAAAAATATCCTAGATGATTTGGGTAGGAATGAAAAATTAATGCAACAGCTTGAACCACACACCGATATTTTTAAAGTCCATCAAGATCAATCTGTTGAATTTCGTGGTTTTATAAGAAAAATTAATTGGTTACCTAACAGAAAAGATCATTTTAAAATCATAAATTCACTGTTAAGCTACAATAGTTACATAGATTGCTCTGACAACCATGGTAATACTCCTGTACTGTATGCTTATGCTGTTGTATCTAATGTTGAACACATATTAGAAAATAATTTGAAATGCTCAGTATCATTATGGAGTCAAATAATCGACAGCTTTTCCGAAGAAGTTTATAAAAGAAGAGATTTAATTTTGAACAATCTATTAAAACTTCATGTCAATTTGGATCAATGCTATAAATATGGTTCTATTTTAAACTGTGTTTTTTGGATACATGATAAAGAGTTAGAAAAAATGTTTGAATTGTTCTTGAAAAACGGTGCAAATGCTAATATTATTAACGATATGGAGATAGCACCTCTTCATCAAGCAATTTTGATATTGAATAAAAAGCTCATTAGTATTCTATTAAACTACAATGCCAATGTGGATGGTATTCATAAAGATGCAATACCCCTTTTGATTGCTACTTCTACATCAATGCCTTTCACGATTTGTATTGACGTTATCAAACTGCTTATAGATGGAGGAGCCAATGTTAATGCAAGACAAGCCAATGGAAGAACTGCACTACATAATTTAGCGTCACGACGTATTATCTACAATCAAACCGCGTTAAATGCAGTATTTATGTTGACTAATGCAGGCGCTGATATTAATAGTAAAGATTTAATGGGACTGACTCCTCTTCATATAGCTTGTTTAAAAGAAAATTATGATATCATGAGGGTACTGCTAGACAGCGGTGCGGATATAAATATTGAAGATAATCAAAAGAGAACCGTTCCTTGTTTATTATACCAACACTTAAAAAAGTCAAAAAACTTTTCGAGAAGTTACATACATTCATTGATTTCTCTTTTGAAAAACTACATTATTAGTATGCAAGTGGTTGGTTTGACAGTAAGTAAAAAAGCTTTGTCATCGCAAGTTCAATGTAACAAACTCGTGATACATTTAGACCAAAGTAAGTTAATTAATAAATGGAAATCTGAAGTAGAGAAGCTCAAAGGTAAAAAAATTAACAGTAATTGTACTCTTTATAATGTTTTATTTAAAGACGAAAATTCTTTGTCAAAGCTCGTGAAAAATTACACATTCAAGTATATCGTACGATTGAAAACGTTCAAGTATATGTATCCGACATATGGCTATTTAATTCAATTGAAATATCAGGCAGGTTTAGAAAGAGCTAATCTTTTGCCGATAGCAAAGTATGCATTAAATTCATTAGCAAACCGACATTTGCCAGACGTGTGCTCTGAACACATCTGCTGTTACTTTACAAACATTGAATTAAAAGAATCTATTGCAACATTGTCTTGTTTTCTTAATAATAATGTCAAAAGTTTAGATGATACCGTAGAATTGAGAACCCGTAATTGGAACAAGCGCCAGAAAGTAAATAGATTAATACAATGAAAAATTGTTTTACATAAGGTAATAAACTAAGAAGCGAGTGTTTCCTTGGGAAAAATTTATTTATTTTTCTACTTATTTGATAATTTATAGTAAAAATGGAGTAACAAATATGTTTGTTTATGTAATAAAAGTAAATTAGATATTTACATTAAATGTGTAAAAAAACATAACATACGTTAA
Source organism: Phymastichus coffea (assembly GCF_024137745.1). Taxonomy (NCBI): domain Eukaryota; kingdom Metazoa; phylum Arthropoda; class Insecta; order Hymenoptera; family Eulophidae; genus Phymastichus; species Phymastichus coffea. Next base: position 1,241,241 of record NW_026706864.1, read on the forward strand.
AAACATACACCAAAAGCGAGTGATTCTAAAAGAACAACTTTTTTTATTTTTTACCTATTTGACAATTTATGACAAAATTTATGTAACAGATATGTTTCTTTATGCGATAAAAGTAAGTTAAATATTTATATTTAATGTGTACGAACATCGTTATAAGTAAAAAACGTAATAAAATAATACTTTACTAACTAACACTATTCGCATAAAACTTGTTTGCATGAAAACATCCTTCTGCTCATTATATCATAGCCAATATTACGAAAAATAATCAATAAATAATGTAAGTAATCACAAATTTCATTAACTCATTTTAATTCATCTTTTTTCTTGGCAGCAAAGAATTTAGCAATCACCTGAACAGCGCTTCCGAATGTTGTATATATGTCGAGACTACGTCTGATCCAACCAGGTAGTGAGTTAGTTTTGTTAGCATAACGTTTGTCCAGTAGAACCACTGTTGCGTAGTCATTGATGTGACGAACTGCACGACCGATACACTGATTCACTGCCTTCATACATGTGTTCTCATAGTAGATTGTACCAGCGTTGGGACTCTATAAACCGAAAATGTAAATAAAAATAGTAGCGATTTTTAAATTGATATAGTTAAAATATAAATTTGTCCAGAGAAAGTAATGAAATTATTTAATGAAATTATTATCATAGTTATATGTATTAGATTTGTTGTACAAATATACAATATAATAATACTAAGAAAGAATGCCTAAATATTGTTAGTTACTGTGGAGTGTAGAATTCTTAAGTAGTTCATATTTGGTCAGATTTAAAAAATGTCGTTCAAGAAAAATTGATTATCATTTTTCAATGGTAAGAGAATTCCTTTGAATACTTTTTGTACTTACAACATTCTCTTTCAAATACTTCATTTTTTCTTGTAACTCCGGGGATTTGATATTCGGATAAGGCATACCAACAACTATGACGCATCGTCCCAGGTCATCAGAAAAGTTTAGCCCTTCACTTAATTTACCACCTAAGAAAAAAATATGTCAACTAAGAAAGAATATATAGGGATAGTTTTTAAATTTTTAGAAATTTTGGTATTTAACATACCTACTACACTAAATAATATCGAACCATTCTGTGGTTTCATCGGCTTTCTTATTGCACTCGCATATTTTTCTAAAACTTGATTTACCTAAGAATATGATAAATTGTTATTAAACTCATTCTTCTAAATGCAAATATATTTTGCAATTGATTTGTGTTTGATTACGTGAGTAGCAACTTTTGGTTCTCGAAAAATAGACTTTTTCTTACGAATTTTTGCCAATACTTCTGTTGAGTCTAAATGTTTGAATAATAATTCTTCATAACCATACGATGGCAAAAACACTACTATACCCGCTGGTACAATGTTGCATAAATTGACTAGTGTTCTTCCTAATTCATTTAACTATAACATATTTTATCCTAAAAGTTCAATTACAAGAAAATTTTATAAACATAAATGTTATTATACCATTTTAACATTTTGCCTATTTTGATAGTTGAACTCAAACTCCATTCCAGTTGGCCCTGTCTTCATGATGCAAGTCAAAATATTTTCTTTTGGTATTACATGATCGCAGGAAAAAGTAATGATTCTCTCGGATTTAGCTCCAGCACCAATGAACAACTGCTCTTTGAATTCTGACATTGGCTCCATGGTTCCACCAGCTAAAACAACAGCTCGCGCTTCCTGTACTGTAAAAATTACAAAATTTTATTATAAAAATTATTTTATTTGTTGTATGATAACCAAACAACGTACTTATCTCTGAAAAATGAGCTGCAGGATTTAGTAACAGAAACTTTAAATATCCTTTACCAATTGTATCTCCAGGCGTTACAAAAATCCTACCATCAGAGCAATTAGTTTTTAAAGTTTCTAAGAAACTTGTAATTATTATCAAAGAACTGGTAATTTGCTCTTTTTCTTTCTCATCTATAGGTTTTATTACAGTATTTTGCTTTACATCAGAACTGTCCTTTTTTTGCAAAGATTGGAGAAAAGCTGTAACTCCTTTCTTCTCTTCCACATTTTCTTTGACAATAGGATCATGTTCATATTTCTCTGCATACCCACGTAGTTTATGAATTAATTTAGATTTCTGAATGAAATCAATTAGATCAAATATATTGACTGTGTCTATCTCTGCCATAGCTTCAAAATCTTCAATGCCATATAATTTAGTGTCTGATACTTTCGTAATTTTATCATCTGGATGAGATTTTGAAGTTCCTCCTAGTACTTTGATTAACTTTTTTAAGCAGAAATTTAGTTGACTTAAAAACAATACGTTCTTAGCTGTCAAAACAGTTTCAAACCTGTGAGAAGTAAATATTTTATTATTTTGAATACCATAGTATTTCAATATTTAATTACTTTTTTTGATACTGAGATAACTGATTGTAACAATGAAGAATATTTTTTCCAGTAACAGTAACACTGTGCATCCTTTCAATAGCTTCTAATAAATTGTGTGCCTCATCAACAATTAAAATATTATTTTTCAACTTGATCCCTAAGCTATCTCTTGTTGTCTTATGTAAAATAGAATTATATGGAACTAATATCACTTGTCCATCTTCCACTGACTTTCTTGTAGAGTAATAAGGACATGTTTTTAACTCTTCACTTTTCTTTACAGTATCCTCAATGTCTCTTACACTCATTATAATTTCTGCTATTAATAAAGGTTGATTTCCAGGCATAAAAGGGCAAGAGGTTGAAGTTTTAGACCGTTTAAGATCTTTTTCTTTTTTTGATGTAGATTTCTTTTTCTGCAACTGCTGACACTGCTCGTTCATCATACTCATATTTTTCAAAGCTTTCACTGATGGATTTATACAGTAATTGTTTCTACAAATTTGATGTAATAAATGCAATGGTAAGTACTAATGCTTTTTTATACCTACCTTGATGCTAAAGATACTAAAGAGACTTTTTCAGAGTATGGACTTTTTTTAAGCTCTTCTACAAATTGAGACAGTTGAGAATGAGTTCTTGAGCAGAAAAATATTTTGCTATGTTTAATATCATCTGCACCATCCTCTTCTTCCTCAGAATAGTTAGATTGTTCATCAATGTCTTTCAAAATGAGATTCATGTCGACAAAATCTTCTTCAATTGCATCAATTTCTTTGCTCTCAAGTTCCTTTTTATCACTGCTCTTAGAGTTTTTCCATTTATCATAATGCTTTTCCTTTTCATTAGTTTCTTTGTACTTTTTGATTAACTCCTTGTACTTTGCTAGTTTTTCCTCTTGCCTTGTAATAACATCTAATTTATTTTGTACAGCTTGTTTCTCTGTATTTAATTTTATTTGCTCTGTTTGGACAAAAAACCAATCGCTTTCCATTTTCTTTTGCAATTCATTAATTCTGATATCTAATTTTACTTTTTCAGCCAACAAGGAATTTTTCTTATTTTCCTCATGATCTACTAGCCACTTTATTGCACCACATATGATTGATAATGTTTTACCAGTTCCTGTGGGACTTTCGAAAATGCCTAAATTTCCATTTTCCAAACAAACATACAGATTTTTCATAAAATCAGTCTGAATCGGATATGGAGGGAATGGAAATGGAAATTTTTCTGGTGGTTCCATGTCGATTAATAATCAATTCACTGATTAGTTTATTACTTACAACTGAAAAATGTAAATATGATTACGAAGATAATATAAATAGGTTTTTAAAATAAAAGATAACCTTTAAATAAGACACTTACCAGAGTCTAATTTGAATTTATTGAACAATTAGCGAGTTTTGTAATTGTCTAAAAAACATATGTAAAACATATTATTAATTTTTAATGTTTTTTATATCACTTGCCAAGTGAATTCAATCAAGAAAAATAATATTATTTACAATAGGAAATAACTATTAAAAAGTTCCGGTTTAGCAGAAGACATAGAGTTCGAGCGCCAAACTCATGCGGGACGAACGGAATATTATCTAATCACCATTTGACAAAACGCAACAGGTGATCGGCTATCTTTTTTAGAGCTAATCGACTAATCGAATTATTATTTATGAAAAATAGATAATTCTTTTTAAAATGCCATGCTATTTATTTTATTTTATAAAAATAACAAACTCAGAAGTATAAATAATTTTTTTATTGCCGATAAAACTTTTGAACCGCATCATAAATGTCTTAATCGTTGGCTGTGATGAATAGTGGTTGGATATTTTCTGGAAGGAGGTATTGCATTAGCTAAATTACTTTTACAAAACACAAATATTGAAAATAATGAGGATAAATAGTGAGGATGAATAAATGAAAAGTAACAACAGAAAAGCATTCTTTAAACTTTAAATTTGTTGAAATGATGTACTTTATTATGTACCTTTTATTAGCAAAAAATATTGTGCCATAGACTACTAATAGATTATTTCTCAACAAACAAATCAAACATTTTACTATAAAAAAACTGGAAATCTTTTTACAAAAATAAGCACATAATATTATTACTCATAAAAAACACCAGATTCAAAATTTCGAAGCTTTAAGCAAATAATACTTGTAGTTTATACGTTTTTTGTTCAAAGAATTAGTTATAAGAAAATTTTGTAAATTTTATAAAGTTGAAAAAAAAGGTTTTTCTTTATTTAACGGTTATTTTATGTATGAATGTTTTACCAAATTTGATACATTTTAGTTAGTTATGCATAATCTTTTATGTATTATAAAATATTATTAAAATTTAATTTATTATAACATAGATCGAGAGTTAATGACTTATTATTCAACATTTTTCTTTAAAATAAAATAAGATAATAAAACGTTAATTTATGTAAAAAATATTTTGCTTTATTTAGTTTTATAAGTAATTTACATTAATAATCAACATTTCTAAAAAGAAATCTATAAAATTGAAAAACACCTAAGTTATCAGTTTTATAAAATGATTTAATATTTGAGTAATAAATTTTTTAATTAATTGAAAATGCATTACGTTTAATCCTCAGACGTTTACAACTAATAATTCCTCTTTTCTCACAACAGTTTTTGCACAAATGAATATAAAAAGTATTTTATTCAATAACCTAATTAATATAAAACTGCTCATTAAATACTGTCCAGAAGTGCTTTTTTTATAAATACTTGATAGTTTGCTTTTCATGATTTCACAAGAAAGTGTTACATACATAAACAAAGATACTGAAAAAGTAATGTTTCAGCTTAAAGTATTAGAGAGTAAAAATTTTACAAAATTTTACATTGAATTTGAACTAAATTACATGAATAACAAATTGCCCTATAAAATACTTATTTACAGTAGATATCAAAAGATTATTCTTCATCACCCAATAATGCAGTAATAAAATTATGAATATGCTTATAATAATAAGCTGCAACATTTCTGGCATCATGCTTTGATTGAATATGCAATCCACTAGTACTCAATGTGTATAAATAAGGCAGCACTGCATAATGCTGACAAATATTCAACAAACTATCAATATCACAAGTTCCATTACTTTTGACAATCACTTCAGATAAACTTTTCAGAAAGTATCTTCTTACCTCTAATCGAGTGCTAAAACAATTATCAAACCATAGGGCACTTACAAAATCTTCTGCAAATGTTACTAACCACTTACGACTAATAATAGAAGTTTGGTTTTTATGTTGAAAATACTTTCTGTATTGCAATAGTAAAGCACATATTCTTGATAGCAAGGCGCAGCTTTTGTTGATAAAGCAACTGTAAACTAATGCAATTGGAGGCAAACTTATTGGAGTTTCTTTATATATCTCGAGAATATCTATTTGTTCATAAAATGAAAGAGCCTCTGATACCAAACTTGCATTTTCGGAGTGTATATTCAAAGAAGACACTATCAGTTCTTTAGTGAAACTTTCAATAATTCTCACTGATTCAGGAATGTTACCAATGAAATTTTGTCCCAAAAATGGAAACGATTTGTTCTTGAATAAGTTATTATTTATCACAAATAGATTTAACATCAATGTTCTTAATGTTCTAATTATCATACATTTATTTTGTATGGATGAACTGTAAAATACTAATTTTATGTGTTTCAACACATAATCTTGTAACTCTGGTAAAGAAATGGAACTCCATTGCATTAAGCCCAATAATTTTAACTGATGATCATCAACATAACAAGACATGTATTCATTTACAAAATAACTGACAATGGGAATTCCATGCTGCATGTATTTGGAAAATTCAATGGTCATATCTAAAATTTTATTCATTTCCTCATTTGAGTACCTTCCATTTTCAAATATAAAAGATCTCCAGAATGTGTTGTACAGATTGTGTACAAATCTTTGCTGATACTCAAAATCAGTATAAGTCAAGAGATGATATCCTATTATATTTGACAATAATGATGTGGAGTTGCATGGCATTCTTATAGAAGACTGATGGTTTCCAAGTTGTACAGTAGTAGTTATATCAAAAATGGATTTCTCTATCTTTTCATTAAAAATATTTGAACCAAGATTAAAATATCCTACAGAAGGCACCAGAGGGTCTTGATTTTTTTTGACTTTTTGTATATTAAAAATATTCCAATTATAATAGAGTTCATTACTTCGTTGAGTTTGTATCAAAATTATTCTATCTCTTGCATCTTCAAAACCTAAGCGTAAAAACTCTGGTATTGGCTTCCAGATGCCTTGAATGTTTATTGTTGGAATTTTTTCAGGTACAAATTCTGGTTTATATGATTTGAATAGCGACAGCAATGCAGTGAGATGCCTTGGAGGTTTTCTATAATTGCCATTCAACTTTATTAATCTTAGAACTTGTCTTCTTGTCACATCCTCTGGTTTGGTTATTAAGTATATTAATTGAGCTAACTTTGCCTCTAGTTTATCTTGTGTCACCATGAGATAAAAGAAAGCATCGTAAAATATATAGATTGAGTTTCTATTTACAAGCTGGTACTCCCAACAGCCAATGATCCATTGCAATAAAGTTGTAAGTGTCGTGACTGCAGCAGAAGTACGCAGGAACCAGACTATCAGTTTTTTAGCTTCATTGTCGTTTACTTTACCTTTTGGAATCATGCATTTTATAAAGGGAACAGCATTGGTTGCACTTAAATCATTACGTTGCAAGATATCCACCATTGTTTTTATGGTTGAATCACTCAAACCTTTCGATGCAGCTTCTTCTTCTAGTGTTACTAGACATGTTCGAAAATCTGCGAATACCTTGCCTTTTTCTTTTAATTGACGCAGGAACTTTTTAATGGCACTAGAACGGCTCTTTTCTGTCATTTTGAGTTATAGCCCTAGATATAAAATTCAATTTGATATTAAAATAAATTCTATTTTATATTAATCTTCAAATTACCTTACACAGTCCGATAAAAACTGAAATTTCTTGTTTAATTTATTGTTATTTCGTTCATTTGTTTCATAAAATAAACCTTCATCAGTTCATGAAAAATCAATCATTCACTGATTATTTTGATTATAGGTTAGGTTTATCTGCGTAAAAATAAAGAATAAAATGAATTATTAAATAGACTGATATCTGCTGAACATTTTGAAAATAATATATCTCACTTTTAGATTATATTTATAATGAAAAACAAGCTTCGCTTAAATAAAACAACATTTCTACATATCGTTTTATTTTTCATAACTTAATGTGAGAAAAAAGAAAGTTTCTTGACTTAAAATCTAATTCCCCCACTTTCTTCACTCATACAGAAGAGCTACCTTTTCATTGATAATTTTATTTTGTAAAAGCTATACATTTGTCATTCAACAAATAATGAATAACGTTGACCGGTAAAATCTACGTCAACTGTGAACAGTTTTCATAGTTTAAAACGTTTTAACTCAAAAAATAACGGTCGCGGCGCCACCTTCGAAAAAAGCGGGAAGGGATAGGTACGAATTCAAATTTAATACGACCGATGGTAATATCGACAGTTTCAGTGACTTGTTGGAAAAAGTTGAAATACTATATAGGTTTTGATAAGTTTGACATTACAAATGAAAATAATAACCACATCTATAAAAGACAGGGCAGATTTTTTAATTGAGTATCCGGTGAACAATCAACATTAGAATTTTCACAGTTTTTACAGCAATTTTTAGGTTCGTTCTACACACATTCATATTTTAGATCGAAATGTCAATTTGTAATTAGGTAATATGTGTACGTGTGTTGGGTGACATCCAATTACAATATTATGGTTCTGATAATTAATGGAGCTTTTGTTTGATAAGACACGTATACAAGAGATAGTTAGATTTGTCTTTCCGAGTATTTGTACAGTTTGAGTATTATCGAAAATTGTTCAGTTGACACTAATTATCACTTACACGCATTGCAAACGGATTATTGTTGAAAATTAAAAACGGGAATTACGAAGTTGCGCGTTCAAACTAAGCCATACTTTCGAAAAAAATTGTAGGAATTTGCCAATTCAGTTGTTGCAAGCTCGCTCAAAGTTATTTTCACGTTTACTTGGAGATGTGCACGGTTATAGTTGCACAAATGTTTTTCGAACTCTTAACTTGTAAGTTTTATAAGTTTGAAATATTAAATGTCTCATACGCTTTCTAGACTTGACGTGATAGCGTATAAGTAACTTTTTCAACTTTGTCGAACGTCGAGCGAATGAATTCTCCGTGCAATCCACTGCATTCCATGTATGCATTCCAAAGGCCATATAATATTGATTATCGCGTTTGTAAAGCACGCGTCTTCGTTATCCATTCGAAAATCTTACGATTAGAACATTTGGTACGTTGATATGGAAGAAGAGAGAAAAAATAGCGTATTTACATTGATTTGTAGAATACATCGAACCATTGTTGTACTTTGTTATTACGTTCATTTGTTTACACATTGACGACGATACAGACTACGATTTTCTTTGAAATGTAACGATTAAAAGGAGCGACGCGCCCAGCACGTTGACAAATACAATCATAAAATTAGGCCATCGGCGATATAAGAATTGATCTACGCTCTACGTGGTTTCGTTGCATGTAGTATGCCGAAAGTGAAACGAAACGGGCGAAATGTGCGCTTTCAACGAAAAGAAAACATTAGCCTCGGTTCAGTAATTGTCCTCCTTGTCGTCGAACGGAGTCTTGACGAAGTAAGTGGTGAGGGTTCCCTTGCCCTTGACGTAGGTAGGTCCGCGGCAGACGAGCTCGTAGCCGGCGTTTCTCAAGACCCTGGCCGTGTCCTCGGTCACTTGGATCCTGCCCATCTGGCCGCAACTGTCCATGCGAGAGGCCACGTTGACCGTGTTGCCCCAGATGTCGTACTGCGGCTTCTGGGCGCCCACCACGCCGGCTATCACCGGGCCGTGGTTGAGTCCTGGGGAGAGCGATCGCCCGCGGTGAGAACTGCGAGCTGGCGCTCGGCCCTTGGCGCGCCCACTTACCTATTCGGAGCTTGAACCTCTGAAAGGACTCGCGGTTGATCTGGTCGAGCAGAGTCATGAGGGAGATGGCGAACTCAACGAGGACGATGACGTGGTGCTCGTGCTGCTTGGCCTGGTCGATCTTCAACACAAAGCAAGAAGCGGGCGCGGCGATTAAAACGGGGAGCAGCGCGAGCGGCGAGCCGCAATTACCAGGCCGTCCGTGTCCTCCTTGCCGGGGCTCAGTCCGCAGGCCAGCATGTAGGTGCTGCCGATGGTCTTGATCTTTTCGATGCTCGAGTACTTGGGCTTGAGCAGCAGCTTGTCGAAGTCGCAGATGATCTCGTTGAGCAGCCGCAGGCACTCCAAGCCCTGCTTGTTGATGTCCGTCTCGTCGTAGAACTCCTTGTAGTTGGGTATCGAGGCGAACATGACGGCGATGCTGCTGTAGCTCTCGTGGTAGAGGTCCTGCTTGTCGCGCGTGGCCAGGAAGTGGCCGGCCACGTGCGCCGGCAGGATGTTCTCCAGGAGGATCTTGTTGATGCCGCGCATCGTCTCCACCTCGTCCTGCTCCACCTTGAGCTTGGTCCGCCAGAGGAAGTGCGTGCGCGAGGTGTACTCGATGCGCCGGTCGAGCACGTGCAGCACCAGCCCGACGAGCGCGAGCGGGAAGCCGAGCTGGGCGAGGTAGTGCACGCGGAAGAACCTGAAAGCGAGTCGGGCCGGGGTGAGCGCGAGCGGGGCCGCGAAGCGAGGCGACCTACTCGTTGCTCGGCTGCGAGTAGTAGTCCCGCATGGGCGGCCACTGCGAGAGCGCGCCCAGCAGGCAGCCCGCCGAGGCGACCATCACGCCGAGCTTGAGCAGCGAGCCGACCCGCAGGTGCGTCCAGCCGACCACCAGGCCGATCGCCGCGCACTCGACGTACATCTGAAAGTGCCAAGCCGTGTGTGTAGGTAGCAGCGGCCTAGGGCCGGAGGAGGAGGAGGAGGAGAAGGAGGCGGCGGCGGCGCGTACCGGCGCGATGCTGCTGGGCCAGTCGGCGGCGCCGGCGTCCACCAGGCTCACCGCCGCCGAGCTGCAGCCGAGGAGCGCCGTGATCAGGTACACCGCCGTCCTGATGCCGCGGCTCAGCAGCGCGCGCTCCTCGCAGCCGACCTCGCTGCCCTTGTGCGCGCGGCTCGCCAGCCACGAGATCGCCGACAGCGCGGACAGGCACAGCAGGCCGCCACCGAAGCAGCCGCACACCACCAAGTTGCTGCGGACACCAGATCAAGCGCACCCTTTCGTTACGGCCTCCCCTCTACCGGCTCGCCGGGGGCTCGTGTCGCTCCTACTTTTCCTACTTTACTATTACCAATTTTCAGCCAATAACAATTTTAAGCCAGACAAAACAAATCGAACGGGCAATGCTCGAGTACCCTGTGAAAAAATATATTAACCCTCGTCTATTTTTCGAAATCAGCTTCATTGTTGTCGTAGTCGCGTAAAAAATTAACGAAAATTGTCGTCGATTAATTTTCGAAGCTCGCTACGAGCAGTACACATACTTTTGACTGTAATAAGCAAAGTCAAACCGAAAGATACGAATGTAGACGGATACGAGGGATCTGGATGATCCCTGATTTTAATTAGGAGATTATATTTGCCGACGGAGAATGAATTAGTAGCAAACATTGACTCGATTACGTTGTCGGGTTTGCTCATTACCGCGTAGCGCGCGAGGGTTGAAAGAAACCTTGACGTCCTTGCTGGACACAGTTCGCACTTTGCCGACGTAGCCAAAGTGACACGGCCGAAACTACCTTGACGATCCCTTCGAACTGGCACTCACCCAGGCAAGTAGACGACCTGCACGAGGAACATGACGAGGTAGAGCAGAGTCGAGACCACGACGTACCAGGGGTACTGCTCATCTCTCTGCTCGCGATACTGGTGCTCTTGATTTGTGTCCTTGAACCAGTAAGTCAAGCTCGACATACCCTCGCCTCTACCGCACCACTGTCTGTAAATCGCAATGTAATCTTCGTCGTTGGTTTCCATCGCTTGGCTATTCTTTCTTTTTTATTATTATTTCTTTTTTTTTGTTCATTTTTAAGAATTTCCTCTGTCACGGCGATATCGATTTGTGATTATGACTGCGGATCAAGTAAGACAGGGGCAAAGAAAGTTTCCAGACATTTAGTGCGCGATAAATTTTGTCAGACGCGCGTGACGAAAATCAGCAAAGAGCATCAATTGACTCACTTGACGTCGAAGCACGTAGAACCGTTGGCCAATAAGTTCGATTCGATCATGGCGATGCTCTGCGGGAAAAAAAAAACACTTTCTTACGGATCGTTCTTTGCTGACGGGTGCACGTAAGGCCAACTCACGGTAAGGCCGATGTTCTTTGCCAACGTCGACTCGGCAATGTTGGCGAACGGCTTGTCCGCGCCCCAGCACTCCACGTATTTGGTCATTTTACTACTTGGTCGGGATCTACAAGAGTATTTTCATTATTCCCCAAACCGGACGTCGGACCCTGAGATTTCTCCTGATTACCTCGACGGCGTGTGTCCAGGACCTTTGAACGATTTGCCATTCAGCAGCTCGGTCTCATCCGGATTTTTCTGTCGAAAGGTCATTCGAATTTCAATGAAACGGAGGAAACCTAAATTTTAAGGATAGAGGAGGCCGTCAAGAGAAGAACAATCCTCCTTTTTCTGGTCTACTTGTGCGCGCAGTGTATAACGGCGAAGCAAGGAAAAATCACATCCCGCGCTAGAGCCGAGCTTCGATTAACGAAGAAACTCGAAAAAAATGACAGAGCACACATGCAAGTCTGTGTAATGAACCTTGGGTGGGATGATGAGGAAAGTTTCGACTTTATGTTCAGCCAGGTAAGCTTCTCGTGTACCGCCGTTGCCAGGCTCCACTTCGAAACGATCGCCCAGCTGCAGCAGCGTCGCCTTCGTCACGTGTACTCGACTGCGGACATGAAATTGTTGCATTTTTGCGAAAAAAAATGGTCTACTTCGTTTCGCTAATTTTATTTTTTCGATGCAATTGTTGATTAGTGAAAATACACAAATAAAGCGCAGTCGTTTTCCATCGGTGGGAAAGGTAGCGGAAAAAAATGTCATTTTTATCGAATTCGAAAAGACGCAATTTTGGCAATATTCGTCGTTTCCCACGAAAAGATTGTCTTTTTTTCAATGTAAAATATCGACCTGCGGTATAAAAGCGATGACGATTTTTTTTTTCACTTGGACTTTGTTTCGAGTATTGTTTCATTATTTGGAATTGGAATAAAAAACAAGGGCATTATTTTTTTAACAATTCGTTAGCCGTCCATGTAAAAATAATGACCGTAGTGAGAACAACGTGACCGAATCCGTCTCCTGTCGCGCAGTTGATTTAATCGTAAATTTCATTAGCCCGCGGGCGCAACTAATCACATTACTGTCCTCTGCGCCCCTTTGTACAAAGAAAGGGTCGACGGAATCGCATGGGTGACGAGCTTATGAAGCACGCGCTCCGCCACTTAGCGACAGCGACGCGTGGGCAAAAGTAAGCGAAACAGCGAGGAGCTGCAACCGACTGTTTGCCGAATGGATTTCGCTGCGACGGAGAGGCAATCGCGTGCGTGCGTACTCACCCAGGTTCACCGCCGCTCTCCATGTGATTGGCGAGAGTGACGTCGTCGCTCCACACGTCGAATTGCCATTTCCGCAGACCCAGCACCCCGCACAAGACGTTCCCCGTGTGGATGCCGATGCGCATGTCCACGTTGAAACCCGTTGCCTCGCGAACGAATCTGCGCGTGATTTGTTTTCTCTTTTAGTATCAGCGCTCATCGCGACTTTGGAATTCATCACTGGAATATCTCGGTTATTGCGAGATGAAAATGCGAATGAAGCGAGGCAAATGCTGGGCATAATAGAGCGGATTGTACCGAAGACAATTGGAGATGCTGTGTAAATGCTGTGCCACGCTGAAATTCGTCTGACTATTTTTCATCGTTAAACAAGTCACGAATCTCGTCGAGATATTCGATATTTTTATGATATTTTAGCTGACGCGCATCGTGGTAAAAAGTGCATTTTAAAAATTGTTGAATTCCCAGTGATGATGCTGTTCATCGATACAAAGCGCAAGGCTTTGTTATGCGGCTAATTATTCTCTCTCGAGGGTAGACGACGGAAGCTCGAGTGAAAAACAAACGTAATTTTGAAAAAAAAAATTTGACAACGGGCAAAAGCTACGAAGTTTATGGCAGAGTGTCGAAATGGTCTCTTGAAATTGTCCGTTTAGCTCGCACAAAAACGTTGGAAAACAAAAATCGATCGAATAAGCTAGGAAAGGATGAGCGCGCGGCACTCGAAAACTGGGAAAAGCGTGGAGATTTAAAATTTCGAAGTTTGTTTCTCGAGAGAGGGAAGCTCGCAGAACGAATATGAAATCGATGAGCGGCTGCGGCTGACTAGTAGGGAGCGCGCAGAACAGCGGAGAGACGATAAAAGTAATTCCCTCGCGACACGCTCGCTACTGGCGTAATCAGCCCGGGTCATGGAAATGGTGATCCGTGCGTTTTTGATGCGCGCTCTCCGACCTAATTTCTCAGATAAGTCCCTCGCAGTGCTCTCCGTTCTGGCGCGAGGGTAAGTTAATCTTTTTCGGGCTCTCCGATTGGCCTACGAGCGAGCGGGGATTGATGCTGGGCTTCGTTCGCTGTATAGCCTTTTCCAAATGTCGCGCAGTACTTTGAACGGCATACCTGATGGCTTCGATCATTTGTAGGCCCATGTTGACGCAGTTGTAGGCGTGATTCGGCCTCGACACGGGCAGCCCGGACACGCAGTAGTAGCAGTCGCCGAGAATTTTTATCCGCATGCACTGATTGTCCTGCGAAAAGAAAGCAGCGACGAACAGAGAGTCCGCGCGTAGCTTGGGTTCGCGCACGCGGGAGAGAGAGAGAGAGAGACGCAATTCCGCCGTGGGGCGCACGATAGCGCCTCAAAGGAATAGGCCGCAACACAATGTAGCGCGGCTGCGGCAATCGATGATGGCGCTGCGAAACACGGCTAATGCACCTGTGGCTCCGATACACTCTGCGTTGCGCTTATATTAATGCGGCGGCGCGCGAGCTCGCCTTTGCGAGACGCCTGATTGACTTTGCGCCCGGCTCGTCTGATTTCAGACGCGGCGGCGTCGATCGATGCGTCTCCCGCCGCCGATCTATTGGTCGTTTTTTTCCTTTTACCTCCAGCGCGAACTCGCCGACCGATCGATAAAGCCGGATTAGCGAGGCTCGAGTCTACGTCGAATTCGCCGTCGACTCGGAGCGACGGAATAGCCGATGTCCCGCGCACGGATTTTTGATGGGCGCACGCGTGAACGCGGGGCTACGCACGAACCGGGAGGGGCCTTCGTCCCCCGATCGTTGCACGAACCTCGTGGCGCGAGGTGAAACTTTTCGCGCTGACGCGCGCGGAAAACTCTCGTCGGCGTCCCGATGCTACGCGTTTTCCGCCTCAGCGACGGCATCGTAGCGAGTATTTGCACGCTTCCTTTATCCCCGATCGAGCGTCCCCGCGGGAGAGGCCATTCCGAGAAACGCGCCCGTAAGAGACAAACAGCGGCGACGGCCACGAGGTCCAGCTGGCTGCTTGCAGTCCCTCGAGGACGCCGCGCGCATATCGATTTCATTCGCTAATGGACTAAAGTGACGCGTCGTTTCTCTCTTCCTCGAGGGATCTTTTCGCTCGCGCGCACAGGACGATGCTTATGATCAGCCTTTTTCGGGATGCGACGTATGATTTATCAGCGGAGACTGATTTTTTCCCCCCCTCCCGATTGATGGACTCATTTTCCACCGGTCCGGTTTGTTTATCCACTTTGAACGTCATGCGACACTGCGGTTTCGATTGTGTCCTCGGGTCATTCGAAAATGCTTAGTTAATCGAGAATATTGATGAGAATTTGCAAACCGAATATAAAGCCATATTGCAATTATACATGTTATTCGTTCGCCCTAAGCTATGCCCATTCGCGTGATTGTAATTTATCGGAGCAGTCGGTCCCTCGCATTCAGATTTAGCGTTGCTTTTCCAACTTTCAATGGGAAAGCTTTCAATTTTCACCAAGCTCGTTCCATTTCCCGATTACGAATGTCGGCGAAAACAGCCGCGAAGTACACTTCCGCGCGAAAAAACAAGCGACGTACACCTGCCTGCCGCTACGAAATTTTGAGCGATAAATCGCCAACTTTTCTCTCAGCGCGTCGCGGGCGCAGCCGTGGTCTTGAAACTCCACGGCATCTTGTTTTAAGAGAGCAATTTTTTATCGTTCGCGGTGCAATTTCCCGAGGAAGAAGCATTCTTCGCTCGGCGCCTCCGCATGCATAAGCCAGCCGACCGCGCGTAAATTAACGTCGATTCCGACGATCAGCCTTCGCTTTAGAGCGCTCGATCAGACCGCGCGCGGGCGATAAACGACTGCTTGAGATTTCTTTTCCGTTGATCCTCGTCGGCTTCAGTGGGGCAGGACGCCGGCTCGCGTTGAGTATTTCTAATTGAAAGCCATTTCACCGTCGCGAATCGTAGTTTGACTCTCAACGAGCGTCGACTTTTCTCTCTCTCTCTCTCTCTCTCTCTCTCTCTCTCTCTCTTTCTCCATATCGTCGTCATTCAAATCCAATCGATCGCACCTCCTTGAACCTTCTCTTTTGTTTCCGCGCGAGCCGAGTGTCGGAGGGACGCATTGCTCGTCTCGCTGTCGGAGCAAGCGAGCGATAGGTGGGCCGTACTCACGGTTTCCGCTCTGCTTACCTGCGCTATCTGGTCGAATCTGCCAAACAGCTCGTTCAGCGTTCTGACGAGGTCCGAGGCCGACAGCTGCTCGGACAGCGGCGTGAAGTTCACTATGTCCGCGTAGAGTATGCTGGAAGCAGGCAAGCGCACAGGATAGAGAGAGAGAGAGAGAGAGAGAGTGAGAGCGCGCGTCCGCCGGCGACTTCCGTTGGCCGCTGCCGAGGCGCGCGCGCGCGCCCACCCGCTCACCTGACGCTGTTGTGACGCTGCACGTACATCTCGTGGAATCTGGTCTGCTTGTGCTTGCTCGCCTCCTGGCAGGCGTCCGCCATTTTCAGCATTATGCTCCGCTTGACCTTGTCGCGAACGAAAGCAAATAAACAGTCGGGGACGCTCGCGCGCGCGGCGACTCTCTCACCTCGGCGGCGATGTACGCGGGGATGACGCTTAGCAGCAGCTGCTCCTGCTGCTCGCGCTCGCACTCGAGCTTGATCCTCGACTCGATGATGGTGGCCGTGCTCGCGAAGGTCTGGCTGTGCGCTCGCGACGTGAGCACGCGGTAGTAGAGTCCAGCGAGCAGCGCGGCGGTCACGAACAGCACGTCGCTCTCCACCTGTCGACAGACGGGACTCGGCCCAGTCAGCCAGTCTCGACGCCGCCGCCGCTGCTGCTGCTGCCTGCTTACCTCCGCGAGCTTCGGCTCGCCGTAGACCAAGTGGAGGGCCCCTCTCTTGGTCAGGTAAGCGGCGGCGAGGCAAAAGCCCAGCACCGAGGGCCGGTGTCTCTTGATCCTCGGCAGCGAGGCGACGAGCGCGAGCACGGCCACGAAGGCGGCGCTCGGCGACGTCAGCAGCAGGCAGCCGGCGCCGAGGAGCGCCGAGGCGAGGAGGCCGAGGGCGAAGCGACGTCTGCGCGAGGCGAGGCTCGCCGGGAACTGGGAGACGGCGAGCAGGCAGCAGCTGCTCAGCAGCATCGCCGTCAGACTGCTTATCGGTAGGATTAGGCGTTTCATTTCGTCGCTGCTCTGTAACAAGTCCAATTGCCGCGGGTAACTCGGGCGCCTGCCGTTCGCCAGAGTTCCAATTTGCGACCGAATAACTGCGCGTTCCGCCACGGGAGCCTCCCGACGTAGCTGGAAAGTTTTTCAAAAGCGCACGCTCCGCCGACCGGCGCGGCGCGCACAAAGGGCTCGCACGGAGATATGACGCGGTGGAAACGAGACGGAAGCGTTGCCGGGCGTCGGCGCCGGCTTCGAATGGCGAACGTTCATTGGTCGCTGCGACAAGCGGTTCGGGGGAAAAATCACAACTCGAGTCTTGACGATCGCGTTATCGAAAGCGAACGAACGGAAGCCACGAGCTTGGAGAGGCTCAACTCGCGCGAGTGATCGGCAAGCTCGGAGGACGCACCGAAGCAAATCTTTATGGCGCGAGCCGACGTTGATTTAGTCGGGCGTTAATGGCTCCGCGACGACTGAAGTTCGCGTTGCGTGCCTCTCTCTCTCTCTCTCTCTCTCTCTCTAAATCGTAAATCGAGTATGTTTGTTCCGCGAAAGCGAGCCAGACGCGTTGTCGTTATTACGCGTTTCATTTCGCAATGGGCTTTTCGTTCGTGTCCAGCTTTTATTGGACATTAAAGTCAGCAACGAACGGCTGGCAAGTGCGAGGTACTCGAGTGACGCTACGCAAAACAGCACTAAAGAGGCAAATGAAGAAAACAAGATTGCGCGTTCAACTGAAATTTATTAAATCAAGAGTGGGACATCCGCGCTCGTTCCGAGCATATTTTTCTGAGTTTCAGGAAAACTCGATTATTTTGAATGAATGTGTCGCGAAGCAACCAATTTCTTTTGTAATCTTTTTTATCTATAAATAGAAGAAGATGAGAATGTTCGACACACTCGTTACTCACATAAAGGCATAGAAGAGCGACGAGAGGAGGTAAAGTAGCGAGTACAGTGACACTCAGGAGGCCAGTGTAAAGCGAAGCTGTTAGCTTGCCCTCGTATCTGTCTCGAAGATCCTCCAGTTCCTTGTCTCCGCCGCCAACGCCACCAACGCCGCTGCTGCTGTTTGCGCGTTCTGTAGCAAACACAAAAGAACCACTTGAAATTTCGGAATGCGGACGACAGAGGATCACCTCCCGTCCGCGCGTTTGATGGATTTGACTTGGAACGAGAATGGATTTTCATTCCCCGAGCGAGGCGTTTAAAGCATCGATCGTCTGGCGGCGAGAAATGACGTTAAGCGAAGTGCATTTCACCCTTCGTCGAATTGTCCAGGACGTTGATAGCCTAGGTTTTCAGCTGGGCGCGTGGATTGCGCAACCCGTTCGATCGGCGAAATATGATCGAGGAAAGAGGCGACGAGGGGTCGGCCTGCCCGGTATCTCCTTCTGCTTATCGATGGAGCGCGGGAGACACGAAGAGCAAGGCAAAAGCACACCATGGCCGGAGATCGCGTGCGAGGTGCTGAACCGTGGACGGCGCGTCGGGTGAGAAGAAGCAACGACTCGACGGTGAGATCCAGGTGGTGCGGTGAGTTTGGTAGGATGCGTCTTTGTTTTTGCCGCTGCTCCCCCCGCCGCTTTAATATAGTCGCCGGGCGGGCTGAGTGGAAATTATGGCGGCAGTTTCGCCCGCTCGCTGCGCAGCTTAATGCTTGCGTAATGACGGCGAACGGCGCGCGGCCGTGTGCGCGCGTATAACGATTGAATTAACTCGCATGTAGCCGATGCACTTGGCTAATGGGCGTCGGACGCTCGATGTGCTCGACCGCGACGAGTTGCGTGGACCAACTTTCGCGCTGAGCGTAGTTGTCGATCCGCGACTCGATTGATTCATCAAAGTTAAGTTAGGCGCGGCCCCTCTCGCTCGACTTTGCTGTTGGCGGGCAGAGCGATCAGTTTCCGATCGGAAGCTGGCCAACGACCACGACGACGCGCCCGCGATCGCTCGATTTCGAGGTTGCAGCGTCTTCGTCTGGCTCTGCCTGATTCACAAGTCTTTGAATTGGTGCAATTGCTGAGAGTACGCGTACCTTTGTGTTAAGCTGAAAACACAGAAAACGCGCGGCACATTCAGAACGAAGAATCCCTTTGATGGCTGAGCTGTTCCTAATTTTGGAAAGCTCGCGCCCAATCTGGCGGTAATTTTCGTAGATTGCCGTGCTCTTCGTTACACGCAGAGCCGCACGCGCTCATCTTGACGGCGCGTCGTAAATTCGTTGCACGCGGCACTTTCAATCCTATCGTGACAGTTGGAGAACTTTTCTCTCGCTAAGCTCCGCAAAGCTCCAGCGCGAGCGCGAGTATCCCTCGAAACCTTTGGCATTCGGATAAATTGACCGAGTATACGGCGATAATTCGCTCGCCCGTCGACTAAATACTTTCGCCGTGTATACGCGAACGACGTATTCCGTGATCCCGTCGCCACCGATGATTTTTTTGGGCACGTGCAGAGCAGTGCGCGACGACTTCCAATTATTCCAACCGTGAGAAAGGCGTAGAACTCGGTAACAAAATTTACTGCGAATTAGACGGCAGAATTTGCAGACCAAGCAACTCGAACTTGCCCGGCAGCATGGCCCTGTTATTATTAGTATTATTCAACCAGACGATCGTTACTAAAGTTGCTCGTCAGTCTAGCAAGTTAGATGCAGTCGTGTAACGTATATGCTCAGGGAAGGGGCAAGTTTGCGACACCTATAAGCGAATTCGAGGCAAACTCGCCGCGAGCGAACTAGTTTCTTCGACACTCGCAATGGAATTATCAGAGACACTCGCCGTGATTTTAGCTTCTGTCGCGGAAAGTGGGCTACGCGCGCGCGCCTAGTCCTTTTGTCGCGCTCGTCCAAGATTTGTAACGGACAATTTCAAGGCACGCCGGCGAGCATGGAAAAGCGCTGCCGGCCTGTGCACGACGAGCGAAACGCCTCGCGAACGCCTGTCTATCTATTTCAGATGTTTTCATGGATAAATATAAAGCGCGCGAGTCGGAATCGATAAAATGAAGGATGAGCGATAAAGAAAAAAAGATCGACTGTGTGTATATTGGCTTTTAATCCTTTTTATTCTCGACGGCCTTGAAATAATTGGCAAGCGAAAACAAAAAAGAAGGAGAAAACAAAAAGTAAACGATTTGATTAACGACGGTCGCGCGCGAATCAATTTTCCTTTTATCGAAACGCTCCGTTCGTTAAATCTCGATGCTCCGGAAAAAAAAGACGGCGGCCATTCGCTTGCCATCAGTCTCGAGTATACCCGCGTGAAATGATCACGCCGAGTGTATTTTGGTGTCGCTCCGGAACAGCCGCAGCTGATGCTCTCATCAATCTCCTTGCAAGTGCGAAATGAAAAAAATCCATTCCTTTTATTTATTTTTTTTTCGACGCTGTCGTTTATTTTGAGGCTGCTCGCTAAAGCGCGGATTTCGGAAAATTATGCGAAAATAGAATGAAGTTCATATGTGGAGTTCGAGGTCGAGAGAGCAATATCAATTTCGCGCGTGATTGACTTGCGTAGCGCCAGCAGTTTACAGTACCAAATGCGAGTTTATTAATACGACGGGGATGCAAATATATCGCGCGGCGACTTCCTCTGGAGGTTTATTCGTTGGTCGTTTTCACGCCTGCATCCTTCTGTCGACAACTCGTTACCTTGTATGCTTGTCGATTCGCTTGATTCCCAAGCCGCACTCGTCACGGGCAAAAGAAGGTTGCCCGGCCTTCCGTCCAAATTAATTACCCATTCGATTACCCGGAATAAGCGCCTCTTACAGTCGCACTGAAAACGCGCATTAAATATCCGCGAGAGCGCGCGAGCTGACAATCTCGCGCGACGCCCGTAAAACTTTGACGCCGCTTTGCCGTCGGTTTCGAGGCGCGCAGTTTCTAATTGCGTTTACTTGAAAGAGGTTTTCCGTCCTCGGCGTGGGTCGTATTTTATTCATCAGGAAGTATTCGCCAATTCTTTCTTCTGTTGTGCATTGGCAAATTTTTCTTCGAAGCTCATGTGAAAACCAAACACTTCATTTTGTAAATTACATGACGATCTATTCGCAACTTATGATCGAAAGGACATAAAGATATTATTCATGATATAATATAATATCAAGATTCCGTTATCAACGATATCTAGAGATAGTGTTGAAAAATGAATATGTTTAGAAAAAGTAATTCCTTAATTTTTCAAAAAGTAACACCTTTTTTTATTTAATGAATATGCTAGTGAACGTTTGCACAGACTCGGTACGTGCGCACGCGCACATGTCTACAAACTATTCTTCGTAATATTTTTGAAAAATTGAGAAAACTATTTATTTTGACTTTTCATTTGAAGCGAAATCCACGTATTTATTTCATCTATTATTCACTGCACTACTCATATGAATTGACTGAGCGAGCAATATCGAACCACTGCAATCTCAAGCAAAACTATTGCCAGCACGATGAGATGTCGCGTAAAAATGCTACGCTAAGTCCCATTGAAAAGACAATCGAAAGTTCAATCGCACGTTCGCTAACGGACGTTTGCCGCGCTCGAAGGGAGCTTTTTTTATTATCGCGCGCGAGCTTTCAATAACGAGCGCCGAGCGAATGGCAAATTCAAACTCCGACAGGCGTACGACAAGCTTTTACTTTTTGCTCGAGTTGTCGGGGCGAGTTATGGAGCTTTTATTTTCGCATCGGGGAGGACGTGGAGAGATCATCGAGTAATCCGCGAGGCGTGCCATTTCAACGCTGTTTACCCGCGCTCGTGCGCGCGAATCGATAAAATGTGTGCTGGGCGTAATTACGCGGGATTTCATCCGCGATGGAAATTCGGCCGGCCATCGAGCCATCCGCGGACTTGCCGTGACAAAAGAGCGACATCGGCACGCGCGCTCAAGCTCGATTTGCGTCGCACAGTGCGTCCCTTCGCCGTTCGCGCGATTCGCGGACCCGAGGATCCTTCGCGGTTTCGAGCCAGCGGAAAGAAGCGCGCATCAATCGCAGGCGCGCCTGCGGGGCGAGGACTCGAGCTAATCTCGCGGTTTTCATCTCCGCGTCCTTCTCGTGCCGCGCGTCGCTCGTTATCTTTGCAATCAGTCGGCGGAACTCTCGCGAGCTAAAACTCCGAGCAATTTAATTAGCTCTCGCGCAAGAGTCGGCGAACAACGCGCAAATTTTCCGACGGGAAAGGGGCGCGCGCCACGATTTTTCAGCCGGGCGACAGTCGGTGGGAGTCCTGCCGCGGCGCCGCGCCAACGTAGGTCGCTCGAACCGGCCTGCGACGCCCTCGCGAGCTCTCTCGAAATACATGCGCTCTATTTATAAAAGTGCCCCTTGCGACCGCGACGCCGACGACGACGAGGAGCCCACTGTGAGAGCTGCAGCTTCGTCCGCCCCGCGGCTTCCCACATCGCTCGACTGTTCTCCAAGTCTCCTAACCAAATGAAGCGACGCTTCGGCGTGTCTCGCCCCTTGCGAGACAATGCAGCGCAAACTGTGCAATCCAAGTGATTTTCAGAATAAGCACGGCATTGTGCGTCTGACGCGACATTTTCTCTCTCGCTGCGTAACCCTCGAGGGAGAGAGGAAGCTGGTTATATCAACTTGCTCGCGACAAATGAAAAACGTGCTATTTTCGCAGATCATTATCTAAAATGGTTGTTTTCATTTTTCATGCTGTGTATCAAATTAGATTCGTTCGGGTACATGCCCGGCGGGCCGGGCTAACGCAATTAGTGTCGAATGGATTTTTCATAATTCCGAGTAAACAAGGCAATTTTCTTCAGTCTCTCGTTCGCTTTATCAAGACGGAGGAAATGAAAGGATCAAGAGCAGAGCGCAAAGAATTTTGTTTGTCTTTTTTCTTTATGCGTCGTCAGGAACGTTTGAGGAATTCGTATTTATTTTCTCGATGATGAAAAATGGATGTTCTTATTTATTGATTAGACATACGTCACGAAGATGACAGTATACTTTCGTCAACAAATCGTTTCCATCATCGTTATCTATAGCAATTTTCGATTTCCAAGCGAATTACACTTCGAGAACTGTAGGAATACTCGTGAGACTCATACAAAATAGCTTGGGTTCGGGATAATTGATTTTAATCAATCGTTATAAATGAATGTCAATTATCCTGATCGCTTTCGCAATTTCCATGGTTATAATTATGAAATATCGAGGCTTTCTCTCGGTGTAAAGGCAAGTAATTAGAAGAATTCAAGCCATTTGTTGCACCATCAATCGTCTCTCCAAAATCTTGGTGTCCATCGCACATACTAGACTTCAAAAGCTTCTGAAGCACGTACGATTTCGTGTACTCCGGGACCAGCGTCGCGACGACCGCGATTGGAGTCTGGCCAAAGCAAACTATTTTCATTCGAACCATAAATTCAAAATTTTTCTATTTCACCCTTTTGTTATCCGTCCAGTTTTTATACAATCGATATACGCGTCGCAATTATGCGACTGAAGTTGTAATTTGAAATTGAAATAGGCTCATTATGCGGCGATATTTTAAAGAAATACGATTAATTCATTATATTTATAATAATGAATCATTCTTGGGCATAAATAACTATGTTTTTAGTCAAATCTATCGAATTTATCGCATTTCAGCTATATGCTTTTTTTCAGACACATAGTATTTGAGATTCTCTATGGAGGGCTCCATCATCATACAAAAGTTTCGCGATTCACTTAACCACATCAGCATTTTCCAACTTGATTTATAAACGTGCTTTCCTCTATAGTGAATGTTTCAGGCGGAATTCCTAATGCAGCATTTTCTTCAGTAATGAAAAGCTTCACAGTATTTGCCGTTACATTATTCAAACGATGAGAGGTATGTTTTTTATCCATACCATATCCACGTATTTAAATCCAACAGTACTTTTATAATTTTATAAAATTTAGTATAAACTCCTAAGTATATCTAGTTTCCATTCAATATTCCAATTATTTTGAAGGATACATGGGTGAATTACAAGAAACTATAACAGAAAATAAAAAATATAAAATTTCATCTAGGAATCCACCTTACTAAACTAACATAAGACGGAAAGTATGTGAAATGAAAAGATTTTCTGACGTTATAACTAATAAATTTTCTAAAAATAATATTAAAATACGAAGAAAATCATAAGGAGTATAAAGCATGAGCAACCAAATGAAACACAGATACCCAGAATTCCGAATAAAACGCTCTAGTAATCTCGCCTTTGAAAATTAAGACAAGAGAAGCGATAAAAAAACCGAAAGAGGGGAAGAGAGGGAGAGAGATGAGAATTGCGCTTAGAGAAAACAAATCGCGTAAGCCTCAAACTCTCAAGAGACCGTCGACGACGAGTTTCGCGTCCAATTACGTATTAATTAGACAGGCGAAAACAATCGACGCCGCGTCGAGTTTCGCGCTGACCATGAACTGTTCCTTCTAATTGATTCATGCGCTCGTCTCTCCCGGCTGCGTGTTTCTTTTGCGATCTAAATTCTGCAAGGCATATCGAACGGGACGGATTGCTTTTTCGGTTTGACGTTCATTATTAGTTTCTTTTTTATGGCGTAATGGAAGATTTAAGAGGTGTTTCAAAATTTGCAGGATGTTATGTACTATTGCAAGATGCTTTACCAGAAATATACTTTGGCTTTTCAAACTCTTACGAAAGACCAATTTAACATTATAATTTCTCCAATGAAGATTTTTCATTGTTTTTTTTATTTCGAGATATTTTATGGGAAACGCTTCGTCTCTTAAAAAGTTTGTGAAAGTTCATTTTGAAATTATGACTTCCAAGCCAATGTAATATTTCATTATTATATTTTGCCAACGTCAAAATAAATGTACCCAACAAAAATTCTTTATATAAATTTGATCTGTAAGATTCACTCGGATCATAATTTTATTAATGTTCTTCCTCACCTACTTCGCAAAGAAATTACATTTCTAACAATGTAAATCCTCGACACAAAAGAAAATAAAGAAGCACCTTTCCAAAATGTAAATGCTCTTCAAGAAAGAAAACTGACATTTGCATATTGAATGCGAAGATAGAGGGACGGTTAGAGGGAAGGTCGAGGTTATGAAAAATTCGCGTGCTATCGTTAGATCAATTGACGTTGAGGCCAAAGACTCAATTGACGGTAAACGTCGTCTAAGCCGTACATCGTTTTCGAGTGTCTGGATGAACTGAAATATGTGTATGGCATCATGTGTCTCGTCAAATTTTTAACAAATACAGCAAAGTTTATATGTATACGTCAAGTGTTTCAATTACAGCGAATCAATAGCAATAGTCGTCTTTTAGATGAAGTTTGCTTGGAATCCTTTTTCCACTTTACGATACTATAAATCGATGCCGCGATATTAGAAGAGTTTGTTTGTGTTCTATATAGAGAGGAGATTAATAAAGAGTGTTGCAATTTTTCGTGGAATTCCCGCTGGTAAGCTTTATTTTTTATCCCATACCTTTTTTTTTGCGTAACGTAATCTGGGTTGCTCGAAATGAGTAATTTATCACTTAAGTTGAGTGATCGATTACTCAACAAAAAATTCTTATGCTGAACTTGCTGAAAGTGAGAAGTGAACTGTTTACATTGAGTAATTGTCAGAATGTCTCGAATTTGTCAGATGAAAAATCGATTGGTTCTTATGAGCTGTTGCTTACTGAATAAAAGAAGATAAATCGATTTAAACAATATATTGACTACTCACTTAAAGCAACCTTTCAATTGAGTACATTTTTCGCGAGGATTTAATTTGAATGACTCGTATGGCTTAATTTAGGTAAAACTTGGTCTAGTGAAAAGAGCAGTATATAAAAGCTTCCGTGATAGTCATTCGTATGCTTAGTGCTCGTTATCACGACAGGCATAAAAAAGACATAAATTACGAAGAAACTTAGGCAAGCCTATCGCATGATAAGCTTATCAAATACGATGATCTCCCGAGAAAAGCTTCCTGCTTGTTATCAATCCAAGTCTCCAAATAACGATAGCACCGATGCTCGCGTAGATAAGTCAGTCTCGTGCGGTGCGTGCGCCAGTATAGCGATTGATTTTCGCCGCTTGCATGCACTGCAGCTCGTGAGATGGCTGAAAAATTCTGTTTGAACATTTTTCCACGATGAAAGGAATGAATTATGATTCTGCGAAGAGCAAGAGAAAAGCAATCTCAAGTTGGCGCGCATTTTTAAGTGCGCGGATGAAAATGAGATTCGAAACGTAAGACCTTGTCGGTCGGACTGGAATTCCGTTCGCTCGTCAGCTGCAAACGCGAGTTGGTCAAGAGAATGACACTCGCGTAAGCCACTTGGCTTTTCGGCTCTAACGTGTTCAATAACGAACGACACGGGCTGACAATTGACACTGTAGTAACCTTTGCCAGCCCAGAAAGTAGCGTCAATTGATTTGCCCGGTATACGCGGCAAATGGGCTCTCTCGTCTGCTCGTTTCTTCATTTCGGTCGTCGGGCTTCGCATCGGATTAAGCGCGTTCGCTCGCGCGTCTGTAATACTCGGCGCGCGCAATATAATGGTTGCAATAGGTGGAGCGACACAAGAAAACAACAGAGTATCGTCCTTGCGTGCTTTCGCCCAAGTGACAGAGGAATCAGCGAGCGGCAATTCGGCGTTGGAAAAGCACGCGCAGACTTGCCGATGTGCCGGCTAATCACGCCCTATATGAGCGAAAGCTCAGCGTCGCGTGAAACTTCTCGTCAACGCGAAGGATGCCGCACTTTGTCGAATTTCGGCCGAATGGGAGCGGCGTGGCAGTCGACGCGGCATCGACAGGCGCGCGCCTCGGCTTTCGTCCTCGACGACGGATGCAACGCTGCTTCGCCAAGATACGCGCCTGTAACAATGCGTCTCGTCTACCGCTGCCGAATAAACGAGAGCGCGGCACCGGCACCGCGGAACGGACGGCGTAACCTACTTGCCGAAAGCGTTTAGCGCCGACGAGACGACGCGCGTGAGAGACGCTCGTCCAATAAGCCTCGCATATTGATTTCCCATACACGCGCGCCTTTCAAAGCGCGCATTCTTTCGAGAACACTTGCTCGTCGCGCCGCCGCCTTGCCGCTGCCTTGCCGCTGCCTTTATCGCTCGGTCGCACACGCGCGCCTACGTTAGCGTTAGACAGTGCGAATTGGATGAGCATCTGGCTTCCGGCTGCGCGTACGCACTCGCGGCTCTCTCGGTTCGAAGCTTCCGGCACGGATGCTGCGTACCCACTGAAATTGACGTCGGCGAGGGCTACGCGTAGCCTGCGCTCGTTGCAATCGGCAGTACGCCAGAGCTCAACTTCGCGCTCGCCACTCGATCGTTGATCCAGCCGGCGGACAGCGACCGGGATTCCGATTATCATTTCAGTCGAACGCTCCGCTGATGTACCGTTCCGATTTGACGACTGCGCGAGCTCGCTGCAACTTCGGTCGTCTTTCACTCGTTATTTTCGGCATCTTGTTTTTTCGTTTTTTTTTTATTGCAGCCCCCTCCCCCCGCCACGAAAGTCGTCTATTTTCTTATCGCGTGCGGACCTCCGGGTTTCGGAAATTTCTGCATGGATTTGTGTTTGTACGAACGTAAATAACGTTTTGTCCCTTTTTTGTAGAAACGTTATGTGACATCCTTATCTTTTTCTCATGGGCGGTCGATTTTTTATCTTTCTTTTTTTCTTTAATTAGGTGAGTGAGTATTCGATATTGAAGTGGGAATGTTTTTATCGGATCGATGAATGAATAGTTTAGTATTGTTATTCCGGCCTAAAAGTCGTTCGAAGTTTCATAAAAGTAAAATAAAATATGCTCGCTAATAAAAACTGCAGACCGTAATAGTTCTGAACGCCTTTACGCGCGCTTTAGCCGCGTACATGCAAGCTCGTAAAAGGAAAACTTTACTTTCATGCGGCTTTCTTTTTACGGATGCGTGGAAGCTAGCTCTAATTTCGTTTTGTGACGTTGGCCTGCGGTATCGAAATCGAAAAATCGCAGGAGCACGTATCGCTGGGAGCGAAGCAAGGACGCGAAGCGACGACGTCGCGTGTACGAACAATCAATTAGCGTGGCTTGTAATAATCGTCAATTAGCACGACCGCCGCATCGCATTAATTGGCTAAAGGTTGCGGCGAACGGTGCCGCGAGCGTCCGGATAAGAATTCCGCGAGGCACGAGCAAACATCACCTTCTTCTTCCATGGCTGTCGTCCAGAGCAAACGATTCCCTTCTGATTCCTCTTCTCGGCTCACTGCTCGTGCACAAACACCCTCGTCTTGCACTGTTGCATATTAAACTGCGCCTATTGGCTGTTTCTCCTCGTGGCACTAAACGCAGATGTCTTTTCAGATGTCGGTTTCTTCGTTCTTTGGTTCGGGCTCTTAGGCGGGCGCGTTTTTCAGTCGCGCGCGGGCTTTCGAAAGCAAGGATCGTTCTAAGTTTAGACAGACGGTCAATTACTCGTTGCGGAGCGTCGCTGTCGCGAAGCAATGGAAATAATAGAATATTCGGGTGGCGTGTAAAGCTTTTGGCCTCGCGTCAAAAATTGTCAAATTCGCTTGCACTTTCTCCGCGGCGCGAGCTGCGCGCGAGCGAGGCGCGTGACCAAGTTCAACTAACCCTTCTGATAGGTCTTAAAATAAATGGTCTGTGGGCGCCGTCGCGCCTTTCCGCTCGCGCGACGGCAGCGGCAGCTATGCTAATTGAGCTTCCTTGCTGAAATGGAAAAGAACACGCGACGGCAATGGTTCTCGTCGAAGCACACGCGCCGTTTGCCGTTCGCTTTGTCTCGGAGTGATCGAGGAGAGAGAACAAAAGAGAAAAAACGAGCTCGTCCGACTAAAATCCAACGACGAGCCCACCGGAAAGAACGAGAAACCGACCGTCTCGGGTTACAGAAAGGAATCGTCACTGGACATGGCGATGGACCGCACGCCGCCGGCTCTCGGCTGCAACTGGTGGCCGACGCGCTTTGCACGTTGCTCGCGATCCAAGCGAGCCAAGCGAGCCAAGCGACGCTCTGTACTGCCGATGATGATGAGGAGGCAGCGCGCGCAGCGTGCCCCCAAAAATACCGACACAGCGACAGAGCGGCTTGTATATACCTTCTACGAGTTGCTTCTTTTCCTCTAGGTTTAGAATTAGATTCCTTCGTTCACAGCGAAATCATGTCGCAACAAAAGCAGTTTTATAAAAACGTTCAACTGACTTAAGAAACTATTTCTTCATTTCGTCGTAAAATTTACGGAAAAAGGAAACGGTCGCATCGTTTTATCATTATTCAACACGTTATAGTGAATAGTTATAAGATTTCATTTCGAATTCAATAGCCAATAAAATTATTAGTCTATCATAAAAAGTTTTGCCAATTTCAAGTGTATTGTCAAAAGTTAATTATTGGAATAAAAAACAATTCTAGACATTGACACGCGTTCTCTGCCTCAGTAAGTCTTACTTTTATATCATTAAACTTCTTTCGTTATGCGAAAAATTCTCTTACATATCAAGAAAAATC
Source organism: Phymastichus coffea (assembly GCF_024137745.1). Lineage (NCBI taxonomy): Eukaryota > Metazoa > Arthropoda > Insecta > Hymenoptera > Eulophidae > Phymastichus > Phymastichus coffea. Next base: position 1,270,912 of record NW_026706864.1, read on the forward strand.
CGGTTAATTCAAGAGAATTCGTTTTCGTGAAAGAATTATAAATATGATTTCTAATTGGAGCTTTTCATTTTTAAGAATCAACGTCAAAATATACGAACAAAGATGAATTATACAAGCTTGATATTACGTAAATAACGTTCTGAATAATTAATAATGACGCTTGAAAAAAAATGTATTTACAGGTCATCGGCGAAAGTACCGTGACGCAATTGGAAAAAGGAAGAGGGATATTGAGCTGCCTTGATGCGCCAGCACAATACGCGGCGTCATTGATATGCACAGCTAGAATGCTTAAGCAGATTATGAATTCGCTAGCACGCGTTAAAAAGACAATTTTATTCTTTTTTCGAATCGATGGAACAAATTCACATTGGAATATTGAAATTGAAGCCCAAAAACTTCTTTCGTCATTATATTGTACGTACACATACATTAATGTTGATAGTATATTACGAATGATATGTTAGAGCTTGAAACACCATTAAGTGTCCTTCTCCCGTTCACTTGGCAGCTTTTGTTCATTTAACAAATTTCTCTTATTTTTTTTTAGTATTTTCATGCTTTGTGTACCTTTTTCTTTTGTTAATGCATCAATTTTATTGCGCACTTTAATACCCAAAAATGAACTTTTTTTCGGCTAAAACTAACAATTGGAACTTATGCAAAAAAAGAAATATATGTAACCAGAAATCAAGTCATTTCTTTCTCTATATTCTATAAGGGAGAGAGAGAGAGAGAGAGAGAGAGAAAGAGTGAGAGAAAACAATGAAAACTGCTAATCATGCGGAATTTTTCTTTTTTTTCTGGTCCTTCAATGTAATTGTAATGCGCGCTAATGGCTTCGCTACTTAACGGCTGTTCGTGTGCACGTTCTTTCTCTCGTGTTAGAGTTAATTAACTAATTAATTTGCCGCCTTCGCACTTTTCGTGACAGTCGTCGGGGCTTATTGTTATGCTCGCTCGGACAGAAACTGAAGTGGAGCACCTGGAAAATGACGACCGATGTTTGTTTCTTCTCCGGCTGTTTTAGATTGACGGATTTAGGTTTTACGTAGGGATGTTACTACTGTAACGATTAATAAACATCATCATTGTTGTTTGAGAGTATTCTGTGCTAATTTGATATATGTTTGATTGAATTATAAATTTATCGATTTTCACTGGACGGGTGATATGGCCACGCTTAATTAAATATACGCAATAATAGTCTATTAAGTTTTGTTTCGAAAATAAAATGCAAAAATTATCGATCAATTTTCTTTTACTTTGAATATTTTAAAATGAATTATCTTGTTTAATTAATACGAAATAACGTTATTTTATTAACTTGTTACAAATAGATACAACGCTTATGACGAATCGAAAGTACGCAAAATACTTCTGTAGTGATGAGGTATAATCATAGATGATGAAGTCAGGGCGAAGGAGATGAACATGATTTCTTTCTTGAACTAAATAGCCAACATTAATCCACGTTGCTTCAATTTTATTACAAAAATTCCATCTCGCGTTCGATACCAACGAACTTTAATTGTTCGGTCGGTCCATAGCTGCAACAGAGAAATTTGTTTAATTAGAATTCATTTTAATCAAGATCTCTGGCAATTTTATGTGTTATCGTACCGATAATCGAAAAATAGTTCCTCTCCCGGCTGAATAGGTCGCTTAGCGAAAATCCCAATTCTGTGATCGCCATTAACCATCATAACTTTGGCATAACAATTTGGATTTATCGAGTGATTAGCGAATCTAATCTTGTTTCCTTTTCTAGTAGCGTCAACAACAAAGTCTAAAATGAAAACGGTTAAAATTACAGGCTTTTCAAGTTCTACGAGGTGTGAAATTTGCATACATACCATTATTAAGATTGAATAGAAAACTGCACATGTATTTGTCATATACTTTTCCTCTCCTATCAGCCTCGTCTTGGCTAATGATCTCTCCGCAATACTCGGAAATAAATTCGTTCTTAACAGCTGATTCTTTCAAGAAAATACCCCAACCAGCAACGTCCGACGGTGCCATGAGCAAATGTTTATCTGTAAATAAATATTTTCTGTTATAAAGCTAGGTCTGTTGACTACTTATATTAAAAATACTGAATAACTCACGTAACCCACGCTGAACGCTAACATTTTTACAGGATATCTTTTGTATGTGGAACTGATCAGCCCCACAAGTCTGGCACAGATCAGGATCGCATTCGCGTACAGCAAGATAACAAGGACATTGTTTTGTGTTGCATTGTGCTTTGCATCGACAACCGGGGAATCTATTTTGACATTCAGTACTACATTGGCAAAACTTCTCGCAGAAATTTTGTGCTTGAATACATGGGCAGGAGTTATCGCATGGTCTATTTGGATGATCGCATGGTGCGAAGTTGTGTACGTGGTTCGCACCTGTTGCAAACAAAAAGAACGATAATGTGACGATAATGTTAAATTTATATTTTAGATTTCATTGAAAAATAGTTTTACCGGAGTCTTTCTTGAGCTGAATCTTACGACAATGCATGGACCAAAGACGATGCTTCTTCTTCTTTTTCCTCGGCGGTGTGAAGTCTTTAAGACTTTCCACGGCTGGTATGTCACTGGCTTCTTTTTGTGCAAACTCATACACTTCTTTACAGCTTTTGGTCAACATTATCTGTGCCAGAGCACACGGGTTGCCTGGAAAAACTTTGTGTAGTGCACGAAACAGACTTTGCTCCGAACCTGTCCATGACGGTTCACTTTCAGTCTTAATTTTCGTTCCCAGTAATGAAAACGGTGTTTGATGATCCCGTTGTAGCTGTTCTTGCAGCGAATCTTCGTCAGGCTTTGAATCTTTGTTCACGTTTTGTTTGAAGTCTGATATTTGGTTTTGTTGTTATTAGTTACATAAAAATAGATTTTAGTAAGATTAAAAGAATTTTTAGGTTAAATTTACCTTGGCAACTACCACCTTGACTGTATTTATTACTATCGTTGCTATCCTCGCTACTCGCCTCGTTACCTGAATCAACACTTGTTTGTTTACGTACTTTTCTCGGCCCGCCTCGTTTTTCTTCGTCATCCTCTTTGTCAGCTGCTTGCGCTGCAAGTTTTTCTTTTATACCTTCCTGTAAAATTTAAAAGAACAATTAAACACTGAATTAATGGATTCAGTTGAAGATTAACTTACCAAATGCATGTAGCACTCAGTACCACAAGGCTCTGCAAAAGGTTTGAGATCTGGACCTTTGCGCTTCTGTAGATTTGGTCCTGGATGACAAACTTGTAAACCTGTGAAATAAGAGAAAGAATTTTTAAGATTACAAGAATATGAAGAGTTTTTTAATCTAAGGTCCACGATAGTCAGAAAGGAGACACATCGATGAACAATGAATGAATGATTGCGAAGATGAGTCCTGGTCAAGTTTTTTTTTATTTCTTGGTGCTAAACACATAGAAAGCTTTTGATTCAATATTTATATTGTTACCTTGAGGAAAAGCTCCCCTGCTGTCTTCAGTACATAAGGAATCAAAATAACAATTACGTTAATAAACTGCTTATAAGTAACGTAATAATTTTTGTTTTAGAAAAACGAAAATTTTTTTAATTTGTAACATTTTAATTAAAAAAGTTTAATTGTAGTAATCATATACTACATTCAGAAAAGGTGAAACTTACGATGAAGAAAACAGTCATATTTGAAACATCTTCTGCAAAATAATGTGTGGAATGAATGCATAGTTTGCTCTCTAGGAACGCTTTTTGCATTAGGTCCATCAATGTTTGGTGTACATTCAGGTGGCAGAGCATTGGGATCTGATCTCTCTGTAAGTTCAATGTACTTCTCTTTCAATTCTTCTGGCCTTCCTTTATCAGGAAACATATTTGATATTGCCTAAAATGTAAAATTTTAATACAGAAATATTTTATTTACATGTAAAAATAGTACCGAAACAGATAATATTTACATTGAAAATTTGCATAGAAGGAAATGGAGTTCCATCTTCTTCTCCTTTATTATCAGTCTTTTTATCCTCATCCTCATCTTTATCTTTATTTTTATCCTTATCTTTATCTTTGTCTTTCAAATCTCTCCCTTTCTTTGGAGTCTCTTTCTCCTTGTCTTCTTTCTCATATGCAGCCAAGGCATGTACAAGATCAACAAATAAGGTATCATCCATAAAACCAGATTCTCTATCACCATGCACTTTGCCATCATAGTTCTTGATCAATTCTTCAATAAACGTGCCATCTTGATCAAGAATCTCATCACCCATGTATGGAATATTGTGGAGAACAGTCTCATCCTCTACCATAAAGTTCTGTTGAATGGGTGCCCATGTATACATTGTTGGAATTGGAGATACTGCACTGATTATCTTTACAGGACACGTTTGAACATCTCCATCAGAACTTGTTACTTCAGCCTTTTTCATACAGGATGCATGGGCTGGAATATCTTGCATTGCTAACCACATGACTTTGTTATCGGTAGCCCATTTCTTATGCTCAGCTTCTAAAAGATCTATTGAATTAAACATTATCACGATACGAAAAGAAGTATTACTTCTTATATAAATTTGAATTAATTCATCAAGCTTTTAAACAAGGAACTTGTTGATTCTACTATTTAAGTGTTTCATGATGTGAGAAAACTACTTTTGAATAACGTAATTTTTTTCCTAACAATATGTACTTCATCAATAATAACTATACTTGACAATAATACAAAAACGATAAATTTTTAAGGGAATAAACGTACCTGACATAACCTTACGATTCTGATTCCATGCAATCTTTACTTCGTCTGCGCGCTTATAACGTTTTATTTGCCTTAGCCTCATGTATTCGGATTTCACGCGTTTTCGCCATTCTGCTGTGATTTTTGCCTTCGCCATTGTTTAATCTTCACAAACAATAATAATAAACATTAAAATACCTCAATAAAAATTCACCTCCGCTACATGAATCAACAACTGAGTAAGGGACGCGTGAAAATTATTGAAACTTGACGCTTATGCTATCTTCCGCCCTCCACAGTAGGTACAGTCAAGGAATAAAAATACATTCGTTGGTACAGTACACTACAGAATGATATGATCGCATAGATGAATTGATATTTACTACTTTACCGGCGAAATGACCTCTGGGTGTTGACTGTTGGTTTGAGATATATCATATCATTGAAGTTCATAAGTAGCGGCGCCACTTGTCAATACGATTTTGTTTTATAATCATGTCATCACTCGACGCTCATCGTGTGTGCATTGTTGCATTGATTAGCAGTTTGCATTGTTCGCAATAGGATTATGTCCGTCGTTTAGGGCTATACTATTCTATGGAGGCTGTGTTGCGGAAAAATTAAAAACCAATACTTAGAAGAAAGAAATAAATGTAACTTTTTGGATCGTTTAGATTGTCTTATGGAAAAAGGAGTTTATTTATACCCTCTATCGATTACCGTTTAAAAAAAAATGGGTAGCGGGATGATTTTTAAAATTATTGAAGGAAATGTTCAAAATCGCATTTACTGTACGGCGTTCATTAATTAAATCGAGTTTGTAAATTTTTCTAATTAATATTAAGATTTAGAAATTGATAAGCATATACTTGGAATGATAACAAACAATGTAGTATTGAAAATATATGAATTTTCGAAATTTCATAACAGACTTTTGTTGATAGTAGTTACGTATTTCGTAACTTTTTGGTTTATAATTTTTTTTGCTTAAACAACATTTATTATCGAATTTCAGAAAAACCTATGAAAAGATAAACACTATAAGGAATACCTCCAAGTTTTTTCACTTCAATCTATCGATAACTTTCAGAATACGACTGAGTTGAATTCAAATATCCAATTTGTGATTGTGCGGAGCTAAAATTGTAAACCGTTAGGCAAGAGAACGTCCGTAAATGATTTATTTCAAGAAATAAATACATGAATTTTTGGTTTCCGATTATAAATAACAGTAATTTTCCAATTTATAAATTTAGTATTTTCATCACTGAATATTATCTGAAGACATCGGTTAAATTTGATGTAGTTATTAAAAATTTTTTTAATTATTTTTTCTTCATTATGTTTTTGTAATTTTTTGTACTGGAAAAATTCAGTCTAAAATAAAAAAAAAACAATGATATTAGTTATCTTCAGTAACAGAGTTCATCGGCAATATGTTGATCCACGAGCATTGGAATAAATTGCGAAAATCGGTTAAAGTAGAAATAATCTATTTCGACACTCCGTACGGAAAGTGCGTTTTTTCCGCAAGCTCAGCAAAAAACGTGCGTTGCAAATCGCACTTTCCACACGTCGTATCAAAAAATACGGTTCAGCACATGTTCGGGAAAGAGTTTCTCGTCTCGCTTCGCTCGGGCGAAAAACGCCACACGAGACAAGAATCTATTTTCCCGCACTTGTATCGTAATGTACTATTTCCACGCGTCGTCTTGAAAAATATGGTACGGAACATGTTCGGGAAAGAGTTTCTCGTCTCATGTACCTTTCCACCCTCGCTTCGCTCGGGCGTAAACGCCACACGAGACAAGAATCTATTTTCCCGCACTTGCATCGTAATGTACTATACCCTCGTCTCGGTCAGTCAAGTGAAAAATGTCCAACTTGAGTCAGCTGCGAGGTTATTTTCAAAATTACCGTAATCTCATTGAGCTTTGCACGCGAAGCATTTTACGACTTGACGTGTATGTATTAGAAATCAAAATATACAAGCTGTTTTTTTTTCGATGATTACTACACATGTAATTGAAGGTTAACAACACGTATAACAGCTGTCAAACTTTAATTTTCTATTGAATGTAATATATATGTTACATAACTCATGAAAAAATGCATATGTAGACAGTTTATATCGTATTGTTGCAAATATTTGATTTAAGATAAGGCAGAAATTCGAGTGAAAAGAAAGGCAGATTTTTTTATTTGGCAATTATTCCGACTTAATTTTGGCAAAAGATTACTTTAATGCGCGAAGTTACTGTTATGTAACAGCCTGCAATTAAGTCAGACAGATGATATAAGGCGCGCGTTGTAAGTACATAATAAACGTGAAGTTTTTAGTTGTTATTATGTTTTTTTTTATTAATAACTATGATAGCAGAGCATCTTGTACTTGAAGAATTATCATTTCTGAAAAGCAAAGAATCGAACGATTGTTTTGCATAAGCGTGTTTTGATAATTTCATGTGATAATTATAGCGCATCTGTAATACATTTGAGCATAAAACGCAGGTTTGATTACGTAAGCGTCTAAGACTCAAAATTAATATTTTGCGCTTTTTCCTTCAAGCAAATTACGGTTTCCTTGATTACTTTTTAGATAGCTGCTTTTACTGCCTGGACAAATAATATATCGTTTTTACTAAAAATACTTTTACATGAATTTATTTAAAATTCTGTAGAAAAATAAAACCACTTTTGGTCGTATCTAAAAAACTTACATTTTTAACAAATTGTAGCAACATCAACATTAACTGGAGCAGTGTTTGCCGAAACGTTGATCAAGGGCGAGATGAAAAAAAAAAATACTACGTGAAATCATTTTGATTGTTCTAGATCACAGCTGAAATCAATACATATTGTATTGAAATAATGAAACCGATTTTACAGTAAAGTACGCGTGTTCTCCTATCATTCGATACGTTATCCGCAAATTAACATAACTAACTAAAGCCACTAATAACAACTGGAGTACATTTAAAATAATGTGATCAATTACTATGTACAGTCATTTATTTTGTTTGTCCAGAAATTAATCAACAGTGGAATTCACTACAATATGTTAAGCTACTTGTTACATGCAGTCGGACTTATAAAACAAATAAAATGCAAGGATTTGCGTAAAAGAGAGAGAGAGAGAGAGAGAGAGAGAGAGAGAGAGAGAGAGAGAGAGAGAGAGAGAGAGAGACAATATCTACCATAATAGTACGTTTATGGTAAATTTCGAATAAATTTAATACGTCGTAGGAAAATTCAAAGGGGCTGCTAGTGTAGATCAGTCAAAATTATAAGTTTTCCTTAGTGTGGTGTAAAAAACATTATATTACAGTTATCACCATAAACATTTATCATCTTGAAGTACTCGGTAAATGCTTCTTCTTTTTATGATCCCAAATCTCATTTAGATTCCCTAGAATATCACCTTCACCGTAACACCTTATTTTTAGAAAAAGAGCGGTTTATAACGCTTTTCTGAACATTAGAGTGGACGAAAATAATTTTTCAAGGACTCATTTTCTTCTTTTAAATTAGTACTCCAGATTAAGTGAAGAATTTTTCGAAATATCCAATTTCATCATTTTTGTAAGAACTTTTATAAATTTCTTTAAAAATTTTTTTTTGAATAAATTTGTAAAAATGTTCATAAAAATGGTAAAATTGACTATTTCAAAAAATTCCTCTCTTAATTTGGAGTAATTATCTAAAGAAAGAAACTAAACCCTTAAAAAATAATTTTTGTTCACTTTAAAGTTAAGAAAAGTGTGGTAAAGCGATTTTTTTTAATAAGGTGTTGTGGTTAAAAAGACTTTTTAGGGCTCTTATGTGAGATTTTGGAATTTAATAAGAAAATTAAAGCATTTACCAAGTACGATAATGAACAAATGTTCATAATGATAACTTTAATCGACTTTTTTACATCACAGTAAAGTAAATTCATGATTTTCACTGTTTAACACCAGCTGGATTCCATAATAGGTAGATACCAAACAGGTATCCGTGCAAGGATATAATTGAAAAAAATAGTTACATCAACGGATCTTCTTGATAATACATATTCTTATCTCCAATCGTTTTCAAAATAATTTATGTTTAATGTAATATGTACAATTTTGTAGTTATGTGATTGGTTATTGAACTATTTGCAATATAATTTATTTAAAACATAACTTTCAAACGATTATGGTAATAATAATAATGCTCTTTTCTTTCAGATTTCACTAGACCAAAATAGAAGTGTCCTAGCTAATGGTTTTCAAACGTTGGATCAACTACGCTTTTAATCCTAATTTCTCTTTTTCCTTCGTTCATTGCACTTGCACGTGCACTTTGTATCACAGTGTGTCATAATCGCGCGATATATCAGTTAGCAAATATCGCGACAAACGGGCCATTGATTTTCCGGAAGAGTGAATTCAACATTTTCGCAATCCTGGAGTCGTTTTTTAATTAATTTGCGAAATTTGAAAAGTATGTCACATAACACTACTGTTAATTCAACATGTGGCGAAAGTAAGAAAAACAACTGTATCTAACATACATGTCGTGGATAAATAATTATCTTTATTCTCTCATTCAGTCATTAGCATAATATTAATGATATTTGTTTTTCACAAAGTGATTTTTGTGGAACAGAAAAAATTATGAATTTTTCCATCTACGTTGTTTTATTTGATGCCAACAGCACGTTTTAGATTTATTAGCTCATCTTAGAAGTGAATATGGATTAATTTAGATTCAATTATTATGATATTGATCGGTATTTGATTGAAAAATTTGCGTTTCGTAAGATCATCACTATTGGACGTGATATACGAAATGTAGGATGTTATGAGCACTTAATTGTGCAAAGAGAAATGTGATTATATATTGACTTTTAAGGAGCTTATTTCTTGTTCGAATGTTTGCAAAAATAAGTATTTTTCAAATGATTAAACATTGAGTTTAATTTACTACTGAGAAAATAAGGATAACCGGTTGTACTATTATTTCATCTATTGATAATTATTCAACAATGCGCATAATTTTTTATTGTTAATAACAATATATTTATTCGCATAGTCATCTTTGCCTTGTGAGGTTTCGTAACTATGATGATTAATCCGTTTTTAAGGCGAGGATATATGAAATTTGACTTTGAAATTTGAACGAAGACTCAAAAATTAATCATAAATTACTTTTCAGTTTCTCGTGAATGTGACGTAAACAAATCAATACAAGATTAGTAAAATTTCACATAATGAAACCCAAATATAGCTGTTAATGTGCTCTCATTATTAACAATCAATGTATGAAATATTTGAGTAATATCATGGATACAGCAATAAAATGAAGTTTATAATAAAATTTATTGACTACTTTATTACTGGAATATGTGGAGTTATTTGTATTGTTTACTTCATATATAATATTTTGGAAAATCGATCTTAACTTATTAATTTGTTTTACAGTAATTATATCTCAAATCTTTATAAATGCGGTCCGGTAGGGGCGTCAAACTTCATGATGGTCAGCATCGCCAGTAAAAACGTGAAATGAAATTGGCACAGATAATGAAAACTACTTCGTTATCTTCGGCAATGCTTCAGGAACCAAGCCAATGTCTTCAGGTCATCTTTATTTGGAAACCAAAATTATAGGAACTGTATTTACAAAAATTTATGAAATTTATATTTTGCATTCGTACATTAAAAATTTGTTAATTATAATCACGCAAATTGAAAATAAATTTGTCAACATTCTGGTTGTTCAAGATAATGTAGAAATAAAACTTTTGGTTTATGAATTATGAAATCGTAAATTTACACGTGTATTTAATAAAAAATCCATTAAAATTATTTCATCAACAACTTATTAAAACTAGCGCTCTCTAAGTAGGTCATGTACCGAAACCACTATAATATTCTGCATAAAAATACAGCTAAAGAAGATCCGGTAAGTGGCAAATTTCATCTATTTAGATGTAAAAACCACCTACCAATTCGTTGATGGGATCCATTTACGTTCTTAATTTGACTGTATTATGGGAAGTACCCTCCTTTGTTAAATGTTCCACCGGTTGACTCATATGCGTAGAATATTTTTCTAAAGGTCTTATAAATGAAATTGATTATTATTATCCATTATTTTGTATGAAATACAAATATTTGATAATTATTATTTATTAAAAAAGCACTTTAATAGAACTGGACTCTTCTGCTAAAGCAGCTTACAATCGTAATTCTAAATTTTTGGAATACGTAATTTAATTATTTTATATTCAAAAGGATGAATTCCGCGTATAACCGCTTGCATTCATTCGTATAGTTAGTATCTACAAATGTTTGATGTCCTTTTATAGAGTAGCCATTAATAAGAGGTTTAGCCATTTACAAGTTACTAGTATAGTTATGCTACATTAATTATTATTTCTGAAGTCCCACCTGTGTAGTAGGAGCAATATAGAGACCCTAAGCTACTTAGAACAACACAGATTTAAAAAATAATGGGTTAATTGTTGTTGGTCAACTAAGGACCATTTCCAAAGTAATTTTTTACAAGAAATGCGAATTCGACATTAGAATTACTCTATTACGTCAGATTTCCTATATTTAAAGTTATATAACAATAAGAGAACATTTGTTTTTCTGAAAACGAATCATACCATCAGAAACAACTGTTCTTACTTTTCTAAATTCACCCTTAAATGACGCTATACGATGTATATCCTCTAACACTTGTAGCCAATTTTATTTTTGATTTCAAAAATTCAAGATAGCGAATCCAATATGGTAGATGGATGGTGTGGATTTTAAAAATCATCAAATTTATGTCAAATTTGGTATACCGAGGAGTTTGGTTGTTAAATGCTTAAATCTGTTGATTTTTAAAAACCTTATCCTCTACAATGCACGTGCTACTTGGAATTTTTGAGATTTGAAATTAAAATAATCACCATTTTTAAAGGAAAAATCATATATATATTATTTCAGACTACATTTAGAAAAGTAAAAATGTTAGCTTTTGATGGTATGATTACCATTATTAGAAAAGAATTTTCTCACGTATTGTATAACTTCAAATAAAATAATAAATTGTGTTTTTCACATTTTTCAGTTAGAATATCTCGGAAACCTGACATGATGCAGCAATTCTAATGTATGAAATTCGGATTCTACGCTAAAAATTACTTCAAAAATAACTCTCAATTAGCCTTAATAAAACCTTGCTGTGTATCTGCGTAATTCATCAAGCTTTCATTCATTGATCCACCTTATATCCCGACACAAGAAAAGTCCTTGCAAAGTATTTTATATGAAAAATATTTTTGAAATTGAACAATTAAGCAATGCAAATTTTATTTGCCAATATACGCACATTTGATTACTTCTTTTTTGGATAATTTACGGGTTTTTTTAATTATAATGAATTTGATGAAAAGTTTGGATAGAGCGTTGCATTTCAAAGTCCTATCATATTAATCAGGATAATTGTACAACATTTTTGAAATTCATTTTAATTAACACTTGATTTGACGTTTATGGACGTTAAATCAAATTTATCTGCTAATGCTTTGTCATAATTTTCAACGTCATTAAGCCTATTGATAACAGAAAAGATAAAATCAATGTCATAAAGTTACGAAATAAATTTTTTCGTTGTAACGCATTTGTACAAATGCTCAATTCCTATAAAAACCGTATCAGAATTCAACATTAGCACATTCGATCTCAGTTGTGATCTGAAAACAATCAAAATGGTTTCTCGCAGTCTTCTTGCTCTTTTTGCCGTCGCCTTGATCGCCGTTTCGGCGAACGCTTCTTCATCTGATGAAGTTGAGATAGAATATATCGAGGAATTTGACAGATCATTGGCAGACTGGTTCAAGAAGGTTAGTGTTTAGGATTTATCGAATTAATTAAATTCACTTGTTTTAGTTGAGAATTGTTAAAGTTAATTATCTCAATGCTATCGTTTGTACACATTGTCTTTTTTATTGAAAAATTTAACACGGGGCATGGCTGTGGACGCTAGTGCCATGAGTGGTTCTTTCTTGTGATTTTCCGTTCTGTACAAATTTATTTGTAAAATAAATTGTATCACAGAGTAACGTTTAGCAATTTAAATATAATAAAATAACAAGAGATACTGTAAAAGTAAATGAGCTCGAGACTATAAATTGTATATGTATTATTTAGAGCGTTTGAATATGGTTTAAAATCACAACTGACGTACGAAATATGCATTGAACACGCTTACATTCTAATAGATTTCAAATAGTTTATAATTATTCAAATACTCCAATTCAAAACTAATTACCTGTAACCTCGCATACTCAGGATTAACCAAAAAAATTTTTTTGAATTCTCAGTTTCAGTTATGATCTGTACCTGAATCTAGACTCGATTATAAATATTTATAAATTAGTTTTTATCATAAATTTAACAAATGTTTTTAAAAAACTCCGAAGATTCAGCTGTAGTTGTAAAGGATGAGCAAGTCTGTTTATTTAAAAAATGCTCAGCTTATGCTCGAGTATAAGTAATACTAAACAGAACCATTTTGATACATGTTTTTGGTTCAGTTCGAGCTTGTGCATCGTGTACGATATGAATTTCCTTAATAAATAAGATGATGAGATCGTGATTTATAATTGAGATTTTTAACTTAGAACAAAGAAAATAAAATCTTATTTTGAGTACTATATGATGAAACAAGTTGCTGAACGATATCCATATAATAATAACTAAACATTGAACGTTTGTTCCTATGTTACCATTAGCTATGCTGATAAAATCTAACACATTTCTGGCACACAGATGTAAAATTCTAATAAAACTCGTATCATTTTCGAATACTGCAAAAATTAAGTAATAAAACCAATAGTTTCTTATTTATTTTAATTGACATTTTCATATTAACTATTTACATCTTACACAAAGAAGAAGTTGACAAATTTGAATATAAGAGCTATTGAAATCGTTTCAGGCGGGTCAAGATGCAGGTAAGAAGATCATCAATGAAGTCCTGAAGTATGTCAAGGGAAAAGCTGGTAGAATCAATCTCGACTGTGTCCCAGAAGTACTTGCTAAATGTGATATGAACCCTCTGTCCCACCCTAAAAAATACTACAAGTGCGCTGTGAGTATCAAACAAAATGTCAATATTCAACAAATATACGATGGTTTTAATAAATAAATTTTTATCTTACAGCATGACTACATAATAGCAAATAAGGCACATTGCTACCCTAAGAACGAGTCCGTTGAACCTGAGGAATAAATAAAAATTTCTAATTTATATTCTTAAAGTTTGATAAAGCAAAAATAAAATATTTTGCAATTCAATCTTATTTGTGAATATTATTATTTAAAAATGTTATCCTACCAAACCAAAAAGTCAAGATAAAGTCTGATATACGAAATAAAGTTTTTGAGTAACTTATCAGAAGTTCTAATGCGGAATCGGTTATTTTATGCCAGCACATCCTTATTTTCAGCGAATCATAGATATCAATATTTTCATTGTTTATGATTTTGAATTTTTTGTGAAGAAAAAAAATGGATAATCAGTGATAATCAATTTACATTACATTTCAAACGTATTTTTGTTCCGTTATATTCACTTTGAAGCACACGTTGCACGTATCGTTCAATCAATAATTTTTTCGGTTAACGTTTATATACATAATATTAACGTCAGTCAATAGTGTATGAGCGTTAATCATATACATAATATTAACTGACGTTAATATTATGCAAATGACCATAATTAAAAGACTAGGGTATAGCATTAAAATAACCTACAAAAACGTGGTGGAGGAATACTTAGAGAAAAATCAATTTCCACTGTGAGCAGCAAATTCTTGATCATTATGAAATGATTTTTTCTTCTCAAACTTTACAATGACAGAATGCAACTGTTGAACTCATTTTTTGAAATCAGTGATATCGTGAGAAAACTATGCCTCACTATTTCATTTTGACAAATTGACGAAAGTCCCAGTGGAAAATGGAAATTGGGCAAAAGGGGTATGTGAGGGCGATATGCGCACTAGCGCGCGGCGTGCAGCGCAGTGCTTTAATTTCCGCATTATAACAGGGAGGAAACACAAGCAAAAACGAGGAACGCTATCCAGCGCGTTTGCGTGTAGGAAACCACATCACACGGCTTTTGGATAGGCAAAAGCCTGACGTCATGCAGCCAAGCTTTCGATTATTGAGGATCTCACCACTAAATTTAATGGATATTTAGGTGCTTGACGAGAATTTCGTAGATATATTAGAGCTTACGAATGGAAGTTAGAAAATATTGGAGTTTGATTATATTTTCATTACCACTGATATATATTTTTTCTTTTGATTTCTTGTTTAACAAGATCCAGTCCTTTAATTGTACTATAATCTATAGTTGAAAGAATTTTTTTATATGTTATATTATTTTAAATAACGAGAAACGTTCATAATTGTTTTGTTTCCTGTTGCCTTCAATGTTTTAAATTATCCGCAGAATACGTAATAATTCGACGAAAAAGCATTTGGAGTCTTTCTTATAATATTATTTTTCAATATTTAAAGATGTTAAATAATATACCAATCAGCGTTTGTCTGATTTTCATACCACTCCTTTTTGCGCTCAAACATCAGAAAAGAAATATCTATTCGAGTTTTAAAACATTTTTTAATGAAATCGTATATTTTATGCCCTCTTCATTCATTGTTTCGAGCAGTATCTCGCTATATAATGATAAATAATATAATTCTTTTTGATTTTCAAAGAAAGCTAGTTATACGGGTAGCGTATTTAGTTATGTTCGGGCACGTAAATACTTGCATTGTAAAATTTTCCAAATGAATTATTTTTTCTCGGAATCACATTAAATCGGATTAATAGATTTATTCATTTTCTTCTCTCTTTATTTTGTGCATCGTTTAAACGAATAGCTGAGTAAAATGAATATTGAAATATTCTGAAAAGCACACGTGCAGTGATGAAGGTATTCAACACATTCGATTTCTTCCTTTCTCATTTTTCCATTATCTCTTATATTTTTATTACATTAACTTCAAAATCAACATTGAAAATATCTATCGACTACATTAAAACAGGGAAAGAAAATAACAGAAACTATCGTTTCATTATAACACAGAAATTTCAATCACTTGCGCCAAAACAAAAAATGTTTTCCTCTGACACTCCCTTCCCCCTGCCCTTCCTGCCAATTCTTCGAAGCCTAAGACAGAGCTCGTAATCATAACAGTAAAGTTAAGTTACGAGCAGAATTGAAATATCCCTAATCTTAGTAAAGTCAATAACTGTCCTCAGAATGCCGCGCAATCACCGTCGAAGAAAGGAAAAGAACCCTTTCAGCAAGCCTCTGTCCTTTCTTGCCGTGGCAACGTATCGATTCCCCGCAACGAGTGTCTGGAGAGCTTCACTACGATTATGGCCGCATCAATTGCTACTCTGTTAGCTGCCCTCCGAAGGTGTGCTCTATATGTGATGCTGCTTTCTGGTACTGCTGCTACGCGAAGGGAGCTTTATGGTTTGCTTGGCGCGTGATGACTTCTTAAGGCGACCGACGATAGTTGATTTCAAGGGTTATGCTTTAGGAAGCTCTTTGTTAGTCGGTTATGGTAATGTTTACGGAGATACTGCGTTTTGTCGTGATATTCGTGGACTTTCTTATGATGTAAATCCTTTGGAGAGATTCAGTGAATAAGAAATAAACGGAAAAATCAAATCGTACAAATAAAGGACGAACTTATCATTTGGAAATCGGAATGATCTATATATTATTAAAAGCTATTTGTTCGACTCAATGAATCTTGAAGTAACGTTAAAGATCAGATTGACGCTCAAGGATAGCAAGAGTTTCTTGAATAGACATGTCGTAAGTTATTGCTTTACTGACATGAATTATATTATTAGTGAATTATTAAGCAACTGAAGAACCGCGCTATACCATTCCTCTCTTTAGTTTGACGATCTTCCATTTTCAAGTATTCGTTATTCATAAAGTTATTCTAATTTTTAAGATTGAAAATAAATCTCATACCACCATTTGGTTTTCTCTTAGAAAATAAGATGAAACAAACTAGCCCTCGCAAGTTCACTCAGATATAGCTGATAATCAGCTATAGAAAAGATATTTGACGGAAAAATCATTTTTTTTTAATTCATTGTTATTATGTTTGAATTCTTACGATTGCTATCAAATGTCTATAATAAAGGAGTTTATGATTACTACTTGGAAGATGAGTACCCATAAAATCAGATAAGAAACGTAATGAAAACATTACTTCGGTATCAGAAATTGATTCCCGCAGCAACTTTGCACTCTTTACTATCGCCCTGTTCATTTCTGTGATCGATGCCTACAGTTGTGACAATGACTTCAACTATACAGTAGCCTCTATACAATATCTTTCAAAATCTGTGATGGAGAAATTTAATTGAGTAAATTGCCGAAGTCTCCTACGTTAGAAACTAACAAAGTTAACAATGATTGCGTGTCTACAACCCACAATATATACGCCATAAACTCTGCGAGACACTTAAAAATATACTTCAAATGTGTTGAATGAATTCAGGTAAAATAGTGTTCATACAAGAGTTCCGAAGATCACTTCTAACTGGTGAATTTAGCTTCACAATCAACACTGTTGCTTCAGTCGTGCAATATAGATTCGGCGAGAAGTAAAATATAGACTTCTTTTTAGTTGTCACATGAAGTGGGATTATTTTCTTCCTTAATAAATAGCACTATTTTTTTTATTTAATAGATAAGCTACATTATTGTTAGGGAACGTGAAAAAATTATTTCACTGAGGACAATTATTTCGGAGCCGACCATAAATCTGTGAGCAGAATTAATAAATATATGAATAAATGTGTTATCTATGTTATATCTCAAAAGTAAAATAAAAAATATGCAAATGAAATTCATCACTATTTTTTAAATAAAAATAATCTTCAGGTATATTTCGTTCGAGATTCGTCAATAATAATATTTTCATTCTTCTCGAAGCGTCTGCAAGCTTGCGATAATGAGTCGAATACTGTGTAATAGCGTGATGTATACGTGAAATTTCTATTTCATGAAACTTTTCCCAAAGTGTGTTCCGTTAATGGATAAGTAAATAAAGAAAAGGTTGAAAGTCGTCATCATTATTCCAGACGTAACGCAATTTGCCTTGTCAAACCAGTATATCGTCAATGGCGCGAAGAAGAAAAAGAGGAGACAAAAACGCATAAATCCAAGGGTGTTCGCACAGGCTGGTCAAATAAATCGGGCAGTATTTTCGCGTATCGAGGCCGGCTGCGAGTAGAAACTCGTCGATCTCATCTAATCTTGCATAAGCGGAAGAGTAAGCAAGAAAGCAAGCGAAGGCTGGCGCGCTCGTAAAAAGCCAACTGAAATCTTCTTTATGCGCAATTGTAGAGAAAAACAAAGTGTCCCGGTCTCGTTTCGATTCTGTCTTTTATGACTTTATTGCAGCTTGACCGCGCACACTCGTGAACGTTGTATGTGGCATTTCAGTTGTAATCGCAATGATGCTTCTTCTTCATTTTTTTTACGTTCTCACGAAGTCAGGAATGCTCTATATTTGGGTTATCAGCAAGTAGCGGTAGAACGAACTCAAGTTGAGAGCAAAAAATTTGATATCGATTTTCTTGTAACGTTCAAATTGAAATCAGTAAGCTTTCAAATTTACTAATATACGAAACGATAGATTTCATCGACAACTTTTATTTGAAATAAAACTGATGTATGTACAGTAATTATATAAAGTTCACGGTGATTATTTTTAATTTAATTAATACTAAAATTTCGCTGATTAAATATTTGTTCGTGATAATAGTTAATAGTGTAACATATTAGGTACTATAGAAATATCATGACTTAGTGGTGTTTTCATAGTGTCTATTAGAATATTTCTTTTAGATTATTTACATTTTGTTTTTATTTGATGACAGTTATCAAATGTATTTTCAACTGTTATTATTTATATATACAACTGTACAGCGAAGGTTCTATTTAAGATACTTCGTCAACAATCAATCGATAAGCTTTCATAAGCATTCTAGTTTTCGTTTGGGCAAATGTACTCGGATTTCTTCATTTTTGCATGATAGAAAAAATGTAATCATTCTTCAGCAGTTTTTCGTAAGATTTTGTAAAGTTTACATTGAGATTGCGTAAGTGAACCCACTTTGTATCAAGATGTAAAGACGTCCAACATGTTTATTTTCTCCTATTTTGATAGATTTTGTGGTATGCTCATTTCTTAATTTTTAGTATACTTCGAAAAAAGCTTTTTTAATAAAATTGCACTATTCTTATAATCAGTTTTACGGAAAATTTGGCACAGTACTCCCTTAGTAAATTTAATCATTCTTGGAGTTCTTCCGTTTCCTGCTTCAAAAGAATATCTACTTTGGAATGGTAGTGGTTCCCTTTGACCTCGCTGTCAACCAGATGTTAAAGTTGGTGCAAATTGTAGGTCATAGCCATTTGATCATAACGATCTTCTACATCTGTAATAAACTTTTATACATCAGTGCATTTTATCAGGGACAAATCCATCAATGATATCACGGTATGGTCGTTACACTGAAGGTGACCCTGCTTTCACTTCAAACGTTCTTTAGTTACTATTTATTTCCGAAACAATTTGTATGAGTTTCAATATACCTATAAAAAATTATTTTTCTAGAACATAATTAAGATGTGTATACTTGATCATTTTTTTATCCTGTTTAACGTGAAGACTGAGATACAAACACCAATTGCATCACTCTCTAAATCTGCCACATTTATAGTAAATCACATCCTATAGTAAATTCCAAATTTTAATCACTATATCTGAATTTGAAGACCGAGCTAAAAGATTTATTTCTTAACATTGCAGTAAAAATGATTCGAATGAATCAGCTGTCAAAAAATTATCTCTCTCTATTCCTACCTATCTGTTCACTCACCGATTACTGCTGCTGTTGAAGACGGTGTGGTGTAGAGAAACCGGCTGATCACCTATCTCTCTTTCTCTCTCTCTCTCTCTCTTCCTCTATCTAACTCTCTCACTCTTTCTGTCTCACTCGTTTTCACGCTAAATATAAATTATTTTCATTTTCATAGCACGTTCTTGATTAACTTTTACGTGTAGCGCCTGATTCTCTTGCAATTAAGGTTTTATCTATTGAAGGCAATCAAATGCACTCAGTCAATGGCATTTTAAGAACTTATTGTTAGTCATCAGTGTAGCACCAAATTCTCTTGGTATTAACCGATTATTTCCAGAGAGAATGGAATGCCTTTAGTCATTTTCATTTTCGTAGCGTGTTCTCAGTTAACTGCGCTATTTAGCACCCGATTTTTTTACAATTAACTCATCATCTCTTAAATAGAATTAAGTGAACTAAGTGATTTTTATCTTTATATTATATTCTTGGTCAACTTTTCCGTATAATAAGCTTTATGACATTCGGTTTAAATTGACTTCAAGTTTAATTCAATGAAAAACTCACGCACTGCTCGTACAAAGTGCAAAATATTGCACGTAAAAAAATGAGGAAAGCCATTCGATTTTATGATTGGATATTATACCAGCTTAGTTGAAAAGACGAATCTGTCGTATATAGCGGATTGTTGGAACCGATCGGACGTCCGCGCGTGCCACTCGATGCTGTTGGTGGCATCAGTTAGATAAAGCTTTCGAGTAGCTCGTAAAAAAGAGAGCTCGAGTGGCTGGACGAACTCGTTCTCTTTTCGATGTGCGATCTTTATGTTCCTCGCGTGTTTCCGATTGAGATCTAAACGAATGAAAAATCACTCTTTCAATTTGTTTTATCAAGATTTACTAAGGTCTGAACGTTTTCATTTTAAAAGCGAATGCAACGTTGAACCGAAACATGCTCGACTTATCTAAAACAACGGAAATCCTACCCAAAAACATAAAGTACCGCCGATCTCGCGTCCAAATAACTTTCAAGCTGCTTCTCTCCGGAAAAAAGGAAGAAGAAAAAAGCTTTTTGTACAACTTGCCGCATATTGGCGTGATCCATGAAAAAACCGAGTGGACGATCGAGAGGACCTCTTTTTTCTCTCTGTCTATGTGTGCACAAGCTGCTAGGCTAATCCAACAGGAAAACCTTTCGACTCTTTTTATTTTCTTCGATTATTTCTTTGTCTTTCGTAGCTGGGCAGATCCTCTAGCTTTCGGCCTTGTCTTTCGGATAGTTAATCGGATTCCAGACTTTGATGGAAAATGGACCGACTGTGTGCCTTCGTTAAGCATTGAAGTGTGGTAGATTGGTATGTTAATGGATGTTCGAATAACTTAATATTCAATTTTTTACTTTTTAATTTTTTTTGCTTCATCGTTCACTTCTTTCAACTCGAAATCTACGTTTTGTTTCGAAAAATCCTATACATTTTCACAAAAATGATCGGATCATCGTTATTCGTTTCGTTCGAAAAGTAAGTAATAAATCATTTCCCGGGGAAAATATTCAAACATCAATCATCGCACTTTCAATTCCGCAAAATCGCGAAGCAAATATTCACTCGACAATCATTGTTTCGTATACATGCGCTCGCCTGATCTGAAAATAATATACATGTCCGCGCACGCCAGAGGAGTTATATAATCAGCACACGAATTTATTGGCTTGATCAACATGTTAGCTGGAGGCGCGGACGCGTTAAGTGCATTTAGGCGCGCCGCAACATAGATTCTTATTGCAATTCTACATCAGTGGGCATAAAACGATAATTTACTGGCGGCAACCTCGATTTTTGCCGTGTGCAGACATACATCACACTTGCTTCCCAATTTTGCGACGTATCGCGAATATAGTGCTCGCGAGTGTGCATACAAAGAGATAAGAGCTTTTTCTCTTTAGCGTAATGCTTAAATTTGCAATACACGCAAGAATGCCATTCTAATCCGATAGTTTTGTCGTAGCCATTTCACCGAGTACTGTAGTTGTCTCGATAATCAATAGACATCCATGCGTGCAAGTGTATCAATTTTCTTTCTGCAGGAATGCAAGTGTTATGAATTCATCTCGAAAGCTGACCTTATAAAAAAAGGAATTGAGAAAGATGAAGTTGGACATTTGGTCGAAGGGGGGGGAGAGAGAGAGAGAGAGAGAGCTGACCTCGTTTACGCGCCTCACATTATCATAGATATTGGCTGGCAAGGCTAAGGGTCTTCATAAATAAAGAATGGTCAAGGAAATCTGCCCGAGAAAGCCCGACTCTAACTCTCTTTTGTCTGCAATGAGACGACAAAAGTTTATATGACAACAAGGCATTGACGAGCGAAGCGCCTTCTTGAATTTCAATCTCCCGTTCTTTTGTAGAAGCTGGATGCAGTAATGCGATTTTTTTGTTCTTCTGCTTCTTAGTTTCGCGTGCATATCTGTGCCTGCATGCGAGAACTTTTCTGCTGATGTTAGCTACGTGGGAAAAGTTAAAAACGAAAAGACGAGCGCGCCTTGCATATTCACTACACATTGCACGTCAGGGTGTGACTTCTATTTATGAGCAATTAGTCTTGACATGTTTACTGGACATTGGAACCTCCAAGCGAGCAGCCTTCACTCAAGATAATTTAACTAATGCCGTCTGCTTGAATGCCGTGGTTTGACGTATGTTTGAGCCTGAACAAAAATCGATTGCTAGCAGAAGAAGAATGCAACTCAAGGGAGCAGCTTTAAAACTTTAACGGGGGTTTCCAGGGATGTCAAGGGAGAAAACGACCTCGCACAAGATAAAATGCCAATGACAAAGAGATGGGGGAGGATTCATAGATAAATAGCAGTTAAGGCTTTCGATAGATCGCGTAAATCGCGGAATCCAGAGAGTATCGTTCGGAAATGATAATATTTCACGTTTTATCTCGACGTTAAACAGTGAAAGATATCATCTATAGCAATTGCATGCTCGACGTATACTTGGTTTGTTTAATGCTGCAATTTACTTGTTCTACACGAGCCACTTATTCTTTCAACATTGTCAGTTGTGCCACGATAACAGGCGACTAATCAGTGTTATTTCATATCTGCGAACGCGCAGTTGTCGCCAACTGCTTGGCAAAAGAAGGACAAGGGGTGAGAGATTCGGAGTAATCTCGATGAGCTCTCCATTGGGCCTTCGAACTAGACGATTACAGGATGATCCTCGACAAATACATGCGCTTTCAGCTATGTTCTCCTTGAAATCGGATTGATTGCCTTCCGCTCGCACCACATTACTCACACACCATGTAAACAGCGCACTGTGATCTGCATTCATGTACGTACGTATGTATACGCGGAACACGCACCTCTTGCTTATTGAACTTGTATCGCGTGCTTGCTACATTGCGATTTTGCTTAATTGCGTTTGTTTGAGCGCGAGGTCGTTTATTCGTACGATGCCTTTGCGTCGAATGAAAAATCTAGCAGCTAACGGTTTTTATTTTCGATATTTACCGAGTTACCGAGTATCTTTGAAATATACAGCGAATTCCGTAGGGGCAAGCTGGAGCAAACCGGCTGCTTGGCGGTTCAATAATAAAGGAAGATATTAAAGTATTTCATGTTTTAGTATTTTCATAGGTATAATAAACAACTCACCTTATTCAAATCGTTCAACTACGGTACGCTGTTCTCTTATTTTTAGAGAGATTTCAAATTTTCAAAAGATTTTCTCTGCAGCAAGTTATTCGACACTCGTTGATTTTCTGAACTCTATAGTTCCGCTTTCAACATTTTTTTTCTCGTGAAAAATCAGTTCTCGTATAATAATCATTTTTATAATGCATATACTACAAGATAAAGTTTATTATATACATTTATTCTAATATTTTATATAATAACAATAAAATAATGATGTAAAAACAAATCGTGACGAATGTGAAATCAGAGCCGAAACCTTCATCGAACAAAAATATTCCAATTTCCTCTTCTGGTGTTATTCCACGAGTTATTCAAAGCATTCTTGTGAAATTTTAGCTTTCAATAGAACTTGCAGTCGGTGAAAAACAAAATCAGATAGCCCCATTATAAAAAGCTCGACTGTAGTCTCTAAAATAAAGGGCCATTCCCACGCCAGTTCTAATGATATATATATATATATATATATATATCTATTAGTTTGAATGGGCGGGGGGGGGGGGGGGGAATAAATTCAACGCGTAAGAGCGCTTTTCTCAGGCAGAAGCGGTAAGAAGGTAAGTTAAGTGTAAATTGGCGCTCGCGTACCGCTCGGAGTAGCGGCGCTGCTGCTACTCCGAGCGCTAGACAAACGCGAGCCTCGAACGACCCAATGTGGTAGATGGCGAAAGGTTTAGCCTTTTATTCCTATATATTTCGTGGATTGTGACCATTGGAAATCGTTAAGCCACTTTCGGAGACGTAGATGCGAGGGAAGAAAAAAATTGGGCTTCCAGAGGTATCGCGCGCTTTTACAGCGAGCAGCCAATTAGTTATCGCTACGAAAAAGTTTTCGTTTCTCGCTTTCACGTTTACCTGTCATTATCGCGGTGAATTGTACGATAAACCGGAGCCAACCGCGAAAATTACTCTGAACACCGTGATAAGCTTCGGGCATTTTAAATGAGCTTTCGTTGTACCGCTTCAAAACGAAAACTAAGCTCTTTAGCGAAGCGGTACAAACGTCGATCTACGCTGAAAATTCTCAAATAAATTTACCTCGATACTCGACGAGGTATTAGCGTCGAGTGGAACGTTACGAATTAAAATTATCCATAGGCCTCGACATTAAGCAGCCGCAGACAGTGGCAACTGCACGATGCGAGAACCGTAGGCAAATAGAAAAGGCCAGAGAGGAGAAATAAAAATGCGGTTCGTCCAGGGTGGTGGGATAAAAAAGGTGGTAGTAGGGGGCTAGGCGAGAGCGAGAGAGCGAGAGCAGGCGCAACAGTGTGGCCATGCGCGGGCGGCGGTAGAAGGGAGAGTGAGAGAACGCTATCGGAAAATGGAGGGAGGGTGGGAGAAGCTTTGGCAACGTAAGCGACCCGGGCAGTGCAAGCCGGGCAGCCCGCCCGTTCGCAGCCGCGTTATATATATATACATATTTTACGCTTTATTATATACGTTGCATTGTACACGCATGCACACACACATACACACATATATATACGCACGCGCATCAAGTGGTATTTTTGTGAGGAAGATAACGAGAAAAAGACTATAATTAGGACTACCAGAGTAACAGGTTGGTTTCGACAATATACGATTTTATTGTTTATTTCTTTTTTTTTCTGCACTTTTTAAAAACAAAGATCATTCGTGTGTCAATTCTGATCGTAATTTGACTTGGGATAAGCGAGTTGTTGGTGTTTTATCGTTTACTTAGCAGCTTACGCGAGCGAGAGCTGAGTTTCGGAGGTTGAGTAGGAAACCTGTTGAAAATTCGCCAAGTTGTATCGAGCTTCGTCCTGGCTGTCTGTTTCCCTTATCAATTACCGCGTTGTCAGTGCGGAGCTTTATTGATTTTTCCAAGGGGATTGTTTCAATTCGATAAAAGAGTTTTTGTCAAAGATCAATCTTCGCTTGCTTTATTTCGCTCTCATTGAAAATCGAAACTAGGAAAAAATTGCGTACTCGTGATTATATTGAACATCGGCATTTCTTCCTTGGAGCGAGAACTTCATTTTGCGGTTTCACTCAACATTTAATCAGATTACCATTTCATCAACGCCCCATGGTATAATTGAAAAAGAAATTGCGGGGGATTGCGCGAGAGTGGTTACAAATAAAATGTGTCTTTGTGATTTTCTCGAAGACGCCGCATCATTAGATCTTCATTATACGAACTTTCCTCCAAAGTTATTTTGATCCTTCCCAACGTGTCCTGAAATGAGAATAAAATGATGTCGGAATATAACGCCAGTGCGTCTTCATTATTTGTTTAGGGAAGAATAGAATACGATAACTTTGTTTTCGGTGATCATTTTTTTCTCGTTGAATCGAAAAAGTGTTTTATAAAATAAAAGTATACGAATTTTGCTGTGATCATAGTGGCAATTCGAGGGAAATTAATTTCCCATACTCTTGAAACTTGAGCAAAGAACTCCAATCAACAGCCCTGGTCATAGCCAAATTATTTAATTTGACTAGTATCACTGCGTTTTCTAGCACACTTGTGGAAAAGGAGTTAAAACAACGGATTAAACTCTCTCGTGAAATTATTCCGTTTGGCGATTGGTTTGGTCAAACCCGTAAGCGCGCAGTTTAGTTTGCCAGGATGCACTCTTGTAGTCCATTGTGTTGCCCTGTTTTATCCTAGCCTCCTCTGATATCCTCCCAAACTTTGGAAATTCTATTTACATATATTTAGGCCAAACCCGTGATTCTGAACTCGACGCGCGCGCCTAAACGACTTCTTCATTCGAATGCAATCTCCAGACGCACTTCGGTGGTACAATCAAGATATTCGTAGTGTCTTTGCAGATATAACTTGAATCGCTTATTATTCAGGATACCGTTTTCAACTGTTTATATAATGTAAGCTTTCGGAGCAAATGGATTAAAAACCGCTGTTTTGAAAAATTTTCGCTTTTTACAGAACGTAATAATCCGAAGTTTAATTTTTCGTAAACTAAAACTTGATATCAATTGCAAATTAGTTAAAAAAACTTTTACTTTCACAAGCTAATCTTTGATAACAGAAGATAGAAAATATAAAATGCATCTAAAAATATGTGATTGATCATTTGTTTGGAATGAAAGCGTTTTTACGAATACAAATAATTCGAATGTTGGTGATTCTAAATAGCTAATCCAGAATAATCCGCTGAAACACAATTGAAAAGTTTTTTAATAAACACCACGAAAGAAAGGATGCAAAAATGAATTAAAAAAGTCAACGTTACAGTGAAAACGCAATTATTATAAAACTTCATCTCAGGAGTTAGAAACAATGGAAGAGCAGTTTTGTAAATGTGGCGTAGCGTGTATCGAGAAAGCAAACGGCTGAAAAGCTGGCAAACTGTAGTATCTCTCGACTGGCGTCCCTCACGGAAAAAAATGGTCTGAAATGCGTGTGGCCCATATTTTACATAATGGCACGCCGCTCTCGATCCTTTCGTTCTTCTCTCCTCTTTTGCAAAATTTCTCCTCGCGCGCAGTAGAGCAGATATACCGAGCAATTTTGCGAGTCGCTTGCTTCTGCATTGTGCTTTGCTTGTCGCGCGCGAAAAAAGTTTCAAAAGGCGTTAGTGTAGAGGGTGAGCTGAGCTTCAAGACAAGGACGCGAACGTTTTCTCTTTCTTCGTTTGTAGGTTCCGAGTTGGTCGTTACGATCTTTGAATTAAAGCTCGCCTTTTGACTTATAATTTCTGATCATTGTGATTGGCATTTAGAAATAGGCTGACTTTCGAAGCGCAGTCCTTAAAAACAGCTTCTTTCTTCCAAACAATTCAAACATAAATTATCATCGAGATTTTTCATTAAAACCACGGAAATGCTTGACCTCGGCTTTTGTTGAAAAGGCCACTTTCCAGCGCAAAGATTGAAGATAAACGACCACGGAAATGGAAAAAAACTATTAGCCAGCGAATGGTTATTTAGAAACTGCACTTTTAATTCGTCGAAACCAATTAAACTAATCGTCGCCTCGCATAAATTTTGCCCGACAGACGCACACACGCGAGGGCGCGCACGCGCGCAAATGGGTCACGCATAATGACTACGCAATGTATATCCTGGAACAATTACCGGGGAACATATATACGATTTCGGAAACTCTTCTACGTGTGGCAATTAACAGATGCAGTACAATGAGCACGATGAAATAAAAAATCCGACAAAAGTTTGCGGTATTTTGTAATTTAATGCTTTTCAACATTTCGTCGATTTCATATAAAAATATCAAAAAATTATTTCCAATTTTGCTTATTCAGATTAATGAGGATAAGTTTTATAGGCAAATAGAGAAAAATTTTGTGTCAAGTTTATTAAATTATATTAAATTTATTTTGAAAAGTTCTGCTTTACATACGTACAAGTGCTAATAATAACTTCGTAGGAAGCTAACGGTTACAACTAAAATAATTACAACATAAATAGTTTTCTAAGTATAAACGTTATCTTGGATTGTAAGAATTGAATTCAGTAGTTCAAGTTCACGTAATGACAGCCACTGCAGTGAAAAGCAAACGGTTGCGCAAGGAATTCCTTGTATCGAATGAAGAGTTAAAAAGGCCTTCGATCTGTATTTCATCTCATTGACAAGCTCACTAACGTACATTCGCGTATAACTAGGTCGTTTAAATATAACACCGCTTATTATCACTTTTCTTTTTATTCGCGTAACGAACGACGTAAAGAACAACCGTGGCATAAATCTTTGGTGCTTGATCTGAAGGAAAAGGGAATCCCCATGACTATTAAGCGAGATATACTTCCCGAATGTGTTTATCCAGGCGGGTTGCTTTGCCTCGAATAACTTATTTCTTCTTCTCGGGGAAAAACTTATGTGTATCAAGTCGTAAAAGCTCCTCGTTTCTATTTCAGGGGCGTCGTTGGATTTTTCTTCATAGAGTGGAAATGGAGTTTTGAAACTCGAATTTTGTGATATCCTCTGTATTGGACAGTACTTTTCCTTTTGATTGCTGAGCTATGTACGCCAGTTTCAATGAAAAGTTCAACGTTGCTATTTCTCTTACGTCATTCCGCCGTTTTTTTACGCTTCTCTTTCTAGAAAACAATCAGTTGCAAAGATAAAACTGCAATGTAACAACTGCTAACAACCAACTAGATTAATTAAATCTCGGAATTTACAACAACTTAACAAACTACCTTTCGCACTGTAGGGGTGAGAAAAAGAAAAACGAGAAGGGAAGTATACGCTTACATTTGCCTGCTAATGTAAAATTTAACCCGGTATAGTAGTACTCGACGCTTTTCACAAGAGAAATTGAAAGTCAAGTTGACTCGTTGATGTTTGTTCACTCCGAGCATATATCTCTCATATTCGCAGTAATGAAAGAACTTTCTCTTTTTTTCTGCTTCTCTCTCTCTCTCTCTCTCTCTCTCGCTCTCTCTCTCTCTCTCTCTCTTTCTGCCGTATTAAAAGTTTGAAAATTACGCGCTGTTGGGATTTTGTGCTGAGTTGTTACGGCAAATTGACGAGCCTAGCATTAGCTTACAAGGTGTTGCGCACGCGAGCTTTCGTTAAGTAAACAATGTGAGGGCATGACGAAGAGAAATTATACGAACTATACAATTGTATAACTGATTTACATGGTCGAAGGGAACAATCGATTTAATTATACTGAGTTTCACGAGTGCTGAGAATAATGTGAAATTGAGCTCTCAATTGTTCACTTTTTATTACAGATTATCTTTTTGAATGGTTGAAATCAAATTACATAACTGAACATGTCACTTTAAAGGATTTTTGCAAAGGAACATCGCAAGTTGTGTTATAAAATCACGCAGAACAAGCAAAGTTGCAATACGTTTGTCGGTCAGGAAATTCATTCATCCAATAGTTTTTACTCGATACACTTGGAAATAATAAATTTATAAATTACGAAACTATCCGAATTTATCTCGTTATTTCTTCTAAATATTGCAAACTTTAAGAAGAACAAACATAAATTGATTGTAAAATATTTGACCGCGGAATTCAAATAAAAAAGAAAATAGCCAGCGTGAGAGCGTCAATTCGATGATTAATCGGAGCGTCCTTGGAATGTGTTCGAGTAGAAATGTGAGTATATATATACACACACATAGATATATATATACACACACTTACATATATATACACACACACAGGGGAGCAAAATAAAAAAAAGTCTTTGCGTCGCCCTTTCTTCCCTTCTTCCCCTTCGTCACTGATGTAGGTGTAATTTATTCCCAAGGGTGTGGAGAGGGAGTTGCTATATTAGTCAATAGGTGCGTGATTTTATCAGTGCTATGCACAACAATTTCTCGAAATTGTTTCTGAAAATGTCGACGCAACATATTGCGTGTCATTTTTACCACATTTGAGCGTTTCAAAACTACTTCTGTTGGAATTTAAGATGTTTGATTGCAAAAATCACTAATTGTTTGACTGATTTAATGTCGACCTCTTTTTATGTTCATCTATGATTAGCCATTGAATAAAAGTCATATTGTCATCAGTTTGCGCACCTCAATAAATTCTTCATCGTAAGAAAGTAAGTCGTCTATAATATGAACAAGCCTTATCACTTACATCTAAACGTAATAATTTATCAGTTGACTATAGCGCCAAACGATTTGAACACGCGCCTCCCCGCAAGCACGCTCCTCTCCTGAGCAATGCGGTAGAGAAAAAATATATAACATTCGGTGGGTAAAAGGGGCGCGGCTCTCGGACTTGTGCGATTATCGACGGGTGTGTTATGGTACTTTTTGCACGCCGTAGTGTGTATGTGTCTGTGTGTGTGTGTGAGCGAGAGAGAGAAAGAGAAATTAAGTTTTCCGTATATATCCACCGCCACGTGCAGAGTATTTTTAGGATTAAGCTCTTACACTCTCTGAGAATGATATTTCTTTCTTTGGAAAGAAATGGGATTGCATATAAATTTTTTTAAAGAATCAAGTCGTTTTTTTTTATTTCTCACGCGTTATGAAATGGGAAAATCGATACGCGAGTGGACTTATCATTTATTAAATATTCGGGTTTGCGGTCGAGATCAAAAGTCGAGTATGCAAAGTTACGGCCTCATTAGGGTATGTTCAAGTGACATCTTCAATGAATTGTGTATCTTTATTTTTTTTTAACAATGGTAAGAATATTTTCGCGGAATGTAAAAAATTACAAGTCGGAAATTGGATGTGCATTGAATAATTTGAAAAAACGATATTTGAAAAACGTAGATTGCTCCAGCCTGAAATCATAGTTCGAGTGTTATCACTTGCAACAATAACGTGTCGAATGATCTATTCGCCATAGATAGAATGCAACAAAGAAATCAAGAGAAATGATTTATATAATTACTTTTGGAGCCTCGGATATTTCTCTCGGAAAAATGCTAAGTAAAGGGCAATCAATTACCCAGAGTGCGCGCGGCACTTGTGTTTCCCGCATTTCGCACTTGTCGCAGCAAATTGGCAGCGAAGAAAAAGAGGCACAAGGTAAAGGTGAATTTCAAATCTGGAGCCGTGAGGTGCGCACGCGAACGAGCTGTAACGAGCGGAGAAAGAAAAACTTGGCGCGTTCATCTCCTCGTGGGAAGCATTTAATTATTCTCACACGCGCCTATGCATGTTGTGCCCATTGTGGCGGTTTTCGTTGTTTTCTTTTTGTCTTACGCGCACGCTTGAGTTTTTCTTCCATTTGAGAGACGAGCAATCGAAGGCTTGTCATTCGTGTACAGGAGGGAAGCTTGAATAGCTTGAATGAATGGCGACTCTTTTCCTTCACGCACACTGCTAATTATATTTTTTCCGCTCGCGCTTTCAAAAGCTCATGCGTCTTGAAAATTTGCAAGTGAAGAGCTTGATTTGAAAATGTAATTCTTATTACTCCACATATGGAAAAATTTTGCGCTCTTATCCGATCTCAACATCAAATTCATTACTATTTCGTCTCTTCTCTTGTTTGATATATTTATGAAGTCGAACAATGCGTTACCGTAGTAAAAAAAATGTAACGGAAAGACAAGAAGTGAGCATTGGAATCGAAAACTATAACGGTAGCTGTCTTCCTCGCTTACGAAACTCGTTCCGTTGAAAAAGACGATAATTTTCCAAAGCTAATTAAATTCCAACGGGGAGGAGGGTGGGCCGATAATCTAGAATCTCTGTACTCGCGGGCCGGCATATCGATCGCGCGGCTAACGGAAACAGAAGAGAGAGCGAGAGAGACAAATATTTGTGCTCGTCAATGGAAGTCCAAGCGGCGACCCCATCGTCGTCAAATATTTATGTTTGGCCAGAAGAAAACACGCGACTCTTCAAAGTTCTCCTCTCCCGCCGCGCTCGCACAGAGTAATAGCGTCGCCGCAAAGCAAAGGTGCGCGCGCGACGCGACGCTTATATATTTTTTTTTTCTTCGACGAGGGCTGCTGCGCGTCGGTTCTTTCCCCTTTCCCTTTTGTTGTCATTTTATTTTCTCCGCTGGTGCAACGCCGGCACTCTTTAGCTGCACCAAAGGAAACGGTATCAAGCTCAAATCACGCGTGCGCGTGACTTGAGCTTCGTGCCGCGCTTACTTTTTCTCGGTTGGCCTTAGAGGGCGAGTCGGATTCCGAAAAAATGACAGTCTCACGAAGACGACGGAATGACATTTCTCGCTGCGTAAATACGAAAGCGAATCCTTGGAATCATCGCGAATGGAAAAGTCCAACGTAAAATATTTCGACCCCGCAATTTCAAATAAATGGTCTAACGTACACAATTCAAACGGTTTTTGTAATTTCAAGTAGTCCGCAAAAAGCTGGAAACCCTTGAAAACTTAAAAAGTTCTACTTAGCTGGGTTAAAAAACTTTCAAACCCTCGTCAGTGAGAGAGAGAGTGAGCCGCCTTCTCAGTTGACAGTGCACTCGTCCGCCTACTCCAATTAGCAAATCAAGAGAAGACGCACTGACTGAAAATAAAATTATCATCCGAGAGATTAGAGAAGCGACGAAAAAAGCTATTTCAAGGTCGAGTAAAGCACGGCGCGTGCACTTAACGCGAAAAAGCAGAGAGCGAGATGTCGCTTTTTTGTCCGTCCGTGAAAATAAAAGGGAAGGTCAGTGCGGGCGCGCGCGCGCGGTTTCGCGGAGGCGCGGCAGTGCAATTTTCATGAATTTGCTAATTGGGCATTCGTGTGCGCGAGCGAACTTCATTTTCGTCTCGCTCGCTTGGCTCACTACGCTGGAAAAGCCTCGCGGGATGAGGTTTTCACTTGTTGCCTTGCGCGAGGCCAATAAAACTTTCATTTTCTCCGTCGACTGCGCTGCTGGCATCGCCGTATTTAGCAGTAGGTATGATCTGATGTAGTTGAACGCGCGGCGCTAAAGAGGGGACTTTCGACAACAAATAACTACTGTTTTCACGAGGACTCGGACAGGTTATTGGATTTGGAATACAGTGCTCTTAGTAATTGCCGTCCAGCGATGGCGCTTATTAGAAAGCGAATAGCTGTCGCATATTACTCGTAAAGATTCGAAATTAAAATAGGACTATTGGAAAAATAGTTTGCACTCTCGCGCCAATTATCGATTCCACCGCACTTTCATTCGACAAAATCTAACTCAAGTCTAACCGACATTTTTCGAAAGGGCAATCACTCGTGAAACGTCAGGTGAGCGGCTGAGCGGGCCGACTTTCTCCTCAAGAGAAGATGCTAGTAGTACTTGTACGAGTACTAGTATTGCGTCTCGCGTATATAGCAACGTCTTTGATCCTCGAGACTCTTGAGGCACGCGATAACTACTGAGCATTGTTTCACGCGCTTCGATTGTATATGTGCAAATATGTGTGTGTGTGTGGTTTTTCGAAAGACATTTCAAATACTTCTATCCGAGGTAGCAATAAAGAAAGGGACCTTGTACTGCTGCTGTTGCTCGGCACTTGTGGCCTTGACATTAATAAGAATTGATTTTTTTAGGCGTGAGTAAGGGAAACACATCAGCTATTTCAATTTCACGCCTTAACAATTGGAATTTAAGGGCACTGTAACATTCAATTATCCCGACGTGGGTGTATCTTTTCTTTTTTGTCTATTTGAATAACTTAATTAACGGACTAGTCGAGGTTGATATTCTAAATTGATAATACTAATAATACGCCTGGATAAATGCTTTGAGAGAAAATAATATACTACGCGCAATGGGAACAGCAATGCTTTGTTTTTAATCAATGCGCGTATTTTTTTATTGTCAAGGTGGTCGTGCGAATAAAGAAACGTATCAGTTTTGTGCGCATTGTTACTGCTGCAATTCTTTGACTTAACAGCTGCTCCTTTGCTTCATATAGCAATGAACAAGAATAGCTCCCTCGGTACCCAAGCCTGTCTCCAGCGTTATGAATTCTACCGAAAAGAAAAAACGTCAGATTCATACTCGTAAACAACTCGACCGCGCACCAGAAGTAATGAAACGAGAAACCCCCTCGCCATTAGCGTTCGCCCGGCAGTGGTTCAAGATCACGTCGCGTCAGCCTACGATGCAAAAGAAAGAAATTTAATCTTTCTGCCGAGGCAAACAACAGTTCTGCGATCAACAAGTGATTATTTTTCGTGATCGCCTACGCCGCAGGAGATCGAGCACGCATGGGCTTTATTTTTTTTACAAGGTACTGTAGCGAGGGGGGAGGGAGCAGGGTCGAGATGACCTACTTTCCGCTGGGAGGCGGCGAGCTATGTAGGGCGCGGCCACGCGCGCGCCATAGCTACCTTCCACTGCTGCCTTCTTTTCAGGAAATGTATATTTGGCGCCTACGGTGATGTTTATCTTTTTTGTGATGCAGGTATTTTTAGGATTTTTGATTGAGTTCGGGTCATTAGAACCTAGTTGGCTCGGTGCGTAAAATAAGGAATGCGTGCATTAGCTTGGTGAAATTATTGTGAATTTTCGTACGGTGACACACGTTCATTTTCTAATATAGCTGACTGTCCTATTGCTTTCATTCACTATTTGGTTATAATACATTTTCAAAGTTTAGACTAAACTGCTAAATAACTGAGTTATTTGAGAAGCAAAAAAGTTTATTATTACTTAAAAACTTTCACTACGTATAGCAAAGCTGCTCAATAACTTATTGCCAGTTCATGCATAGTCGATGACTTCAACTTTCTCGTGTGTATGACAAACACGTATTAAATTTGGTTACACGCCTGACGTGTGTGGGCATGTCAAGTGCACTTAAATCTTACGGAAGTGAAATTTCCTACATTATAATACAAACATTTCTTTGTTTGTTACAAGTGAGTTTGCACAAAAAGGAATTCCTTGGCGAGCTTTTGGTAATACTATATTCATACTTTGTTGTGCAATACTGTCTACGCGAAATTAGTTTGACGCTTGCATAATCGATATTGAAACGTGTACAGTTCCAATCGCACGTATATTGATTACCGCGACAAACGACACATAAAAAATGAATTTCAGACGAAACTCTATGCAATTCTAATGAAAATCGAAGTGGAAATGTTATATAAGCCGAGCTCCCTCTATTAAATAACATGTATAAAACGAATAATGAAATGAACAGTTACGAATATTCCAACGCTCATGGCGTAAAATACTGAACTCGAGTCTGGTAGCGCGCGATCGTACTTTGTATTTCGGTAGGCGATGGGAAAATAAAGGGACGCGAGCGGAATATTTGCATTAGACCGTGATTTTCGAAGAACACTGTAATTTGATTACTTTCAGCGGTGACTTTTTGCTCGCGCACAAGTGTAATATATGTTATTATCCGCGAGCTCGTAACTCAGTTGGAAGCAATGCGCTTGAAATTGATTACAGGCTTTGCACGACGAAAACTCATCATTATATCGACGTTTCACGCGCGCGTTTATCCTTTACCAAAACACTAGTTATAAAATCAATTTCGCACTTATAGCGACTGTAAGTTTGAAAATTTTGTAAGCCTTTAGCAGTTTTCCTTTAGAAATGAAATAACTACACGTAGCAAGAGAGAGAGAGAGAGAGAGAGAGAGAGAGAGAGAGAGAGAGAGAGAGAGGGAGAAAGATAGAGCCAAAGAAATCAATTTAAAGACCAAAAATCGTAACAATTGTTTTTCACCTTCCTATTCCACTATGTTCTGTCGGACACCTGTAGCTATATCGATCCGTAAACCCGGAGACTGTCTTTTCTTCCCCTACCAAGTTGCAACTTCGATTGAGCGCCATATTTTCCTTTCCCCATAAGGGACGAATATTTTTACTTTACAGACGGAAGGGTCGGTCACACACACATATATATATATATATATATATATATATATGTGTGTGTATATATATTCTTTTTTTGATAGAGTGAGTAACTTTTGTTGTAATTTTGATCGATGTGCCTTCTAGCAGAATCGTTGCTTGGGTTTTTTTTGGGGAAACTGAATTCTTATTATGATAGTCATGATTTATGTGTAGGAAACTTTATCAAACAAGTAACAATTTGTTTGATAAAGTTTACCAAAATGAAATCATTGCCTAGCTTTCGGAATTCACTGAAGCGAGTACACAAAGCAAAGTCCAAATGTGAAGGAAAAATTAGAGTATAACAATCCCCTGCCGGAAAATATAGCCGCTACGACGGGCGGAAGTGTGGCCTGGACACGCGAGGCAGATCACGTCGCGTATTTACGAGGGTGAAAAAGGTAAGTTATATACGTGGCTGTTGGCTCAGTTGCTTTATTGAATAACGGCTCTGCTCGTGTATTTAGCATTGTATGATCGAGTAGACACACATTCGTATACCATTGATCAATCAAATCTAAACGTTTCCAACGATCGTTAATCATCGATAGTTTAAAATCTCTCTCGCTCTCTCTCTCTCTCTCTCTCTCTCTCTCTCTCTCTCTCTCTCTCTCTCTATCTTTGATCGAGTTTGAAGATGATGTAAAGTTTTGAGCAAGTTGTGTCTTTCTGCAGTTGGTGATAAATCGAAGTAAGCTTTCTCTCTATGAAGAAATACGATAAATACAATGTAGTGATTCTTTTTAGGATAGAAAATATTCTCTACGAGGAAAAATATTCAATGAAATTCTTGATTAAGTTACCCTCTCGATTTTATATTCAAGCGTGATAGTCCTTTCCTCTTTCCAAGACTTCAATTTCGAAATTATAGATAACGATCTGGCTAGCAGGTATTTCACCCCGTAGCTATTCCCAAGTTTGTCGTTCCTTCTTTTTTTACTTTAACTTATTATCGTCGCTCTCTTTTCACGATGGCAAATAGCTTGAGAGGAAACTTGACACGCTCGTAGATCGGAAGCGTCGAATTCACCGTGAAAAATGGACTAAGAATATCCATGATAAAAATAGACATGGTAATTTGTTATATCTTTTAACTTTTTTCAGTTGCAACGATTTAACGCTGGATATCGGAAAAACTTAAAGATTGAATTTTCTTTTCGAGGATTTTTCGCTCTACTATTCTATGAGAATCGTTTGCAAAAATCAATTTTCAATATTACAATTATGACCTTTGTTTAGTTCAGGTTTCAGATAATGAAATTAAAGTTTCATTCGAAATTATAACTTTTTTGTAAACATCTAACTCTCTTTCATTACCACTCTCAAGGAATTATGGATTATATATTTTTAATAATTATTATCTCTTTCATATTTTTATTGTACAAAAAAAAGAAACTACGTTCAATATTAAATATTAAATTCAGTCAACAATACATTCTATCGAAAATTCAATTCGATAAAAAAAGATCCGTAAATCAAGAAACACACGTATGTGATCAATCATTCGAGTGGCGAGGCCAACAAAAAAACGAAACAACGTTCTTTCTCTCAACGGATTTGGCTTCCATCTGAAAAATTCAAAGAGAGCGCAAAGAATTCGACCTTGTTCAGAAAAGAAGAGAAAAAACCGTCTAGTTTTTAGTTCCACAGGGAACCATCCTTACGGGAATCCCAAAAGTGGGCGTAAACTTTCAATATTTTTTTACTTTGCTTTATTTTGTTTTTTAATCAAAATTTACTTACCGCGAAGGTTTTCTTTAACCCTAAAAAGACGCAAATGCTTATTACTATGATTCAGCGGCATTCAAGTCTAGCACGCAAGTCACCCTCATACAATTTTACAACTCATTTACGAAATTAGCACATTTGCCGACATCGAACGATCAATTTTGCGAGCTAAAGCTGGTCCTATCAGACATTCTTTCAAACGTCCAACTTTATGACCAACTATTGTTTTTTAATCATACAACCAAGAACCGATATCGCTGTCGAACAATTTTGAAGTTATTGAAAAATAAAGCACGTAGGCCAAAGAAAAGAAAAATATAAGACTCGAAGATATCAAAAAGACAAGGGAAGATTTTGTAACCAAAAGCGTGTACATTTGTCTCTGTTTTTCTTTATCTTCCAATAGAAGGGGAGAAGGGAGCGAGGGAGAGGCCTTTTTTCATTTCCGAGTTGGAGATGCGCTTTGCATGGTCCTTTTCTTTCAGTGAACAATGCGTTAGGCGATTTTCTTTGTTGCTCTTTTTTCCTCGGAAGAGAGAGAGAGTTTATTTGAAATTGAAGGTGCGATATTCGACTTTGCAGTTGATCTATGAGTATACGTTCCAGCCTTGACGTTTATTGCCGGAGGAAACGTGTTGGAAATACATAGTTTACCCGAAGCTTCACTTTCTTCTCTTGTTCTTTTTTTTTATAGTAGAACTTTTTCCTCCGTAAAAGAAACTAATTTTTTTTACCTCGGAAACAGCGAAATTAAAGTACAGTAGCGGTCAAAACAGAGATAGAGAGAAAGTTTTTTCGAACGATGTTAGCGTTTAATTAGCATAATTAGTTTTTTGTCGCGAACATCTGTTATTATACCTTTATTTTTTGTACGTTAAAATGAAAAGCTTAAGCAGCTAGAAAAATATCTCCTGTGTTCTGTTCATGTAAAAATCGTTTGTGGCACTCGTTCATATACATTTATAAAGTATTCCAATTTATAAGGCTAAACGTATTTGGAGATAAATTGTCTTTCCTCCTTTCCTTTATATTTGTAAACTATCGAATTTTTGCGATTCTTCGAAATAGATTGAAGTGCAATATTATTTGGATCAAAATTGCATGTCAGTGAATCTGTAACCTTTCTGATAATTGAATTTATCTGTCACCGCAGAAGTACCATGTCGTACTTTCATTGCATTATTAAATAAAATTCGGCTAGTCGATTGTTTCATAGCTTATTGCCCATGTAGAGAATATTACTCGCGTCATATCCATTAACTTAAAACTAATAGCGAGAAACTATAGAATTTTTTATAATGTAACTAATTTTTTTGATTTATCAAATTACTCACATTAAATCTCAAGGGAAAGGAGCATGTTGTTTATTTTTCGATAAAAAACAGATTAATCCGTGCAGGCTAGCCTTTTGTGTGTATCGATGCTTCAATTAACCCAGATCGTTCCCCTTTAATTGGCTGACTACAAGCACGACCTTTGAGTCGCACCACCAAAGAAAAATCAAGTCCGAAAAAAAAAGAATACACGAAGACGCCGACGAGTGGAATATAAGAAGGCCACTTGAACTTGAAACTCGTGCTTGTGAATATATAGAACTAAATCTTTGTTTATATATAGACGAATCGAAGTGCTTTTTGAATAATGTAGATGTCATAAAAGCAGCTTATTTGTGTGCACGCGCGCGTATGTGTGACGGCTTTATTTAAAATGTTTGCGCTATTAATTGTAAAATTGACGCTCATTGTCGAGTTCCAATCTATCGTAAGAAACGTATAAATCTATAAAATCTATAGAATATTAAATCGATTAATATGAATATCAGTTTAAAAATCTATAAGAGTTCACACATAAAATGTATTTATAAAAAATAGTTGTTATCATTTTTATTTTATTTGAAATAGTTATTAAAAAATAATCCAACATCTACTTACGTGCCGAGAAATGTTTCTTTACTTGAATGTTTATGACTTTGAAATTCACTTGGATATAATATTCTGAGTCAAGATTTTTTCTAATTACATTGGACTTATTTGTCTTGAAAAAGCAACTGCTATGCCTTTCAGAGAGATAGTAGTGGGTTTCTGCTTGAGACAGCAATTGCATGCTAAGACCCTTAGGCTCCCGTCTCTTTAGTTATTGTTCAAAGCATTTCTTGAACTTGCTTGCGCTTCAGGTATAAATTTTCCTTTGTTTGCAGTTGTAAAGGCTTTTACTATTTTATGCAACTGCAACTTTACGAATAAGTAATTTTATGAAAAGATATTTGTTCGTGGGTGTATGTACACTGTGAAGTGATAATAATATTGTTAAAATAAAAAATTTGCTACATTATTCTTTCTGTGGACTATATTTTATTATTATAAAGCCTTATTAAAGTTACTATTTTGAGGCATTTTATGTTCAAGCGAAATTTGATCCAATCACTGTTTGCACGATTTCTATTTGTTCTCATTAATTCCAGACGGTCTGTTTTATCTATTCAAATTAGAACATCTCGGAAGGGTGCTAGCCGCAAAGTCGTTTCCAATCACAATAAAAGATAAAAATATTAGGCAGGCAATATCCGGTCGTAACTTCTCGCTCGCCCTTTCTATTTCTTATTTACTAGAATTCAGACTCAGGAGGAACTTTTTTTCTCGCTCACTTCTTTATCATTAATAATTTTGTTTCTTTCATACTCAGTCAGTGTTTTATATTTAGATATAACATAGCGAGAAAGTAATTAAGGCAGGAAAATAAAACGTTTTCTGTTTCCCTAATGCGCGGCCGCCAGTAAAGGATGAGGAAAAAAAATTATTTTTCTCAGCGAAGTAATAGGCTTTCTTGGGTACTTCTATTATCGAACTCTTGCTGAAGACGCTTTTCACGGCGGATATAAAAATTATGCCAATGGGCTTGCAGATACTGCCAGAGAAGAAGCGCTGCTCTATGGATTTTCAATATTGAACGAGAAAAAAGAGGAATTTATTTTTTCCTTATCCCAAATGAAGAAGTAATAATCCACGATTATTTCGATAGATTTGTTTCTCCCATTGACTTCGCAAAGTTGCGTCGCAAAGGCAATCGGGATCTATCGACTGTCGAGAAAATTCCTCCCAGCTGAATGCGTAAATAACTCGCCGGCGTGACTCTTAGAAAGTTCGTTTCAGTGATTTCTTTTCTCTGCTACTTTAAACAGCACCGATTGTCCGAAACCCATGAGAAAAGGAGCGCACGAAGGAAGCGAGATACGCGTCGAGTTCATATATAAGTTGGCCGCGGTATTAGCGCGCAGGACTATGAGCTCCAACGGAAAATGCACTCGGCTACCTGTCTCTCGCTCGCTCGTCGTCGACGGCGCCGATCAATAGCTACAGGTGGCAGCCATTTCCCCGAGCCAACGCCGAGCGCTACTCTCTTTTTCTCTCGGTCACTTTCGCGCGACGACGACGATGACTACTACTATCGCTCTTTTATTCAGTCGCGTTGTTTTCTTTCTTTCTTTCTTTTTTTTCGGGGGACGGACAGTTATAAAAGTTCTTTTTCACAAGGAATATCGATGTTAGCGTTGACAGGCTTAAAAGCACTTTGAAATATGAAATTCCGAGTATAATAGCGCTTCGGTAATTATTTCTTTCGGAAATTCCCTCCGCCGATGCTGCAAAATGAGAGCTCCACCGAGTTCTTCGGATGCTTTACGCATTTTCGAATTTTCGTCTTTGTAAGTCAGCTATTCGAGTAATCCACTGTACTAGTCCATAAAAGCTCGGGTATTCACGAGTGATCAAAGATTCTTTAGAAGCGACATTGGGTGTTTTTCACTTACAATCATAATGCCACGCACAATGCAAATCCACAGCCAATTATTCCGCATTGCCTAACGAGATGCGCGCAGCATTGCGCAATCAGCATTCGGTTGCATAAGCACCTATAAGAGAGAGGAGAACAACGTGAAAGTTTTTTCCTCCTTTTCTCCCTCTCCCTCTCTCTTGTGCTGTCTGCTCGAGCGGCAATTCCCGCGCAGCTCGATTTCGATTATGCAGCCTGTCGTCGACAGACGGAGAAAACACGACGATTGGCTATTTTCGCTGAATCCCGAATGAAGTGTATGTGTATGTGTGCGCAAGCTTTCTCGAATCTGGAAGTAGGTCGAACTAACTTTCGAGATTATTGTCAATATATTTAATTTCACTCGCAGTTCGCAGTATGCTATTCGCTACGTCTCGTTGGCTTACTTGGATTTTGGCGATGGCCGAGTTTTGCGCGTTCACTATAATTTTTCGCTTGCGCTCGCTTGGACATTCCACTCGAGACAAGTGCATTAAACAGAATTGATTGTTTTTGATCTTGTTGATGGATGTAACGGTGTGAAATTGCGAAACGTAAGCTGGCAATTTTTCTTTCGCCGCGGGAAAATAGTACTGACGTGAGGTGAAACGTTGAAATGCTAGTCGAGTTTCACCTACGTGTGTGATAAAAGTAATGCTCTTCAGGTCATATTTTGTTTTATGTACGCGAGGATAAATATAAGGGATACGTCTCTTTTTATTAGGTCATCTTCGATAACACAGCTGTAAACTATAGATGATTCATATTTATCTTTGTCGCTTGTAAAATTTTTTATTTACAACTGTCGTTGTAAAGTTCCTAACATTTTTATCGATTATTTATAGAAGTGTTTGTTATTTGAAAATCTGACAATTCGTTCATCTCCCATTTATAATTTTGGTTAAAAAAATTTCACATTTCGCGCAATCGAGGGAATACCAATAATTTTTATGCGTACAATTATTGGTCGTGAAGATCCATTCGACGCGACGAGAAGAAGGTTCTCTCCAGCAGAAAATTAGAATTTTCATGCATAAGGAATGAAGTCAAACAAGCTAGCAACAATTTGACATCGTCTCGAGAACAAGGGCACGTGCGAACTTTCTCTCCGGGTTCGCACACGAATCTCCTTGAGCTCTCAGACTGCCGCAGTAGCAAAAGTCGAAAAAAATTCATATATATATATATATATTTACTGTTTGATTCGCTGTTGAGAAAAAAGTTTGAATGCTCATACGCCCGTGTGAGTGTTCTTAACGTGACTTTCATTGGAATTGCATGTTTTTCTAGTTTTCAACTCTCCGTAGATTTCTGTTTCCATTACTTTACAGGTCTCTGCTGTCGACGAGGTTTGATTTTTTGTTTGATATGAATCACGCTGAAAGAAAGTGAAGTATTGATAAGTATTTTTTTATGACGATTCAATTTACAGGTATAGAAATTTAGAAATATGATTTTCACCGGTAATTTTCAAAATGCATTTCTAATTCTATGGTAGTTATCCGATGCTGATGTAATTTTATCAGTTCATTTGAACTGTAAGCAGCAACTATATCCAATTAGGACACGTAATTATACAATGAAATATTATTACGAGCTGAAATTGTCTATTGAACAGTTTTTCAAGAAAGAGAATAAGATTTGCGTGTCAATACATTACAATCAAACAAAATGAAGTTTTTCATTCAAATAGCAACACTTGGAAATGATAAAGCTTCAGACAATGCCTTAACTGTAGCAAAATGTACTCTACAGTAAATTACGAATAGATTCTACTTCGATAACGAACTTTGGCGAAAAATAATTTTCACACTCTACCACAGTGCACTCAACTTTCAAAGGCATACTTTACGATGAGAGCGGCGAAAAAAGGCAGGATTTTTAAAACGAAAGATGAGCAGGAGAAGCGCGGACTGCGAGAACTAGGAACGTGAGATTATGCAAAGCAAAGAAGAAACCACAAGTTACGCTCGCGCTTTTAACGTTAGCAGCAGCGTCGAGCTTTATAGGACGTCCTGGAAGGAATTGCACGTCGAGCGCCATTGTGCGTCCGCTGCATAATTAAATGAAAATTCGAGGCTGCACCGCGTGCTCGGCCGCTGCTTATCGAATGCGTACCGCGCGATCATTTGCTGCAGCTCATTAACTAAGAGGTGGTCGTTTTTTACGGAATGCCTTGTCGCTCGCTCTTGCGTTCGCAGGAGCTTGACTTATCGCGCGATTCGCGAACAGAGTGCAGTGAGCTGCGGGATTAGACGTTTTATGAGCGTTGCT
The DNA here is from genome assembly GCF_024137745.1 of Phymastichus coffea. Classification (NCBI taxonomy): domain Eukaryota; kingdom Metazoa; phylum Arthropoda; class Insecta; order Hymenoptera; family Eulophidae; genus Phymastichus; species Phymastichus coffea. The sequence continues at coordinate 1,314,317 of NW_026706864.1, forward strand.
GTCGGAACTTTCGGTGGGCTCTGACTCTCCGAATAATTACACGCGGCTGTGCGAGAGCGACGGCGAGGTTTTACTGCTCGGGAACGGTGTGTGCGGCTCTTCCTCGTTCCCGACTGAGAGATCGAGAAACAGAGAAATGACGCATTTTATGTTGCGTTTGCAGATCGTGGTAGTTTGTATGTAAAACGTTAGCCGCTTCATTTGCTTGCACGCGAGTGAATGGATACACATACGCTAGTTTTGGAATTGTTAAAGTTCTCTTTTGGTCGCGCACGTCTGACCACGCGTAGTTTGTTCTACTTATAATACTAAAGTACGATTGGATTCTTGGCTGAGCCTGCAGTTCCTTGTAAAACGAGGGTATTATTGAGTTTCGCACTAAATAATCATTTGGAAATTAAGAAGAAAGAAAAAGGGTTAATCGAGAGAATAATATCGTATAAAGGCAGATGGGATAGCCACGTAGGAGTAAGCTGTAGTCGAAGGAGGTATGTGGTGAGCCGCTGGTGTGTATATCTGCCTCCGGTTAATTCAATTTCGCCTCGCGACCACACCCTCCTCCTCCTTCTCCTCCTCTATCAGCTGCCCTTAATTATTTCGCTCGTTTCGCTTCTCTCTCTCTCTCTCTTTCTCTCCCATGAACTCGGTTCCGTTATACACCACCAGGTGCGTGGTTACCAAAGCCGCTCGTCGGCTTGGATTTGCTAGCCTATAAGCGCGAGATTTTATTTCCTGGCCGATGAATTTTCGTCGGTGATTTTTAACGGCGCCTATACTTGTCCCGGTATTTTTCCACGAAAAAAGAATCAGTGCGATTTACACGCGAGGCCAATTAATCAGCGCCGAGCGTAAATTTCCAGCAGCACGCTCGCGCGATTGTCGATAAATAAAACATTGTGGGAGATTAAATGGGACGTTTGGATTTTCGGGCGAGAGGGAAAAAGGTGAGGTAAGAAGGAGCAGGAGTGGAGGACACGCGCAAACGAGTCCCATACGGGCCGTATATTTTTTTCTCTCTTTTTTGCTCATTAATCAGCTCACAACGCGGCAAAGCTCTTAGCCGTTGGCTCGCGATTTTACGAGCTGGCGGGATTTTCAGATGAGTAGACAGGCTTCTCCCCGTGTAAGAAAGTCAAAACGGCCCAACATTGGCACAGCAACGTTAACCAAGACTGCCAGTACAGGCCGCCAGTGCTGGTCCAACGTCATCCGGGTAACGAAATGATAAGAATGGGCCAAGGTTATATTTTCAGTAGTGAGCCATTGCCGACGCATTGACCATGGCTCAGTACTGGTAACGCAATATTTGTCTTGTCGGACAACCACACTATTAAGCTAATAAATAAGAACGCATTTTTTAGCGTCAACGTTTTCTTTATTTATTATTGAATTATTTTACATACTACGATAAGTAGTACTACGGGATAAGTCAAGCGCATCAAGTTTTTTTATAAAAATATTGCCATTGTCGCTACAGCTGGTGCTCGACGATGAACAGAGAATTTTCCTTTTCAAGGATCTTGATTTTTTGAGATATGAATAACTGTTCAGCATTGCGTGGTATAATGAAAACTACTCGGAAAACACGATACTTATCATATATTTTAGGTTAAAAGGTTATTATTAATATTCTTTATAAACATGCGCATCATGATTAACGATTAGTATTGGGCCAGCGCCGGAAAACAAAAAATATTAAAATCGTTCAAAAATAGATTATTGGTACAGTATTGGCTGCCGGTGCTCGGACCATTCTTATCATTTCTATGTTGGCTCGAAGCCGGTCCAGTGCTTGACAAAACTAGGTTCGGTTGCCAGTGCTCCAACAGTATTGGGCCGTTTTTGCAGTCATGGCAATTCTTACACGGGTCCTTCTTTGTTCTACATTGACTTCTTTCCAGACAAATTTTCGTTGAAATCGAACATCGTTAACATTGTTAATGCAATCTTTCGACGTAAAATCAAATCTGAAGCACTGGGATCTATACATTGTCATGTGACAAAAACTAATGGACGGCGTTGGGCGTCCAGAGGAAAAAGTCTGCTCGCGTGAAATTGAGCTTCTTTATTCTCGGCAATAAGCTCGAGAGAGCCTTCTTCGTTTTTTGCCTTCCTTTGGCAACCGTCCAACTGTGCACTCTACTTGTTGCCTGTACTAATATTGTGTTTACAGCTTATCGTGAAATGAAATTTGAGGCAATACCGAATAACTCAGACTTCTTAGGTTTCAATCAACCAAGTTTAAACGGCAACCACGGGCGATGCCACTGCCATGTATGTAATTGAATATATACTTGACGAATAATGTCTCATCGGATCATTAAAATTTGAGCGATGTTCAACGAAATGTTCGATTTCCGATAATTAAGTAGCCAGTAGATGGAGCGAGAATTGCAAAAATAAATTTTCGAGCCGGCTAAATTGGATCGAAAAGTTGTTGGCCGCGCTCTCGAACAGGTTTATTAATTATCGGATTTCCACGAGAAGATAATCTGCGGAGTGATGTTGGCGTGCGTCATGTAATTTTCCCAGGAGCTGTGTAATACAATAGCTATATACACGCGCACGTGAAGAAAGCTTATTAAACATGAGCGCTACAGCTGGCTGCTGTGCGAGCGACGAAAGTTGGCCGCCAGGTCATTACGACTTCCTTGATGACGCGCCACTTTGACGAAAGTTCTTTGGCTTGTTAATGAGGATGACGAGGGTGGAATTTTGACATTTATCGACATGTTTAGAGTGTGAGACACAAATGCAAAGACAGTTATATAAAAAAAGCTCTGCTTGACGCTGAAAGTCCTGCACGACAATACAAGCAAGTCAACGGTAAGAACGAGGACAGAAATCGACAATCACTCGACAATCGTGTTTCCGTGCTTCACTTTTCAAATCCCCGCTATACGACACAACCTCGGAGATAGAAATCTCGGACACGCTGTGTGTAACTACAAAAAGGAAAAGAGGCGAATAAAGGTGGATCGATGGTGGTCCGTGTGGTCACGAAAATAGCGGCTAATTTGAAACGTGATGCCGTGGCAACCGCTGTGTCGCCTGTACCATGTGTACCACCTGCTGCTGCTGCTGCTACGCGAACGTGCCGTAATTTTCGTCCCCTTTCTTGCCCGAGTGCTTCTGCCAATTTGCTCCTCGCCTCAACCTCTTCGATCGCTAATTTTTATTTTTCGCTTATTTAATTGTCGACTCTCGCGGGAAAACAGTCCGGATTGCTGGAATTGAATTAGCCGAAGCTAACTTTATGAGACGGAACCATGGCGCAAAACTTTACTATTCATTTTCCGCCAAGAGCTGTAATTCCGACAAACTCTCGCTCGCTCGTTCGCCACCTTCAATTTTAACCTTTTCTCCTCCCCTCGAAAATTCTCAATTGCACGATGGAGCTCTTTTCTGACTTACACACGCAGTTTGAGTGTAATTGCTGGCAGCAGCGCTCGACGATGAGCATTGACCTGGTTTTACTCTGTCATTTTCTCTCTTTCTGTCTTGTTAGGTGAACACAAGTTATTGGGAGGATGCGCTGCTTCGTTATGTTTGTCCAACGGCTGTCCGACGGTTCAAAGTAATAATTGGAATAATTCGTGCCTTATTAAGATTTTCCGGGAATGTGTGCAATTTCAATTTATTGCGTTAACTCTTCATCCAATTAAGAAAATAAGAGAAAGCTTTTTGCTTGTACACGAATTCAAATTTTATAATTTACGCGGCCAAATTATAAACAAACGAAAGGTACCTTTATCTAACAGTCAAACTTCTAATTTTGGGACAACGAACCCTGCTCACGTATGCCTTCTTTTTTGCGTGCTTGTTTGTGATTTTCGTGTCGAAACGGCGAAAGAAAGTGAAAATCTGTTTTTCTGAGACCTGTTAACGAGTAGATCAAACACTGCCTGAGCAGATAATAAAAACTTATTTTTAACGTTTTGCCAGCGCTGTACTGTTTAAATTTGTTACGATGTAGTTATACAAAATTGAATTTGACATCAATTATCTTTTACTAGAAACAGCATGGCGTTATTTTACCGAAAATGTTTTCGTACAGATTGCTTGAAAACACATAATAAACAATGAGTCTTTTGGAAATATTATTACAGAAACAAAACAATTATTTACTTTACATCCTGTCTGGTAACGAAACCAATGGTAGCTGTATTCCTTTCTCCCAACTAAAATGTCATAAATAAACAAGTTGTCTTCCTTACCACATATAACTCTGCAATAAGCACAATTGACAATTGACTTCTTGTATACTTATCTTGCAGCTCTCCGTCTCCTTTCTTCTCTGCCTGGAGGTTGGTGGGAGAATTGAAGGTCGACGGCCCCCTTCTCCAACGAAACGAGAAAGAAACTATGTCGGCGGCGTGGAAAGGCAGCAGCTCGACGACGTTCAAGGGCCACTATTACGTCGGCCCTAAGCTGGCGGATCGTTCGTTCGGTTGAGCTATTCCCTCGTCTACCAAACGACAATCCGCCAACATGCAGAAGAACTCCCTCACAGGCATCATGTCCGTCGTCAAGACGGTCAAGCAGGTTTGTTTTCTCGTTTTTATGCGCTTTCTGCTTCACAAAATTTTTCATTTTCATGATTAACGGTTTCGAGGGCATAATGTCTTTTGCAAAAAAAAAAAAACAAAATACAAAAGTTAGAAAGATTTACATATACGACACGGAATATTGAAAATTCATGAGCTTAGTACACGAAATAGTTCGAAAGCTCGTGGGACTCGAGTCTACTCATAGTTTCGAGCTTAGTCAAACTTTTGCAGAAGCCCACTCGAATGCGCCTGACCAAACTACTGATCTACCGACGCATATTTTATCTCCAAGAAAATATCAATAATACTATATTATTCGATTTTTGGATTATTTGGAAAAGATAAATGACAGATCTTGGCATTTGCTTTTCTTGTTATTCTACTCATCGGTTATCATAAGATAAGCGCAAAGATATAAATGCAACAATTCGTTATAATTTTCCAGAGGCCGAAATAATGATACATTAGCAGGTTCACAGTTGATTAAACGAACCGATAAATCAGTGGTTTCCTCCCTCTCCACTGTCTGGAATATGGAGTGAAATTCCATCGCATTCCACTTGGTCGAGAATGAATCGATTTCGAAATTAACTGTACAGTGTTCGGGTTTTTTTCTCTCTCCATCTGACTTATCGCGATATTTCGACGCCACGGCCGATCAACAGTTGGCTTTGACTAGCTCGAGTGTTTTCTATTTTTGAGATGCCGCGAGGTAAAAGGGATTACGCGCAGACAATGCTTTCCAAAATAAAATGACAGCTTGCGAATAATTTTGACATTTCGTTACGTTAACTGACTTCTAATTACGTTTATCTACCCAATCAAAACTTCCGACCACGTTCAACGTTACACTGTGCTAACTGTCACAAAATTTAATTCAACTGCCAACTTCGTGACGTAAATTTTGTGCGTAAAAAAATCCGCAGAACTCAAACCTTTTCGAAGACTACTGAAAAAAGAATGCGCAGTACACACGCGTACACGCGCTAATAAACTGGCAGCGGGGAGGGGGGGAGTGACAAATTGAATGGAGACAGAAATTGCGCGTCGGATATAGATAGGCAAGCAGCCGTCGCCGCAGTTGCGGGCATCTTGACCCTGACCGCGCTGTTTGCGGGGGTCTACGGATGCTCCATTGGAATCCAAGAACTCCTTGGCGCGTGTCTCACCAACAGCATGCCATCGCGTCTTTTTCAAAGTTGCGTCATATCACTTGACATTGAGCCTTCGTATATATTGGTAATCTATGCGCGACATTTTTAATTACAACTCGCCTTTTATTTATTTGTTATCTATTCTGTACGGCGCGTATTTAATATCGAAGTATCTGCGAATTCTCGAGTTACGATCGATTTTTCTTCGTAACGTATAGGTTCATGGGGCTTGTTTGGGATATATATGAGCTGGTAGTCGGGGATGTTGGATGTGCGGTTTTGATCCGAGGGATATCATGTATATTTGGCGACACAGCGAGATAGGAATTTTTTTACGAGGTTTTCTTCCCTTCGCGCGAACTGAAATGCCGTTTCAAATTGAAAAGTCTTGTTTCATTTTCGTACTCGATAAACATCGCGTGGCCTGTCATAAAGAAATTCACAAGTAGTAATCAACAAATGTATTTGCGTTTAGATGCAAGTTTGTGCGACACGCTGCTACAAAAACATCAATCCCGCTTCTGCCATCCAATCAACCAATGACACGGAATTAAAATTAGGTCAAGGATAGTTTGCAAAGTCAAGGGTTGTTTATTTGCAAACCCATTGATTTGCCCTCTTTGTCATTTAAATTGCTGCCGCGATGATAAACAACTGCCACGTTTCACTCTACGTCTTTTATAATTGAAAGGCAAATAAAACCGATAATGAAATTCCATTCTCTGTCTGTTTCCACGCGAAGACAGATGTCTCAGCATGGATTTTATGCATAAAAAAACATTTGTTTCGATAATTGACTCTACGACAAACGATGTTTCGATGTTTTTTTGGTATTGGTTTGTTTCCTTGCTTGTCGCTGAACCCGTTGAACTTTGATAAGCGATGACATTGCGTGTAATAGGTCGACGAGGTTAACAGACAAAGGCCTTATTGCTACTGAAGTGCGACGTATGTTTTTATTACATCTCAGAGTATACGTATAAAACGTAACTGTTACTATTAAACTCAACTGCTCATTCGTAATCATATAAGGTCCACGCAAAAACTGATTCGCCACCCCAGCTCGAACTTTCACCTCCGTTGTGGCGAGTAAACAACGCAATATCCTCTGAGAACATGTTCGCCATAGCTGTTGTCGTTCAGCAAGCGAATTTCGGCCGCATTGCAAATTTCGTCTCAACTATTCTGTGCATAATCGGTGTACGCGCGCTGTTGCGGAAAAGTTTGCGCAAGCAGTTTTACGAGCGAACGCGCGAGCGCGGTTCAACTACCGGGGATGCCTTTAGCTACGTGGTTCGTTATTTTACGATGATACTCGAGCTCGAGGATGTCTGACGTCCGCTTCATTCTATGTTTTGATGGTGGTATTAAAGTTTTTTGTTGCAGCGTATCCGGCTTTTCAACAGAGGATACCATTTTTTTTTCGGCGGCGATCGCGTGAAAATATTGGAGTTTGCGACCGGTGCGCGGATTTTATGAAGTAGACATGACGTGTGCTTCATTGGAGAAGAGTGAAATAAAGAGGACGTTAGCTTTTATAGCGGGCAACTTGAGACTGTGGGATTGGCAAGAAAAGTTTCAGTTTATCAGAAATCACGTTCAGCCGTAATAGTATGCTTGTTCAAAGCAATTTCGAATTTTTCTTTCAATTAATTTTGTGCTAGGAATTCCCGTTCTACAATAGAACAACTCTATACACTGTGAATCGCAAATACGATATCCGTATAAAAGCTTTTATTCGCGGAGAACAATTCTTTCAGAAGAGTCACAAAAGAAATGAGCTCCGCGTGATTCATTGAAACATAAGAATAGAACGCGAAATGAAAGTACAGTTCGCGCGTGAAAAGAGACACTTAAGTGTAATCGCATGCGAATTCGGTAACGAACATGAAAAATACAGACTGAGCGGACTGGAGGGAGGGTCGGATATAAATCATGAAACATTACGGCCGCAGGAGCAAATGAATAGTACCGCGCGTGTGCAGATACACAACAAAAGAAAACTGTATAAACGGTTGTGAGTGCAAATACCGAGGTAAAATTTTATTGTTATGTTATCTATGTCGTAAGAAAAAGAGAAAATTCTTGCACCATTCCTCGGAGTTTTTTCACACTGGTTTACTGCACTTATTCCGCAAAAAGATTAGATTTTGCATTGGGCTCGCATATATGAATATATCTTGACTTTTTCCCTTGTTGCATTTACATTTGCACACAGAAAATATATTTGCTCATTGATAAATTATGGGATAGAAATGTATTCTGATCTCATTCAACTACAAATAAATCGTGAGCAGTTGAACAATTCCAAATCTAATTACACGTTGTTAGTGGGCCATCGCGTTACGGTCAATATCATTCGTCCTTCGCTCCAAGACTTCAGTTTAGCGACAGCTTGAGTATACAATTGATTCCTAGCTGATCGCCCGCATATGCAGCTCTTTGGTAGAATCAACAAGCTTGACTTCGCATCCAGACGATGACCTCGTAGTAACGCTAACGAGACGATGCAGGACTTCCGATCGACTTGTTTACAAGCCGATTAGGTGCTGGTCAGATCGATTTTATAGCTATATTTCAAGAAATTGTGGTTTTGGCACTTTCAATCGTCAATGTGATGTAGCTTTCAAGTACTTGAGTTGGTATCCAGAGATTTTATATTTAAGAAGAAGTTTTATTTCGTGATTTATCTTGACACATTTTTTCTTTTGAGTAAAACTACTCAACACTTTTATTCATGGAATAAACAAATCAGCAAATTTTAAATTATGAAAAAATATAAAATGAAAAGAGAGAAAGTTCAAGTAGCCTGATAGTTTCAATATGTGTAAATAAGTTAAAAACATTTTCAATTTATAGTATTTGAATACGAAGTGCTTCAACTGCTTTACATAAAGATCGGATAAGAAGTAGAATTTGGAGATATAAAATTGTTTGCTTCGACACAGTTAAGAGTAAAAAAATGTACAAACTTATGTAATGATCTACTAATAGAGTAATTCGGTAAAATATGAAAGAGTAATTTGAATATAAAGCAGCTTTTACTTCAAGAAATCACTATAAAGCGTTTGCGTCCCCTACATTCAAGGTGTTTCAAAATTTATAAGTATCCGCCTAGCGCGAAATTACCTAATAAAATGCTATATAGCTTCCAGGGTATTTTACTTTTCCCGTGGGTATAACGCAGCAATTTGTTTTGATTATCTCTCGTCACTTCAACATGTCTCTGAGCTACGTAATATCGGTGCCAAGAGCTAATTTGAGTAACACTCGTTATAACGAAATTTCACTTTTCAAATTTGACAAGCACAAAAAAAAAGGCTATACTTTCTTCAAACTTCGTGTCATAGGTGCAAGTTTAAGATCAGACTCGGAAGTTTTAATTTACATCTCAAAGTTGCTACTTTATACGCTCGATATTAAACTTTTGTGAAACTTAGTTATATCGCGTAGCAAAACGATAAATCTCGGAAAACTTTAGAAATAATTTTTGTTACGCAAAGAACTCGTACAGATATGTATAAGGAAAAGAAACGAGAGAGCAATCATTACTACTAGGCGAATGATCGAAACAAGATCGATCCGCAATAAAGTTCGGTGTCTTTTGCGATTCAGAAAGTTTGACACGAGTGACAAATTGATATCTATGTTCTTCATTTAATTTGTTTACCACGAAATAACTATAAGCTTCAACAATTGCCAAGTTTTCACAAGTCCTAGTCGAATCGCAGATAATACAGATAATAATCATTGCGGTATTATCGAGTTTTTCAACATTATTCAAATGGGCCACTTGAAATGGGAATGTTAAGAAACGAAAGTGTCAATCAACAGTGAATTCAGAACGCTTGCACTTGCGGATATTAAAGCACTCCCTTATTCTTGCGGCCTTGGCATTCGCAGTAAAGAGAATAAAGGGGTGGAATGAAAAATCCTTGGGGATCGTTTTCCCTTCTCTTTAAAACCTATTGTCGCATTATTTTCATTGTCGTGCCTTATTTACTCCTCTCCCTCGGCAACAAGGACAGCAATTCTCCTACGGCTTCTCTTTTTCTCGCTCGACGCAACATCGCGCCGCAGCGTTGGCGTCGTGCTTTTAATCCGAGAAACGTCATCGGATGACGCTCGAAATAAAAAACGCATTTACTAAAGAGAGATCGTGCGAAAGTACTCTGCTCGTAAAACGACGACTTGGCGACGCGGCAAAGGGATTTATCTAGCAACAAAAACCATTTTTTTTTCGTGGAGGGCTGCGCGCATTAAAAAAAAAAGCAGGCACACAAAGGCAATTCGCCGAGGAAACGTATTTGTCGTGGGCAGAGGGCGCGGCTACGAAATCGACGCGTTTATTTCCTTGATCCTTTTGCGCACCAACTTTTCCATAAATCAGCGCATCCGACCTATACCAAACGACCTACACACCTTCGTACGCTTCTTTATACTCTCGAGAGGCGCCTACTTTGAGCTTTATGCGAATAGAATCACGTCGCTGAGAGATAGAATGAATGAACTGGTGTGTCTGTGTGTGTTTCTGCAGTGAGATTGAAAAGGCGATACCTTCTACTTCCACCTTTTTTGTTGGCCCGCCCGTTATTTATAGTTCGCGTTCGCGAGATCAAAGAATATTGATATTACACTCGGTATTGCTACGAAGGTTTCAGACGTAGGTTGGTTTGTCAGGGCGGAAATCATTCGTTCGATATATATACAGCGACGCCTACACTGCGATTGTAACATTGTAGTACTTACTAACCAAGTAGAAATTGAAATATAAATATTTTTCGTTTTGTATGAAAAAAAATTAAATATTAATTTACACTAGAAAAAAATCGTTAAAAATATTCATAATTTATGATTGGGGTCGTAACAGATATATGTCAATTCATTTAGCCTCATGTTCATTTTACGTTCGTGTCATAATTCCGCCTCCAGAAATATTCATTTCTCTGCCGTCTCCTCTCTCAGCAGCTGTATACTATATTTCCACTCGTTGCATATCTGCGCAAATAACATTTAATCAATTTAAGATATATATGTGTTTCACTGCTCTCGGTGGTCAGCCAAAAAAAACCTATCCGATGATAAGTTTCACCGACGTTTTGTCATGCATTTGTCACGAGAGCCAGATTCATGCCGGCACTTCGTCTCGCGAGTGCTAAAGTCGATTCATGTTCAGGACAAGTCCGTGGTGCGCCAAGCAAGTTTGTAGTGCATTTATAAAATAAGAAAACGAATGAAATTCGCTGGATGAAGTCATGGCTTTACTTCTGGTTCTCGAATAAAAGCAGTCTGCGCGCATCCGATTCGCTATATGATATTCCTTGGGAAAATAAGCACCCAATTTTCTCCTGCGTACGAAACGCCAAATTCTCTAAAGAGAATTATTTGACTATCTCCAAAGCGATACGGCTGAAGATTTAGAGCTATTCGATCGTTTCGTTACAACTTTCTCTTCTGTCTCGTGTGCGATTTTTATTGACGGATGGAGGGGCAAGGGCGTGAGTTCTATTTCTCTGCGCCCACACAAAGCTTCATACGTACAGATCGAACGACTGACTCTGTCCCAACTAGCCACGTGCACATGTCATTCTTTTTAGATCGATGGCAAAGAGGCTAGCACTCGGTGCGATACTTCTAATACACACCGTTGCTTGTGCATTTTCGCCTGAACTAGTTTTTACTCGCGTTTAATTTAGTCCTCTTCGTTGCGAACTGCAACTTTCGTAAATTTTCTTCTTTGTGGAATTATGAAGTTTTTACTGCTGAAATCCACTTATAATTACTGTTTCAATTACGTTTCCTGGTTAAGAAAGTATATGTAGTAAAAAATGTCATAACTTGAGAAAATTTTATTAAGGGTGTAGTAAATTTAAGAATATTTTTTACCGTCGAGCGTAAAAACAGGATGAAAAAAAAAATAAAAATAATTTTCTTTAAAACAGTCATTCATTTTTCATGGATAAATAACTTACCCCTCTCTTATTCCTTTTCGAAGTGCGAGCATCAGGAAAATTTTGACGTTAATTTTTTTATAACTATCTCGGGACGTGACAGCTCGTCAATATAAAAATGGTGAAAAAAAATATTAATTTAGCTATACGATGAATTTCGAGTAAAAATTTTCTGTAGAGACGGCTCGCAAAAAAAAAAGAAGTCAGCGTCAAAGCACAATTTTTTCGCGGCTATGAAGCGTTTGTACACGTCGCAAGTTCTCGCGCGCGGAGACAGTTGCCGACACCACACCACGTGTGTGACCTGGATTTCGCTCTCGAGAAACTTTCCCTTACCTCTCGTGCCGTTTTCTCCGACGAGATAAAGCTGAATATCGTCTCTATAAACACATTCCTCGTGGTTTATTGAATTTACGGAGATCTTTATGTTCTGCTTGGTTATACCTGCCAATTCGTTTATTATATATAGTTCTATTCGTTTCCTATACTATTTTCCACTCATTTGAATTATAACATTATCTGAAATATATATGTAGAATCGATTTTTTCTTTTCGTGGAATTTTATAAAAGAAGTTTCTCGTGAATTATGAGCAATATTTTATGACAATTTAAATGTTCTTTTATAAATTTATTAAGACATTTTATTTTATTCGTCTATTCCATTATCGCATCAAATAAATTTATTGCCCACAGAGATTACTAAGATACTGCAATAAGGCAATAGTTATTTTGTTGATAACCTTATCTTCACGACCCTGATCACTCAATCCATCCATCAAATAAGAAAAAAGCAAAAATAAAGAAAAAGAAGCTCACAATCGATCATTCTTTTCACGGTTTTGTCATTGCTACAAAATGCACTGAAGTCTGGGCAAGTTATTACTCAGCACTAGAGTACTTAGAAAAATGCTCTGTCAGTAGCTATAGCGGTTACATAATCTCGGAATAAAACGCTCGCACGAGCGCCCGCAGCTCTGGCTGCAGGCGAATTTTCGGGGAAAACTAGATTATGTTATATACCGTGTGCGAAGGGCGACGCCGTGCGCGCGACGACGAATAAACACGATTAGTGCGGGTGCGCGTGAAATTTCACCTCTCTGCCGTTGCTGCTCCTACTGTCACGTTGGAATTCGCTGTATAATAATCAAGGCTTCACTCACAGTTTGTTTAATAGCCTACTTCTCCCCTATAGGATATTTTTTCAGTTTCTCCAGGGGCTAATTCATTTTGACAAGCTTCGTTTTGCGAATGTTTGCTTTTGCAAAGGCACAGAATTTTCGAAAGTACATGTACCGGAATGCTTTACTAATGAGGTTGCTTAACTGATTAATTCTTTCAAAGTGCTCGCGGAAATTACGTAGTTGACAAACAACCAACACGCATTCTGCTTCTCTCCGCTGAAACAAAAAAAAAGGAGAAAATGGAAGGAAAAAAATTCGCTGGGGAAAATAATCCCTCTTTCGCGAGCGAAAATCGGTTTTACGAGCGATTCATCTTCTACCCTATCGCATGGGAGAGAGGCAAAATAATAAACACGCTCGGCACACCAAGTCTTTTTTTTCAGACAGAGAATATTTGGCATTCATGATATGCGTGCGATATACATACACGCGTGGGTAGATAGACGGATAGATAGAAAGAGAGAGAGGGGGGGGGGGACTTTTATGAATGAGCGCTTTGCGAAAAGTCGTCGTCGTTCGAGATTACTTCACCTTTTTTGTCGAGCTTATACATACACTACTCGGGATAAACTTTTTTTCTCTCTATCTCTTATGCATAAGAAATGCATCGACGTGTTCTCTATTTTTCGTACGCGATGGAATTTTGTATGTTCAACTAGGTGGGAAAATCCTATATTTAATAGCGTACATGAAATCTTACAGGAGCATAAATTCAACTAGAGGAAATTTTGCACGCTGGCGTTCCAAGTGGATATCAGTAGCCATCGAGTGGCCTCCGCTTAATTGGGCTACGCGTTCGTTCGAGAAATCCGCTTGACCTCTCTCTCCCCTCCAACATTCTTTGCTCGATGATCCAGTTATTCTCCCTCTATACCCTTTCACCTCCATCGTTGATTTATTTGGAATTTCTGTGGAGAGTGTTTCGCTTGGCCGTGGTCAGCGACTTGCTTGACGATTTGTTGTAGATGCCTCTTTTTTCGAGTACATTAACTTCATGATTTATCAACGAGTTTTCTTTACAAGTATCAATTCATTAGTGTCATTCTTTTGAATGTTCTTCTTAAAAGTGAAATCTAACTGGTTCATGAAAATCCACTCAATCCGCATCCGTGCATTCACAAGCTCGCGTCTGACACAACGTGTACCGGGACTACTCATCAGATCAGTAGATGCAACCCGGAGAGGATCTAATCAAAGATTCAACGTCTCTAAGAGCATCCTTGGAGCTATTTTGGACGAGAAAATTGTTTATCTCACTCAGCTGTAATTTTTCAAACTCTTTTGGAGTAAAAAAAAAACACGCTTCATCAAGTTGAGAGCTCTTTTGGGTGTGACAGTAGATCTACCCGATACAAAAACCTCTACAAGTCCTTTTGCTTTGACGGTTGTGAAACGAGCATATATATATTGAGTAAAAAAGAGAAGTGATTGATGAATTTGATGGGTTATTGAATTTTTTCCAAATGTTGGAGACGATCGATTCAATATTGTGTAACGGCGTTTTCTTCCATTGAATTTGAAGCTATCAAAATAAATTTTGTACTCGTAATTTCGAATTTCATTCGAATTTAGCATGCTTCGAGCACAAAAAATAAGACGGCATTCTTTTAAAAATTGCATCATTTTAAATTTTCCTTTTTATTCACAAATTCAATTCATTTGATGATAAATTTTTCGATTGAAAATTTAAAAAAGTGAAAACATCAATATAAAACCACTTACATTTTCTCATTTAGTGGGAAAACGAATGAAGATATTAATTAATGCATATATTAATAAATCAGACTGATAGATAATCGAATTTTTTTATAACAGATGGTCAGCACACAGCCGGAAGCGGGTTCCACCGCTCCGGACGACAGCAGTGGGACCTTCAATAAGATCTGGCAGGTTGGCTCGGGTTTCATGACATCTGGCAGTAACAGTAAGTATTTTGTTTATTTTTGCCAACACTCTCGAAATAGTTATTATAGTTGAATATTTTTGTAACCCAAAACGATCCGGTTTCATAACAATGTAAAAAGTCACTCGCTTAAAAGTCGCATAAATATTTTTATGACGGCTTTTACTAGATTTCATTGTAATTTAACTTAATGTACAGGTGAGTTTGATAAAAATACATGGCAAACAATCGAAACTCTGTTATCGAATAACTTGAATTTCGGAAGTTATTTACAAGTTTCTCGAACATTTATTAACGACCAAAACTCTGAAAATTAAAATTATTTGGAAATCATTACGATTTTAATCTTCCCATGTGATCGTAAACTGTATAAATGAGAAAAAGTTTATTGTCTCGAGACGCGTCTAGACAATACATCAGTTTTATTGATTAAACTTTAATCCATTCGAGTCAGTTAGTAGATTATTTCAATAAATCAATAAAATTATTATTATAGAATGGAAGAATGATGACTGTTGAAGAGTATATAATTTTCTTTCAGACCAAAAAATTTCTAAATTGTGCAAAACTTAACGCAATTTAATAAGTTCGAAAAATTATCTGAAAATTTATCGATAATCGTTCTAAAGTTTGAATTTAATCGAGAGTTATATAAAACAACGATTGTGGTTTTTTCGTCTTATTTTCAAAAGTTATTGAAAATTTTTTAATAAAACATTGAGCGTTTCAATCTTTATATATAACGAGAAAAATATTCAACAGATATCACAAAAAAATCATATTTCATCTATAAATGGCTATACTTACAAATATCATTGACATTCAGAGCGCAGGGACGTTCAATATCAGAATTATCCCGAAATACCAGAGGCATTGCGGAATCTCAATAAAGCGTCATAATTTCCAGTGTAGTAATTCTCCCACACACATCCAACGCGCAATCCTAAATTCCACATTTTCCTCTTATACCTGGATATGGATTTCCATTTGAAAAGTGTGTTCTTGAATCATAGAGAGTTCCAAACCTCTCCACTGGATCGCTGAATAGAGTCTCCTAGCGACGAAAGATAGCGGGGCTGACGGTGATAAATTGATGCGCATAGCTACGGAAAACCGGAAAAATATGTTATTTGATTATCTGTCGTTTTCTTTTGCTATCTCGTGGGATAATGACCATAATTATGCCATTTCACGTTTATTTGTGTAAGCAATACATTAAACGGAATAGTTTGCTAATTCATTTGCCATCTGTATACGATTTCGCATGTGTTTAGAATTATGATTGGAGCGTGCGATAATTGACTCAATTATAGGCAGACGTGCGTGCCAATGAGTAATAATAAATCGACTCGATTTGCAAAAACCGCGACAATGAAAGCATATTTCTGACAAGCGAAGAGGGACCCCTCCATGGGTCGGCTAAAAATAGTCGTTTGGAAATTCGCTTACTCACTCGATATTATTGTTTTTATCGATTACTTCACCACCCACGCGAGTACAGTCTCACGTTGTTCAAAAAGAAGAAGCTGGAAAAGAAGTACTCGAAAGAAAGTATGTGACTAAAGCTCGTAAAGTTCAATTTTTCAAAGGCAGTAGCAGCACAACAGTAACTCGTGAAAAGCTCTGTAGGCGTGTCGCGATGACGATTCGGCATTTTCATCACGTACGCCAACGTAGCAGCAGCTCGAGCAATAAAGGTAAAATAATATTCTTCGACGAGAAGTCAACTCGCGCTGGAATCCAATACGCTCGTGGAATTTTCCTTCTCAAGGTCCGCGCGCGTGATATATAAAATGCAAAACAATAGCCGCTGCTGAAAAATGTTATAGCATTTATTGCGGAAAGGATGAAATTTCTTCATCCTTTTCAGCAAAGTAAGATTGACGACATAGATGTTGGACTGTGGTTCATTGCAAACTTGCAAAATAAAAATCCAACAGTTACGTGGGAAGAACTATGCTTATTCTTTTTTCTTTTTTACTGGCGATTGGTTCATTCATTTAGTGTTGCTCCACTTTATTCGAAACCTATGAAGTGGATATTTTTCAACTTGATATTCTAATCGTTAAGACGGCTCGATAGAAAAAATATTAAACAAAAATCGTTCATTTATCACTTTTCTAGCTTCTGTCTGTCGGATTGAATCACACTCTGATATACTCATAAATGATAATGTAATATCCGTATAATATATATGCAACCGAGTATATTCCATCAGTTTTCTCGAAAGCTTAAAAATAGCCCGTTGGAGTATCGTTAAAAGCAACGTCAATATTTGATTGCACGTGGGCAGTTCGTGGCAAAACGTTAAAATAATCCAAAGCTTCTTCGACTTTATCAGGGACTTAATTGCTTCATTTCGAATGTACCTGCCGATAACATCTAAATTGGGAAAAAACTTTTAGGATTGACCTTTTTTATCGGATCTTTGCTCCCTTTTTACAAGAGACAAATGCTGTCGTAGTTGTGTTATCTTAATGTTGAGGTCGTTTTTTTTTTCGCGGGAAGAAGGATTGAAATTCCAGATCGCGTGAGGACAATTTGCGAACGGTTATGCTTTGGGATCAAGATTTCAAGGCTATGAATCTGAATTTAGCTGGGATTCAACATTTTGGGAGAATACTTTTGACGAAACATACTGTTGAGTAGTTTTTCATTTGAAAATAAAAATATTACTTGTATCTGATTCTGAATCCAAGAAGACTTGTAGTATGATAGATTTGAGATACACGGATGGTGTAAATATTCGCACGCGGAGTGTAAATATACCATTTCCGAGAGTGAACAGGGTTGAATCTTCCATAAAATCTTGATAAATAAAAAATATCGAGAGATCGTTGAGCCACTGGTTGGTTCGGTCATCAATCAGAACGAAAATAATAATTAATTTCATTAAGCATTGGACATTATCAGCAGCACACGTCCTCGGGAAAATATAACAGGCATGCGATCGACGTTTGTTTAATTAGACGATACAAGTAACGTAAATGAACAAGGCTATTCAAGCGAAATAGGATGCAGATCGTCTTTCTCTCCCTCTGTCTGCAATTATATTCAAAGAGATTACGACCGGATAATCCAGCCAAACGTTGAGCGCAACAATGAGAATTTCCGATACAGAATAATTGCACTCGGGGCCTCTTTCTACAGTCCATTAATATAAACGCTGCACGTACGCTTGCACAAAGTGTATAATATCACTTACGACTGGTATAACTTGCCATTCTGTGCACAATTTTCGGTCGAAGCTTCATCACTTTGGGTAATAAAGAAACTAGTCTATTAGTCAACAGAGAAGCCATAGTTTAGTTGGCCCAAGTCCGCTAGTATTTACTTAAGTAGTTCTGTCTACAGTGTTGTAAATACAGAGTCAAATTGAGCTCCAAATTTTATTAGCTGCAGATCTTGCTTTGATATTTTGACGCGATGGATTAGACTCGGATTGCCATATATTATTTGAATTTGTACAAAGCTAATCATTCGATTCCCCTCAATCATAGTTTGATTTTATTGAGTTATTGTTACGCCGGTGATGACACTTTTCAATAAATATAGACATCATTTGACAAAACGCTTCTACAGATATAAAAAAAAACAAGATGCTTTTATAGATACACAATCACAAAGCCTCCAAGTCCTTCAACATAGTCGTAGCAGCAGTAGCAAAAGTCTCTCTTGTGGGCGCTTAAAGACAGGAAAAGAGAATCGATCTCGACCTTGCTGGCAAGTCTCTATTCAGATATAGAAAGAGCAATTGGAAAGATCCGTAAAATATCGACGAGACACGTGTAGCAATGGCAGTTAATTCCAATTGCCGACTGCTTGCTGAATCGCTTTTCTCTCCCTCCCTTCTTTTGTTGCTGCTTTCTTTAAGATTATTTCGTTATAGCTTTTTAAATTAATTGCTGCTCTTCGCCGTCGGAATTGAGTTCCTTCTTCTTCCTTTGCTTCTTTGTCTTTCTTGTCTCGAGGGGACTTTTACTTGGATGCACTCCTGCTGATATTCGTCGAGGGCACGAGGTATTATCATTGAGCAAATTGTTTTTCTTTTTTCCTTGAATTCTACAGTACCAATGGTCCTCGCAAATCTTCTTGATTTCTTTTTATTTCTCTTCAGCTCGCGATAAATTGTTAAACACTGACCGAATGTTTTTTGAAATTGGGTTATCAGGTTATTTACAATTGACGCATAACGGGGGTACTTAAAATTTTGGCTCTTACTGGCAAAATATTTAAATGTACAAATATCGTAACGACCCAATAAACCTTATCGCCGCCGGGGGAGCGATTAAAATTTGATTAAATTCTTTAGTAGCATGTAATGCTTAAAAAAAATATTACACGGCAATATACACACAAAAGGCTCTATAAACACGGATTACAGTGAATACAAAGTTATGGTGCATAAAACCGGAAAAAAGTTTACCCTTTCCATTAAGTCCATTTGTATTGCTGCATACGTATGTAGTCATTTGCAGCTCTCGCACACACCTTTCCAGTTCAGTCTCTTGCGTGAAGGAAGGAGAGAACATATTTTTTTATCAGCAATATTAAAAAATTATTGACATCAAAGGCCTATATGTTCAGATTGTCGGATTTACAAGATATAATAAGATCTGAAAATGAATAGTAAATGGGAATGCTTTGGATCCCTGACGGATATTGGTTTCTTTATCATTCGACTTGTATTCGTCTGAAAATAGTGGGCAAGCTGCTTATTTTCTTTTATCATAAGAGTTTCTTTCTTCGAGAGTCTGCAAACGTTTGATGTACACGAGTTCATTATAAGCCCATACGAGTCGTAGTAAAGTACGTTTAACAGGATGCGTCTAGTGCACCCAGTAGATGTAAATCTCAAGGTCTCTCGTCGAAATCAACATGAAAATTTAAATTCACAGAGGTAGGCCTTGACATCCAATTGGAGTCAATCGTCAGTATATAGCAGAACATACAAGCTCGAAATTCTGAGTTGAAGCTTCGACAGAGCATAGGACAAACACAGCAAATGGATTCGAGTGCAGGATGCCTCGCGATTTGCCTTACTAAACGCTTTCAAGCTAAAGGATCCTCTCGAGCTCGAGCTTCGCATGTGACCGAGGCAAAGCCGCCATCTGCCTGAGCGCATAGGAGTGGAATTCCTTGTAAAAGGGAATATGGACGCGCTCTCGCATTGGGATTTCGAGAATCGAATGTAACTTGATTACCCTACCCTCGATTTCGATTGCCTCGAATAGATATCAATTGGCAAATCACGATTGCTGTTCTTTCTGTTTACAGGTCAATCTGTTCGCGTACGCGCTGTACAATTTAAAAGACTCGAACTGGTATTTCACGCGACAACAATCAAAGCGTGCGTCTCATTCCAAAACAATACTTCATTCGGGTGTAGACGAATAGATGGATGTGCGCGAGCGAAAAGTGATTATATGTCCTCACAAAATAGGCATTATACCCGGCGAAAACAATCGGCTGCACGCTCGAATAACAATGCTCGAGTATAAACGCCTTCAATAACTCGCCAGCTGCATTTTCCCATCCCCGAAAATTAATTTACATTCCAAGTGAAAGGTAGGATATTTGTGTTGTAAAAAATTAACGGAGTATTATTTCGTATTTGAGGAATATGGAGAAAAAGAAAGATAGGATTTGACGAAAAAAAAAAAAATTTTACAGCTTCGTATTGTTACACAGCGAATCTATATTTTTCGTGATAGATGAGGAATATAAATGCGTGCATCGACATTGATTGGTGTAGCTTGCCAATTTCAATTAACAATATCTACCTCAACTCTAGCCGAAAATGAAGCTGCGATAGCGGCGAAACTTGGTTGGGTTGCGTTCGGTGTGGTGAGGTGGGTTTCTCCTTTAATCGTTACGACTATAATCCTTAGATGGAGGGACTTGGAGGAATACTTTGGGAACACGAGAGAAGCTAATTTCTCAAACCGGCTGTTGCTGTTACTGCAGCTCTGGGAAGCCTAAGTAATGCATGTTGTTCTACTCTCTTGGATCATTTTGCGGGAGAAGTAAGCTTACCAGTAAATTGCGAAAGTATACCTCTGGTGGCGGTTATTAGTGAAGAGAATTTATAATTTCGGCAATTATCGATTATTACTCCGCGATATACTTGAGCGAGATTACCTATTTAATGATATCTCGATGTTTATTGATTCTTCAGATAAATACATATTAAACTCATTCTACTTATTAGTGAACTTCATTGAAAATATCGAGTACTAATGAGTAAGCGTTTATCCAGGATTCTTTCATCGAAAGATAAATACATCCAGTGGGATTTATAAAAGTCAACAAAAACAAAATGTGTCGAGCCCACGAAGTTTGTGATGTCGTCGATACACATCCCACATGTGCCATATCAGACCAACCTCAACAGCTCGCGGCTGTGGTTTCGGAAATGTCCGGGCCTCCTGTCGCGAAGACAATACGAGCGTTCGAGATAGGGCATGTGCGCGCCAATAGGCCAACTGTGCGAATATTGTATTGAGTGAGTCTTGGGGTTTTATTTTAAAATCTTTTAACGAGAAAAAATGTGACGTGGTCTGAACTCTGAACCAAAAAAAGTTAGCCCTTGTGCGTTACCCTGATTCGTCTCTTTCTTTCACATCACGCTTTGTTTCTTCGCGTGTATTGTTTTTCAAGACTGACGGACGATGCGCAAGAGAGCGAACGCGCGCACGGGCAAAAGTATGTAGCCTTGCCCAAGCAGACATTGCCTTTGTATCAACGCGTCCCTGCGCCATTGCGTTGCTTTTGTTGCGATGCTTATCGATTTTTCCCAGCTCTTGCTCAAAAAGACACGCTCTCCTCTCTTGTACGTGCTTGCCGTTCGTTTTTTCGCTTGAGCAAATGTTAATATCGCGCTCCTTTTTTTAGGCTGATTATTATTTCTTTTTTTAGAGATGACTTTTTTCGAAGAAAAATTTTTCATTAAAATCTTGGCGAAAGAAAGGCCTCCTTTCTCCGTTGTGAATTTGCAATTTTTCAGTTGGTCACTTTGTCGTTTTGAACGTACTTCTTTTGAAATACTTTTAGGAAAGCAATGTTAATTTTTGAAAGCTGTGTTGCATAAAATTATCGTAAGCTCAAACTTTTAACGTAAAACATTGCGGATGTTTTTTTCAATGAATCATGGTTTCGAAGGATGCGGATGGCAAATTTGCCGACTCTTTCAATCGTCGCACAGGAATTAAAGGATTACATCGATTTGTTGCTCAGAATTCGTGGTCCTTTACGATGTTTAATTAGCGATCGATTAACCTTGCTCGGCAGCCTGTAGCTCGAGTCAAACGACCTACTCTCAAAGCCTCGGCTTTCTCATTTTTCTCTGTTGCAGTGACGAAGATTGGCCCGGCCAAGGTCACGCCCGTGGAGACGATCCAGCCTAAGGAGAGCACGCCTCTGATCGAACCGCCGAAAGCGTAAGTCTCACTTTCACCGAAACTCCCTGTATTCAACAGCTGTATTCTCTCTGACATACTTCTGCCAAGTCATAAGCTCTGTCGTCGCGCTGGATATCTGGCTAAATTTGAAAACTTTATCGATTACAGCTTTGTGCTGGCGGTGTCTCGAATATCGTTGCTCCCTTTGTGGCAGTGTACGCTGTATCGCGTACGATCGACTTGAATGAGATTCGATGACACGAAAGCGCGTCACGCAGTTTCGGAACTGATACAAACGTACGGACGTACGGACGTACATAGCTGCGGCTTCGAAACCGAAATAACGAAGAGCAACTGGAAGAGCGGCTTAGAACGAGAAGTCACGTGGGCCTAGTAGGTCACCGTCGGCAAAGCCCTCGAACGCAGCTGGCGAGGGACTGTGCTTCATGGGATCACCCGGACGATGCACGCGCGCGTACACATCGTCGCCGACGTCGCGGTCCCGATTTTTATGGCCAGGCACGTTCTCGGATACTCTTTATTCTGTTCGGCCGTCCGCGCCAGCTGCATAATGCATGAGCCCGCCTGGCTAATGCCAATGGGGGCTCCAAGGTAGCGGTACTCGACCCGACCAGTCCGGCAGTTTTATAGTTTTAAACTCTCTTGCTTCGGGCGGCTCAACGCGCTCTTTGCGGTGTTCCTTTTTCCTGGCGCTCGGTGCTCTTGGGTTACGCAAAGTGAATCGCGAATTACGCGGATTTGAGGGATCGTTCTCGTGCAGCGGCTTCCCCTTATTCCACCCTGTTAGCTGCCTCCTCGCAGCTGTACCTGGCCAATGGCTTTCTCCTTACGACCGACCGAAGCGGGCGTGCTTTCCTCTGAATTTGCTCCCCATTCGCGTCGCTCGATCCAGTTGGAAAATTCTGTCCAAAGCAGCGACGCGAAAACGCGCTCGCGGGCATTTTCCACGACAACGATATCGCTGGGAGACGCAGCGTCAGAGCGGAGACAAAGAGCGTGGCCGAGAAAGCGGAGCCACGAGCCAACTGCTCGGAGTTCCAATGCCGACGGATCAAAGGCAAATCCTAGTCGTGGCTCGGGAAGATCCGTGGCGCCGCCAGCGACCAGGTTATTTATGCAATCGCAAATGTCGACTTGATCGGGTCACTTTGATGCTATTTTCGGCGCCCGACCTCGCTCACTTCGCCAACTCGAACTTTTTCCTCGAACCTCAGCCCATGCTTTTCTGTTTCTTATTTTGAGAATAGACGATAATATAGCAAGTTCAGGTTGATTGCTCGAGTCCGTCGGAAATAGTTGAGAAAAAATTCGAACGCAAACACAATTTCATCGATATATTCCGCGTGCGTGGCAACATTCAGTTTCTCATGGGCGTCCATTGATTCGTCCAAGCAACGGGCTTCTTTTTTTCACGCCGACCTATGTTTACTGTTCTAAAGGCATCCACCCTCGTCCCCCTCCCCTCGACAACTATTAATCTCACTTTACGCGGTTTTATTTTTCAGCAGCTGCTGCTCTGTTTGGCTAACTGCGCGTATTTCTCGATTACGTTCTTTTGTCTCTGTTTGCACGTGCTATTGCATCATTTTTCCTGGCTACACTGCACAGTTTCCCAAAGTTTGGTGATGCCATAAAACGAATGAAGATGAAAGTTTTCTGCTATTTTTTTTATTGCTGTTGAAAAAGCCATGCTTCAATCGAATAACACCCCCGCGAGTACATCCAATGTTAACTGCTACATAAACTTACATCTTCATATCGTCAGTCTTGAAAAGTAAATAGCAGCGACAAACCAGCGAAGCTAATTTACCGGCTGAATGTCTCGTCCGATGTGCGAGCGTGCGAGCCATTGAGAGTTGCCTCCCTCGTGCTCATCAGCGCGAGCAAACGAAAAGCTCAAAGGCTCAATTTAGCGGTGTCTCAAAGGTTGCTTTTTCGTTCTCTTTCTCTCATCTACAGGAAGACGGAGCAGGACAAGCTGTCTGCCTGCAGGATCTGTATAAAGTCTATCAAGCCCGAAGACTTCTCGCGCACGTGTTACGAGTGCCAACGTAAAGTCTGCGAGGACTGTGCCTCATATTCCACTCAAACCGACTCCAACGATCCCGTGAGTCTCGTTCTTTTCTTTTATATCCTAGTAGATCTCATTCACACTACAATTTGTACATTTGCAGCATACTTTTTCACGGTTTTTCTTTAGTTTTGCTTTGTATTTTTTGGTCAGGGTTGCCGTTTGGTTCTCGTTGGGAGCCGCAAAAATAGCATACATTTATTTATCTTCGACGTTCGTTTCGTTTCCGATAGTCGGCAACCGCGTGTGTTGCCGTCGCCGAGGAGCAAACAAAAAAATAACGAAGACACTTCGCTTCGAAAAAAGAATCCGACGAGCGTGTCTTTAGAAGTCGTCGAAGCGATATTCTTGGCGCGGGCGTACGTGCACGACAGGTGCACATACGCACGCGTCAATGATATGTAGGCTGACGGCAGTAACGAGCTTGCTTTGAGAGAGGTGTCAGCGAGCAAACCATTTCCTTGTCACATGCACGTCCGACGCGCAGAATTTCTCCGATGGTGCTTCGAGGGTTTGCGCAACCGCTTCCTTTTTTTCATTTATTCGCCCCTTGCTGTACATTTAGATGCGATCGCTCGCGACGGAAATTTTCCGCTTTCACTGGAATTTATTGCACGCGAGTTTAATGTCGCGTTAAGAATTATTCAAATTTTCGGCGTGGAAAAATATTTTCGTTCTACGGTGAGCGTTCTGAATGTGACTGTCAAAAGGATAGATTTGAGCGAAATTGAAGGGAAGGAGAGCTGCTCCGAATATATCAGTCAAAATCTACAGTTTGAGCATCCCGATGCAAAAGTTCGAGTCGTAAATCTCGTATAAAAATCGCTTAACGTAAATCAAGTGGGGCGGCTCAACGTTCGATTCAACGAACGTGATTGCCAGGGTTAGACGCATAAGTCATCTCTCTTTCTCTCTCTTTCTCCCGCGCTTTTGTATTTTTCCTCACTGTCGCTTTCCAATTTGCACATCGGCAAAACGAAGTTCCGCGCTTTTTCGCGAGATATTCTCCATTGTTCGCGAATAGACGGGAAACGTTGAGCTCGCTGGTTTTTTCCCCCTGAAAGACACTTTGAGGAGGACGTTACTTTTTTCGCCGTTCTGCGTGAAAATGCTTTATCCCAAGTGAAATGGAATATTTTATTTTAAAAAATGCTCGGTTAATTTGCTTGAAAGCTTTATTTTTATCAACTCTGTAATTTTTATATGTACGACATTTCTGTGTGCTCCACTATTTTCACAGACTGTAATTTGCATTACGATCTCTTACGCTTTCCTAAAAACTTGGTCTATTTTTATTATCTCACACGAAATAAAATGATTATGAGCAACAACTTCATCAAACTTGGCTAATTGATCATTAAACTGTCACCTGCGCTGCTTAAAATGTTACAAACTTTTTTTTCTATCCGTACGCAAAATGCAAACATCTTCGCTTGGCGATAAACTGGCAATTCATCAATGCCGCAGCCAAGATAAGGTAGCAGAAACAAAAAATCTCCGACAAGCATCTAAATCCAAACCGCCAACACGTCACAAGCGAACTCTCTCTTTCGCGTGTTTTTTTATTCTCACTGGGAAGCAAACAAAAGAAATTAACACCTCGCCTCGGCGTGGCGATTAAAATTCCGTAGTCCTCTGCGTCCTGGCTTGACAAATGGCTCCCGTTGTGTCGTTCTTTCACACGCGCGGCTGCTGGCAGCGGAGAGAGAAAAAAGGAACTGAGACGAGCCGGCGACGCAACACGCGACTGAAATATCGCGCGAAAACTCGGCGACGAAGCGCGCCGTTAAAAATTTACGTTGAGGAAGAAAAACCACGCAGCTGAGGTGCCATGGAATGCTTTAATTTTAG
Source organism: Phymastichus coffea (assembly GCF_024137745.1). Taxonomy (NCBI): domain Eukaryota; kingdom Metazoa; phylum Arthropoda; class Insecta; order Hymenoptera; family Eulophidae; genus Phymastichus; species Phymastichus coffea. The sequence continues at coordinate 1,340,400 of NW_026706864.1, forward strand.
TTTAATCCAACGGCGAAGGCTTAGGCGGAGCATTGGATTAAAGTGTTTTCTCTTCTTGGAAATAAGCTTTGATTACTTAAGACATCGCCGGTTGTTTTTCCTAGCCTGTTTATCTGGCGCTCCAGACGAGCCGTAATCATTCTTCACTTTCACACGAATCCTCTGTTTTTTCCCGTCTTCTTTGGCTGCGAGATAAGCATCAAAATGGAGAACCGGCGATAATTCGTTCTAGAGAGAGAGAGAGAGAGAGAGAGAGAGAGAGAGAGAGAGAGAGAGAGAGAGAGAGAGAGAGAGAGAGGGGTTCGCAATCATCGAAAGATTTGTAAGTTGCTCCGTTTTCTAGAGCAAATCAATTCCAAATGTGGGTTTTGCATTTCGTCATTGGATTAACAGTTGACGCGAACGTCGAAGCCTCGAAAGAAAGACAAACAGATGAACGACGAGAAGCAAACGTTGCGTGCAGCCCGATACTATTTTTATGCGTCATTAGCAACGACGCAAGCAAAGGTCATTAACGATACTTGATGTGCTCTAGCAGACATGGCGTTGCAGCGTGTGTCGTCGGAAGTTGGCACCCCGCGAGCCAGCATTGACGACAAATGGCTCGCTGGAAGTGCCGATGGAAGGTCTAGCAAGGCGTCACAGTGATGTGAGATTGAGCTCGCAGGGGACAGCTCCTGGTGCAGGTACACTTGGCGCTGGTCTTGTGCCACCCAGAAGTCCGGATCTCAGGCGACATTCCGATGTATCACCTGCAAGTCTCAAAGATCTTGAAAAGGTATGGTATTTGGATTGAAATGTTGCTGTCGGAAATGTAGGATTTTCAAATATATATAATAATTTGAAAACTTTAATGCTTATATTATATAGACGAATAATAAAAGACTTTAGTTAGAATATGAAAATTGAAAGAAGTTTTGGTTTTGTTATTGACGCGTTGTTGTACTATCTAGTAATATAGTTATAGTCTTAGAAAAGTCATCGGGAACTAATCAATTATCCCTGAAGTACATGATCTAGCAATTGACCTTGTTTATTCACGTAGAGGATAATGCATAGTAATATAACATCTCCATAATACTGACTCATTAATAGCGAACAAAAGAAAATCACCAAGATACATAAGTTGTGTGTATAAATGTAAATGCTTGTCCATCCGCAGCTGCGTGCAGCAAATAATGTACAGAAGCTAGCACACGCACACATAGACACAAGCGCGCGCGCGCACACACACCGCAGTTTATTCTATGAAATACCACTGGTCGTTTGTACAGCCCCTTTATGCTCTTTCTGTCTGAGATCGTAGAACCCAAACGAAGCCACACTCACTCACGAGCAATTTGCAAATGTATTCTCTGTGTCGACGAAGTCAATCTCATAATAGGTCTATCTCCTCAGAGAGCCTCTGCGTCAAGTCAATTACTTCATTTTTCTCCTCAAGTCTCCTAAACAATCGAAAGAGTGTGGTTTAATTTTGTATTTAAACTGTCGCCCAATAAGTTTTTGAAGCAGCCAGTGGTTGCCGACATTATTTAATGCAATGAATTATTCGTTGTAACGTTAACAACCTATCCCGTTAGTGTCGCTTTGTTATATGCTCGAATTAATATGTATAATGAGTCTTGCAAAATATCCCAGGCAACGTCCATCAACTTATCCTTTGTTTTTTTTCAGGCATAATACGTCATCGCATCGCACGATGCTACAACATTTATTAGAAAACCTTGAAACAAGCAAATCTCCCCTTTAACCTACCCGATCACGTTTACTCACGACATTACTTCATAATGTTCATACTGTTCGATCACTGTAAGATATCAATTATGTCTAAGTCACACAAACATACCAAAAGTCGACCAGAAGCAAGGCATAACCAAGAAACATGAGCAAACGTTGATATAAGGCAACGCCTCCGGCAAACATTACGCGGTTACTGACGTCGACGTTGCTCTTTCAATTATCCCCCTCTCGTATAAATGAAACTTTTTTTCCTCCGATCGATCAACGCAGATATGCGGCAAGTAAATGGTTGTGCTGCGCGCTTGCGCTTCACTTTTATAGATCGTATCGCTATACCGACGAGCTTTTTCCTTTTTTTATACGCTCCAAGCTAGTTAAAAGTTCCGATCAACTGTAGTAAAAAGTCGAAAGATTCAGTTTTAATAAGCCTCGTTCGACGGAACAGATTCGCCAACTCGAGTAAGATTCAAATATCAATGAGATGTAGCTGGTTTTATGACTTCATTTTTCGATTGGATAGTTTTCTGTTTGTGCACTTGATTAAATTTTTCATATCTAAATGAAAATCTATAAGAAAAAAACGGCCTCATCTTTGTATTTATGAGTACGAAGAAACTGCGACAAATCTCTTGGCTGATCAAGTAGAAAACTCCACGTTTCGTCAGACATATGCACTTCGCTCCGGTAAATAGCTATCGATTGACATAGTCCACCCTCTTGAATCTAACACAATGGCTTCTTCAAGCTCTTCTTATTCTGTGCGATATCCATGAATTTTCATTTTCAGCGCGACGACATGCTAATTCCGAAAAAACGCCCCTTGAGGATCGGGTGGTATGAAGCTTATCGGCCTTGCTTGCAATTTTTTTCCGATCGCCGTCGAAGGGCCTTTTTTATATCTGGAGTGGAACTATTGTTCGTCGATGCATAGTAGCGATTTCGTGGACACGTAAAAAAACCAGCAGCACCCCGCGACGACAAAAGAACGTCGCGCGAATGACGGGTTTATATTTGTTTTAGCGTGCTCGATCAACTGCGAAATGTGTGCGAGGAAGAGTTTATAAATTTTTTCGAAAGCGATTCGCTTCTCGAAAATCCAATAAAAATATCAGCGTTTCTCGTAAGTGATTGCCTTTACACTTCATTTACGACTTAACTCATAAATGCTACAAAACAAAGACACCATGGAGGAAAAAGAAAATGTATATATGAATGTGCCTGGTATAACTTGTATCCCTTCATCATCATCACCGCAGCTGTGTCGTTTCTGTGTTACCTAACCGTTCGTTCTCTCATTAACCTTTGCAGTTTCGAAAGTTCGCAGGAGAGCAGCAACGTCGCGGCAGTAACGTCGCCACAGACGACTGGGACAACAAGCACAGAAGCAAATCGAGAAATGATTCGCCTGATAGACATCCAGAACGTGGACCTATTGACAGAGCACGTGGTTCTAGTCCCCAACGCTCGAGAAAACCTTCGGCAGTTCCGGGTAAGTGCCAAATGAAATTCGATTTACGTTGTACATTTATTGATTTTGCTTCTCATCTTTCGTATGGTTCTTTCATTGTTTTTTATTATCATCATTATCGCTATTTGAATTTTTGATAAAAATATTAAAACTCGTTGTACAGTTTTGAAATCATACACTTTTTTACGGAATATCTTCGCTATCAAATAAATCATTGACGACAATCAATTACAATTAACGCGCATAAAAAATTCGAAAGAATTAACCCTTTAACGAGCATGATCATTAAATTGGACACCAAGAGAAAATCGCATTCAGAAGCGTAACATAAACCAATTGTTAGCCCGTATAAATTGTTTTTTTCCGCGTACTTTTTATTTTAATCTTCGGGATATCTGGCGTAAAAATTCAACGAACACCGCTTCGAATCATTTTATTGGAGATTCGATTGAAATTTAAATCCGGAGTAAGTTTAAACTGTGAATGGCTTTTGGCGCGGGTGGGAACCGATATCCCAACGACTGAACTGGGAATTCAATTTTAACCCCCTGCGCGCGTTTCACACCAGCGAAAACAAAAAAAAAACAATAAAAAAAATATATATCAATCTCCCCGGGAAAAAGCATAATCGGTAAAGCTTTTATAGATTAGCCCTTAATGGAATTGACATGTATAGATATAATAATGCAGGAGAGATAGATGACTAGTTTATAGTTTCAAAACATGTTGACCATGCGCGTCATCGCGTGTCGAAGATTCTCATCGTTTGCACATCAATCACTCATCGAAACACATATACTTTGGTGACCAATGATTTCCTTTATACCATAACGACAGAGTTGATCTTCGCACTCAGTCAAGCGTGATATTAAAAAGAAATGCTCGCCGTAGACACTATCCCTATTTTATCAAGGCATCGTCTGCTCATCAATCGCGCAACGTCTTTTGAAAAATGCTTTAACTCCCTCATATATATCCTATCATCCATCATTTGCATCCTCTCCGACACCAGTGATTTTTCATGCTCTCATGCGCATCTTCCACTTTGCATGTGAAGCGCTCTCTTTATTCCGCGTTTTCTGCTTTTATTATTCACGATTCGTTTTATCACATCCCAAATTGTTGCGCCCGGAGTGAAAGGAGACAATTATTGAAAACCATGCTCGCGAAAATATGTCTGCTGACGTAGTCAGTGCTATTATTTTGGTTACTAGCACGCTACACAGAGACCTTAATGGACAATAGAATGATACAGTTTTCGTATTGGATTAATATAATGACGAGCGTCGTTGTGAAATAAAAGAAATAATGAGATAACGATAATAACTTGCACGTGAATGCACGTGTCTCATTGATTTAATTACGAGTATATTGTAATATTCGTATAGCAGTGATATATTGAATGGTCATGTTTATGCAGTAGAAATTAATGAATAATTAATATTCAGCGAAATGAAAAATCGAAAAGAATGCTGTGTGGCAAGCTTGTTGAAATAATGAAACAAAATAAGATTTTCATTTGCGTTCCAATGACTAATTAAAGAACTGAATTTGAATTTCCAAACGTAGCATTTGAACATCATTGCTTGCATGTGTCAAAAACGAAAGCAAAGAAAAATGCCGTGTTCCCAGACCAAGACAGCGGTGACATAGACGAAGAAGAGGACAGGCGACATCGCGAAATGCGAGCCGCACAAATGGGGGGCGGTAGCATACGTCGCCCTTCGAGGGTCACGCGACAGCATTCATACGACGATGAGATAAAGACCGCAACAGCTGCAGCCGTGGCGGCAGCACCAGGACACTCCAGCCATCCAGCCGCGGAGGTAGCAGCGCTAGGATTACCCGTGAGACTGGCAAGACGCAAGTCTGACATTGCCATTTACTCGACTGGTGGACCGCCGGGACTCGCGGCCATTGTTCCATCTCAGCATCGCGCTTCCGTATCTGCTCAAGGTTTGTTCGTGCTTTTCGCACCGATTTTCATGAGTTTAATAAGTCGTCGTTTCTGTTTTCTTCGACCTTGGCAACACTTTGCCGGACCCACGCAAATTATACTTTCTCGCGAGAGCCGCGGTGCGCACATTTCGGCATGTATGTATGTATATACCGTCGGGTGTGAAAACTTTGCAACGCACAGTGCAACACAATTACCCACTCGCTGAAATTCGATGCCTCGAGGGACTCCTTTTGCAACGCTAATCAACAAGTAACGACTGACTAACATCTCTACGATGCGTTTCGTTTAACCTAATCTTCCGGCAACTTTCCGGGATTTCCTTCCGCTACTGATTAAATTTGACGAGACATTGAAACACGTTAAATGGAATAATATTTCAAACTCTAATAAGGTACATCTAAGCAGTGCCGACTGCATCTAAAAATTTCTCTATAATAGCCCAGCAAATTCTGAGTTTTCATTAAAATAACACCTTTCCACGGTACAAATAACGAAAGCTTAATTTTTACAGGAGGAAATCTACGTTAGCCTATAAATTGATGATTAATCTATGCTCATTTGTCCAATTAATAATAGAGATATTAATTGACGTTGAAAGCATTTTACCGCTGAGTATTTAATATCAAATTTCAAATACCACTAGCTAATTAAATTGTCATGTTCGCTCAATAACGAAGTTAATTCCGTTTTCGTTCGTTCGCATACAATTTCGCGCTATAAAGCAGACTTTAGTATAACATCGATTTTCAAGAGATCGTATAGATGAAAATGTTATGCAAGCTGTGAACTCATAACTATTCGCTCAGCACTTTTGATAGTGGAGAATGTATGCACACGGTCGAGTATAATTTATTTTAATATGGATTAATTTAGTACGACGATGGTTGATCTGCAGGTACCCGAGAATCAGATGTAGCACCAGTTTCTACGTCGCGACGTCCGTCGATGCGAGTATCGGCAGCGCCGTTGCTAGCCGATGAGACAAGTGCTCCGGATGTCAACCAAATCATTCCTCCCGAGGATCTCAAGCTCAAGCGGCGCGGATCTATATTGTGAGTACACCTTTCATTCTGAATTGTAAAAATTGGTACACCAATATACCAACACTAAGGTAACGATTTTGAGTTGATCAATGAATTAAAAAACATGCAACGAGGAATTTGGATATTAACTTATTGTAGAACAATAGTCTTGTACATATTGAACAAGCCATGACGACAAAATGCTCTTTTTGATTAAAATATACGAGAATTGTTTATTGAATCTTGTGGTTCTCGAAAAAAAAATTCTAAAGAGAGAAAGCGGGATGAAAAAGCTATTGATCCGCACGACTCGTTATAAAATTGATGTCGATGGAGCTCTGGCGAGCAAGGTCTGTAGAGATCCAATTTTGGATCTGGCTTTTTGAGAAGAGTTCGTCGATATTGAAGAATTCTCATATATTTCTTAGAAAAAACGTTTGCTCTGGTCTTTTTTCTGAGACGAGTATATTTGAAAGCTCTATGGCATTTTTATTCGTACTTCCCAATTTTACTACATCCTCTTGATTAATGAAAAATGAAAAAACTTTAATATTTGTTGCTATATTCCAAGCAGCTCACTACAATCTTTGAAGAAAGGAGTTTTTGGGTAATCGACCAAGTCTTTTCCTTTTGGATCTCTCTGAGCCAATCTTTATCTAAGTTCGCCGATGTTTTGGTCACCTTTTTAAATCACCCTTCTTAAGTTTAGAATAAATGGACATATTAATAATTAATATGAATATAGTCAATTAAATACAATAAAACTAAAAAATAGTTACGAACACACTTTGGACATTAAAATGATTATAAAAAAAAAATTGAAAAACCATTACCGAGATATGAATTGCGTTCCGACTGAAACAGCAAGGACTATTGGTACGCAAATATGAGTAGAATGAACATAGGTAAACGATTAATATCTACATTGTTATGGTGGCGAGGCTGAGTCCCAACTGACGTTCTATCTAAATAGTTTTGAATAAAATTATCTTCCTCGTCACATCCACCTTATCACTTTTAAATACACATTTCAAAAATTTATTTAGCATGAATATTAGTACAAACCGAGACACATCTCAGTTTTTCTGTTTAACATGTATAAAGCTTACCGATTCTTTTGACGATTCCTATTGCGAATGACACACAAAATATTGTTTTAACAAGAATCTCACCTTTACTCGATACTTGCGGAAAAAATAATCAAATTTGTGCTTAATAAGTGTAACTTAATGAGTGTAAAATTCGTTTGTTCATTGTTTCCTTGAGAAAGGTGATTTAAAAACGTCATTGAAAAGTAGGCGAAATTAATAATAAGGATTTGTACAGAAAGATTCAAACGGATCAATTGTTGAATAAAGACTTGATCAATTACTTAAAAAACTACTTTTCTAAAGAAAAGTATTTCCATTAAATATAGCTAGGAAAGGCGATTTTGAGGTCAGAATATTTTGAATTCAATTTTAAACCTGCCGTACTATTTCAGTTTATTCAGCAAAAAGAAAGATGAAATTATTTTTTGTAAAAGGATGGTAGGTAATTAGACAAAAAAGAAAGCAAAAAAGAAACTACGGTCTCTGATGTTCATTACGATGTTACGATGTCCATTTCCAGAATTTGCATGTATAATTTCTATGTAAAGTAGTTTTTAGTGCTCTGGACAGGCGGAATTCGTCGTATTCTTTTTTAAAAGTAATGGAAAAGTTTTCGGAATTCAACTATGCCATTTCTTGTTGGAAAATTTTCATTTCGACATGAAACGTCAATTTCGTTTCCCCGAAATATCAGATGGTAAAGACACGTAAACCGCAACATAAACTAATCTGCTTTACAAGCTCAACGAGTAGAAGAGGCTTGCAATCCGAATTTTATACAAGCAAACATTTGAAACTTTGAGCCAGCTCATAAAAGAATCCTTTATGCGTTAACCTACGTAGCAGCACTTGGCTCATAGGAACGCAAACTCTACTCGCGATCGCGATCGCGAGTCGAGTGGCCGGCAAACATAGTCTCACGTCTCCACTAGAGAAATAATTAATGCCTCACGGACGATTGCATTTTCACGCGCACGCACACGAACGCCCATTGCCTGTAAATCTTGCCGAGGGAATTTTATCAATGGACGTCGATTTGTGAACTTTGGCAATCTGCAAGTTGATTTGGTTGAACGACGACGAGAGTTGTACTTTATTTACTGGCAATTTGCACCGAGGTTCAATCTTGAGCTAAAAATGTGAGTTTGATCACGAAATACTGCTGACTGTAAGATTAAGATTAGCACAACAACGATGACGAAACGGAGTTTTCGGTTAGGATAATTGAAGCTAAAAAGAAAGATTTGGACGCGACCAAAGAGTTTTTGTTTAGCGAGATAACGAAACTGAAATTGGTAGCATCCTGCCACTACAATCTCCTGAGAACCGTAGCTTTTTTCAAAGTCTCCAAGTCGATTGAACTCGTTACATTCTTTTGCGATTCGATGCGCTCGCGCCTTGGCAAATCCCATTTCATTGGCGATCGAAAGGGGATTTAGCGTTTTCCTCTCCCTTTCAGAATCGACGCCAATAAACCTAATGCAAAGTAAAGCTTACAATCCAACTCTTCGATAATGGGACAGTGAGCGTGACGTTAACGAGATCTAATGGTTCGACGAAACTGTGTTTGTTTGCGACCTGATTGACCTAGTTAATCATTATCCGAAGCTTTGTATATTGCCATTTCAACGGATAATTGCGTCGGTATCATCGACCGCTTCTCGCAGACTCAGCCGCTTTCGAAAGTAGTCGCTGTTTAGCGACTTTGCCAAGGCGTATTTAATTTGTATTCGACGAGAGACGAGGACAATCTGCTGCGAAAACCGCATGAAAAGCATCAGCTCCGAAACCGGGGATGAGTCGAACTCCAAATCTAACTATACATCAAGATATCTCTATCAGACATTCCTCTTCTCCAGGCTGTGAACGTCACCGCAGGCCATATCTCATCGCACTTACTAGCTAACGCCGACTGAGGGCTACGCCCCCGCGTTTATACGCGCGCAGAGCAAAGACGGCGCGAGGGAAAAAAATATCTTTTTTTCTCGCGCCAGGAGGGTCTCGAGTTACCCTATATATACGCTAATTTGAATCAAAAGTTTGAGATGTGCCGGGATTGAGCTGGATTTACGATTAAAGTTTCGCTGTAAGATGCGCAAAGGCTGTAGCTTGCTGCTTTTACTGTTTCGGATGATTTGCTCGACAGATAATCAAGCTACTCCGCGCGAGTCTGGCGTTCCTTCCTCTCGAAATTAAGTTGCTGGAAGCGAACCATAGTTGATTTATGAGCTTGATAAGTTGAGTATTGTAATTTCATTTTCTGGCCGCTTAGATTTATCGATGAATTGCTCAAGTTTTCTTTCTTCCTCCTGAAAAAAGAAATTGCTTGTCCGAACCCTCCTCTGTCATAAATCTGTTGCCTCGTGTCATGCTCGTCGAAATGGAAGAGTCTGACAAATAGAACATAATTTTTCGGCATCTTTCTCGATAAGAGTCATGCACAAGAACAACAACAGCGCTACGACATTCTTACAATTTATTATTACTTCGAACTTGCCTTCATCATAAACTTTTTATACTTTAGCTGCCTTTGCAATTTAATCATGAATGGCGATGGCGTAATCGTAGTGATTTAATTAGCTCTTTGGCGTAATAAAGTTTATTATTTTCTGCTAGCGGGAGTTGAATTAAAAAATAATTTCTAGTGTCAAACCCGTACGAGTAGGTTCCAGAGTAATTCTATGCTGACGCAATTTTCATTGCATTCGTTCAATATGAAATTCAAATGAACGTTTGTCCCAAATACACAAACAACGTATGCGTTGCATGAAGCTCGCAAAACATACGCACCTAGTTACGAATTTATTTATACAAATTGGCATCGAAGCTTTTGCTCGGTCATTTAGCAAATTACTGTTATTGCCGTTTTTTGAGTAGGCATCTTCTATTTCTATTCGATGAATTTTCAAATGGTTCATTTTCAGAAACTTGTTATGATATGTAATGGGGGAGGGGGGGGGGATAAAATAATTGTTTTATTTATTTGTCACCGTTACAGAAAATTTTCGTCCCACGATGCAAGGTTAACCACCACCTCGATCCACTCCTGCAATGCACTTAGCTGATCGCGCATATATCTCGCGCAACTGAAAACGAGCGCGGAAGCACGAAGAGGAACTAGAGACGAAAGAAAATAAATATAAGGTCCTATGCTACGAGCGGGGATCAGTAGGCAGTTAATTTGGTTAATATAGAACGTAACTTGGTTTGATATTGAAAGAGATGTCATTTTATTCTGTCAACCAGTGACAAAGAAAGCAAGCTCTTGACCGAGAGACTTGAGAGCACGCAAATGATCAACAAGACACGCACTTGTTGATCATGACAAAGCAACTAGAGAGAAAGAGAGAGAGAGAGAAAGAAACACAAACACGTAACAAATCGCGGACTAACTGCGGTCGATTCACTTGATTGTAGGCTCCCAAAAAACAAAAAAAAAACGTCGATGCTCACATAACACAAAAAATACAAAAAAATAAAGGAAAAGGCGTTAGCTTACCTTTATCCCGGTATCGTTGCTGTAGACAACGATACCACGGACGATTCCGCGCTAGGCGGTTGAGGCGATCATCATTCGCCGAGTATCAACGCTCGACGTTGCATCCGGAGAGCGACGACCTGGAATCGTCATTCTCGTTTCTTTGGTCTTCCGTGGCCTCGGGCGTCAAGCTCTCAACGGCCGCGTAGCAGACGCACTCCGCACCAATACTCACAAAACCAGAAAAAACCAATCGGCTTGTACGACTTTCGTCTTGCTGGTTCGAACGGTACTGCTATCCTTCTTGTCGCGTGCCGCTCTCCCCCTTCCATTTCGGCCGCGTGGCTCTGTTCCAATGAATTTTCGGTTATTTTCTATCGCGGTCGCTTCTCATACTATGCGCGCGTTAGTAACGAATATTTATTCGTTATATATATATATATATATATATATATATATATATATATATATATATATATATATATAGCTGTAATGATTATCTCTATTTTTATTTAACTGGATAGGAAGCAACGAGTATTTAGCGATCGTTTTCATTTTGCAATAAGTAAATAAAAGTTAACCGCTTCGAACACCTTATCATTATATCAAAAATTGCACGCAGAAAACTATTGATATAGTGATCATAAATCAATCCTAAACATCATTCTTCGAGAGCAATAAGCATTTTCAAGTTCGCCAGTTAAATCAATGTCATTCCTATTTGTCTTGCCAACGGAGTAATTTCAAGTTGAAAAATTTATTTTGCTTTATTGGCACGTTTTTTTTCTCTCCACTCTTGCGTATGTCACGTTGCGTCGATCGTATCGGCACGACTGCAAGTTTTATCCAAAAGATATTTTTATGCAAATAAATAGATCCAGTAAAGCTTCGAGCTTGCGATTATCTTAATTAATTTGGCGACCCCATGAAGCGATTGTTTATTTATAGATGCTGGGTCTATTATTAAGTAAGAATCTTTCAACAGTTAATTATGTCTTTTGAACCAAGTTATTTTCAGTTCTTTATCGTTCGATGCTTTATAAATACCACTACTTCGAAGTGTTTTGAGGTCATAATTTTATATAATAACACTCTGAGTTCAATTACAGTGAGCTTTTAAAATCTTTGTTTAATTTTTAATAGTTACGTTTAGTCATCACATTCTTTGTATAGTTAGTTCGCCTGACCTTGTAATTGACGGTACATCGAAAATTTTAATGTAAAGATAGACTTTTACATATTTCCTAATAAACATTACAATCAGAGGATGGTAATATTAAATTTGAAAATTACAGCAAAAAAGGGTGTCTACTTTTATCTGTTCATGTTATAGGCCGAAAATACCGACTACGGTGAGGCCATCAGTAGTTCCTGGTCCAATAACCCGGGTGCCAGTTGACGACCGCGAACTGCCTCGTCAGGGCAGCATTGCCGATGGTGAAGCTATCAAGATTGTCATACACGATGTTGACTGCGACATGTGTAAGTATACAATGTGAAAATATTTGCCTATTACGTGAAATGTGAATGAGTATTTTGTTTGGAAAATCTAAAAATTGATAAATTCCGTCAAAATGTAAAGTATGTTTTACGATTCGGCATGAATAGAAAAGTTTTTGTAGAATGAAAATTTATAGAAAATTCTACAATGAAAAATGATAAAAAGGATAATAAATATTTTAAACGAATATTTTCTATTAAATTTTTGCTTTACCTTTTTTGATTATTCAATACGCAAAAAAAAGTAATATTACTGTGACATTCATCTTTTCTACGAAAATTAATGTTTTTCAAAGGTCCCTGTGAAAAAATAACGACGAAGATCCATATAAAAATAATGCTATATTTACTGGCAAACTTGAAATATTAAAAAAATATATATCATAAATCGATCTTCTGAAAGTAATCACCCGACGAATCTCGCGAGTTCTCCATAAAAATTTCAATATTTGCTGAATACTTGAGTTACGTGCAAATCGCCAATGAATAAACATCTTTTACTAACGCATACTTGCTTTCATTGTTTAACGAAAAGAAAGTGTGGACAAAAATTGTTGTAGCTCACCTTGACCCCCGTACAATTTGGTTGCTCCGCAACATTGCTCCCTGTGTTCAAATCGATTAAAAATAAAGCTATCGAGCAAAGATTGAATGTAAACAATGAGTTTCAGTTGAACACTTTCATTATTTTTTTATACACTTTATCACTCTCGCAAAAAATAATAAAATAACGGTTGTTTGATGTTTGGATGACGAGGTAATTTTTTGTATGCTATATTTTTATTTATTTAAATTTACAGTTCACAAGTCACATATGAATATAAAAAATGGACATAATTCTTTTATCAATTGTTGAATAAAGTTTAATGGAGTGTCAAATAAGCGAAATACTTTTAGAAAATGATATCACAATGTATTCAAACTGCGATATACACAGGAAAAATTCTTCTCGGCGAAGCAATTTTCGTGTCTTTCACGGGAAAAAACTTTTCAGTTATGAGCTTTTCGTGACAAGGCTCGAGAAAGTTTGTACTGTATAATGCAGAGAGGAAAAATGCAAAAAAATTGTTGGAAAGAAAGGAAAGTGATAAGTAAAAATGTCGTAGAAAAAATGTATAAGCGACGAAACGCGCAGATGCATTTTTGTTGTATTTTATTCATGCATCAAAGTAAAAAAAATATGAAATATACCATATATTAAATTTTCGATTGCAAATAAACCTCCAATCGTCTTCCGACATGAAACCGCGTGTGAAATGTTCATGCAGAAAATTGGCGCACGCGCACGTAATATAAAACAAGATTGTCTCGCGCACACATCTTGCAAAGGGGAAAAATGAGGCCGAGATTGCGAGACAGCAAAAAAGGCAAAACGAGAGCAAAATCGCTGGGTGCGCTCGATCGAGCAAAAAAGCTTACGCGATCCGAGGAAAATCGCGTGTAACACGTCGCCAAGAAGTAAGATTTCTCAAGCCTCAACCGAATGTTTCCTTTCTTTTTTTTTCAGTGCCAAAAACCAAGAGGAAAGTCATACTGAGAAAGGACGTCGTTGTTGAAAAAGGTTACAGAAGTAAGTAATCGACAAGTTTACCTTCATTTATATCGGTTTAAACACGACGAAAGATAGTTGTATTTACGTTTCCGTAGCGTAAGTTGTCTCGTCGTCGTAGAGTAAACATTCGTTTTAGGTAACTAGATTTCTTCTTTGAGCGAGTCGCACGCAAGATGAGGCAAGAAGGATGCACTTATTCAAAGTTAGCGCGAGGGAGTGAGTTTACTAGTTTGCTTTTTAGGGATGGGTTGGAAACGACAGCTATGCACTTTCCGCAGCAGCGGTTTCTTTGGCGTTAAATTACATTCCCGTCGTGCCGCCTTGAGAATCTTTTTTTAGTTGCACGTGATTAATGGATGAAACTGAAAAATTTATCGGAGTTTGCAAAACGTTTAAGCATGTTTATTTTCATTCGGAAGAATGACGATTAAACGATGATTTTAAAAAAGTAACTAATCGCATGTGAAATACTGAACATCTCAAATCCGAGACAAATAGCCCAATTGAACAAAAACAAGATTTCACTTATAATTTACCGATAAACATCGCAGAGAGTGGCGCTGTAGTCTTCTAAAAAAAAGGGCAGCGAGAACAGTTACCATAATAAAACGAGCTGCGTATGCAACAAGTTCTTTGGGATGATAATCGATCGATCAACGCGTGACAAGCCATTAATCTCAACGTCGACATTGTTCCTCATTGTACTCGCGACAACGAGCCAACAAAAATTTGTTCTATACGATATACAATCTACGAGTACCACTGTAATTGTGTAATCCGTTGCGATGTATTGTTTAATTTGGCTGATTCATGTGTAAAGACCATGGCAGTCAATCTTAAAAAGACTTGTTTTATAGAAAATATACATATTTAGTTATATATACAATCGTTATGCATCCTTCCTTGCTGCGTACTAATAAAAATTAAAAGTTGCATTATCACTGCGTGCAATAACTTTATCATTTCAAAATCCAATCTATAGTTTATATTTGATTCATAAATTTGCGTAATCGTAAAGTTATCTGATTGGACGCAGTTTTGTAACATTTAAATAATGGGAAAAAGTTATAAAAGCATATAGCAGAAGATATACAAGAGAAAGGCATTTAAAGACGTCCTCAGATAAGGGGAAAATATGTAGGCCGAGAAACTCTTTGTTTTTCTTCTTTTTCTTTAGAGTCGCTTGAAAAAAAGTTTTGAGTGAACATCGAGATTAAGGATGCGCCGCGAGTATTACTCTTGCCAATGAAGCAAGTAGGTCAAACTGATATGACGACAAAATTCGAATTGGCACATGTATAAGATGTTATTTAAATATGTTCGTTCTTTGGGCACTCCAGTGAGTCGGATAATCAGACGATTTGTTTAGCGCTCGCGTATCGTTCGATAACATCGACGTCTCAAAAAACAAAGCAACGACAAGCTCCTTTCAGCCTGCAGGCTTTAATTAACGATCGGGGGTGCAGATGTAATGATGTAAAGGCGTTTATCAGCTCGAACGCAGGCTTTGCACGATGCGTGAGAAATGAGGATACTCAAGTGAAAATCGATTTAATCGAGGATTCAATCGTGGACTACATCTATCACGTACTCAGTCCTATCTCGCTACTTCGCTGGTCATCTCAAAATAATGCCCTTGCTGCTGCTCGGAGTTTTACAATCATTAGGGAAATATAGTCGAGTAGTGGAAACGTTAAAATCGATCGCTGTCGATCATTTATTCAACGCACACTGTAATTATCCTGTTAAAGTATTTCCGATTGTGGTCGAATAAATCCAATTGACGACCAACTAACCGTTGTCCTGTCATCATTATAGTCGTTGGTTGATTACATCTATTCTATATACTATTCAATACGCGTTAATGGTCCGCACAAGGCTGTATCTAGTTGGAACTTGATTATGCGCATTATAAATTACATAATCATTGGTGGCTTCCCTCTCATTGCATTGGACCGATCAAAACTGTATAATAATCCTGAGTAGATCATCTCCCCTTCGCGGCTGCTATTTCCGCATTTTCGCGGAGGCCTTTTATCTTCCTTGAGCAGACGATTACTGGATTTTCACAAGCATCCGTTCAAGTTGACAGGAGAGTTTTAGTCATCGCATCAGTTAAGATTATCATTGTCGATTATCATTCATAGACAAAAGGAGGAAGAAGAACCGTATTTTCCGAGCCATTAGCTTTGGATCAATGGCTTGGATGTAGGAATCGTAAGAGCGTCGTGGATTATTGGGTTATTCCTTTGGAATTTCTTTTCCTTTTCGTAGCTCGAAGGATTATGATATCGAGTGTCTCATGATGGATTATACAAAGGAATTGAGAATCGTGCCATTTTTATTCGTCGACTGAATGTACGCGAAACACGCAATATCGTAATATTAACGCGTTTTAAAGCTGCTTTCGCCAGAGTGAAATGTCGCATAACAACATTTTTCATTGCGCCTGTAATTTATTTCTCGACTTACGTGATCCTCTAACTCATGTGTGTCTTGCCTTCGCGGAACCACGCCTTCAGAACCACATTCATTCAGAAATTCAAGCTTCTCTTTTTCTTTTTTTAATCCTCTTTAAGCGTCTTATTGTCGTATTTCTCGTTTCATAAAAATACTTTCAAAATCTATCTACGAAAGCTGCTTATTTTCCCTTTTTATATACTTTGAATATTAGATGTTATCTATTTAAAACTTTTAACGCACGTACGTCCGTGAAAGTTTTGAAAGTTTGATATTATTAGTTTGATACTAATTGTAGTTAACCGGGGTTTCGTTGTGATACATTCGATTTTAAAAAGAAAAATGTATCTTTGGGCACTGTTACCACTGCTGTTATTGCACAGTCAATAATACATATTCAAATTATGTATCTTGTCTATATGGAAGAAGATACATCGCCTCAAGCGCTAATGTAAATGAACGGTCAGGTGAAAATTTAAATAAATCAATATTTAGCAGTATCGTAAGCTTCTTTTACGAAAAATACAGTCGTTCGCGTTCGTTAGAGAGAAATTTGACAGATTTTTAATACGCTTCGTTGGTTTCCGTTATTCCAACAGTAAAATATGACTATAGAAAATTAGCGTATCATAAAGTCAAAGACATTACCATTAGTTTTAGGTGACATTTCAAGTTTTTCTTGAAATTTTTCTCATCCACTTATGAAAAGGGACATCTGAAAAAGTGAAGTTAATGTAGTTTGATTCTAATTGGCCCAAGCGACAGAAGGTGCAAAATTAAAGATAATTTCAAATTAATGCATTAAAAATGAATTTCATATGTGCGGCAGGATGAATTTGTAAGCTTGCCTGCAGAAATGTTGTCGTAGGTAAGCACACGTTAAAATGCATGTTGTAATAAGAAACAAAAACTGATGAACTTGCTCGATATTATGAGTAATGTAAAAGTTAGGGTAAGAAAATAAGTTATTATATCTTGTATATATTTGTCGAGATACGAGAATCAGCGTCTCACGCTTACATTTCAAATGACCACCGCCAAGTGCCTTTACACGCTGCATCTCGAGTTTTTAATTTAAAAAAATGCACAACAAGAGAATCATCGCAATATTTCTTCCTCCTAGCATCTCGCAATCAATGCGAGCAGCAGCAAGCTGACTACGCTAATTAATGAAAACTTGGTGCGAGCACTTGGAGATTTTTTGAAAAAAGTCACGCAGTTCGTCCAACCTAATTGTTTGAGCTGTATCTTATCGTGAATTAAAAAGGACAAAGATAAAGATATGCTGATTGGAATTGTTAATTAGTTGGTGTTAGGTCTAAGTCTCATCTGCTCTTGTGGAGAACTGGCTGTAATCGAGTTTCGTTAGTTTAGTTGCTTAGCTGCGCGGTATAATTATGGAAATCGTATCGTTATACGTGTTCCAGCGAGGGATATAACTCGATGTAACTTGAGACTTTAAGAGAACGATTTTGTGCGTTTTGAGAAATAGTTAAAAGTTGTTGTGTGATAGCTTTTGGAGAATCGTTGCAAGCTACAGGATTACGTTTCAAGCTTGTATAAAGAGTGTTCAAGGTAGTGTTAAAGAAGATTAATACTCATTGATTTGAGAAAATCCAAGGAAGCATAAGTTAATTAGCTGACATTACTCTCGCTCTTTATCAAAAGTTGTCAGTTCGGGAAATAATGCGGCAGCGCGAGATACTATTCCGTTTAAGCGCAGTTGCACAAGATAAAACAATCGTGCGCAGAAGTGGAAAAGTCAGTCGGCAAGTTGAACGAGCACGAATAGCAAGGAATTTATCATTCACGCTTTTCAGCTCTTGACGCTATGATGCTATGCTTGCTCGTCTACGGCTCTCCCGCGTACTTTCCAAACTTGGGATATCTTAGGGGCAATCATAATGCGCAAACTTGCGCAATTTTGTCTATGTACTAATAAATTCTTTTCCGCCTCGCTCTCGAAAATCCGAAAATCCAGGATTCCGAGGCTAAGATTGTGAATCATCGTGATTCAGCACGGCCGGACGCTTCTTTTTTCGTGTTTGCAATCTGAAATATGATGGCTGCGAAAGAAAAGTGGAATAGTCTACTCATCGAAGTGGCCTTGGAAAGAAACAGGGAATGCAAGGCGTTCAGGAGTAAGAGAGGGAAATGGAAGTGTTAACGAAGGGAAGCGCCCAACTGGGATGCGCGCCACAAGTAATTAAACGTCACTCACACGCGTCCTCGCGTGTCGCTTATTCATCGAGCTATTTATCGACGTGTATATGCGCACCACTGATGACGAGTGTCGTCTTCCTCGTTATCGAGCGAACAGCATGTCATCTCCAATTGGATGATGTGTTTGCAGCTGGCTGAAAAAATGTAGTTTGCGACGCAGAAAATTGCCGAGTTACGCATTTTCTCTGTCTCTTCTTTTGGCTAATAAGATTTCGACTTATTTTACTTTACGGAGCAAATTTTTAAATTCTATTGTAATAACAATATTGTTGAACACCGCTGGATTAATTGAAGTAATCGCAAGTTTGCATTTGATTCACGTAGCAATCGTATTGATAACCCGATTTTATGAAACATCTTATTTCTTGAAATTGCATAACAATGAGGAAACGACAGTTCATAAACTTTTACCGATTCTTGAGATTTTCTATAATTATAAATATTTATTTCAACAATACTTCCTTTGATGATAAACAGTCATCTGGCAGCCGCCAAGATAAAATTAAGCTTATTGTAAAATTGAAATCTGAATGCTCTTTCGGTTCGTTGAAGAGGTTATTTATTTTAAATTTACTGCTGAAGTGCAAAGTGTCTCAATACATACATATCCCGTGTAAAAAAAGAGAAAATACTAGTGATGTCAAATTGACGGGGAGAGCAATCGATGCGCAATTCGGGCTATCTGCTCTATCGATTTCCATTTGCACAGAGACGAATAAATACCTGAGCGAAATGCGCGTAATTAAAATCGCGCGGCGTAGCGCGTGCGTTACATAAAATATACCGGGATATCCGTTTGTCAGACTTTTTCTTAATTGTATCTATCGACATTTTCCGTTTCTATCAAAGTATCTACCAAACAATATAGAAGTCTTCGATAAAAAGCAAAGCGTGAGAATAAAACAGCGAAACCTCTTGTCGTGCTCGTGAAACTCGACATAGATCGCACGAGAACATTCTAAATCCGAACGTTTCTAGTCGCCGAAGGATTTACTCTCGACTGGAAATTTCTTGTGTTATGAATTAAACATGTTCTCTCTCTTTTTCTCTTTCTCTCTTTCTCTTGTCCTCTGTCTCTGTCTCAACTGTCTCAAGCGCGGTGTAAGGCTCCAATTAATCCACCACAACTTATCGCGCAAATGAGTTTTTCGAAATTAAAAGCGCATTAGGAGGTGGAAGGCTAGGAGGGTTGATGAGTTTGGTCCCAGTAGCAGCAAAACTCCCATCTCGTGCTGCTAATTATGTTGCGGCGCTTACGCGAAAATTCATTTGTTCGCCGCGCGAGTCTTGCTGAGGCTTTGATTAATTAAGCGACTGGCTGTGATACTTCATTTTCACCAACTTTCATTTAGGATTTCTAGCTCTTGTTGGTTCAGTCGAGCGTTTATTTTCTTGTTACAAGAAATTCATTTTTGATCCCAATAATTAAGCTGAAGTTGCAAAATAATTACCTTTCATTTATTTACAAATTAATAATCATTAATAAATCTTACCAAGTTTGGAGTACAATTTTGAAGATAATAATGATAAGTAAAACTCGAATACTCTATAATTTAATCAATTCAGATTTCCAATTACTGATGATAATTTAAAAATTTACAATGAATAATTTGCAAATTTGTGGATTTGTCAATTTTTATCAACAAGAACTACTTCGGGATTAGTTCAACAGATAGGAGTTATAAATGTAACTTTATAAATAACGATATTTATCAGGAGTTAAAATAACGAATGTTTATTTATGAACAATATTTCACTGTATATTTAATTTGTTTTAAATAAGTCACACCATCCAATATCAACTACTTACATTGACTATCAGTTCCACTCTAGGGGTAACGTCATTATTCAGAATTATATTTGTTGTCTGTGATGTCCTATATTTATACAATATCAACATCATCGAAATTTTTTCAAGTTGATTTTGCATTTGCACAACTTTAAAGTTTCAATAAGCTAACCAAACACATCACACGTAGATAGCGTAGCTTCAGCATCGTCATATCTACAGCAATGTCGCATCGAAACAAAGCGACAGACAACAAGTCGACTTGATGCTTAATAAGGGCATCGCAGATAAGAATCGAGAGCGGGCAACAGGTATACTCCGGAAAATCACAGCGGCTTGCATAATGAATGAAAGCGCTGCTCTCTTTTTCACTGGAGAAATATTTCTTTCACAGGAGCCGATATTGAAAACTGTGTACTGCGGATAATTGCTGATTCTTTTAATTATCGGATTTCTCGCCTACTAACAAACTTTCTTATTTCAAACCCAGTGTTAATTCGTTGAGCGATCCCTACTGCGAACTGATGCCCTTTTCAGTACCATTTCGCATCAGAAGCTGCATCGCAGTATCGAACTTTAGTGCTCACATCACGCGAATGTACATTATGTGCGATGCAAGCAACCCACAGAGTTAGCATTGATGCAAGGGAGCTCACTTAGCACGGGCGGCCTTAAATTCTGCATGATCGCGTCGTTAGTCCCGCGCTTGAACTAAATTTACGAAACGCGAAGCTTCGCTCTCCCACCGCGCTCAGGTCGAATTTATATCGTCGACGCAACAGATCGACGAGATGATGCAAGCACTTTGGAATCGATGTCAAAGCTATACAGCCGTGGATGTACTAAACAATTTAGGCATGCAGTAGAACAAACTTTACTTTCACAAACAAAACTGTATGAGCGAAATTGCGAAGTTTCTTCAATAGTATTGTCAAATAAATACTTCACGTTTGCTGTGGCGCAATACAAGAACGAACTTCCAACTAAATTCGAACTTAACAGTTAATACAGTCGAGGCAGTTCGCACTCACAAGAATTATGGTTACGTTCTTGCTTGAGACGTGATGATTGTATAACTATTCCGCGCGACTCGTTCAACATAAAATAATGTCACATAACTGTCGCTTAGCCTTCTCTATCATAAACTCTCTAATAAATTCACTGTCAAGATAGCAAAGCTTCTAGTCTTTTATCATTTAACTAATACACTCAAATATTTCATACGGTCAAAACTCAGCTCTACGATCGATAAGTTGTATCGCTGCAAGTTCCTCTTTCCAACTCACATATCGCAACAAGGTCAAGGAAGGTCGACCCAGCAACTTTAGCGACCGATAGTTTGCCAATAGTTCATTCGTTGCCAATAGTTTGGGGCGCAAAGCAGACGTTTGGTTAGCTAGTGGCTTTACACAACAACAACATCCAAAAAAGTCACCACACACTTTGCCGTTAGTATTTTTTAGCTTTTCGACAGTTAAACGTAGAAAAAGCTTCGACGAGTTAGTCTGTATTTTAATTATGACGTGGCTGGAGATGGATATTATGACGCATACATGCTCGCGCCAATGGAAGTTTCTGGAAACTCTGCAGACGTCGATGAATTGGAGATGTAAATTCATTTCATGCGTGGGTTTCGCCGAATTTGTTAGAAATCCACTTATGCCGAGGCAGAGTTACGTTTCGACAAGATTGAAAAATCCAATTGGATAGTTGGCTGTTTGCCAGCCTTCAGAATACAAAAGTTTACGGTCGAAACAACGAAGACATCTTTCATCACAATCCAAACTACGTTGGATATGTGGGTGGAGAGTTACAAAAGGCCGTAGTCCATTCATTAATTCATAACGATCGCGTGAGGCTACAGTGCGAGCTGGTGCGACTGGGTCGCGCGTGCGCGTGTCATGAGTTACAGCCTGTTCGCTTACTTGCACATTGACGAGGTGTGAATGCGGTAACACGAGAAAGATTAGCCCGTTTCTACGCGTTGGTTATACCTGGATAAAGGAGCGTGCATATAAATCTATCTTAATTTACATGGGGAACTATCTGACGGGAAAAACAAGAATGTACATGGTAGGAGTATATAAAGAAAGCCAATCTCTACCGACTCGACTCGGCGAACGCCTAACCTGCGTATTTGTAAACCAATATCATTCTTCGAGCGAGGCAACCGAGTTTAAATCAATTTTGCCATTGCTTTGTGAATGTGCGCACACGTGAAAATAGATACTCAACGTATCTGTTTTCAAGCTTAATTAACCTAAGATCAAATTTGCGTTCTCGTGTTGATTAAGCTGCTATTGCGATTTTTTCATAAAACGACCAATTTATCACTTGCTTTTATGTTTATAACTTGATTTCCTGTTTCACTTGGCTGTGCATAATAGTTTATTGAAAATCAATGCTGCGCGTTTTTCTCGTGTGAAATTATTTTTAAAACAATTTTGAAGACTCTCCCGATATGTTATTTAATGAGAAAAAATTTTTCCTAGATTTTCAAGTTCAGCCGCACAAATTTTCAATTTCTATGCAAAATATTTTCATCCCGAACATAGGCTAATTAATATACCACGGAGCTACAGAAATTATTCCATGGAATTCCCAAGGATGTTATAAAACTTTAATTTTAAATTAAATTCCGAAATGAATTTTCATCGTTAAATCCCTTGAAACTTCTTGTACTTTCATGTAACAAATATTTTGTTCGTCGGCGTGATATTCAATGACCCAAGTGATAAACAAAAATCAACGTCGAGATATCGTTCAATATCAGTATAGTAGAATCTTTGCATCTTGTTCATCAAGTTTGCGCACAAGTCGCCAACTTTCTCGCCCGCATCGATACGATCCGCGACTCTCGTCAGGGAAGAACAACAGTGACGAGAAAGAAGACCGACTCTCGAACGCGATGCAGGAAGCCCCTATCGATCATACGCCAGTGAAAATTTCGGGCGGGCAAGCGAGAGCGCAGGTGCAGAGGCTTGCCGCTGCTTTGCGAGCGGCAGCTCTTTCCTTCCTTCTCGGCTTTTCACTGGAAATTGACGTGTGCGGCGCGTGTTAGTCGTTAGCTAACAAAGCTTGAGCGCGCTTGCCTGCTGGAAGAGACCGGCAGTCGGATAGCTTACTGACGTATGCTACACTGTCGATGTACGCGCGCGCGTCTGAGCTTCGAGAGGATGAATGGTTCGCTCCCTGTTTGCATTATCTTCCCGGCGGATCATTCAATTTGCTTTCTCACATGGAAAAGCTGTGTGTGGATCTTACGTGCTCTTTACTTTTTTTTTCAAATATTTTATGAATGCTTTCGGCGTCATCGAAACTTCAGTATTCTATTTGTCGCAGAACGAAATGCCTGCCAGTAGAAAAGATCGAGTTCGGTCAGACGTAACAGGCAAGTCGTTTATCGATAGTTCGCTACACCAATACCACTTCTTACCGTTATTGTAAAACGAAAATTTGCTTTTCCTACGTTATAACCTCTGTATTCGAAATTTGATCGATCAACTCTGTGGCGAACAACGTTGTGCAATTAACAATTTCGTAAAGTGTGCAAACAACAAAGAAACCGTATAAATTGTACGTACATGAAAGAAGCCATCATAAATAAAGTATAAAAAAGGCAAATGGAAGATAATTCACCTTCTCCTTCTTCTATAAAGTAATATTCTCTTTCCCTCGTTTAACTTATCTTGTAAGAGACACCCTCGCATGTCGTATAATCCGCAACGAACTCTCAGCTTGAGCGTAACTTTTTCATGGTGAACGTAAGACTCTTCGATTTTTCTTTGTTGCTTACGGTTTTCTTGTGACGCACGCAGTGTTTGTTTGATTATGCGAGATATGTGGGACGTCTTTGCGTGAGATTTGCGCAACAAGTGCTGCTGAAATAATGTTTGCGCTTGAGACAAATTATAGCGATGTTTTAGTAATTGTTCATAATTTCTGAGGCAAAAAGCATTGTTATTATTTAATAACCCTTAAGCTTTATATATATATATATATATCCATCAATAACGTAAACTCGAAATTATTCACAAATGATATTCAAATACTATTTTTTAGGTAAATTAATCTTATTGCATTTGTAGTTAATGCAAAATACACACACATACGACACGCGTATCTCTAGATAATGTTATCAAGCACTGCAGCAGAGCGTGCGGTAGCAGTCGAATCCCCTTGACATACATCTGCGGTAGCCTATCAGTGAGTTTTCCATTCGATCCTCATTCCGAAATAGTTCGAGTAACAAGGGCGCGGCTCCTTTACATCTCGGCCCGCAAATGCTCGTCTCTTCCAATATCGACGTGGCTATCCTTAGTTTGCTCTTTCTATTCCAGAGTAGCTTATTCATATGCTCTAAGTTTTATTTTGATATCGATATGATCCCTTAAATGATTCATCTTCTATTTACATTAAATCTCTCATCAAAACTCTAACTTTAGTTGATTTGCAATTAATCTGCTTTGGCTTTCAAAGGATCTAATTTCAAATATAATCAAAGCTTTTACAACTACTAATAGTTATATGTAATAATAAAATTGGTATCAAACTAAATTGAAAACTTGTTTCACAGAGTATCAACAAAGGAAATTATCAATTGAAAAATGTTTGGAAGGCATTTCTCATTGACAGCAAAAATCGATATCTGCTATTAGTTCTTCAATATTAGCATTTTTTCAATAAAAGCCTTTGAAAAGAAATCACGGCTGTATAGATCGAAAGAGAAAGAAGGCTATCGTGGAATTTTTTCATCAAGTGTGAAAACAAGTGGATGTGAATTCATAAAAGCTGATGAAAAGTTAAGCGAAAGTCGTTTGGATAGGAGGTGACATTGCAATAGAGCTTGCTGCACTCTTAGTGAAATAAGTGCGTCATTGTCCCCTGACTTTTTCAAATTTTCGATAGCTCATTACCAAAGTGTTGAATATTGAAACTGCGTCCATGCGTACTGTACTAGCGATTCGCACTAGCCAAATTCTTGTTCGTCAATGGTGAAAGGAAATTTAGGACAGTCGTGTCAGTGAATTGCATAGACGTCGTCTTATACGCTGCAGTCATTGAAAGCGACATTCGATTTGCTCGCTCGAGCAAGCACAGTAATCAACTGCCCCGGGCCAAACGAAATAGCCTTCCGATCGAGATTCTTTTTCGTAGCGGCGCAAGGCTGTGACTTTTAATAACGCAGACAACTGCTGCAGAAGGACGCGTCCGCGTCCTTGCACGCGTGTGCTAGCTCAGTCGTGATATCTCACGAGAGCGAGAGAGTGGCTTGTAAACGGACGCGCGTCTTGCCCTTGAGATGATAACAGCTGTACGTAGGGCAGTGAACGATGACGTTGAGCTGGTTTGCTAGTCGGCTTGGCGCCACGAATTTTCTTTAGCAGCAAGAAGATGGACGGGATACGACGAGTGCGCGTCAATTATCTCGTCGCTATCGTCGAGCGCGACGCTGACGAGCCCAAGCCGTGCAAATATTTTTCATTGTCGTCAACACTCAGCGTCGTTTGTAATAATTACGTCGGACAATGTCGGCTCGAGAGGCAGGTATTCAACATAAAGCTCGTTAAAATTAATCTCCGCGATACTGCTGAAAGTCTGGGCGTGGATAATTGTAACGCAATCGTCCATCCGGGGGGGGGGGGGGGGGGAGGCAGTAATGAAGTCGACACTGTTTCGTATTTTTTCCGATGTCGAGGGTCGACCAAGACAATGAAATATTCAACGGGGCGTAGGTGTCTCTGGCCTCTCGGTGTCCTTCGGGAAAACATGTAGACTCGTAACCTGAAGATGAAACGATAATGACGATGCTCCTTGCCATTTGTCATTGCTCGAAAAACAGCTCACGCTGCGAAAACGTAACAAGCGGCAATGAACGACTTTTCTGTTGCAGCCAAGAGTTTCGGCATGAGGGTCGTGGGCGGTAAAGTTGGCAGCGACAACCGCTTCTACGCTGTGGTCGTGTGGACGGTGTCCGGTGGCCCGGCCGAGAAAGCTGGTCTGCAGAAGGGCGACAAGGTAAACTGCTTCTCGCTCCCGGCCGAGTTTACGACTGTGACTGCCAGCTTTGATACTGCCCTCCCGTTTTTCCTCGCATCCAGGCTACGACCACACGAGTAATATTCTCCCACGCTCCGCAAAACATTCAATTCCTTTTTCGTCTCCGCCAAGCAACGCCAAGGACAACAGTCGACGGAAATAGACGGTTAATCGCCGTGTCCCGATGTACCACAGAGCCCCGTAAAATGCAGCGTGGCAAATAGCTCGTCAAACCCGAGCCGGCCAGCACTCGTCTATGTGCGTAGAGTATAGTGGGGCGGTTTCGATCGGCGTGTGTCGCGCGAAATGAAGATTGAGCGAGAGACGCGCGCGAAACCATCGAAGCTTCATTGTAATTAATTACTGGCGAGTGGGTCTGTATATACATGTATATAAAGCCGAACGAACGATCGTCTATCCACTAAAACAGCGTGTTGCGGTAATTTGGCGGCAGCAGAAGCTCCAAGCTCCCGCCGCAACAGCGAGATCCCGATCAATACGAATTACGCTTGTTTGATGAAGATTGATTTTCTCGCTTTTACTTGACTTTTAAGGCCGATAAGTTCTATTTGTTGGTTGCCCACTAATTGTCTGTTCTTTTCTTTTGTTTTATCGCTATTGGAATGGCAACGCACTCGCAAAACGTGCAGAGGCTACACTCAAAGCTCATCTGCCTCGGCTATTTTTAACTACATTGACCCCTGTCTCCAGAGAGCAAAACAAAAGCTCGGCAACGGTGGCAACTCGAGACTCGAAACCAGACGAGAGAGAGAATAGACGTACGTGGATCAGTCTCGTTTGTTCGTGGACGTGTAATCAGTGTCGACGAGAGAATCATCGTCGCGCGAAGGACGTAAATGGAACGCCGGCACAACTTCCATATTTCAATTCCGTGCCACATCCGCGCGCACACACGTAAATAACGACGGCCGCGTTTCAGATGCGAACAAACGTCCCGAAGCTCTTTCCTAATCCTGAGAGATGATTTCGCCTCTAGACCCCGGCTATTTGTAAGGATTTTCGCGCGCGCGCGTCTTCGTTTATCTGCTGCTGTGCAACTCCCGCTCGCTTTTTAGAATTGTACGCCATTTTTTTTATTGTCACCATTGATTTTTACCTGAGTGTTTCAGATATCTCCAATTTCTTATCATGAAATCTTTTGCTGAAACGTTAGTCCGTGCACTTATATTCGTGAACATTTTTCAATAAAAAGCAATGCTTAACATATACATTATGTCCTGTTTAATACCCCTGTTAAATGACAAGCCGAGTATGATTTCGTATACATTCCAGCTAGCAAATAGAAAACAATTAATAATTGTAACGTGAAACTCGAATAATACTTTCAATAATAGCACAAGTAACAATCCAGTTCACCTCGTCTCTTTTGGGAGGATGCGCGTTACAAATTTTTTTCCACACTGACGTTACAAATTTTCAGTTGGCGGTGTTTCCCTTTTATTTAATTTCAATGTTATTCTTTGAGAAGTAATTAGTGCTGCTCCATTTCTTTGTATGCCTGGACAGGTTTTGGAGTGGGGTGGTGTCTCGCTGATTGACCGCAACTTCGAGGAGGTCGCCCACATTATCGACCGCAGCGGCGACGTTGCCGAGCTCGTTGTCGAGCACGCGAACGACATGTACGTATTTACTTACTCTCGTTTATTTACCTTATAAGAAAAGCCCTACGTTACAGATACGCATTTGGTAATGTCCTAATTAAATTTTTATTCGATATCATTTTACGTCTAGTATTTTTTCTTCGATTATAATTAGTTGAATTCATATAATGGCTTCAAAAATAAAAATATATAGTGAAATTTGAAAACTGCTCTGATTTGAATAGATAATAAAAAAGTGCCAGAATTCTATTTTATCGATTATCTTACAGCGAGGATTTATTTCATCCCCCCGTGCTACATAAAATTCAATCTTCCTCCTAAAATGTACTATTTGAAGTAAATAGATGTACTGGGTCTTCCCTTTTTTCATTCGAACTGTCGTTATTTACGATTATAGCTTTAAAAATCGTACAATACGTAGCTCTCGAAATATTGCACTAAAAATTGTCAACTATATTTATTGTTCACTAATCGTTTCGATTTTATATATATAAAAATCAGTGTCTGTATAGAAAGTCCAGGCAAAATTTTTTTTTTTCCAAAATCTAGAAACTAACGAAATACGGAGAAAAAGCAATCGAATTAAAAACATATCGCTGAAAATTGAGTAAAAATGTATTTCATTGTTCATTTAGGAGCGGGGACTCAATGGACGAGCCGGTCGGTATGACGCCGGCCGAACGCGAGAAGACGCCCAGCAATTTAGGACTCGGACAGCTCGGTAAGTCTCTTTCTCATCGTTTGTCGGGCTAATTTCAGGTGGAAGCTGGGCAGACTGGAGCTTAAGTACAGTTTGCGAGCCAGATGCATGGATTGCTGAAAAGCTCAGCCGAAACGTAAATTACCCGCTCCGGCTTGTTTTAGGTTTTTCTATAATTTTACCGTTAAGTGCTGCTACAAATGTAGCTGTCTTTTTTTAAAGCATATCCATTTTCTAATGTTAAATTCAAATTGTGAATAATTTCAATTATTAATTACTCGCTTGAATTATATCTTCGACTGTTTTCTTCGGTTATCTGAGCTCTCCGTATTATCTTTGACACTGCTGAAAAGAAAACAAAGCACGACCCGGGCTATCTTCTTATTAGCATTGTTTATTGAGTAGTGAAAGCTGCCACACTGAAAGCCATGACTCAAAGAAGACGATCCAATTATTCTTACTTTGCAGAATCGGAATCGAACAAAGCGCCATCGTCGCCGACGCGCAGGAAACTGCCAAAGACGCCGGTATAACGAGTTGATAAAATTGAGCCTACACGTGACCTATTCTACTTTCTCTCTCTATCTCTCTCTATATCTATCTATCTTTCTTTCGCTTTTCTTTTATTTTATTTCGTCTTGAAGCGACGACTTTATTCTCATTCTATTGCTTCTTCTGTTTTTTTCTCTTTCTCTTTTTTTATTCTCTTCCTTGAAACGTCCCTCTATCAAAATCACACGAGATTAATCAACAGATTTAAAAATTTGAAAAAAATCATACACAATAAATAAACACGTAACATTATGTATGAAGAGGAGTGTTAATGATTAAGTACGCGAACAATCACAAAAATGTTTCTAAATGTCGGGCATTGACATGTATTTTGTCTGTGAATGTGTAGTGTCGACTTGTATGATAAAGAGAGAAAAAAATCCTGTACTACTTAGCGCCATGCTTCACTCAGGCATGACTTTTCGTGGATTTTATCTCTCGTAATGTCATGATTCCATGTCAAGACTATTAAGAAGCGAGCCGAAAAAATGTATCACCCTTGACTGCTATGTCAGTAATGAAGCTTGATCGTAACACACACGACAGAGTCTTATTAAATTGTTATCGATCGTAGCCATAAAAGCAGCATCACACGTGTACACGTGAGTTTTTACGACGAGGGTGAAAGCAGTCTTTCATTTTACTCGTTTACACATTTTTCTTGATACTAAAAATACAGATTCGGTCAGCGCTGTTTCAATTTTTTCCATGACTTCCGATAAAGTCCAGATTAAAAAGTAATACCCACAAAAGCTTCGCTCGAATTCACATTTAAGAAAAAAACAAACCTCTTACCTAAACACTGCAAAATGAGCAACAGTTAACGATCCAATATAATGGGCGTTACATTTGGTGAACTGATGTCTTTTAATGTAAATACGAGATATAGTCTTTGCAATCGTATCTTTTCTCAAAATTGATATTTCCAAACTGATACATATCTTTCTTTCCTTGAAGACTACAAAGAGTGCGATTCTAAATATAAATATATATCCGTAAATATAAAAAGTAAAATACATATGTAAAGCTTCTGTAATCCGTTGGCCGTGCGTGAATAAAAAAGCACTCGCCGCGTATTTCCAGCCGTGAAAGAGAGATTTTCAAAACTCAATGTATATTTTTGAATAGCTACAATTATTACCCGTTAAAGTACTTTCCATCTATACTTCCAATCGGTACAAGAGTTTTGCTAAGTAAACACGAATTCCTCAATTATCTTCGATCTGCTTTTATATATCTATATGACGAGCTTGACTATATACAAGTAGATATGCTTTTTACACATTTTTTTTGTATTGAACGCACTCATTCGATCACGCACTCTGCTCTTGCCGCATTTTTTGAAAAATTAATACATAATATTATTGACGCATAATAGCTTGTAGTCATAGTATATAGCTTTTTCGGCATTTTTTGAATTTCTTTTTTCAAGAGAAATAATTACTCAGAAAAATCTCTGCCCCATCTACAACAATTTAAAATTTACTCCACCGGTAAAACATAATTGTCGGTAAAGCAGATCAGCATATCATAGTTTTAAAAATTAAATTTTATTGGTATTTTTAAGTGGTTAACCAAAGTTTTGATTGTATAACATTAACGTTAAAATTTGCAGTACAATGTTTATAACAAAGTTTTATTGATCCTCATTTTTGAAGGTCAAAATCGAATGTCAAAAACGTTGAAATTGCTCTGACGTACATTTCATTCTTGATGTAAAAAAGCTAAGTGGAATCATAATAATTATGCACATTAAATTCATCGGATGGATAATCGATATAAATGCGTCGCTTCGAGAGCGAAACAAAACATGAAAAATAAAGAGCTTTCGTACAATCAATTTTGTAGTGAGCAGCCGCGCGTGAAAGGAGTTTTCTTCTCCGCTGGCGTTAGATATAATTATTATCGACGAGCTTTAAGCGGATAATCTCTTTGCTGAAATACATGAATGCTCAAAAATAAGATATAACAAAGTGAACCATTTAAAGGTGTACAT
The DNA here is from genome assembly GCF_024137745.1 of Phymastichus coffea. NCBI lineage: Eukaryota > Metazoa > Arthropoda > Insecta > Hymenoptera > Eulophidae > Phymastichus > Phymastichus coffea. The sequence continues at coordinate 1,371,592 of NW_026706864.1, forward strand.
TTTTATAACAATGTAATCGATCAGGTAAAAATCAAAGGGCTACGTCCAATCCAAAACTATATGAAAACAATGTTTACCGGTATAAATATTTATTGTTGACTGATGTTTTTACTTTAAACTAACTTAACTTTACAAACGGGACTCTGAACAATGCTTTGTGTACACAGAATGAACAGTCAAGAGCTTACAATAAACTTATAATTTGTCAAAGAGATATTCATAAACAACGAAAATTATTCAAACTATGATATCTAAATAACTAAACATGACAAATGATCTTTTCAGTCGGTATATCTATAAAAAAAATTATATTATTATTGATTGAAATACACATAATCGTGTGCAGACGAATACGTTTGATACATATGTTTTCCACATTCTATGTAACGGAACTTTGATAATCTTATATGCTATATCACATATCTATTTGATACTTAACGATCTTTATAATAAGAAATGTACATCTTTCCTAATATTGAAAAATAAACTATCGCCGTGAACATGTAATACATATAGTTAAAATGTTACTTGCAGTCATTAATGAGAATCCAAAACTCTCTTCCGTGATGTATGGCTTAGAATTGAAACGGTAAAATATTAAGAATTTTTAGTAATATAGTACTAGGATAAAACAATAGAATTATTTGTATGAGATACTACCTTCATAGAAATTTTGATATTATCATTACGTTTCATTTATCAGTTTCACTTATTTATTTTGAAATATAAAAAGTGTGAAGTACAACAGTAGTGTCAGTTGAGAAGCGAGTTAACGGCAAAATTGTTCTAGTATAATATTTGATGAATTCGATGAAATAAATACATTCATAATTTAACGTGTACATAAAAACATGGATATATGTTGAATTTTATTTGAAACGTTTATACTTTTGAAATAAATTATACAATTAGCACTAAATTTCACAAGCATGCACGACAATACAATAATTGATTGAGAAAATGTATAATTGAAAAATTAGCAAAAGAAAGTTTATTCATCGAACTCATCAAAAATTTAAAAAGATTAAAATTTATCGTATGAGAAATTTATTTTTAAAATGATATTCTTCTTCCGTAGATAGAATTGAAAATGATAGTGTACTGGATAATTATTAAATTATTAAGATATATACTAACTGTTAAATTAATATTAGAGTTTATATGAAAAACAAGAAATAGATGGATGATAGATCATAAGAATTGATTTCTATTTATTTTTTTAACGAGTAATGAAAGACATTCGTTCGGTTAAACGAGTCATGATAATCGCGAAAGAGTGAGCGTTAACGTTGTAAAAGTAAAGTAATGGATAAGCGTGAAGCGGAATATCTAAACATTTTCTCGTGACACCAACTATGTTATGAATATTGAACGTATCTAGAGAAATTAGAACACATACACTCACTATTACACAAAAAAAGTAAAATTAACGAGATAAAGTATGATTATCAAGTGTTATATTAAGAACAACTAAAAGAGATCTAACAGATAATTGTAAAATGAGAATAAATGGAAGAGAACAGTAAAATGTTGCTTTTTCAGTATATATCTCTGAAAAAAAGAAAGAGAAAAAATCTCACCTGCCTGCTCTGATTATATTCATATATTTTTACTCTAGTGCATTTGCATAATGTTTTTTACTAGCACATGCTCATTTTTAATGTTTTGCTAGGCGCAAACGAATACCAAAGAATATCGCACAAAAAGTATAAAGCAGCACGTGATTTATTTTTCTCTCTTTTCTTTTTGCCAAAATTTCTTTTTCCTTCCTCTTCTGTCGCTCTTCTTGCATTTTTCAACAATAATTCATTATCCTTAGCCCTTCTACCTGTTGTCTATTTTTTTACTGTTTACTGTCTTGACAGAGCAGAATGAAAATAATCTGGTCTGACAATGAATTGTTTGGTTAAGTTTTTGTCGGTCCGTTCTTCTTGTTCATGCTAACTGGTACAACTATAGTGTTGACATATGTGAGTGTCTTGGATTGACTCGGACATATTTGTTCAATCGACTATTTTTCACCCTTTGCCTCGCATTGTACATCGGCTGAAAGAAAAGAAATAATAATAACGTCTGATGATTCCGCGGACGTTATTATTTGGTAAAAATCGAACGTGCGTGGACGGCATCTTCTTTATTTTGGTCATCTGTTGTTTCGTATTATACGTCTTGTTTCTGTTGGCGTTTCTCTGCAAAAAAGTGTATCTCTGTGTGTGCCCTGAATAGACAAATACGAGTAAGCCCCATAATGCGCCGACGATTGATCAAAGAGAGAAAGCAAATGTAAGTTGTCATGTAAAACAAACATCATTTCTAGCCTTGACCCTCACGCTATAATAGCTCACTTCCCAACTGGCACGATTACACTTTTAGTCCATACAATGTCTTTGCATATTATGCTCCTCCTATCTATAAATCTGTATTTTATCTTTCCTTTTAGACTTATTTAGACTCATTTAGACTCATTTAGACTCATACACGAATATTAGCCATTTGTTTACAGTGAAAGCACGATAGACGTCTTAGATGACTCGTATTCTTTATAGTCGTCTCCATATTTCTAAAAGAGGACCCATTCATAAAGTAAGAAATAGAAATAGAGCTGAAAAGTAATATGTTTTCCTGCAAGTATAATTTTTACACAAATCCGATATTAGTGAATATTAATAAACCAATTTCGTGCATTTACTGTAGACCTGCAGAATAGGAGGCTTTTTTGTTTGCGTTAATCACACGCGTAGATATAGCATCAAACTCGAATGAAAGGTAATTGTATCTGTGACTGACGGATGACGATTCAATAACTGACGATCAACCATCGTCATACGATATAATTGCACAATAGCACGACTAATTTTGCTAACCAAACGCTAAAGCGAACTGAATGCAATGCGACCTATATCATTTCAAATGCAAACAAACGGTCTTGTCAGTAACGGATACGTTACAAGCAACTGATTCAATTTCATGGAAGTTTTTAATTTCTCTGCTGATAATAGAAATAAATGTGACGTCATATTTTCTATATATACCTAGTCACTTTTCTTTCCCTTTGTTCCTTGCTTACCGCGAGCATGTCGCTTGTATGCAAAACATAAAACATTCGTAGGAGATAGAGGGAAAGGAGAAAAAGAAGAAGATTTGCCGTCTATCTATGTAGTTTTTTATTTCTTTTTGCTTGCCGAGTGCACTGAGAGAGAAAGCAAGAGTTCTTGTTTACAACACCACTAAATTTTCATTGGCCGAATTACCAACGGCTAAAAATTTCATGCTATCCCGCACTGCACTGCGCACATACTATTTTGTTTCTATGAAAATTAGATTATGCAGCGTGAGTTGTTACATTTTTTTAATTAGATACTAGAAGAAAATAATAACTTTTTGAATCATTAGACCACGTGTTTCATCTGTAAATGCCTGAAATGTTCGCTTTCGAGGAATTAAACACTAATGAAAATATTATCGAGCATTCAGAAGTAACAATTATGACAATGAATGGAATAAAGTAAACGACAACTATCCGTGTAAACTGGCGAACGAATACAGCATGGTATAGCATCTCAAATTTCAGCGCCGACAGCGAATTAACATTGTAGGCAGGACAAATGCAAAACTTTTGTACTTCCTCGGCAGAGCGGAGATATTAGTAGAGTAACAATGCAAACTATAGCAGAATAGTGAAGAATGGCGGGGAGAATGAAAGGAAACGAGTTGAGTTGACAGATAGTGGAAGCAAGCGAGATGGAAGGTTTTGTTGTTTTAAAAGCAATTTTTGGATAAAGACGTATAATTTGCGCTTTGGTGAGTTTTTCGAACTAGCTAACTAGACAATTCTTTTCTCTCGTGACTGTGCGAGCGATCGAGAGAACAGTTTTGTTGATTAAAACTTATGAAATGTGTAGACTTCAGCGCGTAAAAGTCGTTCAACAACAACTGAAACTTTAAGCAACAAGAACAAGGGAGAGGAGCCTCAACTTTTCTAGTTTATCGTCATCTTGGAGGGAGCAAACTGCCCCACTCGAAAACGCTGAGCGTTGCTCTTAACGAGGATCAAGTGTTACGCAGTAATAGCACCACAACTTGAAGAAAGTGAATTCAGCGCATAAAAACTCTCTTTGCGCGAACAAAATTGAGTATCACGTACAAGTCACCCAAATTTTATTATTCAAATTTTACGTACAATAGTGCAAAGAGAGGAAAAACTTTTTGGCTAGGAAAAAGCAACCGCGATGAAAGTTCTCGGCCGAAGGACGACTTTTCTAACGCTGTCCCTGATCTGCTGTCGACGTTCATTTTTGATCGGAAATGAATATGGAACAGAGATTTATACAGTTTATTCTGGTGCGCTACCTTTCATCGCTATTAATTCATTCGCAACTGCTAGGGCTTTATGAGCGTGTCAAACACTCCTTTTTTCTTTTATTTTTGCCGAATATGCATGCGTTACGTTTGTACGCAGTCAAGAGCAGGTGTATTTTTATAAATATATGTACTCCAATTTCGTAAAATATTACCAGAATTAAAGCTGAAAGGGAAAACGAAAAATTTCACACACAGAGCAGAAGAGGAAATTTCATGCACGGGATAAGAGAAAAATCACAGTTGAAGCCGGCATCCACGACATATTCACTATAATTATAGGCACCAAAGTGAAAAAAGCCACGCACCATGGAGAGTCAAGAAAAAAAATAACACTTCTGATTTTCTAATACATCGAGCTGTTAAGAAGTTTAACTTGGCGAACGATCCATCAAAACTTTAACCGCCTACGCCTTTAAAAGCTAATTATGCCTTTTTCCTTGACGAGGGTGAACTTTCATAAAGAGCAGCTTTCTCGTGCTCGGCCTAGCGTGCGAGGAAATTTACTTTCTTCCTTTTTCTTTTTCCTACTTTTGCTTTTCAATTTTCACGTCTGGGTATCGCAAAGAGCTTCTGTGTTTAGCCGGACTTTGATCGAGCTTGTATTTTCTTTTTCGCGCGGTTTCTCTTATAATTATGATCGATATTTCACTTTGCTAATTACTTCCTGACTTTATATCTTCATTCAATGGTTACCAAGGAAAAAAATGTGAGAACGGAAAAAGTGAAATTTGCTCCAACGAAAATTTTCTTATCAAGAATCTTTCGTGCAAGTGATCGAGCTCAGACTTTAGTCAGGCAAGATCTTTGTTAATAAATATTTTAAAATCGACGTTTAATAAAGTCACGCTTAAGCCGGCAAAGAGTTAATTAACAAGAAAGTCGATATCCGCTTTCCCGAAATGCAAAAAAATATATAACAAACCAATCCCATCGAAGCGCCCGTGTGGCAAATAAAATGCACAAGAACGTCGAACGCATTCAATTTCAAGCCTTGCGAGTATGAAAGAAAAAAGAATCACTTGTAAAATTGAGATGATTCAATTTAATTTGAAAGGGAGAACTACTAGTTGCGGATAAAAATACTTGTGTGCTCTACGGAAAGCAACATCAAGAGTAGCTGGTGAAGTAATTTTTTTATCGCGATTACAAAACCACTGATAGACGAAAATTCCCAAGCGTACAGTGAGCATTTTTTCTGTGGATACGAGTTCAAGGTAGCATTCGTTTTTTGACTGTAAAACTGGAAACATTGGTGTTTATCAGGTAATCACGAGAGTAACACAATTAATTGCAAAAAATACGCGTCCGACTGCTACGGAAAACAAAAACAAGAGTGGATAACCTTTTTCTGTTATACGAATTTTTACGTTCATTCTTTAGCAACGAACGACTATTACTTTTTCAAGTTATTCAGCAAACGATAAATATCGAGTAAATCTTCTTTGGAAAGCGTAATAAAATTGTTGGTTTAACATTCGATTAAGCGTTTCATCCGTCTTACCTACTAGAAACAACTACAATAAAAAAAAATGAGATGAAAATATAATCTTTAAAAATGTGGTTGAAAATCAAATGAAGTCAACATTGTAGCACTCCATATGGATTAGTATGTAAACAACGATGAATGAAGAAGACTCGCATGCACCGAAAATTCATCTGTTGTACACACGTCAAGATACATTAGAATCCGAAATCATTATATATTGAACAAAAATAGTCAATGAGTGAACGAATCAACCATAAAAAAATTGCAATACGCATAATACGTCAGAGCGAGGGAGATAGAAATAGATAGATAGATAGATAGATAGATAGAGAGAGAGAGAGAGAGAGAGAGAGAGAGAGAGAGAGAAAGGAGCTGAATATGTACAACGGCAAGAGAGTTTTTCTGCCAATCTTGTCATGCTTGCGGGTAATTGGATTCTTGAGGTAATACAATGGGCGTTGAGAGATACAACAACAAGAAGCCAGCATCCACGCGTGTTATAGTGTCGCGAAGGATTTATGGTAGGGGTAGGGAGTGAAATTACGTGCGATCGGTAAACACTGTAATTTTCGATCTCACTTCTACTTTTATCTTTCTCACTATCTCTGTCTCTGTCTCTCTTTTTTTCTATCTCTGTCTCTTTTCTTCTTTTCCTTCTTCTCTGCTTTTCTCTGTCTTCTTCTTCTTCTTCTAATGTTTTACGAGGTTATAAAGAAAGTAGCTGTCCAAATTCAATTTGTCACTTTGATTTAGTCTCAGAAAGTTAGCTTTGGACAGTTACTTTGCGAAATTACCGAGGCGCTTGTGCTTTGACGCATATTTTGCTGATTTGCATGCTGCGTATAGATTTGCTTCACTACGTTCTGTCATTTTTGAGCTTTGAATTTTGGATGCCTCGATGAAGAGAACGAATAATACAAAAGCTTGCAACAAGTATTCTAACAATCTTTCAAAAAGCTATCCTCTAAATTGACTATTAAAAAAATCTCATCAATACTCTTGCATAACTTTACTAAGTGAATCTCCGCATGCAAACAACAGAGAGAATAATCTAGTGCATGAAAAATAATAAAATTAAGCAAGAAAATTCGTTCTTGCAACTCGACATCCTATATGCAATAAATATATAAAAAATTACATGTTATGGTAAAATGTAACTAATCGCTATATATTTTTCGCGATCGAAAAAAATTACGCGAACGCGAACATTTTCAGGAGCAATTAGCAAAAGAGCGTCAGGTGACAGGTAGAGTGCAGATACAGGTGTGGTACGAGGCAGATCGAAAGGAATTGGTGGTATCAGTTCTCGCGGCTGATGATCTTTGCTCACGAGAGGACACTGGTTATGGAAGTCAGCCCGAGGCCTTCGCCAAACTTGACCTCATCTCGCCAAGGTAAGTGTTTACTTTTGAGCTACTCTATATACTCTCTCTTAGAGTAGTAATACCACGTTTACTGAGTGGATTATCCACATTGCTTTGCTGGCGCTGAAAATTTCCTGCAGTTAATTGGCTCAATTTCACGAGATTAATATCCAGGGTTATTCTGAATTTCTAACAATTTACGGACTCGATAAGTTTATGCAAAATGGATTATCATCTTGCAGAAATCTTACAGAGTATTATTTTGAAAATGTTGTTCAATTTTCAATCGTATTATCTAGCAAATGATACTTTATCATACTATCGACCAATCAAGTAGCACACAAATGGCTGTCATTCATGTTGAAAGATGTACGACAAAAAAGGTTCACGCTCTATCGATCCAATCACAATAAAACGATTGACGAACAGTAAACTTCTCCCTATGAATTCTAAACGAACGAAATTCCCAGAAGACCTTTACACATGTATAGCAAAGGCAAACCTCGCCAGCGTGCACACGTCTGCAATATTTGTGTGATTCGTTTGTTTCCATTTTTCAACGTAGTGGCGACGTGACCTCGCTAAAGACGGACGTGGCTGAGCCAACGCACAATCCCATCTGGAATGCCACGCTGAACTTCACGAATGTCGCTGGCGAGCAGCTGATCGACCGTCTGATTGAGGTGACGCTATGGGACTACTGTCCGGATCGCGATAGCGTTTTCTTGGGCGGTTGTTCCATCGAAATGGCCAGTGCTTTCGAAGCTGATCGAGCTGTCTGGTAAGATTATTGAAGTCACATCACGCTCAAATCATGCACTTGAATGTTTTCCATTGGGAGTAGTTTTATTTACAAACTGATCGGAATATTGGCTTAGCATACTTAAAGAGTTTTGGGGATGGGTCGTAGGAAATTGTCGTGTTTCGAGCTTGAACACGCACAGACACATACGATAGCAATTTTGAATAGCTTTGCTCTCTTGTCCGCTTATATTCAGGGATAACCATATTTTTTGGTTTTATCGTGGCTATTACGTACGTACGAGCATCGTACATTCTATATACCGTGTAATATGGCTCGCCCATGAAGTGCGAGATTGATGAAATATATTCGAGAAATCGTTATTTTCTATTTTCACGTGTGAACTTGAAATTATAGCGCATCGTTTCGCAGAAATTCATGTCATACATATAAGTCGCATAGCCGTTACAAATGATTGATCGTTTGGTGTTAAAAACTCAATTATATAGGTATCGCTTGGAAGACCCGCGTGGTTTGCGTTCAGGTCGTTCACCACACTGTTCACCTCGTGGTTCACTATCGATTGAGTTAGCCCAGCGTCTGTTGCGTCGAGCTGACCTTCGCGAACGGAGCTATAGCGAGGATACGCAAAGCGATAGTGGCAGTCCAGAACCTTACTTCTTGCATCCCGATGCTGCTTATTTGTCTGGTTCGAGACGTGGATCCAGTCAGTCTGAGCAGCTCGAGATCGAACCGTATGAACTTAGCAAGGATTATAGCAGATCACTACCTGGTAGCCGGAGGAGTAGCTTTCAAAGTCAGGCTGGTGCTACGGACAGTAAACGTGAGTTTTTTTCATAAATATATTTTGTTTTGATTGTGGTGAAAGAGCTCAAGCTATTCTGAATATAATTCATACATTTGCTTGTAAATGACCTAAAATGAAATGAATAATTCTATCTATAAGGAATCTATTGAATTTCGAGAAAGATATAACTAATTCTAAATAAAATTTCCTCTAAATGAAGATTATTACAACCTAAAGAACACAAATACAATTACGAAGTATTTTTATTTTAAGCGGGTGAACGGTAGAAATACGATTGTTCGATGAACGTTTGACATTTGCGAAATTGCACTGAAATCTGCTGATACAAATGTATTATAAGATTGACGAATGCTTGGGATTGAATAAAAATTGACGACATCGAGAAAACGACGCAGCTCGTGCCGCGCCACGGTAGTTAGGAAGAGGGTAAATTCACTTGGATGCATTACATCCACATTGCGCGCGAGAACGCTCCTGCATTTGACATCGCGTCAAATGCTTTGGGTTTATCGCGTGAATGTCGGCTCTGTATAAATCGACAAAGACGTTTGAGAGAAATCGATGTCAAAGAACTTAGAGACGTGCGATATTGCAGGAGGTAGCATGGGCGAAGCAGATGTGTCGATGGTGCACTATAACCGTGAAAGGCGACGCAGCTCATTCGCACGTCCTAAGCGCGATCAAGAGGAGATACTGGAGACTTTGCGGAGCTTAAAGGCACAGCAACATGGCAAAGGAGAACTGTCGCGGACGATGAGTCTGTCAGGCGAGAAGAGACGACCAAATCGTGAGTATCGTCGACAGCACGCTTTCGATGTTTATGCGGCTGAATGATTAATGAGAACGATCCTAACACCGAAAACCACCCTGCTCTTCTCTTTTTTGTCACCTCACCTATTATAATCGCTAATAATATGGTTTCACGAATGCATAGTGTGCACATTTTTATCTGCAAAATGCCAAAATTCTTGTCTTTCCCTATGTTGCGTGTGCGAGTGTGTGGGTGTGTCCGTATATAAAAAGCATCCTTCGAGCATCGGGCTTACATTTTAATGTTATACATCTTTCTTCTTGTCATCGTTTAAAGATCGTCGGAGTGGTTTTTCTACCTCATGTATCCTTCGTTTTCTACCCTTTTTTTATTATCTCTCTGTCTTTTGTCATTTGTTATGTATCTCATTCTTCGGATATGGCGATGTGAATTTTTCTTGTACTGTCACTTTCCGGAAGTTTTAAGATTGCAATCGCTAATATTTCAAGATTTTATGAATAAGAAACATTTACCTCGTTACTTCCTTTTCTTTTTTAATATTCGTGTCAATTGTCTCAAAAATGTAATTGTCTGCGTGTTTTTTCTTCTCAACATTACTCTTTCACTTTCAGCATCTCCATGTTATTTTCTCTCTTCGTTTTCTTTTCTATATTATACTTCGCTTTCTCTCTTTCTCTCTCTCTCTCTCTCTCTCCCCTATACTTTCCGTTTTTTACCCTCGCAAAATAATATATCACACTCTCACTTTGACCGAGTTAACGGAAGTACGAACCATCACCGGGGGTCGACAACAAGTTTACGCATGATCGGTAAGGTCACGTTTATTTCTTTTACATTTTTCAAAATCTCTCTCCTTTCTCTCTGTCTTTCTTTTTTCATTAATTTTGTGCCGAGAATTCGTGTTCTATTTCATATATTTCCTTCAAAACTGTCTCTCAATATATTTCATTTTTGCTCACTCGGCTTTATCTTTTACTCTTATACTGTCCTTCGCGCCATTTAATTACTTCAAGAGGATCCAATTACTCGGTTATAACGAAGCATTAAATGTAAGATTCGAAATTGAACTTTCAACGATAATCTTTAGTTTATCCTTTGTTCTTTCGTTTCAATTTGAAGTATCACTTTTTTTTTTATTTCAAAATAAATCTTGAAATAATTAATTAAGTCGATAGAAAAAAAAATCCAGTTGAAAATTTTCGAAAAAAATATATATAACTCACAAAATGTGATGGATAGAATAGAAATACAGCGACAATATAAGCTCGTAAATAACGACTCCCCCGATTTCTTAATCACCCTGAGTATTGGGAATGACTTTTGATTTCTCCTTTTTCTCTCTGTATCATTATCATCAGCTCTTTCTATACATGTTTAGAACATTCCGTTTAATCATCCACATAATTCACAGTGTCGTTGCGATCAATGTTTCACATCATTTCCTCAACTATCATATACATGACGCACGTTTCGTGCGTGATATGGAAATAAAAAAAAGAACAATACGGTGACCCGATTCAGTTGTTTACACACGTACGTACATGCAAATATACATACACAAACACTTTGCAACTTGCCATTTTGCCAATCAAGGAAAATTGTGTTATTCATTCTCGGTGCATCTCCAACACGGGGAGCAGGGAGAATCCCCCTTCATTATAGAGACTTGATCAATTTGGTCCAAAGTTTTCGCTGAAAGAAAAGTGTTATCGAAAACAATATTTCTAATGAAATTATTAACTTAACTACAGTTTTGTATGAGTAAGGTCTAATAAAATGTTACAAATTTTCTATCAACTATCTATTTTCTTTCAGCGTCCATCATACAAAAATACAGATACACATCTTGGCTTATAACTGTTTGACTGTTGATCTATGAGCACTTGTACCATGTAACATGCATACATGTTGACATCAAATTGACAATCAGATATGTCATATTGTCATTTGTGAGTATGGAACGCAGCTTCCAGATTTGTCTTAATATTATGGAAAGCCTTTTTCATAATGCAACGCTCCTACTGCTTTATAATACTCAATGTCAACTGCATTTGAACAGTTAGAATGTTTTTATAACTGTAGTTTTTTATCATCGAATTCGCCGTTGCAGTGACTTTCTTGGTTTATTTACTCAAAACGAATATTGTCATACAATTTGTATTTGTTTCAAATTGTTCAACAAGACCAATGTTTTAATATATTTTTGGTTTAACTGCTAATTGAACGGTGAAACGTTTATTACGTGACTGTCTATGTCAGCAATGTTATCATACTACAGCTGGAAGGGTACATTTTTTATTATGACATTGATTTTGTGCTTGCCTTGAACTAAAAACATCCCCGTATAATTGCAAAAAATATTTTGTATTATTACATTCAATTGATATTCAAATCATTGCTTATTCAATGAATATATTGGAATTAATATTTTTCTCAATATTGACATAAAATTAAATATTAAACTCAACAAAATTATTAGTGCGTAAGAACCTTCGGAGACGGACAATGGACAGTGTTTACATGGATGAAATAAAGTGTTTTGAATTTCCTCTACTAGTAAAAATCAACGTCATACAGGAAAATTTACCAAATTTTTGGCCTGCAAATATGATGTACATCATGTTTTGGTCGCTTTTTCTTCAAATAACCAAACGCAGTTGGAAATAATAGAAACTGAGAATCTCCTTTTGCGAGTTATCGTGGAATTTGAATACAGTTTGAAAATAGAATCCTAAAATACAGTTTTTTTTATAAATTTTTTCTAAATATTTGGTCATTTGTATTAAAAATAAATATATCGAATTTAAAGCAACTAGTACAAACAAAAGTACTGAGGAAAGGATAGGTTTCTTCATTCATTTTTTTTATTTGAAAATCGAAAGAATGGATTTCATTTATATAAATTTTCGGTAAGCTTCTTTATAGTTCAAGAAAAAGTACAAGATATTTTAACGAATAATTAGCAGTGGAAAGACATCTTAATTTAAATAAATTTATGAAATTGATCGATAAAATTACATAGATAAAGTTAGTTGTACATATAGCTTTTGTTACCACGGTAATTCATCAAAAAATATCAATTTATTTAAAAAATTGAAAAATTTTTTAATTTGAGTAATAATATATGATAACATGAATAAATACGAAGCACGCCTGTCATTTGTGTTAGTTATTAAAAGTCAACTATAATTTCCAACTGCGCGGTTCGCAACAAATCGTTTGCATTTGCCAGCTGTTTTCTTGGAGTTCTTTCCGTCTTCGCTGTGTTTTTGTCTCACGCTGCAAAGATTTGGGATATAAAAACTGTCTTTCAAAATCAGAATCAAAACTCACACATACACGCAAGACAATACGAGCAGCATACATCCATACAGATTGTGTTTATCTGTCGCTATCGTCCTTCCACCCATAGTCAGTCAACAAGAAGAAAAATTGTTCATCTCGATTGTTTATTTTCTGATTTTCCATCCTGCGTCGTCCACTCTCATCTACGCAATGATTGCGTCTCGAAAATTCCACTAAATCAAAACCAAAAATGTGTGCGCGTGTGTGTATCGCGACGCTCGCTCGCCCGAAACCGCGAACGTCCACTGCCACAACAATCACCGAGCGCCCTCCAACCATGTGTGTGAAAAAGGATAACAATTCACCGTCCCCGCTGATGGATATATTCGCTGCTGACGATATTCGAATCCCACAAAATACCAAACAAAACGTCACAAAAAATAAACTATTTGAAAACAAAAAAAAAAAAAACGAAAAACGTCGGCAGAGTGCGTAGTCCCAACAGTTACTGTATGGCAGTGCGAGCCTGTGTCTCCGAGGACCGCTAAATCGGCCTCCTTCCCTACACCGCACGCCACACCACCCCGATAGATTACACTGGCAAGCCACTTGCGAACGACGCTATGGGCATCTGGTAAGATTTTCTTTCTCTCTCGCTAGCTACTATTTATTATTTTCTATGCACTATAGCGCTTCTTTTCTACTTTATTTTCAAGTCTACGTCTTTGATTTCATACTATTCCTTGGTTTCTTTTATAATATATGGTGCAATGCGTAGTTTCCTATCTGTCAAGTCAATACTATCTAGTCATTAGTAAATTTATTATTTTTATACTAACTGTCGGCCGTTAGTTTGAAATAAAAGTGGAATCAGTTGTTGTCACACGCTGCAGTATTGGTGTTTAGATTTTTGTGTATTTGTGTGGAAATCACATATATTGTACGAAATAATGAAAGCTATTAACTGAAAACTCATAGAGCAAAGTTAACATGGTATGTGTGTATATTGACGTGGAATATTTGTATAGTTCAATTTACATTTTCACATTGAATTTTCAACAGTTTATCGTTGTTTTTCTTCTCCAAATCTTTATGTTTTGATGTTTTGTTAATGTTCAAGTTTAGTACCATGAGTTATAGTTTATATATTGAATATATATATTGAACTAGATTAGAATTTTCGTGGAAAAATTAGGATAGTTTTTTATCATAAACTACGCATTGTTTCCATATGTTTTCTTTAAGTTTCAATATTGGCTGTTTCAATTCAAGGTAAGGCTCTATAATAAAATATCAACTGAAATTCTAGCTTATTACATCTTTTCAATTATGTTTTCGATATTCATACCAAGATTCTAGATAAAATATTCTAGCTTTCGAAAATTAAAAGATAGAGTCTTATATTGCTCTTAAAATTTTCTATCTCGAACTGTTTTTTTTTTCTATTTCTTTTGCTTCTCACATTTATCTTTCAATTGCTATAATGGAGATGATTTTTTTATATCTATTTATTTCTTATATTTTTTATATTGAATTTATTCTATGAATGTTGTAATTATAATTTTTTATTTATAAACTTGTGGTTCTATTGCTTTCACTAAATGTATATTCTAGTTAATAATAACAGTAAAGTATAAGTAAACTGTAAAAATGTAAAAAGAATGAAGTGTAGCGCAATGATAGCTAAATTTTTTTTTGACGAAACAAAGTCAAAATATAGCGTGTAAAAGCAATATATTTATCTCTAGAGCTTTGGTCTAATTTTTGGTTGACTAAATTTGTATTTTTTCTCTCTTTATTAAAACTTCTTTAAAATTTTTCACGCATAATTTTGTTTATATTTCACAATAATTAACCTCATCGACGAATTCGCTTTCAAAATAACTCTGCTGATTAACGATTAGCGTGCGTATAATATACGTACATCAACAACTGACATTGATACTATATGCTCAATGACTCTCCTTTTCGCTCTATCTTCTCAACTGACGTTATAAACGTATACAGATGCTGCGAGGTTCCGCGAGAATCGTCGAACCAATTTTCTATAAAGTCGAGAGAAGGAGAGAGAGAGAAAACAAGTGAAACTTTTTTCATTAGCGTCAATAGATTTTTCGACGTCTGCCAAATATTTTACCTTGCAATCGATTGGTAAATAACTTCTTTCCAGTAACATGCTAATTAATGAGGTACTCGTGGAAAAAGAAAAGTCGGTTATCGATTTTCTGGTTGGACGATTACGTTAGAGATTCGAGAAACTTAGCTGGATATATTTTTCTCACTCTCCTCCTCTTTTTAGGTCTTGAAATTCCTTCTTTTTTTAACTACTAAAAAGTAGCTCCGTAGTATTTGACATGCCGGGCGAACGCATATTTTTCTCACATAGTTCCTTCCTTTTTTTTCCTAACTGCGTTTCTGCTATATACGCATAAAATATACAAGTTATCGCGCAAGAGCCAGCACGACTTTTCAGAGGAAAAAGACAAGAACCTCACTCACGCGACTTTTAACTTTTAACTAACTCCGTTACTCTTCCACAGCTAGTATATTTTAGACTTTTCTTCGTTTCTCTCTCCCTCTCTTTCTCTCTCTTCGTCTGTATTATACCGGAAATATACGATGAGGGTTACTGTACAAATGTTTATATTTCAAATACTAGTTAGTCGTTTAGTTCTATCTCTTTTTATATTAATTCTCGTTTATAGATGTTGATTTAACACAATTTTTATCTGTTAATCATCCAAGTATTGATGTTGATGTTTGAAGTGGATTTTTCTCTTATGAATACGAGTTTTTCAACTTTTTATTGATGTTCCGAGCTGACTTGAAATCTGACACGACGATTCTCCGTTTACTCATTGACTTATCTTTTTCTTTTACGGAAGATAAATTTTCTATCAGATATAATTCATCACGAGGTAAGGAGACTCCAAAATTCATATAAAGTAGAGCACAGATTTCCATATGATCTTGATGTTCCATATTATGTTAGATTTAGTCGCTATAAAACCAATCGATAAATGCTTTGTAATTTGTAATTTTGCAACTCTAGAAGTAGATATAGAATTGAGTAGACGAACGTAGCTTTTTTAATTAAATTATATATCATTACCTGTAATTTTTTCTGCTTTCTCCGAAGCTTGTAAAAATTGTGTTAAATTTAACAAAACAGGAAAAAATAAAACATCGTCTTTTTTGTAAATGTGGGTGGATCTCGTGGGATGTAAGTGCTCATTTTTACGATGTGCAAGAACATATTTGCACGCTGTGAAAAAATAACGAAGTCCGTCGACTTCATCCCATATACTTACTTGACTGTAACTTTGCGGAACAGAAAAACGAATTTTGATGTCGACAGAATTAACTTCTCTCTTATCTCACCTTTTCTTATTTTCCTCAAAGAAATATTTTACCAAGATTATGAAAGTTGTGGTTGTTGAGAGAAAAATCTATAAATTATGTAAAATCATGTTTATATTATGAGATTATTACAGAGCTATTATGACAAAATTTTTAATATTCATTTTATTTAAGAAGATGTTCTTTAAAACTTAATAATGATTAATTTTTCTATTAATCTGACTCATACGATACAAAATGTTATAATTTTTAATAATCAAAATTTTGTATAATAACAGTTTATGCGCCATTCTTTGTAAAATACATACGTAGCTAATATTATGGAATATTTTTTAAAATTTAACAGGTTTAATGTAACAGTTTTGATAAGTGTTATTATTTAGTTTATCTACCGATCTACGGATATAAGCTCTTTCTCTCAAAATATTTGAAATAAAATTCTGTTTTGAAAATATGCTATGATAATCAGCATATTTTATAAAGTCATATTGACAGATAATAGGTATATTTAATCAACGGTAATGTCAATCAAACCCTCTGTGTGCTTTTTTTCAATAGCATTAAAGTTTCTACTTATAGGAGATACAACGAAAAATCTGACTTCAAACGCTTGTAGATCTTTGCTGTCATCACGAGCTTTACAAATTGTGTATAGCCTATCATAGAAAGCTCTATTTACTCTGTCGTAGAAAGCTTTTTTGAGTACTTCAATATTACAATTTTCAATGTGTAAGAAATAATACATTACGAAAACGATGTTTCAATAACCGTTATAGATAATGAGAAAAGAATGACAAAAGAAAGCAAACTGATAATGTAATAATATTCTAAATTTTAAGAGAGAAAAGTCTATTAAGCAGCATTAATTGGAACTTAACTCAACGTAATTAAATCACAGGGCAGGGTGAGCGCAGAGAGAGCAGCGTCTTGGAAATGAAGAGGCACGATTACGATCGAAACAGTGACTCGGACGACGCGGAGAAATGGAGGTAAATTAATAAAATACATTTTATTCTGTCTTTTAATGGATCTTCCCCCCTCTCTCTCTCTATTGTACGGCGCCATTACTGATGGTATTAACAATACGAATTGTATTACAGTCAGTCGATGATGGCAGAAGATGGCTTGGAATTGAAACTTGGACCTGGACAGCTTGCGCCGAAGGGTTACAAACCACCAAAAGGTAATGAAGTCAAAAGATAAATTGACTTTCATTAAATTAATAACTTTCTTCTATTAATATTCATCGGTTTGAATTCGATTTTTTAGATCAAAACGGTAAAGTTCAGCTAACGATTTATCTAAGTAAAGGCAATCTGGAAGTGGAAGTGATTTCAGCTAAAGATATCTGTTCACTTGAAACTGAAGAACCAGGTAAGAAAAGTGTATTTATTAACTTGTTGTATATTATAATTGAGATACATGCAAAACTCTCGGCGACGTTCCATAACACAAAGTTTCGAGGTTAACGTGCTGTTATAGTTCGTGGCCCCTTGACATAGCCATGCGTAACACACCTCAATTAATCTTGTGGAGAGCTAACACGTATCACGGAAATATCTTGATTGCTTTAGTAATCCGTTTCACTCCAGTCTGCGTTAAAGCTACTTGAATAAGTTTTCCGTGGCCTCCTTCGTAAGTGCCTAGTTTCGATCATCCAGAGATTGTTATCAAAATATTCTTTACCGTATGTTCTAAATTATGTATTATTTTATTTCGAATTACAAAATTATAGTTACATATTTAAACAAATTTTTGTTGATTTTTATCAAAAAATACACTTTTCCTACCATCATGCGCAAAGTTCGATTTTACGCACGCACATACGTTCGTAAAATCGAACTTTGCGCAGCTTAGTAGGAAAAATAGTATACGCAACTTGTGCGCAAATAAGGTGATAGCGCACGCGCATTAAACTCACGCGTGCGGGAATCACCTATTTTGCGCACTCGTTGCATAATGTACTATTTTCCAAATTTTATCATTAAATTTAGTGATATAATTGTCCAGAGATACTGCAATATAAAAACTTGACTTTTATGCTTTCGAGCTAAAAAATGAAATGGTTTATCTAACGAAAATTTGGTTAAAAATGATACATATCCTTTAGATTGATTGACATGTTTTTTCAGCAAAAAAAATTTCATAATGTGAACAGGTTATTTTCTTTAATAAAAGATATATTTGGTTCATATAAAAATTACCATTTTCATTACATTGAGGACAAATAATGTTCATTTTTTACTTATATAGTTTCTGGTGACAGAAGTAGGATACACTTTATTATATTAGCATAATGAAGTTAATCTTGTAATAATAATTTAATTGGAAATCCTTTTAACATCTAAGTTTTTTAATGAAACATCATAATCCTAAATTTATTGAATGTTAACAACCAAATCATTAGAATGAGGAAAAATATTAAACCAGTATTAAACGAATTTTTCATGATTTTTATCTAATAGAAAAATGTATTTCAGACACGTACATAAAAATGTACCTGCGAGGTGAAGATCGTTGGCTGCATAAACGCAAGACCCGGGTAGTGCGTCATTCACGCAATCCTCAATTCCGTCAGACACTGAAGTATCCAAGCTGCGACGCATTAGGTCGCAACCTTCTAGTAATGCTGTGGGAAAAGAAGCAGGGTTTCGAGAGTAATCAAGGTTTAGGTGGTGCAGAAATACAATTGGATGCGTTAGCCTTGACCCGTTTGACCATCGGTTGGTACCATTTATTTCCAATTCATACGCTTGGCACTCAGAACGCTGACTCACCATGATGGTTGCGGGAAAAATGGGCACTCGAAGCCGGTGAGCTCGATCTTCGCTTGAGTTTACTGCTCAAGGAGGAGAACGAAACCGGTGTGAAAATAGTCTCGTGATAGAATCACTTCGATCATAAAAAATACTCGTTTACAGCGAGGTTTCCCTTGATAACAATAATGCGTTAATAATCTTGAGGGACGTCAGAGCAAAGAATGTTATATCCATACAAGACAATCAAAGTATTATAAGCTTGATCGGAGCTACACTACGGGACAATCAATTATTTAAACATATTCTGATTCCATATATGGAAATTATTGTATTTGCTTCATTTGCGGTGTCTATAATTGGTAAAGATATAAATTTTACTTCGCTTACGTACCTCGAGGATAAGTCGCTTGGTTTGTGTTTTCTTATTTTTCAGAAAGAAATCCTTGTATCGCCATCTCCAATGCTCGAGCAATATTTTGAACAAGTAGTTTCTAGAAGCCATAGCTTAGTATTTTCATCGCAAAACAAAAAAAAAATAAGAAGAGCAAGGGAAACCTCGGGTTTATTTTTCTATATATTGCTAACGAGTAAATAATTAATTCACGAGATTATAATTATGCCCATTTTTCCCGAGACAAGTAATCGATGCATACAACTTAAAACAGCGATTTCGATGTGAAATATAAAACGAAGCAAGAACTGCAACGAGAATAATGATGAACAATATCAAATGGACGAAACAGATTTTATTTTTGGCGCAACAATCTGCGACGGCTCAATTGACATCTAGATTGTGATTTCATTTTGCTGGTTGATCCAGCACGAGGATTCGATTGAGTCTCGCGTGAGCGCTATTCTATCATTTGTGCTGCCGTCTTTCGAGTAAAATGCTAACTTATCGGGGTGTTGAGATTTTGGTTGGTCAGAGCGAAAGGTTTTTGCTCACAATCAAGAAATATATAACCAAAGATGATTTTATCTAATGAATAAACAGATACATGGAAATACATATTTCTTTTGAATATGTCATTTTAACTTAGTATTTTAATGATACTGTAAAACAAATTTTTTATTTTGAAAATTTTATATTATACTGATTGTAGTATCGAACATCTAATTATTTCGATGTGTCGTAAATATACGAGCAAAACTCTTTGTTCCTGCAACGATCTCACATTGTAGAATAGATCATGTACCTAGAAATAAAAACAGGTGACGTCCTTGGTGCTTGCTGGTCGAGAACCTCGTTACAAGGACAAGATTTAGATTATCACTAAACTCGATGGCCAATTTAAGTACTAGATTTTAAAGAATCATACCACAAAAAGAAAATTGATGTTTAGAAATCACATCATTATTTTTTAGCCCATAGATTAAAGCGCGAGCTCTTCAAAGATCTTTATCATGTTAGATTTTTGTCGAAATAATACATGTAAAATTGGTAATAAACAACAAAATACCAACCGACCTAAACATTCTTAGATAACAATTCCGCATTTACCCTGCCTAAAGACGACAAAACGAAAAAAAAACTATAAAGCGTGCCAGTGGTTTGTTAGGATTTGAAAAGATTTAAGCGATGATAAATAATTAATTATATTATAACTGCTTGTTGGTAATCCAAAAATGTATAACTTCTTTTGTATAATGTAAGATTGCGTAAGTTGAATTGTAAATGTATATTTATGAAAAAAAAGAAACTTTCCATAAAAAATTGTATAAACTAAGAACATCAAAAAATATCTAAAATAATTTGTTTTAATAGTGCTTGCGGATATAATATTATCGATAATCAGCAAAAAGGATAATCATTAATCATAAATGGATATTTCTAAAAGAAAAGTAAAAAGATGTAAGAAAAGAAGATAATCAAAGTACTGCTAATCTATTATTGATTCCTATTGATATAGCCGAAAAACTTCGAGGAAATGATTCGTAAAGTAAATTTTTCGAAAGTAAAACGACGCTTTGATTATGCTGATATTTAACGGTGAAAAAGTATACGTTAGGGAAACTGCTATTATACATAATTTTATTACTAATTATAAGATTGGCTAAAACAAAGTAAAAAAGAAACTCTTCATGTTGAACATATGTTAGCACAGCAGTTGAATGAGTAATGTTCTTAAACTTTGTTTAATAAACAGCTTTTGTAATCAAATTCATTTGTACGCAAGTTTTTCTGATATTGTACAGTTCGTTGGTATAAAATGTTTTTCCATGTTTGCAAACGAATGAAAAAAAATGAAGGTTTTTCAATAATAATTGTGTAAACACCAGTTTATTGGCTAAAATTGAAGATTTAAAAAATAAGCACAAGAAAGATGAATATCGCGTTACGGCCTAGAAAGGAAAACGAAGATTAAGTAAATTTATAAACATATATATATATATAAATATATATATATATATGAAGACTCGATGAAAGCGAAGAAAAATCGTTCTTCCTCCTTATATATTCATTCTTATAGAGGTAAACAAAAAATTGCGCCTTTTTCTACTAGAATCTATGAGATTGTAATAAACTTTACACAGTCTATTATATATTTACGCATCATCGTGTTCCACCTTTTGAGCCTAAACTGAGTAAAACATATATACTTATATAATTAGATGGTTATGTAAAGAAAATTTTCAGAAATTTTCTTCCAAGAACATAGCAAATTTTCATTCTTGTATATTAATGTATATTAATCTATAAAACACCTACATTTTATTTACACTTTCGATTTCGGCTATTTTTTCAATAAAATCATCATTACAAAAAGATCATAGAAAAAGGATTTTACGAACAATAAGTAACTTCTAAAAATGTCTAACTCTAAGTAACTCTTTACATCTATCTAAAAGTTTAATTAAGAAGTGGCATTTAAAAAAAAGACATTGTAAATCGTTCGAAGCTCATTAAAGTTGAAACGGTTGTGACGGAGAAGTTAATTACTATATTAAAAGAAACGTAAGTAAATATAGAGCACTTTCTTCAACTTTTCTAGATAAAACTCAAAGTTTTCTACACAAAATAACTCATGGCCTACACAATACAACACTTAATAATGAACGTTGACTTTTCCATTACTGTTAAAACGATACAAAATATAAGTATAAAATGGCCGCAGTTACGACAAGATAACAATAACAATGGGTCTATCGCTATTATTATAAAGTTATAATGTACCCACTTTGACAATCTTGACGCGTCTCATATAAATGTTATTCACTTCTTACGTGAATTAATAAGGTCAAGTGAAAGTCGCTGCCTATGGAAAGTTTGATTATTCCAAGCAGAATTTATGTGAATCCTAAAATTTCATTTTGGAATGATATAAGTTACTATTTAAAAAATGATTATCTGAATTCTTATCTATAAATGGCCCCCTTTCCAAAAAACTATTTGATTGAATATATCACGCATAGATGTCTAGAGATACTGTAACGTAAAAACTTTATTTTTCTATTTATTTAAAATAGATATTAAAATAGCTATTTTTCATAAAAACTCAAACATGAGACTTATTGAATAATCAATTGTGTAATCCGCAAATACATTAAATAATGTTTGTTTAATTTCTTAATTGTCAAAATAAAATTTACAAGTCTTTTTTATACAACTAAAGATACTGATTTTTGAAAAAATATACATTAAGTTTGAAATTTAGCTGAATTTTGTGATTTCATATTACATTTGCGAATATGCATAGATCTGTTTTAAATAAGTTAAGATTTTTGTCGAATGAAGTATATTCAGATGAAAACATAGAATTAAAAGTGAGGAAATAATGTACGTTTATGTATGCTAATCTGTTGTAAAATTTATGATATATTGTATGAATGTTGATAAGCAGATAAAATAAGATATTTTGTGGATGGATAATGAACGCATAGTTTTACAAGCGTAATTAAACGCTACATCTAAGCAACAGTCTCTTCCCTAACATATCTGTGTCATGAAAACAAAAAATACACGTATCCATATTGAATATTTTTATTTTAAGTGTCAACAACTCCTTAGTTTGAGCATCAAGAGTATACACATGTTCTTAACTGTACAAATCAGTTTATTAAAATAGCATCTAAAATGAATATACGTAAAACTGTTTTTATGTATATATCGCTTTTGACGATATTAATAATATATTTTTATAACTCTGACGAGATAAACAAATGTGCACATTGAAAAAAAATGATACCGATGCTCGAATTAGGGACGTGAGCTCTGATTATATAATCATGTTAAAGCAGAGCATATCGCCTAGCATTGTATAGCGAGAATCTTAGAAAATATAGTAACAATGAAAAATCATACAAGCTTTATCGCCGTTAAATGAAAAAAGAACATTGAGAAAAACAATAAAAAACGAATATGAGAATAGAGTTGAATGTGACTTAAAATACTTTATAGATCAAAAGAAAGTTCAAAGTTATAAGAGTCGCTAGTTCAGCTGGAACGTAATTAATTTGCTCGCAAAACTTTCATAGCATACGTGACAAGTCAAAGCGACAACAGACCTAACGTGAAAAAAGGTCAAGCCGAACAATAATCATTCGGGACCTAACATTATACGTTAAATGGCAGAACACCAGTAAGCGCTAAAAGAACTTTGTTTTTCGTTAGCATGTAGGCGCGTAATGTTTTCTACTTAAATAATTAAAACTTTTCCGAAATTCAGTGTTATCGTTTAGTTTGATTTCCACGCACTTGGTCTAATCCATTTGAACAAGCGTAGTTATGTTCTAAAATGATACAGTTGGCAGTTTGTGCTGAGTTCAGCAAAAACTGTTTGATAAAAACTTCGAGTTGTGGCTTTTTAGATAGGATAATTAAGTAGTCATATTATCTATGAAAGGCTATCTAGGAAATATTATTTTTATAGAACCCATTAACGTGACAACGATGATAATACGTATTGAGTTTTTACTTTATAAACTAACTTAATTTTTATGTTTTTTAATTTTTTATGAAATAAAGGTCTTTAATGTTAGAATAGTATAATTACGCGATATTTTAGCGAATTGCCAATCGAGTAATCGCATGAAAATCGCGGTGGGAAAAGAAGCCCTTAATATATATAAGAAAAAATTAATAATATTTAAACGTACGAGTCGTCATGTTAAAATCAATGTGATGTCTTTACCTAGATGTTGAATGTTGAACGTATGCGTAAAAACAAACAACAAAATACTTTATCATTGATATTATATGTTATCAATTGAAGAAAAAAACTTATGATATGAATATAATGATAATTTCTTATTAGATTTTTGTAACTTGGAGTTTCATTTTAAGTAGATGTCAAAGCGATGTAAAATATTCAAAAAAGGTAACGAAATTCAAATTTTTCAGTAGGTTGCTGATCAAAATAATTCATGCTGTTTATTGAAAACATGTTTTTCTCGTCTTATTAGCTAAATTTTGAGCTTGTTAGATATTGTAAAATATTATATTATGTATCGAATATTTTACGTTAGTATAGGTATAATTGTCATATATTGATACGCTTCAATAAAAAAAAAGAGAAAACTAATTTTTTTTATGCATGTAACAGATTGCGCATAAGCGATAAAGACAGACGAAAAAAGTGTGAAAGCAATTTTTCTACATGTATTCAAGTTCAAAGGTACTCAATATTTTTTATTTAATTTTAAAAAATTATAAATCTATATAAAAATTACATAATTTATTTTTGATTGTGAATAATATTTTGAATATTGTGCAAATGACAGAAAATAATTTTAATTCTATAATAATTAATATTAAAAATCATCGATTATGAAACGGCCTGATTCTTGCGTGAATGAACTATTTTGTAGAATAAATGTATAATTTCATGCTCAACGGTGTAACAGAATATGAGAGATAAATGAGTTAATGTAAAGTTATGAATGAAATTAATGCTGTATAAAACAACGATTGTAAAGCAAATACAATCTCGACGTTGGTCGAATAGAACAAATGTATTTTTCATTTTCAAAGTTAATATTCATAACAAACTTACCATTTGCACCTCCTATTGTAGTGATTACTTTTCTTTATTCGACGAGCACGACTATGATATGCACAAGGAATTTTCTTTAAATATAATTTGTTTTTACTTTATTTTAATTATATTTATTGACATTTAATAGATTAATTCGTTACTCGTAGTTGGTACGATGGATGATCACACCCCGTTGAAATTATATATCTCGAAGGATTCATGATTTTATTATAGTTAGTGACCTTACCAACAGTCAGTTTATAATTTTTTTAAATATTTATGCAAATTGTATTCAACCAGTTTTTACAATTCTGCTCTAATTCGTGTATTATAATGAGAAAAAATATATTTTCATGTTATATTGTAAAATACAGCGATAAAGAAGGTATCTGTTTTACCGTACTAACTCGACTACCCCAGAGAAGTTCTAAAATAAGTAACCAGAGGGCTATCAATTTCATTTTAAACTGATCATTGTCGAGTTTCCGCGGAGTTTTATACAAGCAATGAATTTATAAGGCCAACGTAATATTTCTTTTTACTTTCGTAATAACATTTTTTTTAACAAATTGTAATTTTTATAGTCATCATCGACGATGCGTTGAAACTCTATTAACCATTAGATTAACCAAAGATTAACAATCATACTGTAAAAAGACAAATTGTTTTGAAACATTCTCCAGAGGTGATCTGTCACTAAACTGATTCGAATATCTACAATACCAAGGATCAGAGTCTGGTGCTAATATCTATTGTCGTACCAAAGAATGGCAGTTCACGTTATTAACTGCTAAAAGAAAAAATCCAAACAAGATGAATATCCTTGTAAAAACTGGCTAAAATATAAATTTTGAGGACATCGATAAATTGACTTCACTAGATTTAGCTTTGCTTGAGAGTTCTGCAGAAGTAGTCAAACGTCTAATTAAATTACCCAGATGCGATCCTGCAGTTTACGCCTTTGCATGTAGCCGTGTATCAACAACGCAACGATATAGTCGAATTGTTGATCGACGGAGGAGATGACGTGAACAGTTTAGGTGTGGATGGCTCAACTTCTTTACATTTGTCATCGGTGTTGGGTATATAAACTATAAATACAAAAGTACTCAGCTATCACCTTTACATTTAGCATCGACGAACGGCCATAATGAAGCTGTCAACGACCTCAAAAATCTGTCAAACACTGATGAACGCCGTAAGTCGTGTATCACGGAAACGATGACGCATTGTTTGATATCGATGGACGGTCATGAGGCCGTCGTTGACGTACCGATAAGAAATAGCGCCGACTTGCAAGCTAGAGATAATTCCGACAAGACGCCACGGTAAACCCATGTATTTAAATTTAAACGTTTAATATGACGTCATCCATAAGAAATACATTGTCCTCAATTTTAAACACTTCTAAACGTTTAACTTCAGCGACAATGTATTTCTAATGGGTGACATCACAATTACATACTTAAAACATTTAAATTTAAACACATAGGATTTTAAGGTTTTGCTGTGGACAGCTTTGCACTTGCGACTCGTTATCGAAGCAATGTATTTGAAATTCTTCTGAAGGCCGGTGCTGACATCGATGCTACGGATAAGGACGAGTGTATGCCGTTGCACAAAGCGATTAAAAATAAAAAAAACCGAAGGTTTGGCTTTGCTGCTATAGTACGAGGTGGATATCAATGATGCATTCGAACATTGCGAGCCTTGACTTGTTAATACTACCCTCTACGATTACGTACTGTTTCTGTTGTTTGAACATTTCATCAAGATGATAGCTGCTAGATTGCTGATCGCCAATGTTTTCAAACGCTACATCAACCAATACGGCTTTGAAGTTTATTACGGCGAGTGCGAGAAAGAAGTGGAAAAGATGAAGAATTATAAGCTTGGCAATGGAGTTGTGCTTTACAATTTGTTGTACATGAATCTAATGCATCGCTTGACTTTCATTAAAAATGAATCTAAATTTGCAAAGTACTGCGGTATTATCAGAGCTAGTTTTTTGGAAGCTAGTAGGAAGAAACCGCTTATGCAATCATGAATATGGCTTGGAATCGATTAACTGGAATTACTTGATCTGATAAATGTCTAGTATATTTGCTTGCTTTCCTTGATAATGGATTACTGAAAGTGATTATTAAAATTGCTGTCACAATACTTATACTGTCTGTAAAGTTTGCATTGTTCAAAACATTTTTGGCAAGTTGATAAAAAACAACAAATTTGATGACATTAGTCATTGTGCAATCCTTTTTTCCAGAAATTAATGTAGTTGACATGAATAAAAAAATTACTTATTTATTAGATGGAAATACTAACACACACACACACACACACACACACACACACACACACACACACACACACACACACACATATATATCGGCCTAGACAGTGTAAATAGCTGTGGCAATTGTGAAATGGAAGAAATTCTTTAATCTGAATATCTTAATTTATTAAACCCAATCAACCTAACTTTCCTCCTCACAAAGTGCGGTTACGTAAATTTTATATAGTCATGTTAATCAGAAATATTAGACTCAATGGAGTTTATGTAATGGAACGCAATAACAAATAATAGATTTTTCTAATCATTTATTAAAATTTAGTTTTTTTTAACCGAATGACACTGTGTTGTAAAAATCAATACCCATTCACTTTTAATAGGCGGCAATTGTCAATTTGGTTGACAAAATTGTAATCGATTTTCAAAAAGACGTTTTTAAATATGGTCAATTTTAGATAGCAATATCTCGAATAAGATCGTGGGGTTCATTGAAAAAATATCTTGGGAATCAAAGACAAACTTCAGATATAAAAATTAAGTTTATACAGAATTATATAATTAATATATTTTAATACATTAACCATTCGTAAGAAACGTATTTTTTATGCATCTCTAATTTAAATTTTACTTAAATTTAGGTGCGCAAAGCGCGCTGTGGTGTCCTAGCTTTTATGATTATAGGAAATATAATACTATGGAAGTATAATTACAGCCAAAAAATGTATACAACATATTTATTATGTATACTATTCTTACAAAGGCGGTAAGAAAAATATTGATTACATCATTACCAGTCACAATTTTGCTTGCGAATTACAAGCAGTCACAGAAAATCAATGACTGCTTTCAAATACGTCATCTGCCTAAATATCAATGAACTAATAAATTACGCGTAAAACGTTTTCACATCATCATAAATTATAATAGAAATAATAATCTGATAAAATGATTATAATTTTTTACTCTTAATACTTCAGAAAACAAAAGAAAATATATAAAGATATTGAATCATTATAAAATAATTAAAAAACCGTGTTTTGCAATATTTATAGTGTGATTTAAGAGTCTAAATAATTTCATATTAAAAATGTATTTATATATTCAAAAAATAGAGAAAAAATCCTTCGGAATAAAGAGAAAAATTTTTTTCTTAAATGCTTAGAAGCTACAATAATTAATATACAACTTAGGACGCTGAATAGCTGCAAGCCGATGAGGAGAGGCGCTTACTCGTTTCCATGGCTACAGCTCACCCGCGCGGGTGTGCGACGCGTGTCTGTTGCGTTCATTAATATTTATACTATTATATTCTTCTTGAATCTCTAAAAATAATTCAGCTGATAGCTCAATCATTTTAGAATAATAATGATTTTGATTTTTTGTGAAATCGCATAAAAACATTAATTATGATATGTAAAAGTAAAAAAACTTTTTCTCGTCTAATTATTGTAGAAGGACCATTTTGTTGCTAATCAAAAATTTTTTTATCATCAATCCAAGACCGTCAATTTAAATTCCATAGCTATGGTTTCATTGTAAAATTTTATTCTGCAACTAAGCAATGTCACATTTTTGCAATTTTCTCGGTAAAAAATTATGAAAAAAATTTAAAAACTTCTTAAATGATAGATCTTTCAATTCTACATACGCTACAATTAGCTTTATTTATGCAAAATATTGAGGTACACCGTCAATGTTGAAACTTTCTGATGCTCTAGATCGTAAACAAATTAACTGCAATAGCTCGCACTAAGTTTTTATTAAACACCTTAAACATATTTCAACGATGTACCGAATGCATAAATTACAATATAATTGTTAATGGACTTTTGAAAATAACATAACTTGAATTTTCATAACATCTCGCAAATATAATAAGACATTGTTATTAAAAAAATCGTGATATCGAATAGTATTAATCCCACCTCACTTCAATAGAATAATTAGAAAAACGATTATTTAAAAAAAACATATAAGAGTACCTTTTTTTGGCATTAAACTGTTTATAAAATAATGTTCCCAACATTTTCATTTACTAAAACTACTTTTCCGGTTATCTAGATAATATTCCGCGGCCAGAGAATAAAAATTACGCTTTTCACGAAAAATATATTTAATTTTTTTTTCGTACGAGAATAACTGTACTAACTGTAATGTATCCCTGGTACGCCTAAATGGCTTTCTATAAAGATACGACAATATAATTTGTACTTATATATACAATAATGTTTTGGACATTATTTCTCGATAATGTTATTCCTTAATTTATTTATTTATTCCTTAATAATTAGACAATATGTAAAAATAGAGCAAATGTTACAACAACAATTACCACTAACAATGTTGGAATAAACGCGATTTTCTTCGGATCTCATGAGAAAATGTGTGTAATAGTAGTTTATTTACACTTCTCGTCCTCTATTATATATAATTTTGACATTACTTAAAAAAAATACATTGAATTTCCGCTAAATTTACAATGTTTACAACATTTATAATAATTGACTTCTTTGACCGGAAGATGTTTATCAGATATATTTACTTGCTACGAAAAAAGCTACATATAAAGCTGAAACTCGGTGTTTCCTTCTACCGACTTTCAAATTACCTAATACTCATAATAGTGACCTCCCTATTTAAGAGTAATCATGTACAAGATACTAATAAAATTGAAAAATGCATTCTAGATCTGTTTATATGAAGGGCTTTTTATTATTACATCTTTCACCGTGTTTCATTTTGAGTTCACTCAAGTCTGCTACAGATGGCGCCAGTAATTGCAGCAAATCAAAATCGCTTCCACCATTAAAGTTTATTCAGTACCTGGCACATATCCGGCATAACGTTATACTTGTGCTACAGTTCATCAAATTCAAGCGTCGTCTGAATCAAGGTATGCTCCATGTCCGTTAACGCCCACCAGCGAATCTGACGAATAGGTTTTACGTTGAGTTCAGTATCGTTCTCTTTGTATTTAGTCACCGGCTCGTACGGATGTTCTTTATTCATCTGTCTTTCATATGAAAGACCTGTGTGCATTTTAACGTTTGTACATTGTAATTTTCTGCTTAAGGTAATACATGCAATTGAATATTATGAGTATATAGAACGTGTATTGAATTTGTATTGAATTCTTGACCACTCGCGCTATTTGATGTTTATTCCGGATGGCGCATGCGCATTAGGTTCATTTGTTCAAATGTCGAACATGCCTTTGAGGGTTCATGTTTATTTTAAAAAGATAAAAATGTTTAGATACCCGTGAAACAATTTTGAATATTGTAAGTATCAGAGATAAAACATTTAATGAAATTTGAAATAAAACTAAGTCCACGATTGTTTTGATGTTAGAGAAAATTGCTTCAAAGGAAAGATTAATGCAAAAATTAAAAATTACTGCATTGATCGAGGCGTAACCCTCTACAATCTTGTATATAAACCGACGTGAAAGGCGTTCTTGTGCAGGGCATATTTCACCATGAATAATTGATAGAGAATTTCCCATTTATTAAAGCTTAATAAAGAGAAGATTTGTGAGTTTATCGTATTGAATAAAAATGAATTTGCATTATTTCAGCAAGCCGAAGTCGATTTGCCAATATCTCTGGTGAAGTTGCTTAAAACCACTGCAAGAAGACCTGAAAATAACAGTAGATGCTTATGCATATAAATGAATAATCCAAAAAAAATTCATTTTCATAATTCCTTTTTTGCTTTCATTTGTAAAATATTTATTGTTTTATGAAGAATTTTCGTATGTAACGCATTTTTATTTTTATCAATAAATGTAACGAAAATGTTGTATTTTATATTGAATAAATCAAGATAAAATATGAAAAATTATTTACTTTAGTTGAATTAATTTACCAAAAAAACGATGATCTTGTTAGAATAAATTTGTTGTCTATATTACTGAAATTGTTACTGCATACAAAGAAAGATATTCAATAAGAATGATATTGAATTTGACCATTTCAGAAAAACTATGACACGAATTAAATACAATACACATTCACACTTCAGATTGACGACAGGTCGCTCTA
Source organism: Phymastichus coffea (assembly GCF_024137745.1). Classification (NCBI taxonomy): domain Eukaryota; kingdom Metazoa; phylum Arthropoda; class Insecta; order Hymenoptera; family Eulophidae; genus Phymastichus; species Phymastichus coffea. Next base: position 1,402,862 of record NW_026706864.1, read on the forward strand.
TATGTCGCATCGATACCGAGGCGTCCTTTTCGGTCGCATCGTACATACGAGAAGCTCTTTCGGTGTGGATTTCATACCGTTTGATGTCGCCGGCCAGACGTTGGAAAATGTTTGCTCCTCAATCTGATTAGCTGGGTAAACCTGTCGTACAAACGCGAATGGTGGCGCTCGGTCAGTTCGGTTAGCCGCTCGTAAATAAACGACTGAATGGAAATAACTTTTTTCTCTTTCTCGCTCTCTCGTGCGGTGTTCTCGATGAATGAACGAGACAAGGAAACCTGATTTCGATTGAGGGGACCCCTAACGAAACAAGCGTGCCCCTGCAGGATGCGCTTGTTGATAACATAGCTCGACGTTATAAGCTCGGCAGACATTCGATTGGGTCCTTCAAAAGAATTAAGTACGAAGTAGCTGGTTGGGAAATGCTCGAGGATTACACGGGCGCCCGGCTTTCGAAGAAACGTTCGTTGAATTTCGGGAGAAAGTCCGTGGCAGTGCGAGATACGCAAATGTATTTTTCAGGCCAAGGCATAGCTTTGCCAACGTCATTATTGTTCGCTCTCTTCTTTCACAAAAATGAAAAGTAGAAGAACGCGAAATAACGTGCTACCGCTTGTCTCGCGATTTCACCTATATGGAAGCCGCACAATTCATCTCCCGCAAGATGAGAGCGCGGAGACTGCGATGCTTATCTCTCGGGAGAATTTCAAAATCTAGAAGAGGTGAAACTTAGGGGAGAGCAAAAAAAGAAACTGTCTTTGCTTTGGCTCTGTTAAGCGCAATTAAAAGGGCACGAAATGCTGGTGGACCGCGTTTAGGAGGATTTATCGTGGCCGTTAAACGTTATTACTCTCGCAAGGCGCTGGCAGCGTATATTCATCTGCATTTTAATTTTTATCGCGAGCTCTGATCATAACGCAGCATCTCATTTTTTAAATTGCCGAAAAAAAAAGACAAATGAAAAATGCGTTCTTTTTCGCGCATTCAAAAAAAAATGTCCGTGTGCCCAGAATACGCAAAGAAAATTTCGCGCGCCGAAAGCGTCATAATCACTCGTTATAATACGTGTCCTCTATTGATGACATAATCCTCGCCGCTTTCGAGCACCTGTTATTTGTTTCTTCTTAGCATCGAAAAATCACGGCTCGGTGGTTTTCGGGCTTGTTTTCTCAGCCGTATATAGTGCGAGCGAGAGAGAGAGAGAGAGAGCCTGGCGCGTGGTAAAGGGAAGAAGATCCTCGAGGAGAGATACACAGCGCCACAGACTTGTGAAGTGTGGACCTGTTCTCGCGTTAACAACCGAAACTCATAAAGACGTTTTAAGTGCAGCTTTAAAAGGAGGAAAAAGACTTGTGTCTCCCTTTCTCTCTCTCGCTCTTTAGATTTCGAAGTTAAGACGCCGCGCCGCTCGCTTACGAGCGATAAATAGGCTCACTCCATAGGCCTTTTGCTTCTCTCTCTCTCTCTCTCTCTCTCTCTCTCTCTCTATAGGTACTCGAAAAACTTTCTCGAGGTGTCTTCTCCCCGTGGTCTTTTGATTTTATCGTTATACACCGCTGCTGGATTTTGATGCGAATCCTTCTTTTTTTTTATACTCGTTTTTCAGCTGCGACGAACGAATGTACGAGCGCGTGCGAAGTTTTGATGGTTATGCCTGTTGACTTTTATAGTATTCTATATCAGCGTTTGCGAAAATAATAAATAAGAAAAAAGGACGGATTACACCGTTGAAAGATCGGAAGATCTTTTGTAATGGTGTAATCATTCAGGCAAACCGTCGGATTCCTATTTGCAGTATTTACTTTCATGATGTTTTGCTCTAAATCATTAGCAGGTATATACTAAACAAATGAGATAGAAACATCGAGCACTTCAAAAAATGTTTTGGTCAATTGTTGAGAAACAATCTATTTCACTAAAAAGTTAACAAATAAAAAGAAAATTAATTAACTATTTTCATCATATTAAATTACTTGCAACAATATTAAATTAATTGCAGTATTCAGTTTCAAGTTGTCTTATTTTAAATAATTAGCAAAAAAGGCCAAAAAATTTGAATATTATTATTGGAATCTTTGAAATTCTTCGGAAAATCTTGGAAAAACAAAACCAGTCATTTGTACAGTATCGCAAAAAAATTGAAACATAAGCAGTTTCCATTTGATTGAAATCTTTGTAAAAAATTAAAAAAAGAAAAGAAGGAGTTGAAATCTTTGTAAAAAATTAAAAAAAGAAAAGAAGGAGTTACGGTAAAGTATAAACTACTCTGTTAACTGCCGCGTATACGCAGGTAGCAGCGTATACTGCAGCGGCGGCGGCTTTTCTTTTTCGCGCGTTCAACGAAGCGCCAAGCTGAAGCGCGCACACTTTGGATTCTCTTCGTGAGAAGGCAACATTGCTGAATTTTAATATTGAAATTAATTAAAGAAGATAAAGCGCGCGGATAGGCCCCACCTCGTGCAAGCTCCCTTTAGAGACTACTATCGTTTTATTTGCTCGTAATTACAGAATGGAAGTACTTAGCATTTTCGATGACTATCTGCCGAAGAGCGCGCGCGCGCGCGCGAGTAGTGGCGTAGTATACAGGTATAGTAGGGGGTCCCGTTCCGAGTTGGCGCCGTCATTGCACAAAACTCTCGATTTCGAGTCTCCTTATCGTTTCTCGTACACCCTTTGTTGCATACGCTTTCTTTGTTTGTTACGTATCGATTGTCCATTACGCCCGACGGCAGCTCGCGATGTACGAGCTCGAAAAATTGAGTTTCTAATGCGGCTCTTGAAAAGTTGAAAAACACAAAACAGCCACAACGTACTGCGCACTCGGTACGTAATGCAACTCATCCGTCAGAGAGGTCCATGTAATGAAGAGACGAGCAGCGGCTTGTACGTTGAAAAGGAGGATCGTCGGTTGAAAAAAGCACAACGCGCGTATAAACAAACGCGGCGGCGCGTACGGCGTTTCCCGCGCGGGTGTGCAAATAAAAACGTTAAGAGTGACGACACACGCGCGCCCAACTTGGACTTTGATGGATTATCATGAATGCCCGCGCGCTTTTTCGAGAGCCACGGAGCGGAAGCCATATAGTGCAATATGTGAGAATGGGAAATGCTAATGCACGACTGCGAATGGCTCTCCTTTTTTTTCACTCTTCTTGCCCGCGCACTCGCGTGCTTTATATGCGCGGCGTCATTTATTTTCAGAGCCCGCGTAAGGCAAAATAACTTTATCCTTTTACACGCGCGCGTAGATGGAAAAGCTCGTCGGCCGGAAGGTGAGCGGAGCCAAGTCCCGACGGTCTTTCGCGGAAGGAGTTTGAACGCGCGCGAGAACGGTCGAAAAAGACGTGAAAAGGCCTGTTTCGAAAAGTTCATGTTTTCCTCCGGCGCTCGCGCGGCTGCGATGGCAAGTTCAGCGGCGACGCGCGACTGCAGTTTCGCGTGCTCTTGCCGCGCGGCTTCCTTTCGCGCGTTGCTACACCGTCGTGCGTCCGCATGGGCATATGTCGCGCGATCGCCAGCGCGTGATTACGACTTCGGTGAAATCTGCCAGTGCATCGTAATTTGTTGTCGTTGTTGTTGCCACAGCGACAAGTAGGTCTGGATAACCGGTATCGCGATATCTAGTATTTTATCAGTTGGACATTTCTTTTAAACGTTTTGGTAATGCACTGATAGGTGCATACTCGCTTCATTTCATTACAATCAAAATCTCATCATAAACGAGATATATCGAATAGATGTTTTACGAAAGTAATAAATATTAGAATACACGTTCCGCTGTCTCCGGGGATTTTCAAGCATTGTGACTCTTGTATGTACACGTCGTTGACAATGCCGCGAAGTCTCGCCGAGAAAGTCGATGAAAATTTGTTGACTTCGTGAAAGTTTGTTGCTCGAAACAACACCTTATAAGCTGAAGTATCGCGATATTAGCATAACTTTGGATAATTCAACGATAAAAATCCACCAATCATTGCGAACGCGCCATTATTCATAAAGACTCCGTATGCAAAGGTGGACTTATTAAAAAGCGAAGAAGGAACGAAATCCCCGTCACGGAAGCGCAGGTGACGCGTGAGAGGAGGCGTGGCGCCGGATATACGCGAGTTCATCGGGATCCGAGCGCGCGCAATAACCGATTGCGATCTCCTCGATGCGTAAGCACGGTGCGCGCTTCTTCTTGTTTTTTTTTTCAAAATTACCGTGTGTACAGCCGCGCGCTTGGAATACGCACACGAGAAAGGCGTTCACCGATTTTCATTGCGATGCGTTTTTTTCTTCTTCTTCTTCGTCTTTCGCGGACTTATCTTACATCGGCCTTATTTATCGTGCTGTCTTCATGAATTTCAGTTGCGTTTTTCAAACCGGAAAAAAACTAGTGTCAAATATATCATTTGCCGCGGGAGAATAAAAAGGAAAGTACAACGTAATGTTATGCTCATTAAGGACGGAAAAAAATGATGAAAATTCGAGAGAAGATGTAGTCGAAACTCATATACCGACAAGTCGTCGCGTGCGCTTAAGGAGCTCAGATTCACGGAACGACTGACACTCGTTAGCGGTTTTATTTTGTCGTCGCGCGCGTAGTATGCATCTACCGCATTCTTATAATTTCGATGAGAAATGCCGTTCCGAACACACGCTCCACGGCTATTTAGAATACAATAAAGCAGCTCAAAGCCACAAGACATTTTTTAACTTCCCTTGTCTTTTTATATAAGTACCAACTGAAAATTTTCCAAAAAACATTTCTTCTTATAAACATCCTGATATTTCTTGACTACTTGATTTGGTCAAACGCCAATAGATCGATAGATAGATGTTAAGAAGTTGAATTAAAATGGATTAAGTTTATTTCCAGACAGATAAGTGCAATCAACGGAAAGTAGTAGACGCTAAGTACGTAGTTGACGCTAAAAAGTTATCGGAATGTCCAGATACGGGTCTGCTACACGGATAAACTTACTTCGCCTCTGAAATAAATTCAACATTCTCACTTACGATACTTTCAGTCAAAAGTTCAGTGATCTTACTTGTACGAAAGATTGTTTATGTTTATTACAGATAATATCACAATACATGAGTATCCTGCGCACCATTCTCGAATCGTTTCTTTAATATTTCTTTTTTGTCTTTTACATCTTTTAGTTCACTCGTTCGAGATTTTCATCTCAACCAAATGACTATTTTCATTGCTAACGGCATTGCTATTGTTTCGTAATTGTAGAAAATTTTGGCTCAAAAAGTGGAATAATTACCTGATTTTTAGTGATAGCTCATTTTTAGCTTAAAAATCAGTGTCTCGCTTAAATAAGTGATATTAGCTCGAAATTTTATTAATCGTGTATTCATAATTTAGGATTTTCAAGTATAGTTTCTTCCATGGTATGTAATTGCGCACCCACTGATGAAACAAAACCTGCTAAACAAAAACACGAAGTGACGACCTAAATTTAACTAGTCTTCCACTTCAAAATATAATTATGATGTCAATCACGAATCCTCATAACGCGGACACTGTTTCTCTTTTGCTTTCTAATTCTTAATATCGAACAATGACAGCATGTTAGTAAAGAATATAGGTGACCGAAGCTCTATTTTTCAGAAACTATGATTCCGTTAAAAGATCAATATCATCGAAAGCCACGTATTACACAGTCAACGAAACGCACGAGAAAGAAGGAAAGCAACATCCTGAGCGCATAAATCGCTAAGACGATGGAGTTGTAATCGTCCAATTAAACAATTAAGGACGCAATAAATTATCGCGAGCTCTCTCTCTCTTTCTCTCTCTCTCTCTCTCTCTATCTCTTTCTCTTTTGCACAGGCAGCTTTAAATGTTTAACGGCGTGCGGGATCTTTATGCAGAGACATCTTTTCCACGCACGAGTCGCGCACAAAGGAGAGCAGGAGTGAGAGAGAGAGAGAGAAAAAGTCGACGCGCACCACATGAATATGTGAACAACACACAAGGGAGAGAAGATTTACGTTTGTTCTGTGTGTTATATGCTTGTGAATTTTGTTTGCATTTTGTCGGGATAAGCTATTGAATGAGATCTCTTCGTATAGTTGGCTTGCGCTTTGGCTTTTGTATACCTTGTGTAATAAGGAAATGCGATCGGTTTGAATGCGAGGTCGTGAGATATGTTATTATCATAGGACAGATATTTGTTTTCTTTGTAGGGATATTTTTTGTCATTACCGTTGCTAGATGGATGGCCGCGGCTCTTTCTTGAAAATGAGGCAAATGCTTGCATCTGATAAGATTGATTATTGCGATATACAGTAGCGTTTTTACGTCAATTTGAATTGTGGTTGGTTTCTTGTTATTTTCATCTTTTTTGAGCACTCTCTACTTATATTTTATGATTTTATTATTATTTCGTTGCATTCAGTCGACATTATCTATTATCTCCTCTGCCTGCAAGAAAACTTCCGATGCCAAATAGAATCGCGTAGGTACGCAGTATCGACATAAGTCCCGTTTAACGCCAAAACTTTCGCCCACACAAGATCTTAGACTCATTGAGACATTACATCATTGTGGGCGGACTCTTTTTTCTTTTCTCATCCTCGATGATGACGACGGTGACGCTCCTCCCATAGCGCGTCGGCGTTAAAAAGCTTAATGAGGAGATACGCGCACATTTTGATTGGGCGCTTGGGTATTGTTAAGTAAATTATTTTCTAATACTTTTAATATGAAAGAAAAATTTAATTTAGGAGCTGTTAATTAAGTAATATTATAGGTTTCAGTTATAAACATGTCTATTATGAAAAGCTTGATATTAGCAGTGACTAATTTTATTTATAAAAGCTTCGTGAGAATAATGTTCTCTTTTATAAATCGTGCAACTTTGTAAGAGTGAATATTTTAATGTTAATTTGATAGACAAACGTATTGCATTTGATGTACATCATTGCCATCCACTAAGACTGATTGAAATACTGAAAACTAAACGAAACTCATCTAATAAAAAAAGAAAACAGAGAAAGCTGCAGGGAGAGTGCGCGCGCGCGCGCGCGCACGTCGAATACCTTAATAAATTTCCCGAGCAGCGTTGATTTTTTCTCTCTTTCTCTCTGCTCCGTCGTCTCAACATTTATTTCTCGCGTAAGGGGAGTAGCAGCAGGAGAGGCCGAGTAGTACTAGCGGAAGAGAGGGCGACAGCCAAGTCCTCATTAGCGCATTCCGCTGCGACGCCCGTTCAAAGCTCGCTCTCTTCGTGTGCTCTCTCTCGTAGTACAGTGTATACGTCGTAAAAACAGCTGAGTCGCGCGCGCGTAGAGCGCGAAAAAAAAGAGAAAAAAAGAAACGAGTTCTCTACTCTCTCCTCCTTTCCGTGCGACGGAGAGAGCTTGCGCCAGACTGAATCGTGCCAGCAGCAGTTGTGCCCGCGCGAGCAAAAGGGCGTGAAAGTGTACGTCGGCTTAATGCGATTGCTTAGCGCTATGTGCACGTATACGTGGATGCACGCTTGGATTTCAAATCTCAAGATGAATTTTTAATTATATTTTCGTCGGATATGTAGTATTGGAATAGCTGGCTATATTAAACAATTAAGTTTCTATTGGGACAAGATATTGCGAATGACGTTTGAATAACTGCTTCTATCAAATTCCTGCTGATGGATATCGAGAAAATCTCGGTTATATTAAAGTTATTGAATTGAGTAATTATGTGCAACAATAACGTCAAGTTTCTCTCGTCGTATTTTTTTTTTTAACGAAGAAATTTTCGACTTACAACGTAATTTTATACTTGTGCGTTTCAATAAACAATGTAAACATATTATTCATCGTGTAAATAGCGAAAAATGTCAAAAAACCAACAAGATCAACACCATTATTTTTCCACCACGTACGCAATGGCCGCGACACACGAACCAGAAATTTATTTATGACCAACACGTCATTATTCGTCCGCATCGACCACGAGAATAATCACGCATACTTGATTACATCGCAGCCAACCATCATTCTGTCGGTACTTCTATACCTCTACGATAGCTACGTTCGGCGACTTACGACAATTTCTACGAAACGATCTTCTTCTTTTCTTTTGGATAACGGATTGTAAGCGCGCACATAAGCTGTTGCATCCATACATTGACAGTTGCCCGTACGTCTGGAACGTATAACCCGATTTTTCGGATACGTTCAAGGCCCCCCATCGATATCCATAGATATATATAGGCAATGGAGAAATTTCGTCGCAACTTCCCTCCAATTGTTTGCCTAAAATATTAATCGAAGGTACTCCAAAAAGGTATCATCGACGAATGTTCATACCTAGATTGTATTTAATCGGTCTTGGATTGTTTTGAGTTTTGAGCGGTGGTTTCTTCATAAAGAAATAAAAAATCAATGATGTTACTCAGATCAACTGGTTTGAAGTCAGCTTCGCACTCTAGGTAGATGAATATTTATCAAAGATAATTTTTTCGAACACCTATGGTTTAGATTTTTAGTAAATGGTTGGAGACAAGTGGTAATAAAATTTCTTCATTCACTGTATATCTATTAATATCGATGGGAGGCCCTAATCGCTTTCAGAGAGATAGGACATATAATAGGAAATGACGATAACGAGATAAAGACATTTTCTTGATTTTCAAAGATACGCGTGACTTCTTTTATCCCTATACAGACTTTTTCATTCAAATTTTTAAGGTTATGTGCTTGTGATATTTATTTTTAATTTATCTATCTTCAGAATGGTTTCATTTTCCCTATCCATCAAATCTCTGTAGTAGGGATTTACTTTAATTTACAGGTGGATTTCTTTTTCTTCAACTCGCAGCATATATTTCTTTAATTGAATTCTCTAAGGAATAAATTTTGTATCCGAATCAATCAAGTTTTATTACAGTAGCGAGAAAATATTGCAAAGATTGCGATCGCACTGAATAAGTGCTATTTCGAATATCCGGGATTGAATGTATTTAACAGCGTATTTTATATTAAACGACGGATAAAAAACTGATTATTTGAATATTATCCCGACATAACAATTAAAAAGCACATCTATAATACGAAGCAATGAAAAGCTATAATCACGGACATTGTCATGCCTCGTTATAATACATACAGACTGTAAAAAGCTCTGAGAGAACCTGTTCTTTTTCGTCCGAATGAGACGTAGATAACGGCGGCTCCCACTCTCTCTGTCGTTGATTTTTGCTTGTTTTTACGCACAGGAAGGATAGTCGTAAATGTGTATCGCTTCAATGGGTGGATCCCATCCATTCACAGGCCTGCGTGTGTGTGTGTGTGAGTGTGTTGTGCCGAAAAAGAGAGTCGACGATTCTCTTTTGGGTTTAACGTTTTTATAGCAGGTGTGGTTGTGTCGACGACGATGCTTCAAGGCTTGCGTGTTACCAAATCGCCGCGAATGTGCTCATATAAACTTTTGAGTTTTGACAATTTTTTTGCAGCTCTTTGTAATTTACTTCGGGGTGTATAGTATATTGGAATTAAAAATTTTTGGACCGACTGCGCGGAGTACATCTCGTTAAAACTATACCTAGCTGCGAGACATTTTTCATTACTGTACTTATAATTTCATTACGTTGAATTTGTCATCACTGCCAGCGGGCTACTATTAGGTATATGAAAATTTATATGTAAATGATTCGATCTTGATTGTCGAAGAATCTGGATTTGTAAACTCGTTCAAAGAATATATATGCGAATTAAGAAGCAACGAGCCAAAAGCTCGCGTTGATTTGGCGCAGCGAGAAGAAATTAATTTTGAAACGAAATCGCATGATTTGCAGTGTGGCACACGCGAAAAAATTACGAAAGCTGCTTTTAAAAAATCACCTTTGCCTCGCAGCATCAGCAGCTGCAAGTATGCTAAGAATTCCTAGGATTTTCAAGTTGTCACAACCTGTGGAGCGAACGATATACGAGCAGGCGCGCACAACTTGCAAGCCACGCAGCCGAAAATACAAGAAAAAGAAGAGCGTAAGAAGCGCGCGAGACATGAGAAACGAGACGGCGCGTGAAAGCAGATCGTCGGGGCGGTGAATTTAGATTCATGTAGCGTCGGCGTGTTTATAAATACGAGGAGCCAAAGAGATTTGTCACGCGCCCTCTGACGTTGCACTTCGGGCCCTCTTATGCTGGCAAACCGTGCACGTCGCGACGCCACACGCACGAATGATCGATTTATCGGGGCGGGGATTCGCTCATTGAACGAATGATAGCTCAGCCCTCCCTCTTCTTCTGTTTGAGCGATGATTTAGTGCTCGCGCTTTTTGTACTTTACGACGCGAGGATTTACGGGTAATGAGAAAGTGAGTGCTGACATACAGTTGCGAATTTTAGTGCGTTGTTGCTTGTTTGTCGACGACCGATGATAATTGATATCGAAACTGACGCCGCTACAATTATTTATCGACGAGGAAAGCTTTTTATCGTCTTTGCCAAATTTCAATATATTGTTCAATTTTAGAATGTCCAGTTTCTGACTTGTGATCTGTACAAGAAAGTTTCAAATAATTTCATTTGCGAAAAAAAGGAACCTCTGTTTATCGCCGATAAACCATCGGACTGCTATTTTTTCGCTCGTTACACGCAGATCAAGCAAACATGCAGAGTATGAGGGGAAAAAACAAAAGCAAACATCAAATCGCAACCAGCGGCGAGCAGCAAGCAGCAGCAGCGTATCAGTGTATTTAACTCGTTGATCCGAACCGCAAACATTGGGATCGTTTGGTTTGTATGCCCATGGGGCAGCAGTATGCGCCTCTAGTCTAAGCCAATTTGACGCATCGGTGAGCTGCACCCCTTCTTTCTTCCATCTCTTTTTCGCGTGATTCTTAGTAGCTCTCATGTGTCGCACGTGCCCGAGAGATCATCTCAATGATGAGAGACATAAAGAAGCACGTGAACATTGTGCTTCGACGTTGGGTTTTTTTTCGGCTTGTGTGCTTCAAGATTCGTGTGAATTGTTATTATTATTGTGTTTTTGGCGCGTGCGGTTGGTATTCTTATTCTGAGTTAATTACGATTATGATGTTGAAAGAGTGCATTATATTATTGCGGGATCATTTGAATCGTTGGCTATTGCAACGAAAAGTGGGGAACTGCTAGATTGTTTCACGGTAAGCAGTACTTTTTAATCCATTTAATGTTTAATAACACTTATCCTTCTACTATTGTGCATTGTCGGCAATGTTAACAGCATCTCTCATAAGAACGATTACTTTTTGATCACTCGCCAAAATAAAATATCGAAGCTTGGAAAGAAAAACGAAAAACTTCGTGTATCTTTTGCAATTCAGCTTTGAATAAAAAGCTGAACGAAACGCTACTAAAAACACTTCGTTTGCCAAAAGTAAAGCTACACAAGAACCAAGCGCGGCCAAAACTCGCACCTGTTAAAAAGCGTTTTCTTCTGGCGTCAGTTTCTGTTACACACCGCGAGAGAGTGATTTAATGTCTCATGTTGCCTCGATAAAGATCGCGCCTGGCTGACCGTCGACGCCGGGCATATACATATACATTTATACAATAAAACGCAGCGCATAGATTAAATTCGGCCACTCTCTGCCTATCTTCTCCTTATTTTTATCTCTTTATTCGTTTACGACACAATGCTCGTAAATCTCCCTGCGTCTCTCTAATCTGCCGCGAGAATTTTTTTGGCTTATTGATTATAATCAAAATGGACGCGGGACTCTCATTGAGATGTCTCGTCGTCGTCGTCGTCGCCGTCGTCGTCGTCGCGCGAGTGTGTCGTAAAACGATTTTTTTTGGTTGTTTCATAGCTGGATACGCTGTTGAGATGTTTATGGCACTTGATTATACGTATAATTCGTTAGACTCGGCGATGTTATGTTTATTGATTTTGAATAAATGCGAGTTCGGTCACTTCCGAAGATGTTGAAATGTTATTATGTTAGTGCGTGTGTATCGCGTAAAACTGCGCCTCCGGCATTCATGCCGCATTGACTTGATTTCGATTTTACATCAAAAAGAAATGTTATAATTACGATAAAACTTCACATTACAATCAATGTCACCCGATCGTGAAATTTTCCATTCAGTTGGATAATAATCCAACTGGTCATCTAGTTGATTTTAAAACCACATTCGTCGTCTATGCATTCATAAAAATATATTCAAGTATCCACCTAGAGTCAACATGAACAAACATACCACACAGAAACTAACTTCAATCGATACGGAAACTTAAATTTATATCAATATCACATCGGAACGTAATTCAAGCTCGCAATATCAGATAAGCAAAAATAAAAAAATACAAGCAGTCGCCAGGTTCCCACCAGAGACCACGATCGATCAATCAGTTCATCTCGCGCGCCATATAGCAGTTAAAGATCGTGCCAAACCCTCGAACTCGAAGTAGAAAAAAAAAGGCAGGGTCGCGCCGTATACGAGCACTCGAAAACTTTGCGTGGCGTTCTCACCGCGAGAGAAGCGGTTAGCCGTCCGCGCGACGCGCTTCGTGTGTCCCCCAACACGTGCAATTACGCGTAAAACTGATAGCATCGATATATCGGCTATACAGACGCTCTGCGTCGACGCGTGTCGTATCGCTACGTCGATGGTTTTATTGAAGACTTCATTTTTTTTAGTTCGTTGGTTTGTTTCTGAGGGTCGAAAATGATGAGAGAGTGACTCGATCATAATCAAGAGCTCGGAGAATATTTTCGGGCATATGGATTTCGATAGTAAGAAATGCGTTTTCGTTTAACTTTCATTGAGCCAATTATTTGACTTCCAATTGATTATTTGTGAGGTTCAATTATTTTGGATGTAAAGCACTTGATGATCAAATCTGATAACTAAAAATGCACATTGCTGTGGTCTAAAATTTTTCGACGTTTCTGATGATTAATTTAGCAGATAACAATATGTTCTTCATGCATCTTATTGATGTTCTTGAAATTTTTAATCAAACGTTGCGCCATCCGAATTCAAATTAATTAGGAGCCCTAGTTTACATCTAATTTCAAATTTAGTTGGTAATCAAAAAATCTCGAACAATGAGAATGAGCACACGATGCACTGAAAATACTTGGAATCTTACTGTGTAAAAAGTAAAAGAAAGTTACCTCAGTACCTTTTGATCATAACGAGCTTCGGAACAATAATAAAAAATTTATGTATTAAATGTCCAGTTGTGTAATATATACATTTGAATGCGGTACGTCATTGAATGCAATCCCGAAACAATGATTGCGACCGAAAGAAAAACAGGGATCCTTCAAATCACAGAGATCGTGAAGGAAAAGGAAAATCTTTTTTGGCTGCAAGTCGATACGGAAAAATAATAAAAGCACGTGCAAGGTTCTCATTCCTAACGAGTGTCCGTGCAACACGGAATCATCATTCCACGTACCTTAAGAAAATCACTATAATAAAAGTGATTTTAATGAACGGTCATCATCCAATTATCCTTGCGGACAGAGAGAGAGAGAGAGAGAGAGAGAGAGAGAGAGAGAGAGAGAGAGAGAGAGAGAGAGAGAAGGTCACGGTCCGTTCCCGCTATGTCATCCATGGGATAAAGAAACTTTCTAATTTTTTTTTTTCTTTTGACCATCGCGGGAGCCGAGTTCATTTGGGATAAATTATATCACTCTTGAAGGCGCGGTTAACGTTTCAATTATGAGACTGAGATGTATTTGGGTGTAAACGTTTCTCATCTCCGCGTGTAAACGTAGTTTTTCTCGGTATCAACTCGGATTAACAGCTTACCTTATCTTCTTTTCTGTATATCGCCGCAAACTTGATGAATTACTTCGATAAACGTTCATAAGCTATTTATGCAGCTTAAATTGAAAGATTACTTCTTCATCTTGTATTTTCCGGACGCTTCCTTATTTAGATCGAGCAGATGTATTGAAATTATAGTTTATTTCGGAGAATCGCTTAGTCGGATAATTTCGTTGAGTTATTCAAAAGGTGTCCAATGCAAATGGACAGTGTATTACATGAGTATTGTAACTGAAAATCTATCATTCTAATATGCATCATCGTATAGGTTTGTACTGATGACAAATGAGCTCTATTTTGGTTTTATCCTACATTTCTTTTCTTAATTTTGCAAGCTTTGTGATTTCACCACCTAATTGTCATTTGACGTGTGTGAACATCTAAATTTTAAATGCTACTCGAATTGGTTTGTGTGAAAGGTCCATTTTCCCAACGATATTCTTCTAAAAAAATTCACGCGGTGACTTCAGGTTCCTTGCGAATTCCTCGAAACAATCAGCATACACGCGTATGTTTAGTACCCAGCAGCAAGATTATGGACCGTTTTGTGTGTCCTGAGAAAAAGTGACGAATCTTAGCTGAATGTGGCGCGTATTCCCACAGTTAATAAAGCTATTAAGTTTATCTACGCGAGAGTAAGCTGCGGAGCTCTCCTCGATGGACATAATTCAGTGGCGACGCGCGCTTATAAGCCGCACATATCGTTTCCTAAGATCTGCTTGAGCATAGTGCGGTTATTTTTTCTGTTAACTTCGAATTTCCAAGAGATGTTTTCGAGGGATATTTGCTTTCGAGGATCTTCTTTTCGGGTGTTTGATTATGATTATTAGGCAATTGGGCTACTGACTTTTTCTACTTTGGCTTTTAAAAGATCGAATTTTCTTAATGTTATTTCAAGTTTTTGCAACCAGTGTCAGAACGACATAGCTCCGTAAGCCATACGTGTAATGTTTCATAGTTTGACATTCACAAATTTCTATTTTAGGCTTTATAGTTTGAATATTGTCTGAAATATTTTAAATGGCCATCTTTCACTGATAATGCAAACTATAATATTTTAATAAAATTAATTGATTAATTTTTATTTTAACTAATTTAATTATAATTCAATCATTTATATTATATTATATTATATTATATTATATTATATTATTACATTATTGTTATTTATATTACTAATTCAATTATAATTTAATGACTAAAAATGAATAAAAATATATTTTTAATGTAATATACTGAAAATTAAAGAATGAGTCGAAGTCAAATAAATTCTTTACTCAAAATTATCTGCTCCTTCGAATAATTAAAAGAATAACCATAAAATTTCGTTACTCAATGAATCCATTGATTTTTAATCTCATTTACTTTTTCGTTTCGTTTTTTGATGAGTTTATTTTTCATTTCGAAATGTTTACACTTGTAAAAATTAATTAAAAGTAAACTAACAAAACGATTGTTCGAGATGAACTTTTTACTCTTAATCTGTGTTTCGCCTTGTAACATTCGTAAATAACAATCATTCCTTAAACTTTGGTCAAACTAATTTAAAGAATGGCTTCTTCCCTCGCCTTATGCAACTCGTACGAACCCGAATAGAATGTTCGAGCACAGAAGTATAACTCAATCAGGAAAGAATCTAACATGATCGGAGCGAAAGAGAATTGGCGTACTAAATTCCCACCTTCCTCGGTTCGTTCTTCTCTCTCTCTCGTGGTCGCGTGGCATTATACCTGCGCGCGGCGGCGTCGTCGGCGGCACGTTCTCACCATATCTGATGGGCTGTCGCCACCGATAACCCGCACACGCAAACCGACTACAACAATAGGATTATGATTTTTATCAGCGATTCTTCGCTTCGTTTTACAATTAACAGATTTTCATGAGTGATCGTGTCTTTTGTCAATGACTTGCGGATGAATTATGCGCGAGAATGGCAATTGCTTGTGAACGCGTTTGTGACGAATGTCTTTGGAATTTGTTCGATGAGAGTTTATTTTTATTCGCAGGATCAGCTGGAAGTCTCTTCAAGTTTTTTAACTAATTTTTTATTTCTTCAGAAAAAATAATAACGGATAAATTATGGAAAAACTAGCTTGAAATCAAAATAAGTTTATTAAAAAAGTACTCTATCAACGTTCAAGTAAAAATAAGCATATAACAAAAAAATGAAGCTTTAACCAATGTTTTTCGTAAGGTCTAATAATCAAAATGATGCACGACCATGATCCTTTTTAGTGAATAAGATAATATCTGGACGATAATTACGGTGCGACTTATAATCAAGTCTCTAAAAAATAGCACGAAGAAAATTCAACGTTTGCAATTGAAAGTGTTTTATTATTAAGCCAATTTCAAGACAGTAAAAAAAACAATTCAAATAAATGTATAAGTATGCTGCATCTGCAGTTCGCACTACGGAAAAGTGTATTTTAATCGCTGTAATTTCTAGTATGTGCAGCAATATAAGCATATAGTTAGAAACATTGAGATTGAAAATTGGAAAAGAAACTGTCCTGAAAAAAAAAATGTAAATCCATGCCTAGAACCCGTATTTCTTTGAGCAGTGATCACGGTAAGAATTGGTCCACGGTATGGTCCGGCCGGCGCATGAATAGCCATCTGAAGTGCGCCCGAGTTCATCGCAGTCGCAGAAAAATAGAATGTCGCCTGAAAAGAGTAACAGCAGTGTATAAACCCGTTGCACGTTTTTCGAAGAAACGCTCGAAAAATGTGTAAATCCTGCAGTGGCCATTTGCCGGTCACGTGGCGTTGGCGGGGGCCACTGCCATGGAGCACCCTTTTTAAATATCATTAGCCGAGAATGGGGAGCTTTAATCCCGGTCGATAATAGGAAACACGCGCCGCTCGTTAGCCATTGTGGAAAAGCGATTAGCCGCTTGAGAAATGTCACCAGGTGGTCCGCCAAAAATCGCTGCCGTTAGATTCCCGCTCTCTCCTGGAAATTGGGACGAATGTGAATCGTCCAATTGGTTTTCCAGTGCGCGAGCTTCTGCTCGACTCAATTGGTCGCGGCATTCAAGTGCTAAATACGAATGCAATTTACGTGTGTATATATCATCGAAAAATCTGAAAGCCAAAAATATAATCCGTCACCTGGAAAAAAAGCAAAAAAAAGTTATTAGGATTACCAGTATCAACTACGCGCGCATCAATCCCTAAATCTAACATTTCACTGTAACACACGTTTTCCGTCATCAATAGCCCGCTAACAGGAGGCTTGGTCGCGCGTTCTTTTTTATTGTACTCGCTTGCTCTCTCTCTCTCGTGCGCGCGTACAATGCTCTCCCTTTTACACGCCCGTCAAATTCGATTGTCCGAGCGAACGACTGACGAAGAGCCGGAAAACGTGCCGTGACGAATCGGTGCGCGTTTATCGTCCCGAAAACCTTGATGGATGGCGTTGGCGCGAGCGCTCCTGCAGCCAAACCAGATCAATTGTATGTTCTCTCTCTCTTTTATCGGCGGCAAGTTATTGTCTGATCTAGTTTCAGTTGCACGTGATATTGCTTCCGACTTGAGATTTTTGAATGTGCGATGAACTGTAAAATAACTTTAATTTGACTTTTAATTGGGACGATAATATACGCAATACCCTGGGATTCAAACGGATTTATGATTGTTCGCGAATTACTGGATTTTGCGAAACAACTTGAGATTCAAGCGAATTGATCATTGCATCGTAGAGCACTACATCAAATAAGTTTCAAAGAAATGTGGATGATACTTATAATGTAGCACAGGACGTGGTGTAAAAAATGAGGACTTTTCCCTTCCGAAGCGTAGGCGCTTCTTCGCGTTCCCAGATATAATATAATACACCTCGCGAAGAGGATCCATGTTTAATTATATATGCATATGAGCGATGAAGAATGCCTCGCAGCCATATTACGCGTAAGGAGGAAAATCGGTGTTCTCCACCGCTGCTACGGCACACGAGATTTTGGAATGGAAATTTTAGTATAACGGCTGATGCTTCGTTAGAGATAATTTTATGTAGCGTTGAAAGATTTTTCAATTTAATATCAAATTTTGAGTGAGCTGATATTTTACAATGTTTGTTTGCGGTATTGCAGTCTTCTGTAATTCACTAGTGGAACACAATAGAGAAAAAATCAAATCCAGAGTAAAAATGATATGTGTGAAGATTTATATTCATCGGATTGAAATTTCTTAATTGTCGCGAATAACACCTAATGCTGAAATATCCTAGAGTTGGCAATTCAGTCCTCCTGAGTAATTTAATTTTTAATAAGATCGCGAATTCTGGAATCCCACTGAAAGCTTAAGCTAATTCATCGCGATTTCTAAACATTAACTTTTCTAATAAAAACAAATACTTCCGTGATCCAATACAACAATAACCTAAAATGGACAATTTCATTCTTTCGAACAATATCGTTTATAAACAAATCACCATTCTCAGAAATCCATTGAATACTCAAGCAAATCCATTTACGTTTTCTACGCATTTGCACTCGTAATCAAAACAAACATTTCTTGCAACTTCGAATACAATAAGAACGAGCGCAAATACAAAAAAAAAACGAGCAACGATGCGCGTTCGGTGGCGCGCGTTAATTGCCGTGCGAGCAAGCGTCTTTTTTTGGGGGCAGCTGCGCTCCGGCGGCTACGCTCTTCTCGGATGCATATTAAAGCAGCGGAAACGCGTGTCTGTGATCATTTTTACGCGTTGCAATTCCAGGTTAATCGATACGTACGTATTTTTGGAGCTGAAAAGTGCGCATGTGTCGGATTAATCTTCGAGAGGGATGCCGATTTTGATCAACGTGATGGTTAATGTTTGACGGAAATTGTAATGTTAGCGTAGCAGAAAGATGAGTTTGAGTGCACGTCTTCAAGTGATATTTATTGCTGATGGGCTTTCCGAGGCAAAGTTTACTGGTTCTCGATGTCGTTAACGTTGCAAGTAATTACATGGAGATTGGCATTTATTTCCTAAACTGGTTACATGTTTTCAACAAAATGTAGGTCCGAGTCTACTTTTATGAAATTATTTCAAGTTGAAAAGTGTTTCGAATAATTTTGAATAATAAGTAAAAAGAACAACGTTTGTTGATTTCTTTGCTAAGGTTTGTCGTCTAGTGAATATGAACAACAGTATAAAGAATGCCCGGATGAATAATTTCCGAGTGACGCGAAAACGAATGGTATTTACGATGGGCATCTCGGAGATCGCACTTTAGGTAATGCGCTTGTCTGATTGGACAGGTGCATTCGATGAATGGATATTAGGGTATAAATAAGGAACATGAGGAGAATTGAAAAGAAAGTAAACCCGTAGAAACAAAGATAAAATTGGCTTTTACGATAGAAATATATAGAATATTTGTGCATTTTGTCCCTTACGTATTTCAGGCTAACGGCTTTGTTATAAATAATAAAATAATAATAGTTTTCGCACTGGACTGTAGTGCGCTGCAAGTATACGAGCTTGGACGAATGGACTGTTTCGTAGCGGTGATCGGCGATGCTGGTAGACACAGATTTTCGGAGGCCTCGCAACGTACGAAAAGCGGAAGAGACTTAGAAAGAGGCTGTTGTATGTATACAGAGGCGCGCAGCCAGCGAGCAAAGCAGCAACGCGCGTCATTTAATTTGCTCGCGACCGTGTTTAAACGCTGTCGAGCATAATTCGATTACGCGGCAAGATTGACCGGTCGCTCGCGCTCTCTTGGGCGCGGAAAGAGAGGAATTTAAACAAGAGGCGGGCAGACTTGCACGCATAATTTACTCGATGCTCGTCGCTGCGTATCGCCGCTATACGTATGTATGTATGACCTCGCGAATCGATGCGCACGCGCGGCAAAAATTGCTGTAGCTTCTGCGTGCAGGCTGCGTGATCAAAGATATTGCGGTAGTTTTAGAAACGCAGAGCTTGTTATAGTTTCTTTATTAACGTCGTTACTGAACGGACCGTTGAAAATTAGAGTTTCGGCGTTGAAATTCAGAAGAAAATCTATGAATAGAGACGAGCTGATTATGTTAATGGCCTAAGTGCCGGTAATTTGAAGAGAAAGAGGTGCCATTATACGCCCCCTCGCTTTATCGAGTCCAAGTAATTTCTCACTTGCGCAGCAGCATGAAACAACCGAAAGAGCACGCTGCCCGAAAAACAATGGCGAAGAATTGCGTGCAAACGAGCGAGCAGGGATGATAAACATATAAAGCCGGCGAGAGATGCGCGCCGGTTAGAACAGACGAGCTCGCGGCCTTACACGCTTGTATTATGCTCGAGGAAAAGGAAGAAGAAGCGACTTGCACGCGGCATCGCCGCGCGCACCGCCGCGCGCACCGCCGCGCGCACCGCCGCGCGGGCTTATCAGATTAATTCCACCGGCCTGACTTTAGCACATTGCTTCCTCATATTTAGATATCCAGCGAGCTCATCTTCTTTCCCCCAAAGATAAATAATACATTAAAACCTTTTTAAAGGGCTCTGTTGGTTGTCGCGCGCACGCTCCCAGCGGAATAATCTTTTTATAATTCTGGCGCGAACGTAGAGTCGACCAGGATCAGTCTAGCTTTCGCGCAACCGAGGCAACGCTGGCGTAATTACTTCGTTGTATCGAATCTTGTCTTCGTTGCGCGTTCGAGTTTCAATCGAAAGCTAGATCGCGCTATATTATACAGACCAGTTACCATCGGTACCATTTTCATATTCTTCTCTGCGCGAACGTAGCCGAAAGTTCAAAAACAGTCGAAAGCTCATAGGTAGATTCCTTGAAATGCTACTTCCTGAAAGGATGTTACGTGATAAGTGCTCGTGATCCCTTGATGCAAAGTGGCAATAATCATTACAGCAGAATCTTAGGTATGTAGTAAACCCGAAGACAACGAGCGAAAAGAGCGCTTCCTTCATTGAGGGGTTTTTGTACGACTGGCGCGAGCATTAACATTTTAGTGTTATAGAGAAAACAGTACTGCCATTGGTGTTACACTAGAATAAATATATGGTCGATTGTAAAAGTAATCTATGCGAATTTTTTAGTAAAATTTAAAATTATTGCTTTGCGTAAATCAATGGAGAGTTTAGCTGCTACATTTTTACATTTTTACATAATTACAGTTTTGCATTACAAGCTATGGTTACCATTCTTCTTTCTGTCATACATCAATAAATATGACGAAAGCTTAGTAACTAAAAAACTTAACTGAAAAAGAGCAATTGAAGTCACTGAATATTTGTTAAGAAATGAAAAAATGTTCCTGTTGAGGTTATTCCGAGGTCACCGACGCATACGTATATAAATTTTCTGCTTTTTTTTCTAGGAAACTACCGGTAGCCGCCGCCGCCGCCGCCGCCGCCGCCACGTCGGAATGACGTTCCGCGGAGGCGCACCCGCGAGCAATAACAATTACCGGCATCGCTAATTTCGCGCGCGAGCAACTAGACTTTTGCACGCACGTTTGTTTGTTCGACGGCGGTAACGACGCCGGCTCCCTAACAAGGAATCACTCGCTTCGTTTGCCCACGGATTTGGCAAGTGGCTTTCGTTTGTCGGCGAAAGATAGACGGCTGACTTTGCGCTACATATGGGGTTTTGGCGAAATTGGAAATACGCGCGGCCAGCATTGTTCTTGATGTTTGAGAGTTATTCACGGTCGAATTGTCGCGAAGACTCTCGAAATCAAGTTGATTGGGTTTTTTTTTTTCAAACGGTTTGCTAAGACACCCTTGTACAATTGCATACGAAAGAAAAATGTATCTCTACAAAAAAGCTATTTCATGTAATGTTAGTGTCGGATGGGTAATAGACCATTTTAAAAATCCTGCCGGAAACCTGCGAATGATAAGAGAATTTGAAAAAACGACAGTCGAGATAATTTTTTTTCGTATCATCAGTATTTACTTGAGCATAAAATAAATGTAACTCGCTCAAGATATGTACGATTCGCTAAATTAAAACGTTTTGTGCGTAAGATACCTATATAATTACTCGCTAAATTGCCAGTTATAATACGAAGTTATGAATTGATGTTGCAGGCATTTACTCTGACATTAATAAAATCTACAATTGCTGATAATCATGAGCTACGAACTCGAATTACCATTATTCGCGCCTGTAAATATAGCCGTCGTAAATCTAAACGTAATATTGCGTAACGTTAACGTGCTGCTGCGCCGTTGTGAAAAAAGAAAAGAGAGAAGATGGAGAAAGAGAAAAAAATGTGCATTTTTATGGTCTCGTTTCGTGAATTGAATTTTTACCGGTGTGCAAGTTGGAGATTCATGGAGTCGGAAACTATTACGGGCGAACGACGAGTCCGAGGTTCCGTCGACTTTAGGGCGACGCAATTGCGCGCGAGAATAACCAGTTGTGCTCGATCACCTTCGGAAACACACGTGAATTCGCCTGCCGAGCAACGGCCGAAATCTCGACAGCCGTACGAACTGTCGACTCATCTGGTCTCGCTCGTACGCGCGCTATCGCGGCAAGCTAATCAGAAATATCGCTATCAAAGCAAAGCATCTGCCGCTCTCTTTTCTTGCGCTCCCATTAGACACAGCGGCGGCGCGTTATATAGGAAAAAGGCTTGTTGCTCGGCGCGCGCGTAATGCCCGGCTTCTTCTCCTTCTTCTGCTTCTTCTTGTTCTTATCCTCGCCCTCCCTTCGGGCGCAGCCTTTGCGTTCCCATCCATATTTAATCCGTCGGCGCTCGCGCTGCAATTGCCAAGAAACACGCGAACGCACCGCCGCGAGCGCTCTCCCGATGCGCTGAATTGAAAAGTACTTTTTACACGAGAGCGAGTCGATTCGACGCGTCGCTCTTTCTCCGTCGTTGCGCCCGTCTGCGCCTTCCGACGATTTTCTCTTTGAAGACGAATTTGTCGACGATTAACGGCCGAACGAGGGCCCTTTCGAGCTCTGCTCGTCGCAACGACGAATGCTCGACCGAGCGATATCGACGCGGATTTACGTACGCCGCGCGTGCCCCGGAGTCAAGCCTCTGCAACAAATGCGCAGACCGAAATTTGCCCGAGCGAGCAATCCCAAAATATACGACTCCTCCGCTCGAGACTTCCTTCTATTGCGTTTCTGGTTTTATTTCGCTGGCGGCTCCTTGGCGCCTCGTGTGTGGCGAGGAGGAACCGGGCCGCGTCAATTAGTTATACGGCTCTTTATTCCCACGTAAGCGAGACGTTCCGCGAGCTCTCGCTCTACTCGCGGGGTCCCTTCAGCAAATTCTTTTTTTTCTCATTCCTTCTCGCTCCTCCGCTAGGATTCTACGAAACTGCAGCGTCAAAGAAATCCGCCGAAAGGCCCGTTAAAGCGAAGGCTCCTGCGCCCACGGGCGCCAGGTTCTCGAGAGGAGAGCCCTGATGCAATTTTTATTGGGCGTCATCTGCGAAGGCGACGCGCGTGCGCGAAATCTAGTGTGCATTCGATATCGCAACAATACAAATACACTAGACGTCTGAAAGAACTTGAGCAGCGTTGACAGAAGAGCGTATCCCAAAAAACTAGTGCCAAGACAGGCAGAAGACCATTGAAAGCTCGTAAAAAAAACGCGTTGTCTTTCTGGATAGTGGGCTCGTAAGCTTCGTATATTTATATTGACCGAAGCGTATAAAACGGCAAGCTTATATCCGGCCGCGTCGCATGGGCGTTTGGAAAAAAAATTTTTTCCCCTTTATTTTGCCGTCGATGCCGCGCGTTTTACGAGTAATTCCCGCCTGTCGAAAGGCTTGTGATTGAGACGCCACTGGCGTTTCATTATCTTTTTAGGCGATTCCGTTTGCTTGATACTCGCATCGGAATAGGGCATATTGCAAGTTTTGAGGGAATTGGCTATTTCGGTCGGTAGTTTGCGACTGAAAATACGGCGCTATGAGTTGAGAATTTTTGGGTTGTAAAGTTATGTTTTACGAGTATACACAATGTGCGCGCGCCTTCGGCTGCCTCTCGCGATGCTCCTTTTATCGACCGAAGCAACAGATAATAATCTAAAAAAACTCGTCTTTCGTGTTTACGCTATGATTAAACGAATGAACAGACAAGCATCGGCATTACTTTTGAACCCAGCGGTCCTCTGGCAAATTGATAAAAGGGGTAAATTGCGCGATCCAGTCAGAGCGCATCGCCAGGCATTATTCGCACGCTGATAAAAATTTGGTGCAACGCGATCGCTCAGCTGAATAATGGGAAAATTCACGAGCCATTTCTCGTTCAGCCTCGACGACGCAAGAATGCGAGGAATCGCGAGCGGAAGTCAAGTATACGTACATCGCGCTCGCCTACCAGCTTTTCAAACACAATCGAGTCGCACGGCCCGTTAGATATAAAGGCTGCGCAATTAATAATTGCGCTGCACTTCTCGCGGCAAGCACCGCCGAGAGAGCTAGATCCCGAAAAATTAACCGCTACGATGTTGTACGAGCGCATAAAAAGAGTCGGCGAAACTTTTATCAATGGATCTTGTGAAATGCCTTTCGTGCGATTCTTCTGCATTAGCTTTACCGACTTGTACACTGAAAACTTCTTTTACAACTTTTATAACTTCTTCATCTTTTACTTGTGTCAAATACCAATAGCACGGATTTCCAAATGCCACGATTGAACTAACAATATTTCTACTATCAAAACTGCCTGTTTTGTATTTTATAAACTTTTATAACGCACAATACTTTCGTAATGATTCGTAGATTCAAGTCATCTATCATTTACATTATCTGTTTACATTATCAACTTTTTCAAACATCAAATATAAAATGATTTAAATGTCGTTGCAATTCTTTATAAAAATTGTTTAAGATAAGACAAAATTCTGAATTCGTATTAATTGATTTATTTCTCACATCACGTGAATTAATTGATAAAGAAGCTTTTGAAAATATCTTTTTAATACTCCAACATTAGTGAAATTTTTTTTTACTGCATGATTTGTACGCGAACGTCTGAGAAAAATAAAAAAAAAATTAAACATTATCTCCCTGTGATTACTAACCTTTCATAAAGCGACAGCACATTATTGAAAAATACAAAGTGTACGCTCGGCTGTTTTTATTCTGTTGCTCGTCTCGCATCGATTAGATTGAAAATTCCTCCCCTCGAATGACGGGGGCCGTGGCGAAAATTACAGGTTGCGCGGCTGTTTCGCGCCTGTAAGTCGACGATGCGCAGGTAGCCCGCCGCGTCCGCCGTCAGTCTGCCCTAATTTGACAGCTCTCTCATACACACACGTACGAAGAGAGAGAGAGAGAGAGAGAGAGAGAGAGAACAGGTGGCGACGACTCCTCGGGATTATCGGTTGAATACAGTGCCGAGTCATCGGATCTTTTCTGCTTTCCTTCTTCCCTTCTTTCATTTTTTACGTGTTTTTCTACCTTTGGACTTTTATTATGGGCTTTAAATGATGAATAATGGCGTTTATTATTGTCCGAGAGAAAATTGACCAAGTGATTTTTGCTTTTTTTCTTTTTTGGTGGGCTCGGCTGTTCGCACCACGAAGAATCCTCGTCGGCTTGGCTGATTGATAGCCTTGAAAATATTGTTTTACTTTTGTATACGGATCTTGTGACATATCACGGCGAGAAATCAATTTTCAATTTTTTCTTTATTCAATATTAAGATATATTTGAAAACTCGTTCAACGCAGTGTCAACTTTGAAAGTAAAAGTTCGGACAAAAAATTTGCATTTTTATCGCGCGACGACACCCGAAAAACTCCTTTCTCGCCCAATAAAAACTCTTGTCTGACGCGACAAGAGCAGTGCAGCGAGCGATTTTACTGCGATGTGCTTGTGCGCCTTGCCGGCGCTAGGTACCATGCCACGTAGCCAACATACTCGTAATAATTCATGCATTATGAATGCAACGCAGCCGAGCGATAAGTATACAAGCCCCTCTCTTTCTCTCTTTCGTTTTTTTCTTTTCTTTTCCAGGCAACTAGTTGATGTACGAGCGTTTAAAAAAGTCCTTCCTACGATTACATTTATCATGCGCGCACCGCTTACAGGAGTGAGATGTTATGCGGTGCTTGATTTCGAATCTTGAGAAAAAAAAAATTGGAATGACCGGGGTCTAGATCGGAAAAGATACAATTGCAACTTGCTTTCTGTGTGTAGTACAAGTCGATCTGCGAAAGACTCGTATATAGAAGTTGCATTTTGATTTGCAGTTGAATTTTCCGCTTCGACAGGTGGGCGAATTTCTTTTCCTTCTGTGTCCTTGTTAGCATCCATCTTGAGTACATTCGAATCTAAAGATCGAACCTAAAAGTCATGTAATTCGACAATTACATGGCAGATTTCATAGCGTCGAATTTGTGTGAACTTCATTATCGCATAATTTATAGCTGATACTTTCGTAACTGTTTGGACGCAGGACGTAACAATTGACGAATGCTGCGTGAAATGGTCGTTACTCACCGCGATCCACGCGATCTCGTTGACAGTTTGCGTCGCTACAGTGATACCAATGTCAAACGAACCAAGAGAAGCCACACAATAGCAAAGGGACGTATGCGTGGTCAAAAGGAAAACTCAATGTCATCACACTTGAAGATAAATTCCTATTGCCGGGCTCAAGTGACATCTTCCTTTCTCTCGAATCGGGGACTCAAGGTCGTGTGCACCTGTCCAAAAAAAACTGGTTCTCGATCGCGAATCGGCACCTGCTCTTACTCGCGCGAGCGCGCATTGCGTAACACATTAAGATGCGAGATAGCCGCAACAAATATCACATTTTATTATATCCAACTCTTATCGGCGACTCATCTCACCTCGCGCGCGCGACACCAGGAATTTAACGTGCGCGCCGTGGGAAGTCGAAATGTATGTGTATATACATGAAACGCGGACTTCTTCTCGGGTGCGCGCGCGTTCTCACTGGACCTTTCGCTATATAATGTGTATTTTTTTCGGAGAGAGAATCGTTTTGAACGTTACACCGCGCTGGCGGCATATTATAGTGTTGGAAGCCTTGGGATTTGTCGAAATGCGGCTGCTCTGGGAATGTCACAGATTTTTTTTCCCGTTTCATTCCGATGTTGACGCGGATAAATGGAATACAAAAGTGATAATTGAAAATTCGAGTGGCGTTTTGATTCTACGTAAACTTTAATGAAACCCTCTTTTTGCTTGCTAGAGAGTTTTGCTTTCATTCGCCAGGCCCTTCCTGTGAATCAGAATACTGAGGCAACGGAGGCATGACGAGAACTCATTATTTCTAGTTCTGGTCACTCGAATAATGAATTTCATACATACCAATTGTCGGATATAACAATGCAGCTGATTGTTGCTTCGACAGACAACAAATCAAGCTTCGGCAAATCTACATAGACATCCATCGTGAAACCGCAAAACAACTCATCAAACGCTCTTGTGGGTTATTTAAACTCGACGATGGTCATCGTGCGGTGCGAGTTATTTTCGGGCCCCCGACTCTCAAGTGCAAGATCTCTTGGTTTCGATAAAACGGCAACGAGAAGCCAAGATGCATTTCAATGGCTCTTTGCATTTCCCGGAAGCCTTTTCTTTAAAATTTGCAAGTGTCTCAAAATGAGTTGCCTTTTCATCTATCTTTTCATATATATTAATAGTCTGATTATTTCAAGGAAATCACGGGCACACTTTCTTTTCAATTTTCATTTCATATCGAACATTTCAAACCAAGTCCAGATAAAAAACATACGTAGCATTAGATACATATTATAGTTATGTTTGATCTTTAGGTGAAAATGATGTTATGTGTGTATAAATATAAAAAATGTTTTTATTGAAATTTAGAATTCGTTTGATACGATGATACGAACCATTAGAGTACAAGCAGACTCAAAATCCAGCTGTTGCGCCTCTCTGCGTTTGAATCTGTCGTATCAATATTTTTTAAATCTAAATTCAAGGTTCGCAGCGATGATCCCTCAAGTGAAAGACAAAAAAGAATAAAAAACAACGTAGACATATTCAAACGTTATAATTTATACCATTAATTAAATAAAAGTTTTCAAAATGTTTACAGAGAAGGATATTGTATTAATATATTACCCGATTTCAATTTTATCAACCGTAGCTTGATTTATTGGTCTTTGATTTTGCCTTTTGATATTTTGTAGAAAATAAGTTTTAATACAAAGTAGATTTAATAAATTAATTAGAAACTTAAAATGGATGTTTGAAAAATTCAGGATAGGTCAGAACGTTTAAATAAATCCTAAGAAGAAATTATTTTTTCGAGAAACCTAGTCATGGTATTCGTTTATTTAAAAAATGTTGTAACTTATTTCAATAAGATTATTCTATGTTAACTAAAAATTTGCTATTTAGGTCTAACATTTGTTTCACATAAATTTAATACGCATAATTAACTAATTTAAAATCCAACTGCAGCACCTCCTCTCCTGTAATCAGCATTGGCGACTATGACTTCATTTTCACGCGCAATTGCTGTTACCGCAGTACCGAGGATATCATTAATACGATTTTTATGGCCAAGCTTTCGTAGATAATCCAGTATATCTTCAGGAAAGTCAGGCTCGCTGTGGATATACATGGGGAATAACTGAAATAAAGAAATCAATATGTTTTTTGTTATATGATTTACCATCTCATTTCAAAAAAAGTGGACATCACACTTACTTGGTGATGAAGTCGGTATGCATCAACAGCTTCTTTTAAATTGTAATCATTCCAGAAATACAAAGACATAACATTAGCAATAGTAGTAGGAATTTTAGTACCCCCAGAACTTCCAATTACAAATATAACTTCACCATTCTGATTTACCTAAGCCAGGATGAGAAATTAGAGTTAATTTGATTTATTTATTTATATTTATTATTCATTTGACTTTCTTCGTGATTGATACTCACAACTATAGTCGGCGACGTAGAACTGAGAGGCCTTTTATAAGCTTGAATGAAATTTTTAGGCGAAGGAGGCACGCTGTAAACATTGGTGATACCAGGGTTACCAAAATCGTCCATTTGATCGTTAAAAATTACTCCGGTTGATCTTGATCGTACTTGAGATCCAAAACTACAAAAGGTAATTGTTATATTTTTCAACAAATATAATTTGATGACATTCTTTATTAATTAACTCACTCTTGATTGATCGTTGAAGTGACAGATACAGCAGAACCGTCTGGTGCTAGAATAGATATGTGAGCAGTACCAGCATCGTTTTTTGTAAATGTTGCTGCTCCATAATATTTGGGATCCTCAGAAGTCTTTCCTTTTTTTATTAAAGATATTACTCGGTCAATGTAAGCCTGTGACGTTAAATTCGCCATCACTTCGTCTAAAAGTTAATAGATTTGTTGATTCGCATTCGGTTATGGGAGAGTAATGATTAAAATGTTACCTAAATTAACAAAGTCGGGGTCTGCAAGTTCTGCTCTTTTTGCATAGGCAAATTTGAAAGTTTCGAGAAACCGTTGCCACAAAATTTTATCATTCTCAGCTGGCACAAGACCTTTTAAGACTTTGAGCATAAATGTTAGCAGAACACCTGATCCCGAAGGTGGCGAAGTGTATATCGTCATATTATCTATTTGAGCTCGATGGGGTACAGTCCACTTAACTCTTTAAAATGAAATTAAAAAATTAATTTTGTATACCATTCTGTTTCATTGATTTGAACGTACTTATAATTTACAAAATCTTCTTCTGTAATGATGCCTCCGCGTTTCTTGATATCAGCAACAAAATGTTTGGTGAGTTCACCTCTGTAGAAAAGATCGACAGGTTGCGACGCGTCAGCCAGTTTTCTCAGAGTTTTCCCTAGTTTGAGACGTTTGATTTTATCACCTTTCTACAAAGAAAAATTATTTTTCCAAACCACTTGTATATGATAATTATATATTGAAATAAACATTCTTACGACATATAATTCATTAGTTTTCGGATCAATTAGAAATTCTGACAAACTAGGTTCAGCTTTAATTTCCTTTTCAACGAATTTCAAACGAAGATCATTATAATCATTACTGATTACACCATTTTCACATAATTCTATAGAAGGTTCGAACAGGTCCTTCCAAGGAATTCGTCCAAATCTTTTGTGTGCCTCCCAGTAACCCATAACCTCTCCTGGAACCGCTATCGCTAACCCTCCTAAAATAGTATCAATATTTTTATTTTCATCTCTTCTATATAAAAAAAAAGAAATAACGAACCAGCAAATGATAAGCTTGCATTTCCACGGAACATTGTAGCGTTCGCTAAACCAGGCGCTATTTCTTTTGCATTCAGAAATACAGCTTCACCATTCGAAGCATCGTAAATTGTCATGAGAAATCCTCCTCCAATGCCTAAGCTGAATATAAAAACTTTTAAGTTTACCAAAATATCAAATGGGAAGTAGAATTTAATACTGATTGAATTCATTCAAATTATGTAACTTTCTCTATATTGAAATATACATCAATCGCATTCTATCCTGATTAATAAAAGCTCACGTTAAAATGTAAAAAAAAATATCCTTTATAACTAGTCACAAAGTTTATTAATCTATTTAAATGACTTTTCATTAGTTCATCAGACTTCAAAATTATAATTAATAACTTATAATAAATAACAAAATATTCTTTTTGAGTGCTATACATAATGGTTAACTAGTAATGATGTAATAAATATTTTTAATTACCTGATTGGTGATGCTACACCTTCACAAATCAATACGGCAATCGCTGCATCGACTGCAGAACCATTTTTGTTTTTCAGAAAGTCCAGTCCAATATCAGCGCATTCTGGTACATTTGAAACTACAGCGGCCTAACGAAATGATTATTAGAATTTTTGTTTGTAGATAATATTCAATTTCATAACGTTATCGTCGTTACATAATTATTTTTTAATATAGTTTGATATAATATATCACATAATTCATTATTAATCAAAATGAAATTACTGGTACCTTTTGAAAAGATTTAAGAGGCGAATCACTTATAAATCCAAAACTGTGAGATTTGGAATCGTCTTGTGCGCAGACTGTTGTAGTTATCAACAGCAAAAGTTTAATAATGTTTCTAAAAGTTTATTTGAATTAGTATATGGACATTCAAAATTTATCGGTAATTTCTCCGAAATTATTATTACTCTTTTTGAACAATACATTTGGATATTTAAGTTATTGTAATTCAGAACTTCGGTAATCTTTAGTTTATTATAAAACAAGAATGTACATAAACAAACCTGTTCATTATGACAGCAATTTATAGTCTCAAATAATTCCTCGTTAAAATTAAAAATGACATCTAGTTTTAGGACTTTATCTAATTTCGTACCAAGTAGCTTTTCAAAAATTTTCAGTCGCAGCTCTGTAATTGTAAATATGTTAAAATAATAATATGAATAACAAATGAAGAAAAATGTTTTACTGAGAAATAACAAGAAAAAGCATTTCTTTTTTTTCCCAGACATCGAAAGTGAACCAATTCAAGTCATTGACTAAACTTGACACCACCTAATTACATTAATTTACTTTAAAAAATTTCAACTTATTGAAAGTGATATTCCATACATCCAGTCATCTTATAAATATTGAAAATTAACATTAAAAAAATGCCTTACAAATAATCAAATGACGTAACTTAAATATATCATACACAATAAATTGTATTATTACTTAAAATGAAGTTTCACGTCTTCCGAAATTTGGAACTTTACAATATTACATCTTCATTAGATTTTTTAAAACACACGTTCGTAGCTTTCTCTAACAAAACTATCAATTAAGTAGAACTTTTTCTAAAATATTTTTAGCGAAGAATTCTACTCATAAAATCCATAATCTACATTATTCAAGCTATAAATATTTACAGTTTAATATTACCACATTACTCATTGTCTTTTAGTGCAAATAAGAATATTTTTTACAAGCTCTATGGAAAAAGAGTTGTTCATACTCAGCAGACAAAACTAATTATTTTACAAACAACGAAGAGTTACCTACTAACGTGTTTCCCATTGCACTGAGATTATAAAGTGTTTTCTTCGTCGTCACTTCATATAATACGGGCTATATCGTAGTTAATCATTATTTAACGACGTCTATCTTTTCAAGCTTATAACTAACCGGTGTTAAATTAGGTGAGATCCTAGCTTCAGCAGTTTTCTCAATAAAAAAATTTTCAATTGCTTTTATTCATCTTTTATAAGAATTTTATTTTGACAATAAACATTAGATTTAATTATTCAGTTATTTCAAGTTGAAACCAGAAATATTATTAACACAAATACAATACTACCAAAAAATAAAGTATCATAATAGATGGAAGCGATTTCTTGTATATTTTTATGCAAAAAAAAACAATATCGAAAGTCAATGTCAATCAATCAACAATGTAAATCGGATGCCTAAACACGTGACACTTTCATTGTAAGTTTGAATTTTTAAATATATTGTAGTACGATTCGAAAAGAAGTTGAGAGCTAACAATAGTCATTGATTAATAATTCACTTGTAGTCGAAAATCAATACTGACGAATCAACTTTCGTCAAAAATATTTTCACTGACAAAATAATTTAATTTGTTCAAAGATAGTAAAAATCTTGGCACGTAGAATTTAGAGAAAAGACAAAAGTAAATTTGGTTGAATATAGTAAATCTATAGTATTTATTTAAAATCGGTAAATACTTACGCAAAAAATTGGTTCCTTTACCGGGGTCCTTGGAACCTGAAGGTCGCCTTCCCGAGCAAGAACAAGGCCCACTTGTTGGCTGTTTACGCGCACACGAGTCGAGCAAGACTGAGCCACAAATTGAAAGACTCGATTCAATAAGGAGATTAA
This sequence comes from Phymastichus coffea, assembly GCF_024137745.1. NCBI lineage: Eukaryota > Metazoa > Arthropoda > Insecta > Hymenoptera > Eulophidae > Phymastichus > Phymastichus coffea. Next base: position 1,435,389 of record NW_026706864.1, read on the forward strand.
CTTTCAAAAACAAGAAATCTCATTGGGATAATACCTCTGATCCAACAAAGATATAGACGCCTATAGAAGGACAGAGCTAGAAGGCCAGAACTGTAGCGTGTCCCCACCACCGAATACATATAATAAATAGGGTATAGGGCGCACTAGCGCCTCGCGGTGGCTGGGTTGTACAATATATAAGGAATAGGCGGTTACCTAACCACTTACTAAGGCCCCTATATAAAACCTGTTTTTTTATAAGCGTCTGTTTTCGTCGTCTGACAAGGAGAGTGTCAACTCTTTAGTTCGTTGGTTTATACCTTTCTACCTCTGGGAAAGCTTTTTCCACATAAAAATATGTGAGAAGCTGCGTCTATTCATTCTAACGCTCAACATTTCCATAACCATAGACTATTACCGTTAAATCTGTAAATATATGGTTTTCTTACGATTAAAACCACTTCTAATTTAAGCAAGGCTGCAATCAGATCCTTTCGACGGAATAAAAAATAATTATTAAAAAAATTACACCGATCAAAAATTACGCTGATTTGAAATTAAACCTACGAACATCAATGTTTAGAGGAAAAAATAACTTTAACATATGAAATTGCGAGGATGATATCGGTAGCTAGCTATTTTCTAACAATTCATTGAAATGCATTTTACCGAAAAAAAATGATTAATTAGAATATTAAATTTTATTCTTACGGAAATTTTAACCAGGCTGATCTTGGTTAAAAGATATCCTTTTAAGCGAAAGGATTTAATAACAGCTTTCATTTAGTGAAATTATGAAAACTCGACATTGCTTATATTATAAGCTATTTCTAATATAAAGGAGTCATACATTTTCATATTTGGCAAAAGTAGTCTATATCTATAGAAATATTGAATGTTAGAATGTAAGATTCGTCAAAGTTGTAGGCAAATCGATGAACGAAAGATATGACATTTCTTTTACGAAGGTTCGTAAGTTGTCGAAGATTCTTATATAAAATGCTGATGGGTTGCTGTTTTTAATAAATGCATATAAGAATCATAAGGAATCAAATAGTTGAATACTGGATTGGTAACAGTCGAGAGATAAAGCTTTTTCTGTAATCTCGCTTTTAATATTATATTATATTATACATCCGACGCGACTTCTAAGTTTCCCAGTTTTACGATGCTGTAGTTTAAAATAAATATAGATCTAAGAATATTGACAAAATTATTTTTTATTAAATATTTTATAAAGTAGATACATTTTACCTTTATGATTATTGTCAAAATTAGTTAATATTTTCATAAAAAATATTATAATACATTTTTTTGTATTTAATATGCATTAAAATATAATCTTTTCAATTTCTGATTTCACTATTATATTATAAAACTGTCTATTATCAAACAAATTAGAAGTATTCTGTTAAAATCCAGTTTCATTCTATATTCAAATATATTTAAAAAATATTAATTTATTGAAAACACTGGAAAATAATGTAAAACCGGTTTCGAAGTAACGTCGCAAAAAGGTGTTTTTGTACTTGTGACGTCAAGAGTAGTCTGACTCGTATAAAAATTATTCAATGGAAAAATAAATATTGTCTTTTCACACGTAGGTGTATGTGTAAATAATCAAGCCTACTTAATAATTTTGTTTGAAAAGTGTATATTCTCTTTGTTCAATTTAACATCATTCCAGATAAACACATTCATAAAATCTTACCTTTCTTCTCAAAGTAAAAAAATAATACTTCCTCAGAAATGCATATTGTATAACTTATTCAGATACCAGCATAGTTTTCTTACCGACTATAATTAGCATAAGTAGTTACCAACCCATTTTTATAGGAAGTGGAGTTATTGCCACTACCAGTAAAATATAGGTAACTATGACCATTTAGTGATTTGTGATGTCTCTTGTTTCACGAGGGATAAATGAATGATTTAAATTAATTATATAATTTACATATAACTTATATATATATATATATATATATATAAAAGAATAAATAAATATAAAACTTCAAAATAATGGGCAACAAAAATAACAGAAAAACGAAACTAAAAAATAGATTAAAAAAATCCCTAACTACAGAAATGGAATATAATTGAAAATTAAATTGTAAACAATTAAAACAGTTCATTGAAAATTTATATAGTACATTAGAAGTCCATGAGGATATACATATAGATAATATAGTTTTAGATATAAGGAGTTACATTTGCAAATGGCACATGTAACTTTTATCACAGATCTCATAGAAGAATATCAACATATAATTAAAAAAAAATACAAACAAAAACAACTCAAGATTGGAACATAATTACCAAAATAACAAATGGTATAATAAAAGTACAAACAAATCAAATGTGGAATATCCAGCCAAAAGACAATATTACAAAAAACTTAGACGATTGCAAAAAACCAAATTAAATCGACTTTAAACATTTTAGTTTTTAGTTTGTATTCCAGACCAGCGAACAGGACATCAATTTCCTCTGCTGGGTTGCAATATTATTTGTAACGTACTTGTATATTTATTGCTATTTTGTAATATATATATAGTACTCTGGTTAATAATAAATTTAAAAAATTCTACAATTTATTGTTTGTAAAAAAAAATTATCGTCAAAATTTGTTTGACGATGATGTTTGATTGATGGTGTAGTGATATTCAGTTCTAACAACTTAATCTATCGTTTTTATCTACCTGAAGAAATATGTAGAAAGTGAACCAGGCTAATTCTGACAGAGCGCGACAGCTGAACATACAGAGTAGCCAAAACAATTCACAAGCCTATTTCCTAATGTGTCATGATTTTACTTTTTCATTCATTATTTTACTCCCATTTACCTACTCACTTATCGCATTTGCGCCTATTTAATAACTTAATCTAAAATAAGGTGAAAAATGATGATATCTTATTATTTATACTTATGCTAATAGTTGGTATTATTGAATTGGAAAGTCTATTGTTGGTTTTGGTGAAAACATTCGGTAATGGTTGTACCGGAAAGCACTGATAATATCGAAACTACTAAACTGATCTGTTTCAACATTGAAAATTATTTCTGTTGAAAGCAAGCTTATTTGGATACCAAAGATACAAACACGGCATAAAACAATTATTACAGTTCCTTATGATTTATTCATAAGTCTAACTCTTACACTTGACTGGTTGACAACGTAAATGATGTAGCAGAATCATTCGATGTCAAGAAATATGGGCAGTGCTAGTATCGTTTTTATTTACCGTCAAAACTCTATAATATTTTAAGTTATTATATGATCAGTTTCCTGATACCTTAAACATAATACAGCGATGAATCAATTGACAACAAGCCCATCTAAAATTTCACAAAAGATCAAATAGTTTTTTTATATATATAATTATATACAAAATTTTATATCCATAAAATTGAAATCGGAAAGTCCAGTCCTCTTAGCATAGGACGTACTCGAAGGTCTCGATAATCCGCCACCATAGAATAACATCGTTTTCGGCTGCTACAAAATCCTTCAGGACATTTGGTATAAATGTAAGCAAACTGCCGGAATCAGGTGACAGAACTGAATACACAACCATTTACCCATTTTAGTTACAATTGATAAAGCTCATTTTACTTTAAAAATATTTTCATGAAGGTAACCTAACGAAAAACTATTTATTCTAGCTCGCAAATACTTACCTATAAATACCTGATATATTTTTAAAAGTGATTATACTTCTAAAACTTTTAATTTTTTTCTTTTCTTGATACCTCTTATTGTCCCCTTGAATTTTCTAAAATGTAACTTAGTAGTAACATTGCAAGTTCATAATATTACATTTCGATACTAGTGCGAGAAAGTGATTTAAGCCTTGTGTGGACGTTTGCCAGAAGAGGCCATACGAGGGTAAAATCACCATCTCGCACATGTATCTAAGTTAACTTTTCTATACGTACGCAAGACGAAATTCGAAGCACGCTTGTTTGTTCGAGCATGCACAAATCGAGTTTTCGAGCACGGAGCGTCGAAATAGTATTTAACATTTGAAAAGATATTCACGATTCTAAATATCATCGTTAATTAAAATAGATAAAAGGAGAGCCGATACTCTTTAGTATACATAAAAATATTAAGTACGAAAATATTTTCAACGTAAAAATCTTATCATGACAATTAAAAATGTAAATGTTTTCTTGAAATTCTTCATTCAAGCCAATGACTAAAGCGTAACTGCTACGTTAGTATTGAGTAGTAACGAGAAGAGCGCTTACGTATGTGTTCACAATCATGCTTGTATCGCGTGTGCTCGTATTTCGAAGAAATAGAAACGAGGGATTTTTCCGATCTGCTGATGTCAAGGTTTATGTTTTATATTCATGGAAATCTTAAATCACTGAAGATTTCAATGTATATTCATGAAAGTATTAAATCACTGTAGATTTAATCAAGATTATATTTCATTTGACTCAGAAACACTTGATTATCATATTTTCAAGATTTAGCCAATTTTATTTTGCAAAAAAGCTCAGGTACATCGATTGAACTAATTTTATAAAAGTAGGAAAGTAGTCACTTTATTCTTGGCTATGCTGATTTTTTTCTTATTTTTATTGGAGTCGCAGTGCGGTAAAATATGAATTTCCTCGATCCTATATTCTGACATTCCTTATTTTTTTCGTTCATTAATTGACTATGATATTGACTAAGACAATCATTGGTATTGGAGGCAATCGGACAAATGGAATAATATTCTTTAATGAATATATTCTTTATTTGAATTTTGCATCAGATATAAATGATTAAGACAGGTAAAAAAACAGTCTGTGGAAACAATAGGAGCCCGGCAATTAGTGAAAGCAAAAAACTGCGCACACTATACATAATACCGATTGAAAAAAAAGTTGAGTAACATTCACTTGGAAAACGTCACTTGTCGGATCTAGCAAAAACAGCCAAATCGAGCGACAAACGATCAACTCGTCTAGGGGTGATATTAGTCAAAATATTTGTTTAGGAAAGCGTCAAATCATCGTAGTTTTGCGCGCTTCGAGAGCAGTGCTTTCTCAGCAGGTGTCGCGGCTTTTAAAAATCGACTATAGACGCAAGGGCAACAGTCACCGTTACGCTGCGGTGACTAATCGCGTAGAAACAATAAACTGTCCGCGCTGGGAAAACGTAATACCGGGTGAGTTTTTCTAACCAAGGCGCTCGTCTATCGTCGGTGAATTTGGCGTTGTTCGCGTGATGCATCTACAAATGACTCGTTCAGAAATGGATAAGAAACCGGTATACAAACTGTATGCAAAATAGGCAGAAAAACGTAATCTACTTTGAATTAGAATTTTGTAGTAGCAACACAGAAGATGCACACTGTAGGCTCCCTCGCTCATGGCAGATTTATTTAGCTCGCATGCACACTTACTTATGAATGAAGATATATCACTCCTTGGAAAAGACTCGTAAATTATACGGTCGCGCGCTCGAGCAGCGCGCAAATCTTCGTTGTTTGCCGCCTCCTTCTCGCATTTCTCGCTCTCGTGATAGTATAAGCCGTCGCGTCGTATAGCAGTTGCCCAAAAATCACGCGAACCGCTCGATTGTACCGAATCAATCATAGCGGGTGCGCGTCTGCAAATAAATTTCGTAACGACCGCACATAGCATTACACTTTCGCCGATACACTTCATAACTCACGAGCACCTTGCGAATAGGTCGTAGCATAGGCACCCCGCAGTGAGTCGATCGCCCAAAAAAGAAGATTCTCAAGTGCCTTTCACATATGCACCCGGGTGGGCCTGAGTTCACGCCTATCGCTCGTAAATAAGATAAGCCGTGAAAGAATCCGTCCATTCGTTTCACAAGTGAAAGAGAGAGACTTGCCAATGGATGCGTCTCACGCACGCACTGCATATATCTAAATGTATTTGAATATGTTTGTACTCGCGCTGCCCGTAATTTGTTTCTTCGTATTGCGATTTTCAGAATCGAACTGTCGCAGGATTTATGGTTTTTAATCATACAAATATCTATCAATTTGTGTAAACTATCTTCGAACGAAATAAAAGAAACGATGCTTTTATAGTTCGAGTCAGCTCATCAAATGTTTTATTTCTAGCAATCATAATTTTTTTATCAAAGCAATGAATTTACCTTCCGATAAATTAATGTTCAAAGTATATGGAAAATTGCAAATGAGTAATGTCTAAAATAATATTTCAGATAAGTAAAGCTATGATAAACGGCATTAAATTAAAACTAACAACTTCCGTTAGTGAAATCGATGCAATAATCGTTCATTAACTTTCGATGATTCTCACATAAAATATTGGTCAATTAAAACATGATAAATTTACAATCCAACAAAACTCTGACGACGACAACGACAAACAAAAATCAAGCGATCCCAAGCAATAAACATCGCGCACGAGTTCTTCGCATATAATTCATCGAACACTTTTCAATTAGAAGCCTTGGCAGGTATATCGACGGACGTTATAGAACATCATCTTGCCTTCTCGCAGAGCCCGCGCCATGGATTGATTTACGGACTGTTAAGCGTCCGCGCGATGTATTTATATTCGGGCCAACTCGAGTGTAATATCTCCAGCCGTAAATATAAAATCGCGCGCCCGCGGACATTGTGCAGCTTTGGCGCCCAGGCAGAAAATAGATTTTCGACACCACTTCAAGTACTCGGTTCTTACAACTATGCGGTAGGTGCTCCGCATTTTTAGATCTTATCGAACAAAGTTGAATGCCAATTTGAAGAATTTTTCGCATCGTTCGTCAATATGTGCGTCCATTCATTCACCTCGAAGAAAGAAACAGTTGATTTATCGAATATGAAATATGTGAGATAACACTCGACATATACATCTCTTCCGCATACGTTGAATAATTTAAAAACCAATATAATCGAAAATCACGGGCGAACAGTCTTCTACAACAGAGAGGAAGGGAGAAAAAATAAATATGTAAATATTTGTCATCTTCTATTTATTGGTCGTCTCTCAAAGTCGTTTCAATATACCATGTAGCTGTAACAAACGCTGTCGTAGCGCATCTTTGGGAAAGTTAGAGCATCGTGGACTTGATTAATAAGTAGCCCATACGCAAGAGTACAGGAACCTTGTCGCACCAACCTGTCGACGCAAATGTTTCAAGAACGATTCTCTCGTGGGATTTCATAATTATCATAAGAGAACACCACGAAATGGCTTGTCAAAAATTGATAAGTCAACATTCGAAAGTATCTTGGCATATTTTTTTATTCATCGATACACGGTGACAGCTATTACTTTATGAATCGACATCAATAATATCGTATTAATTTTGTATAATCTCAGATCGCCAGTTAATTAAAAATACACGCATTGCAATTTCGCGATGATAAATTTTCGGGAAAAAAGAAGATAGAATAGTGTCGTCTGTTTGCATTTAGATCTCTGAATAAAATCTCACCATTTCAATAACTTGCCACAACAAGATCGAGGAGCGCTGTGTCAATGTTAAACAATAATCTTGCTCACTAAATCGATACAGATCACTCGCTGAGGACCAAACAATGACTACAGGCAGGATCCCGTGAGAAAAGGAAGAAGCGACCGAACGCGCCAAAGAAGAAGAAGAAGAGCGAAAGAAAAAAGAGAAAGCTCGGCGCGTCGAGTGTCATAATGATAAGGGGGCCCCCGGGAGACGAGATAATTCGTGCAGGTAGCGCAGATGGAGTCGGCAAGATACAGGGGCGCCGCCGCCGCCAGCTCGACGATACTAGACGTGGGTCATTATTAATGAATCGGTCGAAAAGTCAGTCGCCTGTCAACGCGCTTTGATTCTCTTCGCGATTGTCGTCGTGCTGATGATGGAAGGGTTATGGATTTTTAAAAATCACATAGTTATTCTTGATTTCTAATTTGCTTCTTTTTCGCGGACATCTGTCGTTGGAACAGCTTCGTACGTCAGTGGTCTGTCATTTCTTCCCGTTCGTCGACGCTGCCGTTTTCATTTTTTTCTCCATTTTTCGCTGGCTCGATCGTCGCTAAATTTAGTTCCTCGCGCAGCTTTGCAAAGAAAGCAAAAGCGCGGAGTAGTTGGAGCGCAACGCACAATCATACATGTCGCGTACCGGCTTCCGATTACATTCGCCGATGAAACGTCAGAGCTGTGCGTGCGGATGGCTAATTCGACGTTTATTCGTCAAAAAGGCAAGCGCGGCGCGTGTGCCGCTTGATTGATGAAATGATTTTGTCCGTAACACGAGAGCGTAAGCAGATTACGCGCATGGATTGCCGTCTGCTATTCTCTCTCGCTCTCTCTCTTTTTGCGATGGATTGGCTAGATGAAAAAAAAAATCGCAACAAAAGCCCATTGTGATGGGAATGATTTGTTTTGCTCGGCATATCGAGCTTGTTAAAATTGACTTTTGTCATCGAGAGAGAAATGTAGTGCACTCTAAAGGAATCTATTTTATTTTAAAAATCCTCTTGTTCAATGGTATATGTCGCTAGCAGCTCTGGAATCTTCTTCTAATTGCTCGCAATTATAAATAAAAAAAAGAAAATCCCTTTATTTTTCAACGTATATATGAAACCTTGCATATCTCTCTCTCTCTCTCTCTCTCTCTCTCTCTCTCTCGGGCGTCATCATTAAAATGTTATATGTTTGAGAAACGCGACAATCCGCGCGGGCGTCACTCGAATCGCGCTTAATTAAAAGGCCTCGAGCTTTCTTCTGTCACACCCCTCATAATCCGCTTGCGACACGCGTCAGCCTATACTTGGAGAACTATTACAGGACTAGAGGGTGTAATTTATAATTTTACGAACAGTTGCAAGGTATTCGGAAGGAAATTTGTTTTAAAAAAATAACATCACTTTATTACAAGCGAATTCCAGTTTCGTTTAGTCAAAACATGTAAGCCAGGCTTGCCGCAGAAATCAATTTCCAATAAAAGTCACAATAACATCTCTGTAAAACGGTGAATAGCCCATATATGGACAAACAATTTTGAGCTCAGTGCAAACTCTTACGATTCAGATAAAGAATGAAAGAGACGCGAGATTGAGTTATCAAAAGAACTCGCGATGCGCGGAAAAGAAGAAAGCAGCAACGTTTCACGCTCGTTAGGCCGAATAGTCAAGAGAGAAGTGACCACTCTCTCTCTCTCTCTCTCTCTCTCTCTCTCTTTTGTGCTGTCGACGTCGCACGTGGCGCACGTGTCGGTAAGAGGATATCCGTCGATCGGGTCAGCCCATTGAAGCAGTCATATAGCATCTCAGGTGCCCCCGCGTATGCGCCCTTTAATCCGCGCGAATAAAGGGAGAAAAAGAAACTCGTGTGTGCCCTCCGGCTCTCTTCACCCGTTTAGTTTTGTTTTTTTCTTTTTCATTCGTTCGACGTCGGATTTTTTTATTTTTCGCATAATGTACCGGCGCTTTGCGCGCAGAGAATTGTTGCGAGCGACACAACTGATAGATATACACATTGAAAAATTTTATGTTTGAATGATTGGCAATCTAAACTACAAAATAAACCATCGATAGTTGTAGAATTAAATTTCGATAGAAAAATTTACTGATGGAAATTCTCGAAAACTTTCAAAACCAAAATGCTTTCTTATAAAGTTTTAGAACTTTGACAAATATGCGTTGTTTTCTTTTCAATATTCATTTTGAACACATTTTTGCAGAAATATCTTTGATTGGCTCATCTCGAAAAAACTAATCAACCATTCGTATTCTTAAAATGGTATAGTAATATTGTGTTAACAATATCAGAAAATCTCGTTTTCCTTATTTCCTCAGAACGCACGTGCTTTCATGCATCGTGTGATTTATTCATGATGAAGCAAATATGTATAATTTAAAGATGCGTGAATATAAGATTTTTGAATAGTAAAATAAACTTTTTTTCACACAAAATTTTATTTTTACTTTTGGAATTATATAAAATTACCTTTGATAAAATAATATTTTCCTCGGACTGAGGAAAGAAAGTAGCTCGAAGATTACTGGTTTTGGTTAGAATTGGATCAAGGTAAAAGTAGGTACAAGAAAATTGACGGCAAAATTGTAATGCTTATTTTGAATTCACCGAGGTCTTTGTCTGTATATGCTAGTGCCGGAAAGAGCACTCTAAAGAAAATCGAATAAAAAAAAACATTAGCGCGTATATTAAGCAACTTGACTTTTCTAAATTATACGGAGACTGCAATTTTAATCATAAAGAAATTTAAAAAATCATAAAAATAAAACAATAAATTTAATTGAAATTTCTATCGATAGGCCAACAGTAGTAGCTCACTCATCACAATCGTACTGTCAAAATTTAATTTTTCAACATTTCAATGTGCATTTCAATTATTTTACAGTTTTTGGTAACTTGTCGAAAGTGCGTGCATTCGAATAGAAAGTAAAACACGAGACCGCAGTACAATAAAAGTATCCAAACGAACAAGTAGTAAGACAAACAACGTAAGCATGCTAGCAGATGAAATAAAGAGTGCAATACTTAAAATCAAGTTAAATTGAAGGTGTGATAACATTTTAGCAGAGCGACATCAATACAGCTAAAAGGTATTATACAAAATGAAGTTTACAAAATTAAGTGCTATAAATAAGAGGTACGTTGAAAATGAAGTGATGCTCGATTAAGACATGATTGTATACGAAGCGAGAAAATTACTCAAAGGCGACAGAGTTATCCTCGACCCTGGCTGTCAACGTGGAAGCGTCGAATAGAGAGACTCGTAAAAATTAATTAAATGTTGGACAGAAAATATCGGGTGTAATCCGCGAATAAGCGTAAACCAATATCTTACTTATTGCACACGAATGTCCGCACGGTATGAAAAAAAGCTATAATATCACTGTACAATAAAGATTTCCACTATAATCCACAATTGACGCTCGTTCTATAATATACACATATAATCATCTAAATTTGCGTCTGACGACAGAAAAACAAAATCAAGTATAATAACAAGGAAAGTCCTCTTGGCAGTCGTCCGTAAAAAGGTAAAGAAAAAGTCGTCGTGGGGTAATCACCGACATGAAGCTTAATTCTTACGAGAATGAGAGAAGCGCGCGCAGGTGCTTTAGTGCGTATATAACCATACGAACTGGAATGTATATCGAGTTTGGAATTCCTGACGTTTTCTCTCAATCGACGAAGAAGCGGCACGTTCTCTGTGAGGCCAAAGCCGGCAGTCGCGGCGCATGCATGCAGATCATCTTATGGCTCTTCTGAGGGAGATAATATCCTCTCGGTGCACGTGCATTAGCTGCTTTATATATGCATAACCCCCCTCCCCCTCTCTATTCCACGTTAATGCAAACTTGGAAAATTGTTGTTGCAAAGACGGGAAGGATGTGTAATGTAATTTTTCGTTTGGTCTTGAGTAAATTATATCTGCTCTCAATCTGAAAGTTCCATATGAAAATTGGTCAAACCTGCAAATAAGTGGTAAATAAGAGTGACGACTATTTGTCGCAATAAAAAAGACAAAAGAAATCGAGCTTGCTCGAGAAAAAAGCAAATGTTGACGTGTCTTGTTCACCGGCCAAGTTGAAAAAAAGAAAAAAAGGCACGAACAGCGAGGATAGCAGTGAAGTGCATCTGAACGACATACCTCTAGCAAGCTCGCGGCATATGCACAGCCGCGTATAAAGCGACGCGATAATAGCTTCTCTCCGCGCATGAGCTTCGAATGATAAAAGGAAATACTCATGAAGGTATACATACAATCGTGAGAGATGCTCTCATCGAGGGAAAAAGGGTTTATCGAGCTCTGCAGAGTAAACAGCGATTCTTATTCGACGGCGGCGGCCCTTTTAGTTTTGCCGGTGTGCGTCTTCATAACGGAGTCAGCTCTCTCTCTCTCTCTCTCTCTCTCTCTCTCTCTCTCTTTCCATTCCGATTTGCCTGATCCACCAGCGATTTTGCACTCTCTGCAGCAGCGAAAACGAGTTTTTGCCTATGTAAACCGCCGCCGACGGTATTCATGCGCTATTTTCAAACTTGATATTGTATAAGTTTATGGAGATAATATGCATTTGGTCGATGATGATATTCAGTTGAATTCATAAATTTTCGCTGTCTTTTGTCAAATGCTACTTTTTCAATCGAAGTATACATACGACATTATGTTTGTTACAAGTTTTTAGATCATCGAATTGTTCATATGCAAAGTCCTTCGTATAAGATTGTGTACAAATACATTCAAAATCATTACATACTATAACCAATGAAGAAATTTTTAAAATATTAACGCCTATTCCTTTGAACTCTTCAATATTATTTATTTCGATAGGTTGTTTTCATTTAGAAAAATTACAATAAACGGAAATGTAAAAAATTAAAATAACAACGAAATGATAAAGCACAATTTCGATTTCAAAATCATATGTGTAGATTATAATCCTCAAAAAATTTAAGAAAAGGATGTGTTTTACTCTAAAAAGATATAATATAGACATTTTTAAATATTGAATTTTCGTCATAAATAGCATATAAATAAAATCAGAGCTTGCATTAGCCAAGAAAATAACACAGTAAATATTGTCAATTATGCCGTAAATTTCACTACAAACATCGTCTGTTTGAAGCGAGTTTTGCATTTCGCAAGTCCATTGAAGGGCAGTTCGTATTGAAAGGCTCAAGAGAAAAACTGTTGTTTCCTTACAAGCCGACAGTAAAATCCCTCGAAGAGAATTTTTGAAGAAGAGAGAGATACGACACCTCACCTCATGCTGTTCGCTGGCTGATCGCAAGACATGGTCGACGACAATTGACCGTTCACGCCGAAACGTGCTCCATTGAGTACTCGTTTCATTCATCGTCGCCTCGCGGGGCATCGAGTGGTCGAAAAACATGAAACTGGATTAGCAGTGAGCGCAGCTTACCGAAAGCATTATCTCGTCCACGCTGAGAGGAAATTCATAATCCAGCCAAACAGTCGGCTCCTTCCGTTCGGCATACAAACTGACCACAACTGCCAACACTTCTCTTACAATACTCGGACCTTCCGCGGAAGTGGGAATAGGCTCTCGGTAAAGATAAAAATTATGCTACCTGGTGGTCAGAACGATCGATCGATTTTCTCCTTGAGATAAGCGTAGGATTGAGGCGGGACAGATTCGATTAGTCGGTCTTTTGTACCGGCCTGACCTCGTTTAACGTAATCCCATGCAGGAGCCAGCAGTTTTTTGATTTCTTAATCTTCAGGATGCTAACGATTGCTTTTTCAGATTTCTTCTTTTTCTTCACCGCCAAAGATCTGTTTAGATTTCTATCTGATGGCGCTAACTGCAGTTGTATTTAGTCGTATTCAAGATTACAGAATTGTTTTGCTCGCAGGAATCACGCTTAAGAGCAGTTTGTTTCAATGAAATTTTCAGATGGAAATAACAAACGAATGTAATCGTAAAGCTCTTTACGGATTGGCAATTTATAAGTGACAAGAAATACAAATTTTTATGCGAAGCCAAATCCTCGAGAAGCTCATTTTTTAAGCGTAAAATGCATTAGTAAATCGAGAAAAACCTTTTACAAAAGGCGTTAGTCCTAAAGCCTACAGGCCACATTAATTTATAAAATTCCATTCCTCTCTTCGACCCAATATACAAGATCATGAGCAATCATTTATGCCCTTGCAATCCGAATATCTGGAGAAACATAAATTTACCTTCGCTGATCATAGATCCATCGATTTTCTCCGCTACAGCATGTGGTTGGGAAGAGAACAAAAGCCCCGGACGAAGAAGAGCGTTGGTCCCTCAAAATATATAATAGATTCTTGAAAAGCCGGTCAGTGGGTCTTAGGTCCCGCGTAGCCGCAGCCGTTTGGCACTTATTGTCGGCTACGGCTTCACAACGCGCGCAGGCTGCGCTGTGGAACGTGCGCGCGCCCCTCTTTTTTTGGCTTTTCTTCCGCCCGCACGAGCCACTTCTCAGCTGCAAAGCCGGACAATGCTAAACGACTCGTAATAGTGCCTGTGGGGAGCCTTGCCGATGTCTGCTGTGGCACCCAAATTTTTCCTGTTTTTACCGTGGAAAGGATGATATTTAGGGGTGGTTTTTGTGTGTTTAGGGCGCTGTTCTCGCTCTAGTTAAGAGTCGAACGTTTTCAGGGACCTTATTTCACGGCGCTTGTCTATTATGTAAATGCATGGAAATAGTTTTCAATTCGTACATCACTGGGTTGTTTATAAATAATTAGATAATCTACAAGACCAAAATCATCAATAATTTGATAATTGACGATGCGATGCGTATTATCCGCATAAGCTACGGCAAAAACTTTACGTTAGGATAAAAAGAATGTTTAAAGAACATGAATTTCCGTTAAGATGGATATTACAAGCAATCGTCCCGAAATTTCAACACGGAGCACACCACCAGAAAACCATCAGTATTTGAATTATTCAATCAACCCCATCGAGGAGAGAGAAAAACCTACTATTACACTCGCGTCACGCTCGGGCAAGAAAAAACCATCTCCTCTCCAAGTTTTTCTCGCGCTGCTCGGCGGCTGTCACGTTGGTTGGCTTGCGCGAGAGACATTATTCAACGACCGACGAGCGCCGCGCGCGCGCGCGCGCGGCTTTCTCCCTCTTGAAAGAGAGAGATGAATTGCGGTATTACAGCGGCGCGGTGTCCCGCAAACGAGTATCGGCGGAGAGCGCTCATGCGGACCGCCGACATCCGGCCATGGGTTTCAAGCCTTTTTTTTCCAAGCCGGAGCTCGCGCCAGAGCGGTTTTTGCTTTTTCGAACGACACCAAAGTCGATATTGCGCACCGAGGGATCGTCGATTTGTTTGTTCTTCGCGGGCATCTATTTGTTGGTTCAATTATATCGGGGCTCTCGTGTTATTTCTGTTGATCGGCCATTCTTGGAGCTGACTTTCTACTCCGACGTTGTTTGCAACGGTGGATTTTGTAGGGCTCCTTTTGTCGAAGAAACATTAGGAATAAGATGGAACATCTTCCAAAGAGACACGATATACTTAGAAATTTGTCCGTGTCTCAAATTAGAAATGGGCTAACAATATGAAACAGCTAACAACTTGTGTCTTTATGTAGAATGCAGGCACACATTTCAAAAACCATACATCTATGATGAAAAAGAAGAACATGTAGAAATTAACCCACGCGTTAAACAATGCTCACATTAATCCAGTAGCCTCGATACACAAATACATTCACTACACCTCACCCTTAATGCTCACAGTATTCGATGTATTTATACTATTAAAGGATTCCATACAAATATTCTTATGGAAATTCGAATGTCTGAATTCGATATATCGTATAACATGAAATTTGGATTTTCGTCTTGAATAGAACCAAAAAAACTCGAAGATCGACAGGAGCGCGAAACATGCCTATGATAGCTTACAACTTTGGCTGCTTGATTAGTGGATTAACTCACGGATCCAAAATATCAATGCAGTAACAACACACGGAGCAGTGCGGGCGAGCATTCGGACGAATTGCAGGCGCGCGTGAGCATCCGCCAATACAACTGATGAAGCTTACAAACGAGGATAGACTCTGGACTGTATAGGCGCGGTCGTTGTTTTTCTTGTTGTTTCGACTGAGCCGACGCGCGCGAGACGGTCGCTTGGTGCTGACGCGGGCGAGGCATGACGAATGCTCCCAACGATCGCAGTGCAACCCCATCGGCCAGCCACTGATCAGGCGGCGCGAAACTGAAAACAATTCGGTCGCGCTCTCAAAAAGAAAACGAAAATGCCGGGGAAAAGTCAATCTCCAGCTGTCGGCAATTCCTCCGCGCGCAACATCATCCCTCGACTCTCCCTCTATCCGAGGCGCTTTCACCTCGTCACTTATAATATCTAGTTGTCTTATTTCCCCCGCGCTCGGCGGACATCCACACACACGCTGGCGCGCGCGCGCGTCCCGATATCGGTATCCCCTTACCGTCTGGCAAAGGCCAAGTGGGCGGGACCCCGGGCGTCATAGTGGGGATGCGAGATCGACGCTCCACCCACCTGGCGCAGTCCGTGAAAGCTGACGTCCACGAGGTGTCGTTAGCGTCGCGTCGAAGGAGTTTCTTCCGAGGCTTCGCCCGGGCGTCCGGGCAGTGTTAGCTCTCACTCAGCCTCGCGGTTTCGCAGCGCGCGGGGCTTGAAGAGAGAGAGAGAGAGAGAGAGAGAGAGCCGACGACGACCAGTGCGTATCCGAGAGTTCTGCTGCTGTTTGTGTACGTACGCACAGGCACACGCACACTATAGCGATTCAGTGATGACGTTCCGCGGTGTGTAGTAACCATCGAAATGCAGTGAGTTGTGTCGTGCCGAGAGACATGAGATTGTGCTTTACATAGTCGCGGAGCAATAAGAGCCAGTCATACCTGGCGTCGGTTCGAAGTTGGAGCGTCGTTGCCAGCCTCGCCGGCGCAACAACATCCTCGTCGTCGTCGTCGTCGTCGTCGTCGTCGTCAGTGGCCGCGACTGCTGGCCCAAGCGTCCGAGCAGCCAACCTGATGGGAGTTTATGAGGAGCGCGCCCCTCCTAACACCGGCATGCACTGGGTGAGTTTCTTACCTCGTCCATTTGTCGCGTTGCACGTTTGCGCGCGCGCGACCAGCGCCAATTTCCTCTCGCCGAATGCAGCGTTGACCGTTCCCACGCGGCAATCCTTCGATCGTACAGATGCATTTTTATTTCTCTTCCCACTTCGTTGTCGAGTCGGTTGACTCACTCCGTCGTGATCTTCAATTACAAATCAATATTATACATTTGGTAGTAAAAACGAAGATTGAATCGTTACACGAGTGGACGAGAAAAAAGAGAAGCCCGTAAACGTTAGACTTGCATTCGATGTATATTAATGCCGTTCAATTTATATTGCACGGTTAGTGCAAGTGTGTGTCCGCGTGGCACGGTCATCGTGATAGAATCGCGCAGGTGCAGCAGCTGACGACGGCGACGACCACGAGTGCATGTGTGTACGTGCTTAATTCGAAAATGCTGTGCTCTACTTCTTTCTCTCCTTGCGTGTTGCGAGAAAAATGATCGTCCCTTTATTTATTTTTTTTTTTTTCGAGTTTGCGTACGTGCGAAAAAGCTCGCGCGCAATCTCAAGCGAGGAAAAACAAGATTCACGAATAATCGGCAACAAATGTGACACGGATCAACGAAAAAACCGTGGACTTAGTCCCCTTTATGTACACGAATAAACAACAATCTCCCGTAGTGTTTCGTATAATCGCGCTGTCTCTCTCTCTCTCTCTCTCTCTCTTCGGTCAATTTGAAGTCGATTAGTCTCTCTCCAGCTGATAAGACGACGGCGCGGCGCGTGCCCTCCTTGAACTCCCGGCGATCAAAAAAAAATCTTGGATGCATATATATGAGTGTGTGTGTGCACAGACTCGACGAAAGCGTCTAGAAATCCGCGTGTGACAAAATACTTGTCAATGGACGAGGCTTATATACACTCGCGCGTTTTCGCGATGGGCATGTGGCCAAGCTATTTCGAAGATAGCCCCGATAAATCTCTTTTCTATTCTCGTATTAGCGGCGATACTTTAAAAACGATTACCGCAAAATTGTCGCTCTGGCAAGTATAAAGCGAGCCACTCTCTCGTTCAACCGGAGCGAGAAAAAAAAGAAGCAGAAGAAGAGAAGAAGCAGCGCGATAGAGAGCGGAGAGTCTGCCGGCGATAGCTGCGCGGCCTGCTTGATTTATTGGTCCGACCGAGATATCCGTCGTCCCGCGAGAAAAGACCGCGGCTGAGAATTATGAGTTTCTTTTTTCCTTTTTGCAAAAGGGTCATCGAATTGTGTGCATTATTACTACGAGGTTTTTTTTGGAAAACATTTCGAAATTGAGAATAGGCCCCGATAAACCTTTGGCGAAAACATTCAAGTCTTATCGGAGAGCCATGTTTTCCTTTATTTACATTTTTGTTTGCTGCTATAAATAAAATTTTGTTGCGCGAAAGTAAAAAGCACAGCGCAACACTCAAAAGTCAAAACAAAATGCGTATAATCGCGAAAGTCTCGCGACACGAGATTCTTTCCATCTCTACTCACATGCTGCTTCATCAATTAATCGAAAGCTTTTCCAATTAAAATGCTGCAAAATTCTCTTTGTACGATGCGATACTTCAGAAATTGATCGCTTAAAATTAATTTATTGCTTCCGAGTCATCGTGAAAGAGAGACTAGCGAGCGACGACGATTCGCTGAAGATATTCGGAAAGATGAGGATCGAAAAAACTGCTAGATGCCTGTGTGTTAAAGTTGAAATCCAGAAAACCGCAAGCAAGTAAGTAAAGATCGCGGTTAGGCAGTCAAGCACCAAACGATACGCTTCTATCTATACTGTGTATGCGAGCTTGATCGTAGATAATGATGCTCTGGTTGAAGCCATACGATGAATATATCGAGGTGTTTTATACGAATTCGACATTCACATCTAAGCGCCTAGTTTGAAATCGAGGGCTGCCACGTTAATAGAACACACTTACGCAAAAGCTTAATTGACTAATAGCACCTGCCGGCGTTTTGATAAGCGTCGCTAAAACGTCAAACAATGTACGTGCTGCGCGCGCGCGTACATGTACACTAACATGCTCGGCGTATCCGCCGCCGGCACGAAAGTTGACACGCGAAAATTTCTCGCGTGACTGTTTCTCTATTCGCCTTTTTATTCTTTCACATTATTTATCACCGTGCGAATATCCCCCTGGCCGCACAATGACTATTATACGAATCAAGATTTTATGAGTTACGACTCTATTATATGCTGTCACTCCATTTTTCACTT
Source organism: Phymastichus coffea (assembly GCF_024137745.1). Classification (NCBI taxonomy): domain Eukaryota; kingdom Metazoa; phylum Arthropoda; class Insecta; order Hymenoptera; family Eulophidae; genus Phymastichus; species Phymastichus coffea. The sequence continues at coordinate 1,454,145 of NW_026706864.1, forward strand.
GCGACTACGGCACAATTGAAGATATGCACGAGCGAGGTGCTCCGTGGACTGATAGTGTTTTTGTTCGCTCGTTGAGATACGCGCGAGATGGTGGATTTAGTGACTATACCGAACGAGCAACGTGGCAATGTCAATGCCACTTCCGTCGTCGCTGAAAAGTTCGTTGGCGCGGCGAAGGTAAAAATCGACTTTCTTGCGCAGACGACGAAAAATTGCGGATAGAAGAAAAAGGCGCAGACTACGTTTCTCGCAAATGAGGAATGTCACCGCGAAATGGATCTGGCCGTCTTCTCGTCGGGATGAAAAAAAAGAGAGAAAGAGAGAAAGAGAGAACCGATCTGGCGCGATCCAACGAAGCCGGTAATGCAATTAGAGTTGTTGGAAATTCGCTCGAGTTCTCGCGCGACGGGAAAACGCCTCTCTGGCTGTCCTTAAGAAAAGTCGCGTGTTGTGTGGATTGCGGCTCGCACGCTGTGCATACGTGTGTTTCGACTGGGAAGTAGGTTGCGCTTGTAGAAAAGCTTCTGTTCGTTACCAAATTCGTATTCCGAATAGTCGAAATTCTATACGAGTACTATAAAAATTTTCAGAGGGAATGTTACGACTGCAACACATTCCAGAACCAACAGCTATCATAAATAACGCGTTGAAAACCATGGAATGGCAGTGATATTCACTTTCATCCTTATCCGCAGTAAAATTTTCAATTTTGATCTTGCCGGCGGTGAAAAGCAGAGAAAAAGAACCAAGTTTGATATAATTTACGACTCTCGTTTATGAATAATTCATATACAAATAAATATAGGAACGGAAGACTATATTAAAAGTCAGGAATAAGAATCGAAATGCATATAGCGATTATTACGAGCGCTGGCCGCCTGCCGCCGCCGCCGAAGTAAAAGAGGATGCCGGCGACTGGCGCCGCTCTTCTCGCGCTCGTAAAGGTGTCTGCACAAGCCCATCTCTCCTTTGATAATCATTCTCGAGTGTATACGCGCGCATACTCAAGGTTAAACTATGTCAGATTTCCATGTTGCAATTTTCAAGTGCGAGAGAGAGACGAGCAATTGATAACGCATTCAAAGCGCGTACGAGCGGACGGTGTGCGCGCGTGTGGTGCTAGCTTTGAGATTCAATTTTTTCTTCTTCATTTTGCAGACTTTCTTTTAGCTGCATGGATCGTTATAATTTATTACGAAAAAAATTTGCATTTTATTACATTTCTTAGCAATTTTTCCAATGGAAACTTCAACGAAGATACTCGATGAATCAAGAATTGGTTTTTTATTGAGAAAAATAAATATTTATATGCATCTGAGAAGTTCTTTTACTGTTCGTTATCGAGAGTGAGCATTCCCTATTTTTCCTTTGTTCAGAAGTGTATAATATCACATATTTTAAGTGATCAATTGAAGCAGTAACTATCGAATACAAATTTTATAGCTGACAATTGTTCAGATGCCTTCAAAATATGCTTCGAGATATCTTCCTCATTTTTCGTCATTCCCGTATCCACAAAGAACAATAAATTCGAAAGCGCTTTAAAACAACTTACACTGACCGCGTGCAGAAACACATGAATCATTAATCACTACATATGAAAAATTCTGAAGCGACCTTAAGAATAAGAACAAGAAGAAGAGAAGCGCGTCGTCGTCGTCCGGCGGCCTTCGAGTAGGTTGCACACACGTACACACACAGCAGCGATGATTCTCAAAATTTACACATCTTTAATGCCCCCCCCCCCCCCGCTCGCCCTTCGCGGCACCCGAACCGCGAATAAAAAGATATGAATGTATATGACTTCTATTATTTTATCTTCTACAGCGGTTCATAAATTCGTATGATTTTTTTTCATCTTGCTCTGGTGGCTAATATTGACGACATACGTCGAATTAATTAAACAAACATACATGCGATTAAAAACAACGTCAACAAGCTTATATACGCCATGAAAAAAAATCGACACAAATATATATATGTATATGTGCAACTTGCGAATATCGCATGTAATTGCAGTGTTTTTCTTTGAATAATTATTTAATGAATTTATCGTGTTTTGCAAGCTGTAAATTTTACACGAAATAAAACCTTCAAGGATCGAAGCTCGTGCGAATTGCAATTAAACATCGCGTACGTGCGCGCGCGGGATGAGTAAATTGCGTAAGTGCGCGCGCCCTTTAATTGGACCCATATACGCGACAAGAGAGAAGCAGCCTGGAGTTGTACTACTAGTCGACTTTAAAATACGAGCGACTAAAGAGACGCTTCGAGAAGTGCGTGCATGAAGAAAACAAAGAATTGGATTGTCTTATCGAAGTTTGTGTAGGACGTGATCCTTTTGAATGTGTTGCAAAAGTTTGAGCTTTTAACACCTGGCAGTTCGTCGAAAATGCAGATGACGAATCGTGCATGTAGCTGAAAGTATTTGCAAAAGACTAAATTTGAATTTGTTACAGAAAGTAAAAACTATTTTAGTAATATTATGTCAGTTGAATATCAGTTCACACGCACTATATATACGCGACTTACATCTCTTATCTCTAAAACGCCACGTTTCTCTCTCTCTCTCTCTCTCTCTCTCTCTCTCTCTCTCTCTCTCTATATATATATATATATATATATCGTTCGATAAAACGGCGTATATATTGTAAGCATGTTTGTCAAACATTACATTTTAATTTAGCCTCCGTGAAGAGAAAAAATGGACATCGCTAAGCCTCGAGTATAAAACTATCCTCAACTCCCTGTGTACATAACAAAAGTGTACTCGCGATAAATTCCAAAAGCTAGTGCATGATTCTCTTTCGGGGCGACAAGGCGACACGCGAACGCTCTCCGGCAGCAGCACCTTAATTCAATTGCCTTTAAGGAAGAGAAAAAAATCGAATAAAATGGACAAGTACAAAATCGGCGCTTTCGGTCGCGCATGTCGAAAGCGTAATTCATTTCCTTTAGGGAAAGGAGGGAGAGAAATTTACGAGGCGGCCGGTAGCAACATCGTGTCGCTCTTCGGAAGCCGTAACACATCCACGTATATACCACCTTTCCCTAAAAACGCCTTCGTTTTATTATGCGACGACGTTGTGCGATAAAACGCCTACGCGACACTCAGCTTCTTCTCTCGTTTATTTATTTCTTTCTCTCTTTCTTTCTTTCTTTCTTTCTTTCTTTCTTTCTTTCTTTCTTTCTTTTCTGCTCGAAACTACGAGAGTGATAAATTTCGTTATGTTCCGCGCAGTGTGGGAATGTGAATTTTCGGTCACAATTTGACTACTTGCGCGACAGTATTATTCGTTACAGATCAACTTAACCAAGCTCTATACGTGTCGCTGTGTTGCCCGTTATCATTATCGGACGTGAATATGTAGTTGTATAGCGGGACGATAAGCCGAATGACTTTTCCGCCTATAAAACGAAAATTGTTCTGGACCTATACTTCGATAAGACTGCTGCAACATCCGGAAGAGTTAGAACGTTTTATAACAATTTTGCTTTTTTTTAACTTGATGCACGTTATCGTTTTGCGCAAGCGATATCCTGAAATGGTTCTCGTTCTTTTTCTTTCTCGGCTTGACCTCCTGTCGCAAGGCGCCGCACGACACTTTCTTGTGCAAGTTTCCGGCGAACGATATAGAAACTTGAACAGATTTCACGATGCATTGGTGCAACACGAACGAAGACCAAACTGAGAAATCCGTTTTTTTTTTCTTTTTTTCGTTCTAACATTTAGTAAAAAAAATTTTTCTTCTTCTTATGATAGTGATTGATGTGAACCCCGACGTCTTTGCTTCTGTTCCACCATTGGCTATACTATACATTTTTGTGCGAGCGCGCGTGTAGAGTGGGTTTAACCTTATAGGGCGCATGCGCGACACTTTTTCCCCCTTCGCGTGAAGCTTAGGACGCACAGGTAGTCGTGAGTGTGTGTGTGTGTGTGTGTGTCATCGGCAAGGCTGAGTCGTGTGAGAATTTTTTGGAGATGCTGCGGCATATTTCATTCATAAATATGAATGTTTCTTTTTTTCGGTGCGTTAATGATAGGTTAAGATTTATAATCATTAATACGATTTGACTGAAATGACCGTCATTTATTAGGAGGATTTTTTTTTCGTCGGTTGGTGTGTTTTCATCGAAGATCCTACAGATAGTCATCTGTATAATCGATCGTTCGGCAGTGATCAAAGCAAAGGAAATTACAAAGAGTAGGTCGTAAAAAGTGACTTCCGCATTATTCTTTTCAAATCAAAAACGTTATACTTCGACGATTAAAAAAATGAAATGACAAAGTAAATCGATATTGCTTTTGTGATATGACTTCCTGAGCCAATAACCCATCAATAAAACCAACATCATCATCGATCTGCCGCGCGACGAAAAAGTGCTACAACATAAGTAAAAACCACAGCGGCATCGTCGTCTTTCTCGCTCTTTCCTTCCTGTCTTTTTTGCATGCCAGCCAGCCAACCAACCAACCAACCAACCAACCAACCAACCAACCAACCAACCAACCAACCAACCAACCAACCAACCAACCAACCAACCAACCAACCACGATCATAGTCTGTCTCGCTCGAAAAATCTTTGGCGTAGAATATTTGTTAATCGGGTGTCGTTTGACCGGTTAATTTTCAGCGTCAAGAGACTTGGTCGTTTTCTTTCTTTGCCACGACTGAGCAGAGTCAAAAGAGAGATCGGTTATCGGGAGTGTAATGGAGACGGTTATCGGGTGCTTATCTATCGCGATTACGTGTGTTACTAGAAGTACGTGTTTATCTGCTGCTTGCTGCTGCTGCTGCAATTAAAGGATTCGTGGCTTTGATATACTAGCAACGACGACAACTTATACAATCTGGTAGTTTTGGTCTTACGAACTGGCAATAAGCTGTGCTCTTATCGGCCTGCGATCTTTTGCGAATTTGTTAACTACGCTATTCGATACGTGCCTAGTACACGATTACCAACAAATACGAGTTTGACGTAGCGCGACTGAAGACGACAACGGGATACTTGATAATGCTGAAAATGCGATGTTATCTTGGATTTTCGGTCGAACGACAGTCTGCCAGATTGACTCGAGGAATCGTCGAGAGAACAATGCAAAGGGACGAATAAAAGAAATGACGTTTGTTCCAGCAGCCGGCGAGCACGCAGGAGCGCGGCAGTGGATTATCTCTGAGCTGCCAAGGAGGTGGCGGTGGTGCTGGAGGCAATGGCGGCGGCACCGCGGGAGTAGTTGGTGGTCCGGAAGTCGCAGCCCGCGACCTAAGCCCATGCCTACCAGCCGCGATGGGTGATGCGGCCAGGCCAACAACTCTCACGTCCTCGTCGTCCAGTCCAACGCCAACCAACCAGCAACAACAGCAGCAACAACCTACCAATGTCATACATCATCACGAACACACGCATTGTGCTAATAACAATTGTTACGACGCTCCAACCCCGTATGACTCCAGGGACTTTGGCTCGCCAGGAGGTCAGTTGGTTTTTTCGATCGTAGCTTAAGCACAACGCTCCTGTGAATGTTTGCTCTTGATATGCTATTATAGGCTCTTGGGGATTTCGCGCGCGCTGGTTCATTCGCGCAGTGCCTGTGCGTGTGCCGTTGCACGTCTCAGCGCCAATCGGCTTCTTCCCTTTCATTTTGACGAAGATGCGAGCACGCCTGTGTGAAATAACAATGATTTTCGCGACGGCGCGTGCTTTGATTGAAATGGGGAAGTCGTAGTTACGACAAACCGCGTATCATCTGCAACTTATCTCGTACTTACGACAAAGAAATACTCGAATCGTTCGTTTCCGATTGATTCCCGTAATTTTGGTTGCGCCCGAAAAACGAAGAAGGAAAAAAATGTTGGCAAAAATAAAGAAAAATAAAACAAAGATTTCGTCGGGAATCATATCGAGAATGTTGGACCACCAAAATCGACGAAAGCAATGCATGTAACGAGGCGCATAGCATACGAAGCCCGGGAGTGATAATTGGTCGCGGCGGCAGTGCTACCCCCCGCGACGACGACGAGGACGACGATGGGCAAGGGACTCCACCACGGGAGGTCGAGATTTCACGCGTGTGCCGGCACCTCTCAGCACACCCCATGGGTATTCCGATTTTTTTCTCTCTCATCGGTTCTCATGAGAGAGTTTTTCTTGAATGTGCGATGGGTGGTTCCGAAGGAATTGGTTTTCAAGCACAGTAGGATTATGATGAGTTTCTCTCGCGGCACGCAGCATTCACTGACTTTCGGAGTATGAGTTTTGGCGGTGGCAATGCTTGAGAACTCTCGAGCTCATTAAGTGGTTAAGGCTGGAGGGAAGGGTGCTTTTGCACTTTCAATGACTTCCACTTTCGAGGGTGACTAATAGGCAGGAACGTTGCGTAAACTAGAATCAATTGAATAAATCGTTGGTCCGCTTCATTGTGATCCGCAGATGCATCCGAATACCGCAACAACAACTACGAGCATCCGAACGACTTGAGCATGCCAGCACACCACCATCATCACCATCACCACCACCACCACCACCACCATCAGCAAACGATCTTGCATCATGCGACGGATGGTTCAGTATCGCAGCAGCAGCAGCAGCAGCAGCAGCAGCAGCAGCAGCAGCAAGAGTCGATGCCAACAATACCGAAGCTGGAGCCGCCGTCGACGCCACCGTCGTCGCATCAAGAACACGAGCAGCACACATCAGGCCCGATCGTCGTATGTGCCGGCTGCGGACTCAAAATATCGGATAGGTTTTATCTTCAGGCCGTCGATAGGCGGTGGCATGCTTCTTGCCTACAGTGCTCCCATTGCAGACAAGGCTTGGACGGCGAGGTCACGTGTTTCAGCCGGGATGGCAATATCTACTGCAAGAAGGACTACTACAGGCGAGTGTTTTTTCCAGCAGATGCATGCGCAATTGGCGCGCGGAACGGAGCTACTTGCCGTCGAGAGCTTCTCCCGATAACGGATCGGCGCCGGCGCGCCGCCTCCGTCCGCGATTCTCTCACGTTTTGACCAGTTCCGCGTCGGTTCGTCAAACGGGTCGCAAATGAACCGCGGGCTCGTCGCCAGCTAGAAAAGACAGTCGCCAGGGCTCTGCATTAGCGGCGATCGCTGCGACCGAAGGTCAGCGAAATTGAGCTAATCAGGCAAAATAAACCGTCACGACATCGCTCGGACTCGCATTATTCCGAGTAATCAGCATCGGGACATCTGTAGCGGCGGCAGCGCGCGTACACGATTGTTTTATTATTGCCGCTCGTGATGGTCTTATTAATTTTCCTGGGAATCGTCGAATCGTGATCCGGGCCCCACACACGTACATACACTGCTCGGCTTTATTTCCTGCCTCACTTTACCCAGAGAGTCTAATGGTCACGACTCGGCCATTTACCTCCGGCGAAGCGCAGCGATAAAGAGTGAATCGACGTCGATCAAGGACACACTGTACGGGGCGGACGAGTACAGCGTATACTTAAAATGCACTTGTTCGACCCGACGAGACAGAGAGAGAGAGAGAGAGAGAGAGAGAGAGAGAGAGAGAGAGAGAGAGAGAGAGAGAGAGAGAGAGGCTTTTTCGTCTATTGTCTCGTGGATAGGAAACTTTCGCTATTACCGATTGGAGTAGGAGATTTTAGATGCTTCGGCTGGGTCGTGAGATTACAAGTCGTTGTTTGATTGGCCGACTAGTGAATCGATCGATTTGCAAATGAGAATGTTGAAGATGACTTATTTAGTGAAAAACGCGAGCTCAAATCCCAGTGATAAGTTCATTAGATGCAGATACAGATACAAGATAAAGTTCAAGTGACTAATTATACAGTTCGCAGGCCATTAAATTCAATATGAACTCGGTTCCATAAACAAACAATGCGATCTAGCACATAAAACAAAGAACTCGCGTATAATTTCCGTACTTATGGGCTTTAAAAGCAAGCCATAAAAAAATTATCGCACAACACGCGACTTTTAAATTTCTCCGACGCGCGCTTATAAACAAAAGAAGATTCTTTCCGGACGCGAAAGAAAAGGAAAGATAAGTACACACAGATATAAAGTTGCAGCGGTGAAGGTGTCATTTAGGCGACACATCCGCGCTGCGCGAGGATCGCGTGCAGATGCGTAACTATGATTCGCCCGCGCGGACGTCATTATATCGAAAACGAAAAAAATTGCCGACAATTGCGATTTGAGGTTGTATGCCGAATTAGCGGTTTCCAGGAGTGGATCTCCTTTTTTTTTTCCTTACCTAATGAGCATGCGGACACAAACCAACTTCCTTGCCCTTGGCGATAGCGTCTCGTTAGATCAATTGGCTGTGCGCAGGTATACGCGCGGTAGCTGCTCTTATTTTTTTGCTACCTTGAAATTTTGCCTGCCGCGTTTTTTCTTTTCTTTCGTTTTGTTTTTTTTGCACGCAATGCGATCCGCATGATTTCACTTGATTTTCTGCGCTTGCGAGGTTTCTTTGATGTTTATATATCACCCAGAAGGCAAAAGTGCACCGTAAAAGATTCTAGAAATCTTGGTCATTTGGCTGGGCTGCTGCAGTTTGTAGCTTCTGAAAGTTAATTGAGGGTTCAAGGAATTTCAATTACTTTAAACGCTATCTTTCATTCGCACTATACAGCACTTGCTCAAAAATCAAGTTAAATTAGAGTTTCCAGAGCAATTTTTGTCTACCAATTTCTGTAATAATTCAATCGTTTCTCTTGATGCAGTAGCCGAAGACGCGTTTTAAGTTTGAACAACCTTTGATAATCAAACTCACCGACTCTTCTAAGAATCGCACAATTTCACCGCATCGGTACATCCACCTAAGCAAGAAAAAACGAACGAGAGCCGATAGCCCATAAGTGTTTGTTTTGCAATACAAACAAACCGTCGCCAAGCGCAAGTAACGACCTTCCGAGTAGCGCAAAAAAAAAGAAAAAATCAGCGGCGGAGAGAAGAGCACTCGTCACCTTCGCGTGACGCCTCGGGGGCCGAGAAGGAGGTGGCTCGTAAAAATTGCCTGCGCGTGAAGATATCAAAGAGCGAGAGAGAGAGAGAGAGAGAGAGAGCGCGCGAGGCTTCTTCCTGGACTCTTTCTTTTCGCCACTGCCGAGAGAGGCTACGAGGCGTGTCCGATTCGCCGATGATACGCCGACGCCGCGTTAAATTGTATCTTAAAATTGAATTAGGGATGTGTGTTACCGTAGCTTCCCCCTTGTTCCCCACCTGCGCGCGGAAAAAGAACGAGGTCGACGTCATTTTTGTAATTGCATACTTTGAAAAATCTTGACTTCTCATCGGCCGCCGCGCGCGATTAAAGTTTCTCTCACGCGCGGCTTTGGAACCTCGGCGATCGCCGCTGGCCGCCAATAAAATTGACCTGTCAGCTGTTTGTCGCGGACGCGCGCGCACGCGAGTCTAATACCACGCCGAGGAATAATCAATGAGCTTTTCACCTCATTATCGCGATCGCATAGCATACAAATTGTGCATCACGTAAGCGACAAAGTTACAGGTGAACATTTCATCGAACAGTTTTTTTTCGCGCATGCTCAATTAGATCGTAAATAAGCGTCAGCGAGTAATTGTCAGGCAGGCATCGATATCAGTTACGTGAATACAGCTGCTTCTGATTAGATATCGCGCGTATGTATTTATCGGCAGTCGATCGCCATGAAAATGTTGATGCAACAGCGCGGCGGCAGCCTATGGATTTACGAGGCTGCTCGCTCGAGCCGTAAATTTCTGCAATGCTAATTGTTCCTTAATTAGATTGCGCAAAAGCGTTGATATAATTACAGGGCGATTTGTTTGAATTTATGCCGATAGTCATTTTCGCGTGTCGATGACATCCAGCCGAGGTGCTGAATAAAATCACGCTTGATTGCTTGTACGTTACAAGTTTATGACACAATCTGAAAATTCTACGAGAGAGCGGCGGGGAATTAATTTATTTTAATTAAGTGCGTAAATTCGCCGGCGCGTGCGACCAAAACAGTTATAGCGCTCGTACCTCACTTACAATTCCGCATAGTATTTCGCTTAGCTATTCTCGGAATAAAAGGCAATAAACATTTTTGTGAAAACTAGATGCTGCGCGATCCATCTCTCGCATATCGCAACTTGGTGATGTACGCGCGGACGTTTGTCAGGCAAGCCAGGCGCATCTTAATTATGAGCGTTTAAATTATAGTCTCGCGGTCCTACTGCTGCGATATACTAAAAGCAAGCGCCCGTTGAAATATTTTGCCTGTGCACCACCACGGAGATGCTTATGGCTCAATTACCAGCTTTGCGAGAGAGAAGGAGAGGCGCTGACGCGCTGTAGTAGTCATCCTTCGTTTGACGCCGACGAAGTCGTGTTTTCTTCTTTTTATCGCACGCGCCGCGGCGAGAGAGAGAGAGAGAGAGAGCGAGAGCAAGAGGCTTTGTCGAGTGAAACTGACTTTAATTGCTTCGCCACGGTAAAGTTTTAAATCTTGGAATGTTATGAAAAGTAACAATTCATTGTTGAACAGCGAATCTCAGGGCATTATTTCCAAAAGTGCTGCAAAAGTGATGAACGCTCGAGAGGGGATTAGCCTTGCGGAGATCCTGGGACAACGATAAGACGAACGAGAGCATTTGTAGCGCGTGACACCTGCACGCGATACTTTATATATCATTACGCGTACACGCCTTCGCGCACAAAGAAAGCCTCGAGATAAGAGACGACGATGGAGGAAAGCAAGCGAGCCGAGGGAAGGAATTGTGCATATTTTTTTTTTTTTTGCTCCTCTCTTTTTCGAGCCAAGTCGATCAACGCGCGCGTCGATTCACTCCCGCGAGCCGCTTATCAAGCAGACACGCCAAGGCTTCGAGATTTTCGTAAATCAAACTGTGTCGCTGCTACTGGATAACTTTTTCTCTCGTGGCGTATGCAGCCCGACAAGAGAAGAATCTCGCGCGCGTGTGCGTATAATTTCAAGGCCGTCGAGATTGGCCTGGCAGATAATATTCGCGAAAGAGAGTTAGTGCAGTGTACACATGCGAAGTGAATTTTTTGTTCTCTCTCTCTCTCTCTCTCGTGCGCGCGCGCGCGAGAGAAAAATTTATTGCCCCGAGATCGTTATGTCGGCTGATAAGGGCGCTGGATTAAAAGGAGAGCTACGATTTTGTAAAATGAAAACGCTCCTGCAAAGGGAAAAAATTAATCGAAAACGACAGAAAGAATTTTTACTGCGCGCGCAAGGAGTCCGGCCAAAAACTCGTAAACGTCCGGCGGGCTTACGATTTTCATTAAACGCATGACATACACCCCATTTTCTCTCGGCAGGCGAGCTGCGCGCCCGGCTTCTTATACGACGTCGCAAATCGCTCTAGAAAAAAAAAAAAAAAAGAAGGCGTGATTGACGCCCGCTGAGAACAAAAATTGCAGAGCTCGGAATGTTCAGAGATGTTTCCAGATTTCGTCATGTATAAAATCAAAAAATATTCTCGAGAAAAAAAAAAAAAAGTAGTCGAGAAAAGAAAGTGAGAAAATACGAGGGTATATACGCGGACGGTGGTGGTGGTGGTGGTGGTGGTGGTTGGGATAAAAGCGGATTCGGGGTATACACAACGCCAGCAGGGGTCCAGAGAGAGTCGTGTGTCCGAGTGTCACCGCATAAAGCATGCCATGCCAACCTACCTTCCAAGAGAACGCGGGTGTCGGGTTTCTGTTGCTGCCCGGATTAAGTCTTCTTCTTCCTACTATGTTGCTACTCTATACTGCCGAGACTTTGTCTTCTTGCCATCGTTGTTGTTGCGATTTTGCGAAAGATTGCGCTGATGATCTTAGATTTCAAAGTCGTAAAACATCGGAAAACGAGCAAGAGCTCCAATCCCCGTTCGAGCCTTCCCTGGCAGAAAAAAATAACGCTACAAAAATGTTATTCACAAATATTTAGCGTTTCACAATTTTGCACACTTTGGTTCTTGGACGGAAAAACTTTGTCCATCGATCGATCCTTTTTTAAATATCATCCGATATTATTTTAATCCGTTTCCATTTCAATAACTCTAATAACTTAGCTCAGACATACATTTTGCATTTGAAAAAAACAAAGATATGATAAAATGTAAAGGACATAAGCTCGTCACCTCATACAATAGCTTCACGCGAGGTTTTTCTATATAAGATTCATGAAAAACTAAGTTTACAAACCAAAATTCATAAAAATCAAACCGTACAATATTTATCAATCTTACGCTTTCGGAAAAGAAAAAAAGCAGTCGATAAAGTTTTCATTTTAAAAACCAACGAAATATAAAAATTGCGAGGAATAACGAAAAATGCTGCAATAACTTGCATTTTCTACACTGTTCTCAAAACAATAGGCAACGAAAAATGACGAAAATCACAACTACACGCAGTTTTTCAATCTTACGATCTTACATCTTCTGAAAAAGAAGGAAAAAATGCAAATTGCTGGCTGATTCTCCGACGGGACTGCGCGTGGGACAACCGCATTACACGCGCGCGCGCACTGCTTTTGCAAAACCTCGCTCTATGGCGGCATTAATCTAGATTACGGCATTGAGTTACTCGCCGCCATTACTCATGCGATGCGCTTGCTCCCTTGCGAGAACTGCTTTTATTAAAATTTTTAAGCACGCGTACGCGCATGCACACACACACACACACACACATACATACACACGAGCCCTGATGTATGGCGGTGACGATTGTTGCCTACGCGATAAATAACAAGCCGAGAAATTTGTCTCGATCTACCAAAAGAACAGCACATTTGCATTCTCGCTTAAAGCGCGATGAAATATTCGAATTGCCGATCCTCCCAAGATGATAGATGCCTTTACATTTCACTGAACGACTCTATCGAGTCTAAACGCCGTTTCTCATTTTATTTGTTATTCTCCGCTATATATTACCGCAATTCGAGTAAAATATTTCGTAACGGCACGCGTGCTCAATATTGGATAACGATGCCGTAAGTAACAAAAGGCAAAGCTGAAAATTGTGCGCTCGCGCACGGGGCATCTCTCTCTCTCTCTCTCTCTCTCACCCGCAGAGCTTTACATTCGATCTGGCACCATATGCGTTTTTGGGGGATCTATATTATTCAAGCGTTTTTCACTGACAAAAGGGAAGCCGAGGAGATTTTATGGGCGTTGCACGGTTCTCTCTCTCTCTCGCGCGCGCGTTTATTGTCGATCACTGCAAATATTTAACACCTATACGTGTGTATAGAGGCTCTGTTCCCACCTTTTTTCACAGCATTACGTCCCTGACGACGAAATGCAGGGGTAATTGCGTCGTCGCTTCTCGGATACTGATTTTCGAGTTAAACGTTGCGTTTAAAATGGAATTGCCTTTGTTCATTGCAAAATTGCTTCATCAGATTCCCAGTAAATTGCATTTTATAGAAACATCAGAAATAGACTAATACTTCAACCTCATGTAGAGGTGCAAAGCAGTGATCCGTAAATAATCTATATTTCAACGCGAATAAGTCTATTTTGATCTCGCCGAAATTCCATAGTACCTCACCACAAAATCCAACAAAGAGGGTGCAAACATTGCATGAAAATCCAATGATCCGAAAAAAATTCCCTCGCGCGCTTGAAGCGCAACCGAAGCGTAAAATCATCCAGTTCTTTTTTTTCCAAAAACCCCGTAACCAAGAACGTAAAAGACATTTTCCACGGCACAAGTGTTTAGTCCTCAATTACGTCGCACCACCGCCACGGGATATAGGCATGAGAAAGGGGTGTGTGTGTGCGCGTGCGTTTTTTAGCTTTGCGGGGCGCATTTATTAATATCATCGCTATATTCCCACACTGTTAGAGAGAGAGAGAGAGAGAGAGAGAGAGAGAGAGAGAGAGAGAGCGGTCGCTGTTTTTTCTCAGGCAAGCGTGCGCGATTATTGTTATATTCTGGGAGATAATTAAATGTTGAGACGGGAGCTCTGCAGTTTCCGTGTGAGAGACGCCTGCACTCGCTTTGGGAAATATGGCAGTTTTGATGATTTATCTTTTGGAATGCATCCAAATTCGATATTTCGCTTTTGTTGAATCAAATAAACTCTGCACACCAGCGCGATTTGTTATTCCCAGAGCTCAATTATAAAAGTCAAAGTTTCTAAAGTCGTACATTTCAACAACATTAAAAAAAGAATTGCAGCTGATAGTTAGCATCACTCTCCTGGCTGTGAACATCCGGTGTGTACATGTGTGTGTGTATGTGTGTGTGTGTGTGTGTGTGTGCCGTAGCAGATTATTGAGTCTTGGTAGCAATATATTTGGAAGGGAGAGATTGCGGCCTGAGTAGAGAAGAGAGAACTGGTAGTCACGGCGAGGGAGATATCGGCAAGCGATAGCAGCAGCAGTATTCGCACAGCACGCCCAACGTAATGGAAGACTGCTGGGTGCCGTTAATGCAGTAGCGATGTCAGACTGCATTTACATATTTCTTAAGCCGCAGAGAGAGAGAGAGAGAGAGAGAGAGAGAGACTTGATATCAGATGCGTAAATAAAAAAAATACATTCGGATTTATATATATACCATACGCGATTATTGTCGGACATGTCGGTAATTATTCGTTGGTTTTCATTAATTCAGCGAAGCGCGCGCGATGAGATTTGCTTCAATATATTTTAATTTATATCGACGATAAACGAAATCTTTCGTTTATGGCTGTTAGTTATACGCATACGTGTCATCGTGCGATGATTTATACATTCGCATTGTTCGATCGTACAATAAACTAATGAATCTTTACGCTTCTTTCTGTTCACAGGATGTTCGGGAGCATGAAACGTTGCGCGCGTTGTCAAGCGGCGATTCTCGCCTCGGAATTGGTAATGCGAGCACGAGAATTAGTCTTTCACGTGCGTTGTTTCTCGTGTGCAGCATGTTCGGTACCATTGACCAAAGGTGATCACTTTGGCATGAGAGACGGCGCGGTACTTTGCCGCATGCATTACGAGATGGGTGGTGGCAATGGCGGCGCCGGTGCTGGCGGTGAACCTCAAAGTCCACCGTGCCAAGTTTATCCAGCTGGACCACACTATCAAACGCAAAGCTTTCCATCGCCTGAATTTCATATGCATCATTTGCAACCACCACCACCAAGACCTGCGCAATCGAGTCCAGTGCCAGTCGTGACGAATGTCGTCGAACCATCTGTCGTAGTGGGTTCGCCACCGAAAATGGTTACGCCGTATTTCAATGGTGCTTCACCGGTTAATGTTGCACCTGCACCAAGACAGAAAGGCAGACCGAGGAAAAGGAAACCTAAGGATCTTGAGGCTATGGCTAGTAGCCTTGGTGAGTCGTGTTAGTATGCAAAGTTTTTTTATTATCTTCTCGTTTGCTTATTAAAATCGGAAAAACACTTAAAAAAAGTATCACAAATGCAGAATGTTTTTCTGTTCGTAGTAGTAATTTAACCAGTTGTGTTTCAATAATATCTTAAATAAATTTATTCTTTTATTATCGTTGCGTTTCTCAGAGACGACTTTCCTTTCGCTTTTTGAGAGCACAGTTCAGTTTTATTATTTTCAAAATTGAAAGGATGTTGACACAGTCATTGAAATTTTAACATTTTTCCACATTTCAAATACTACAAAACTTGTCGGACAATTTTTCTGTCTTTCCCGAGAAAAAAATCAAACGCGATCGTAGTATATATCATTTCGTCCGACATATAAGCATTCAAACCTCACATTTCGCGTACGTATACATTTACCCGAGTGCATATCATTAGATCGCAAGTAGCTGATAATCGCGTCAAGCCTCGTCGAGAGACACGCGAAATTAAATTATGTAAACAGTGACAGAATGGGCATCGCGTATATAGACACAAAAAAGGAGACATTAGAAAAATTCGAGCGAAACGAAGGTTTGCACTGGCGAGTAAATTATGCCTTCTTTTACTCCCCTCGAGCATGTGCGTGCGGGCATGAAAATAAGAAAAACGCTGCTCCAGGCGAGAATTTAAGAGCGCACCGAATAAAACGAAATCGGCAGGAATCGCGGATTTTTCGCGCACTGCGAAATTCTTCGCGTGTCGCTCAACTTTCCCGAGGCCCTTCAAATGCGAATTTTTCATCTCAACTCCAGAACCAAAATATTCTGGAAAAAGAGGGGGAGTCGCAGAGAATGAGAGATCCAGATCAGCCGCCGTCGTGTGCCGTGTGATTTACGAAGGTGCGTGGGCGTGCACCGCTTGCCACTGGGACTCACTCTCTCTCCGATAAAATTTGTCCGGTCGCAGCGTATAAATCCGGTATACGCGTAGGCCGTTTGTACACACACAGTCACACACAGGTGATCTCTTCTTGCTTCGCTTTCCGCCCTGCAATCCTTTCAGCGTGGGAACGTTCCGTATTACACCGCGCGCCAGTTGCGCACATCTTTTTTTCGGCCTTCGTTTTGACAACAGTGTTTAGTTGTGGATTTGACGCACAGCTGGAGTCCTACGCGATTTTCCAACTTCAGCCGATGAGAATTGGCATCAACAGTGCTTTTCTATTCGTGAATCGTTCGACGATTTCATTTGACGAACTAGTAAAAATAATTACACATCGCTCGACGAAACCGACTGAGATTTTGTTTTTTTTTTGAAAATCATGTATACTTTACTCAGCGATAAGCAAAAGCTCTGGAAAAGAAACTGATATTATCCCCGACGTGACTATCATCCGAATGAAGAAAATACCTCGGAGGAATAAAAATTTTCCGAATTCCACGGACGACGAAAAACACGAGGAGGGAAAAACTCATACGTACGCACGCGTCCGCACAGTGAGGTCTGCAGCGCGATGTGCGCGGCGCACCTGCCGTCGTCCTAAATCAAAGCGTGAAACAGATATACACCGCGAGATAGAAAGCTTAGAAGTGCCACCGGCGACGGGCATTTTTCAACTGATTCTCAGCAGATAAAAAGCCTCCCAGTCCAGTAGTATGTCGGCTTCCATCTGTGTATAGGCACTTTCTTGTCGTTTGTCATGCGGCGATCGCTCAATTATACATACGACGCGTTTGTCGACAAGTGCAAAAAGAGCGGAAGGCTGTTAATTGCCATGAAACGGTTTAATTCGTCAAATGCTGTTAGAGACGTGTCCCTTTGCATTCCTTCCGAAGGCGAAAGAGAATCTGAAATATATCGACTGGGCGAAAGAACGCGCCTCTCATAAATGATTCAACGCCGCGGAGATCTCGATCGGCGACAATGCTCGTGCACTCGCGCGCCACACACAATGAGTGTACCGATGGCAATTATCGACGAGAGCTCGCGTGGCTAAAGACCATTTGCCTTTCCTAGAGCTAGCTGTAATTGCTCTTGTAGAACCTCGACGGCTAATGAACCGCGGCGATACGCATCGCGAAAGGAAAAAGAGCCTAGATTTTCACTCATTTGTTTTCTTTTCGCTTTTACCTTTGTCGCTACAGATCTGAACGCTGACTACATCGACATGCCGTTCGGACGCGGTGGTCCAGGCACCCCAGGCATGCCCGGCTCCAACAGTCGAACAAAGAGGATGCGCACGAGTTTCAAGCATCACCAGCTCAGGACCATGAAGAGTTACTTCGCGATCAATCACAACCCCGATGCCAAGGATCTCAAGCAACTGTCGCAGAAAACTGGTCTGCCCAAGAGAGTGCTGCAGGTCAGTTGATCGCCGTCGGAAGTGAGGCGCGCCGCCGATAGGACTTTGGCATCGACGCGCCGCGCATTTCCCGCCGGCCGACGACGTTAACGAACGCGCTTGATTAGAAAGCCCCAAAGCGTCGCGTCGGCCATCCCTCGCTCGGCGCGAACAAAAAATAAAGCCCGGCGACTTTTCACTCGAATTATATATACACGGCTCGCTCGCTCGCCCGTACGACGCGCGACCGACGGCTAAGAAATATTCGACGCTAGTATATATACGCTCCGGCCTCCAATTAGCGTTGCTGCTGCTGCCGCCTGTGTTCAGCTTGCCGTGGCCCTTTTTCTCGCCCCGACGATATTTCCGTCGACGCCGTAGCACTTCGTCAATCCGTGCCCGCGCGTTCACGCATAAATCACCCAATGCTGCACTCTCTCCGTCTTTTTTCTCTTCTCCTTCTTCTTCTTTTCCGGAGAGAGAGAGAGAGTTTGCCCCAATTATCCTGCGCGCGAGGGCAACGTCGCTGATTGCGCGCTGAGCAACTTCAAAGTCTGAGGCTGTGCTTTTTCTGCGCTCTAGCCAAGCGATCTTGCTAGAGATTTTGGTTTATTGACGGAGGACCTTCTCGATGGCAACTATATTTCGACGAGGTTGAATGAATTTTACCGAATGCTATTGTCAAAATTAAATGAACTCAACTGGAACAAATTCATTCGTTCTCGGTTTGAAAAAGAACGCACTTTAGCTATACATAGCCTACAATGCCATAATTCTGAAGAAATAGTGGCAGCTTCGTTATATCTCCCTGTCGATCCAAGTGGTATTTTTAAGAAATCAAAAACAAAGTATTAGTTTCGTAAAACTAATTAAATTATTCGCGGAACTTGCCATTACATGCCAGCATTTCATCTCGACATTAGCTAATAACAAATTCTATAGTCGCAACAATGCAGCAGCAGAAAAAGAAAATGGTGCTGATTGCGTATATGAGTTTCTAATGTATCCGCCATCGCGGCGACATATCGCACTGGACAAAAACATATCTGCACGGCACTTGCCCCGCAGGCCCTTACATAAATGCTCCATTGGGTTTTGCTGCGGTTCGCGTCATCCCCATCATAACCCGCGCTCGCGGTGGAATCCAGTCTCGAGCGCGCTCGCGACTGGTTTCTTTTGGATTGGCGGAATGCCCTCGTTGTTTTTCGCCGCTGGAAAGAGACAGAGAAGGGACTTGACCAATCGGCTTTTATTGTCCGCGCGTGACCGGCATCTGTGCCGCTGTAGCGCGCGTACATGTACGCCGCGGCGATTGCGATGCCGTATTGCTCGATGATTTGTGGGAATCGATGACGATTTCGAAATGCCCAAGCTGCGCGCGGCTCACTCCCGACGCCGTGGAACTTGACTGCCGTCGTTCGCCCGCGCAACAATTATCGAAACCGAGTCTTCCTCGGTTTCCCAGTGAAACGTGTTCCCACATAAACTTCGCCACACTCGCTCGCGCAACTCCGCCGAAAAGAAAAAAAGAAAAAAGGCGAAATGCGAAAAATCGAAGCAAAACGGCCAAGAAAGAGGGACGAAAAAACTTGGCGGAGAGAAGGGCCATTGTATTCGTTTCGTCGCGAAAGAGAGTATATATACGCCATCTTGCCTGATATTGATCGCAGCAGCAGCAGCAGCTCTCGCGGCGCGTTTTCTCTCTCTCTCTCTCTCTCTCTATCTCTCTCTCCTTCCTTCTCCTTCTCCTCCCTTGTACGTGTACGCGACTTTGGCTATTGTACGGCTTTTTTCCAAAGCTTTTTTCTCTGCAATCGAATTCTTTTCACAGTAAAGTTTCTATCTTCCGTTTCAATATACAAAGGGGAGATCGAAAATATATACTTTGATGCGAGGGAGGAGCTCGTGCGGTGTAGTATCTCTCTCGCGCAAAATGGCGACCCTCCTGGTGTTACACACGCGCGCCGGAATCGAAGCCGTGCGCCGTGATGGAACAATGCCTTTTGCGATAAGATATGATACTTTTGTATTGCCGCGGATTTGCATATCCACGGACAGTCGATTTTTGCGTAAAGCTCTCTACTTCCTTTATTTTTACCTGCGGTTATCGCGCCAGATTTTTCTGCTTCAGAGGCTGTGAAAAAACGGTCACGGGGTTTCTGTTCAGCTGCATTCGATTGTTGTAAAAGGAGGTTGCACGCGATTATCGATTTTTCGATCTCGCGCTCAATTCACATGGATACTTTGGATTGGCAGAGCTAAAGAGAAAATTTTACTCATTTATTGTTCTCAGGTCTGGTTCCAAAATGCTCGAGCAAAGTGGCGACGCATGGTACTAAAGCAAGAAGGCAAATCCGACAAATGTGGTCCTGGAGGCGGTTTAGGTCCAAGCGGCATGGACTCGTCAGGTCTAAGTGAATTGGAACTCTATGGCGGTGGATCTGGTGGTGGTGGTGGCCCACCTATGAGTCCACCATTTGGTGTTCTTGGCGGTCCTCATAGTCCCTCGTCACTTGGTTCACTCGACTGCGCGTGATCGAGAACCGTTTGATCCTAAAAAGGCAAAATACTGTTGCTCTCTTTTCTTTAATTAGCGGCTGATTTAGATATACTTTTTGGCCGTCAGCTGAGTTGTGATAAACGGATGTTGTTACTTTTTTTATGTCGATCAAAATTATCAATTGCTTCGGTTGTGTATGACGTGTGTTATTTCTGATTTGCATGAGAAATCTGAGAAAAGTGATTAGACTATTTTTTTTATTTGAAATATCGATATGCCCTGACATCACGTGATCGTTGCGCGAAACGAATCATTGTATAAAAAAAGCTAACCTTGAGGCATTGTACTATATATAATAAATACATACAAGCACACACACACACACACACACACAATTGTATTTGAAGTATGCGAACGATGTCGAGTGTATTTATTACTTATTAGCGAAGAATGTACAGTTGATGATGCGACATCCAGTATGGACAAACAAAAAAAAGTAAACCTGATGTATATACTGGGTAAGTTCAAGAATTGAAGAACCTCCCATTTTTACCGTCTCAAAGAGACTGAGAACAAAAACAAATACGTTGAATTTTAAGGTTTATAAGAGAGCGACGAAAATACCCAGTGAAATTTATTAATTTGTAGATTTATTCTCAAGTGACACTATATAAATATATATTTATGATCGGTCACTCGTGAATGTCGTTAGGTAATTATTAATAAATAATCGATCGACTATTCAATAGCAAATTATCTTTTTAATTCTATATCTATGATTACCTAAGGACATTTACGACTACCGCACTGCGTGTACATAGTAAAAAAACAATAAAGTAATACAACTAATTGATTATAGAAAATAAAACACTTTTAGGAATAGGGTGAGAAGACGGAGGTGAAGAAATAATAACGTTCCTCTTGACTGTCGGTCATCGTGTTAGTTTTTTTTAAAATTTTTTTCTCAGCGTGGCCGAATGTTAGGGATTTAGCGATATTCTCGTTCTAGTGAAGGTAAACCCTTGCAATTTAAGTTTTAATTGTTAATAACCCCCTCAACGTCCTATTCCATGTCTCCATGTAAAGAAATGTAAAAACGCAAACGACAGTTGTTTTACCGTTTTTCATCGCCGCCAAGAAAAAGAATTTTTTGCTCACAGAATAATATGTTTCTTCTCTCGTATTCTACTTTTTACTTTTCGTCAAATATATTTTCACAATCATACATGAAAATTGTGTATCTTTATTTTACAATAGTTGACCTATGCATATCCCGTTTATCAGTTTGTAAGTTCTCACAATCAAGATTGAAAAAAAAAACCTTCGAACATATTCGATTTTGACTGAGTGAAGCGCCCTTAAGACCGACGTCCAAAAGTAAACTCAATCAATCCGAAAATTCTCAGTCCACCTGCTTTAGAAAGTATCCTTTTGATTTTTGCAATAAAAAATTTCATAGCCAACACCGCCGCATGCTCCAATTCCTTACCGCAGCCATACATTGTGCAACCAATGAATTTTCCCACATACACGCACACAGAAGCGATATCTTTCTCGCCACTTTCAGCAAGCAAGTAGGAGAAAACGAAAGAGCAAGGGAGACAGAGAGAGAGAGAGAGAGAGAGAGAGAGAGAGAGAGAGAGAAAGAAAAAAGCTAGCTGCTGCTGCGAGAGCAAGCCGTGGCAATTAATCTTTTCGCTCGGTGCGAGCGTCGACTGGACTGCTTTTTGACAAGTGCTGGAAAGAGAGACTCGAAGCGAGACGGAAAGCTTTGATGTCGTCGCGGCTCACTGCTGTTTTCAGCGTGTGAGGCTTTAACTAACAGACTTATATATATACTCGCCAGCTTATCTTATGGGCATAGCTATTTGAGAATTGATCCAAATCATTGCAAAATCTTTTCTTTTTGCATTTCCGTGTTACGTTAGAAACAATTTTTTTTCTTGCGTTGCTGAATCAATACGATCGCGATCATGATTGATTACCTCGCGGCCTGTGTGCGTATCGATGAAGCCATTTATTTTTCCTCCTTTATACAAATCTATTTTATAAATCTTTAGTAAACAGTCGGGAAGAATTTGAATCCTAATCCTCTCAAATTCATTAAATGTTTTGAAAGTGAAAACAAGACCCAGTCATCGCAAAAATGTTACAACTACTAAAACATAATCAGATAGCCGAAAATACAGTAAATTTATAGTCCATCCGTTTGCATTCCTCTTGCAATAAAACATGCTCCACCTCCATCTTATGAACATCGGCCGAAACCATCGAATTTTCCAATCGCATAAGAAAGCCATTTAGTCTCGTAGCCAATGAGCCGTGTGGTTTTACTTTTTATGTAGATCTTTTCTCGCGATGATATACGTGTCATCGTCGGAGCATATGGATCCCGGGACGTCGATAACGAAGATGATCGATGTCTCCGCACGACAACGTAGCTTTTTTCGTTCTTATATCCAGTCGGGCGTCGTGTCACTTTCTCTTCTGCACACGTATATAACGAAAGGATGCTTCGTGGGAGAATACCTTTGCTGGGGACATTTCGAAGACTTTCGATCCGAAGTGCTGATTAAGCGCTTGGACGCTTCCGTTTGGTGTATCGCGATTCGTGATCTGTGAATCGATTCCTCCCCTCGTAGTATAGTTATATCCGTTATATCCGTTATATCCGTTATATCTGTGGCATTTGAAGTACACGTCAGTATGACATTCGAACGCGTTGAAGCTGCTCTTTTAACGATGAACGGAGGGCAATGATGTCGTTGAGAATATAATACCATTGATCGCATCGAAAGCTTGACCTCGCAATGTCACTCTCAGCTCGTCACACTTGAAGTCTCCGAGTTCAGAAATACGAGTGTCGCCGAGCATTTGCCAATCGTAAATAAACGGCAGCCCAAAAGAGAACGGGGTGCAAAAGCGTGCGTACGTGCGACGATGCAAGCGCAGCTCGTGGAGAAATTTATCGTCAGCGCGGGTTAAAGAGGAGAAAAGGCCGCGATTGTCGGACGGCAACCGAGCATGAACGAGACGTTGACACGGAGATTATCTTTGCTCTGTGTCGACGACGGGCTTTTCGAGAATATTGAATATTCCGTGCTACTCGCACCGATGGGCTTTTTTGGTTTCTCTCCGGCGAAGGCGCGAACGATGACGGATTGTTTTCCGGAAAGATTAATGGCTAGATGTCGTCGTATGCGTGCGTTTTGATAGGAATTCTTTTTTCGAAGTCGGACGCGCTGCGATACGTTTTTTCTGATTGCCGGTTATCCGGTGTGTGTTCCTCTTTCCCTTTTTCTCGTTCACTCGTTATGATCGGCTTTTTTTAGTCGTATCTCGCTCGTTCCTCGGTGGTCCGTTCCCTTTCGTTTCTTTTTCCATTCGAGAGCTGCGCAGTTCTTACATAATTGGCTTAATTCGGAACGTACGACAATTCAACAGAAAATCGTCAAGATCCAGCGCAAGGGTATCGCGCGCGATCGCGGTGTATGTGGAAGAGTATATCCTAAAACAGTCTTTTGCGATCGTCGGATAGTTGGCCTTTTTCGGCGTTACCGCATCTCGTTTTCTTTGGTCTTTTGCTCAGAGGGTGACAAACGACAGCAACGGCAGCAAGTGCCAGTGCCAGTGAATTCCAGAAATTCGCGCGAAGCTGCACAGCCAGCTCTTGGAAAAATCCTTTTTATCGAGCGTTTGTACTCCTGCTTTTTGCCGTTGCGGATTATTTATAGGAAACACCGCTACACACGAAACGCGTGCGCGGCTGTTTATATATATTTTCGGGCGGTTTCTTTATGATTAATGGCGAGAGTGCTCGATGAATGGAAGTGACTGGGCGCGCGAATGATTTATCGCTCGGCTAAATGTGACAGACGCCGCTGATGTCGGGAACCGAGTTAATCCATTAATCCAAAGAGATGTTCAAGAGAAGTTCACAGTTCCGTTCGCTGCTGTTGCTTATGCTGCTGCTCTGTCGCTTCTTCTTTTTTTTCTTCCTTCGCCGGATCGACGGTTATTGTCGACCACGCGTGTGTATGTGCGCGAGACTTGTGAGGGCCTTCAGGTAGGATCGCTATGACAACTTGATTCCATGCTATGATTTTTTCATGACTTTTTTTTTAATAAGATTTTAACAAACATCTTTGAAGATACGCTGAGTTCAGTGCAATTTCATTTCCATAGCTTTTTTATATATTCTTTTTCATTACGAATTTTACAACTAATTCAAAACTGAATCAAGGCACGTGAAAATGTCGGTTCAAAATTCTTTCTAAAAAATATGGAAATTTAGTTCTAAAATTATTGTTAAAGATTAGTTTTTACATGCAATACCGATTTAGAATATTAGATTGAAAATTTCTGACGAATGTATCAACACAAAGTTTTTCTTTACATATGTGTGTTAAGAATATCGGATATAAATTTCTATTAATTGCCATAACATCAAAAAATAGTCACACAAAGAAGAAGAAGCGCTCACCCTCAAAAATAAAAATAACCCACGGAAATCAACTACAGAAGAGGAGTATAGATGGGTTGAACCCCCGATCAAAATTCAAATTAATTGACGTAACGCACGCCCAAGCGTAAGACTCATGGCTCGTTAATTGGCGGATTACCGGGAGACAGCTATATAAGCTCTCTCGTTTAATCCAGACTCGCTCTCTCGTGCATCATGCGGCCATCGTTCGAAACACGTGTATATCTCGCCCTCTCTTCCGCGTGATGCGACCCAGCAGGTGACAGTATACATATATACATATATTGTCGGCTGGAAAACAGAACCATACATGTGAGCTTTTCTTTTTTCTTCTTTTGTTGGATAAGCACAGGTTATATTACGTAGGTTGAATCATTGAAATAGAATGGTGATCGTACAAGATAGCTTATTATGACAAGATCACATTTTTTTGTAATGGCAACTATACATGTTTATAATTGAAATTTACGATTCTAATTTCAAGAATCAAGATCTATAGTTTCACAATTTTTATTTTATATTACCTGAGCATCATGATTCTCAAGATTGAAGAATACAATTGAAATCCATGTTCGGTTGTCAAAAGTCAATATTCTTTGTCGCTGTTACTAAACCGTTATCTCTGCCAATCAACAGCCAAAAATGGAAAACAAACGAAACCACGTTCCAATCAAATCTAATGTCCATCCGCATGGAATCACAAACAAGCACCCATCAAAATAATATCCACTGATATCCTAACCAAAATTAACGCGCGCGCCAAACTAACGACCATATGCCAATTTCGATGCTGCTCTGCGCTGCTTTTTTTTTCGGGAAAACTACAAACCGCGTTATCACTGTACAATTAGCGTACACGATGCTCTCGTCGATAACTGGCTGGCGAGTAGAGACTTAATTGAGAGCTGCCTCGCGGAAACGAGGTAACGCGTTTTACATGTGCGCGACGCCTCTTCCTCTCTCTCCTTTTTTAATTAAGCGCGCGATGAATTTTGCATTCTGCCCGACGACTAATTTTTTTTCGGAGGGGGGCTTTTGTACTCTCCTTGATGAAATCAACACCCCACGGGTTCGCGATAGCTAACGATAACGAAGCTCGAGTTGCAAAAAGAACGCTTGTTCTAAAATCCAGCGAGAAGTACAAATTTTCGTTACGCATTTCCCCTTATTACGAATATATCTAATCGTTGGCCATCGACGATATTTCACCGCGAAAAAAAGGATGATTCACAAGCATATCCATCCGTATAATAAAACCGCAAAAGAAACAAACATAGAAACCATAAAGCTCATTCATAAAAGGCAAACTAGTTTCACAAATTTAAAAACTTGATGGATTCGTATTATAATATAACGCTGGCGCTCCGCTCGTATGTAATGAGTTTTGCTGAAGGATGATTTACCGGCTTTTGCTCGCTCTGACTAATCTGCATTTTGTTTATTTATTTAGAGAGAGTCTTCGCGCGCTTGCTGCTCGCGGCGATGCTTGTCCAATGATTTAAAGGAGGTCTCGCTCGATACACCACCACGTGCCTGCGCGTCTTCTTTTTTCTTTTGTACCATGGGATTTATGGCCTCCTACAGTGTCTGTGTGTACCTCGTTTCCTATACCTTCTTTTTTGGAGCGTGTGGTTCTTTCGGTTCGTTGGTGCACACTTTGTTACGTCTCTCTTCGACGATCGTTTGTTCGGAGAGGCCGTTTATTAATCCCATTTTGCGCCGATGGTGTAACATTTGTTTTCTCTTTGCGAGTTACGTTATCATCAATTCGTTGGCCTTGAATAAAGACTTTTAATATGCAATTAAAGCAGCTGGCAAGTAAAAGAACGTCGCGGCGTATCATTGCCGTATAAAGCGTCCAATTTCCCCGCGCTCGCAAGCGGAAATTCCTAAATACCAAAGCTGCAGCGCGCCATTCTTTAATCAGTTACTCCGCGTCCGTACAATAAAAATCGCTTGGACATTTGGACTGCGAACAATCCGAAATTTTTTCGCACTCGCGCACAGGTGTACCGAGAGTTCTCTCATTGTGCGTACGCAAATGAAAAAGAAAAAGAAAAAGAAAAACGTCAAGATGAAGTTGCATCCGATTATGCGCGCGCACACACAAGGCTCTCTCATTTAATCAAGCCTCTCTCGAACGCGTAAATCTAGTCGCGGCGACAGGCGAGCGTCGCAAGCTGCAATTCGATTGGCAGTACAATGGCGGATATACCTCTTTTTCCTCTCGGGGGACGGAGGCTGCTTGCTGCTGCTGCTGCTGCTGCTGCTGCTGCGGCAACATTAATTTCCCGCGTCAGCATCTGCGCTCTGCGAGAGACGAGCTTCGCTTCCTATTGGAGAGGGCTTTCAGTGAGGGCGGCGCGCTTTTACTTCACTTCAGAGAGACAGATTTTTCTTTACGAACAGAATAACATTGCGGTGAGTTTCATTAGGATTGGATCGTCAAATAATTTGGTTATTGGTTGGGCTTCTATTCGAAAAAGTATGAGTTCAAGGTGCCATCCAATCTGAATTTTATTGAGCGATATAAAATCACGGACCAAATGTATAGTTTCAATAAACAAGCTTTATGAACTGATAATTCTGCGGTATCAATATGCGCGTTCAGATAAGTGTCTTATCGTGTAATAGAGTTTTGTCGCTTGTAGAAGATGCAAATAATCTTTGAAAAGAGCTTGATATCAATTAAAAAGTACAAATGTGCATTTTAAATTAATGACATTAATTAGTTGTATACTGATTGGAAATACAAAAGAAGGTTGTTGCAGATTCATAATTAATGTGTTTATCTTTAAAAGTGTCAGTCTTAACAATTTTTCGTAAAGTACATCATCGAATACAGAGGATACGCATGAAAATATGAGTGCGAAGGTGTCGAAATGCGATATGACCTTTGTTTGTGCCAGATGAAATGGAACCAACAAAAGTGAAGTGAGCTTGATCATTGCATACGAATTTCCCTTCGTTTTTATAACAGCCTTAAAATTATGATAACACTATAATGTATATGTTCCTCATAGACGAATATTTATAACGATGAAAATAATTATATGACTGTAGAAAATGGAATATGATATCTGATTTTATGAAATCGCAATAGACAGATGTTTCTACGGATCAGACAGTTCTTTATTCCATACCATATAATACGTTTGCCTTCGTTATATTAAATAGTTACTTCCTATCGGATGAATCTCACCTTTGTGTTCTATGTATCGCAAAAATGCCATCTAGCAATGAAGCCGCACACCACCACATTAAACTCCTTGAAAGAATGAACTTCTGGCACATACAGTGCAGAAAGTAAACAATGTCGTGTCGCATATAGACAATCAGCTTGTCAATAGCCCTTGTGGCGTGTGTCGAGTTAGCGTGGGTTTTCGGGATGATCATCGCCACCACCCACGCTTTCTCTCTCGCAAGCGCGAGCGCAAATCGAGATTTACGATTCGCTTGAATTATGAGCTGAGCCCTTATACTTGCAGCACGAGAGAGAGAGAGAGAAAGAGAGACTTTTATTGTTGCGAGCGGAGGGAGGATCTATAAATAAAGCTTTTATGGATTCGCGGGAATCCGTCAAACGTTTCTCTTCGAAATTCCTAATTTCTTTTAATTTGCATAATCCAGTGCGACGAAAGAGGGAAGCCGTATATCTCATCATCTATACGTTTATAGCGTCATTTAGATCAACGCGTATAGTTTCAAATGGAAAGCAAAATACGATGATAATGCGCATCAAAGGAGCTCGTAAAAGAAATGAGTTATACAGTCTTACAAAGAAATGCTCGGAGTTGCATGGCCACCAGATGTAGCCAGTTCGAAAAATATATACAAGCGCCCTGCGCTATGCATGTCATTTTAGGCTGGCTTTAAAAAAAAGTGGGGGATCTATGACGCCGTCGCGCCCACATCCGATCCTTTTCGGCAAATGACGCGAGAAGACCACCCGTGTTTCGACGATTGAGATATCGCTGTGCCGTGACTCCTCTACTTGTCACGTGTGGTGCGCAGCTCGTTATACGTTTGATAACGAGGTTACCTTGCTTGCACACACGTGGCGATGATCGACACGCCGACGACGAGATTCTCGGAAGCTTTTGTCCTTAAAATGAGGATTGCGTGGCAAGCGAGAACGGCGTTGTACCATTAAAGAGAACATACAACAGTCGCCCCCGCACAGGTGCCACGAGGCAAAAGCATTATCTTGTATGCGTGCCGAGAGAAACGGAGAGAAGGAGATAAGAGCCCGAGGGAGAGAAAAACGATCTTACCGCTCGCTTATGACAAGTGCACGAGCTTCTCTTAAACACTGTCTATTTATATAAACAAGCCCAACTATCCTGCCAACAGATCTTATCAATTACGTCAAATTTCTTTTTAATGCTCGAGCAGCTTCACTCGATTTTCCGCGCACGTGGATTCAGCGCGCATCGTCGGAAACAAAAATACGGGTGGGGGGCACCCCGCTGATAATGCGAAAGCCCCGTAAATTCACGCCGCGTCGAATAACAGAGGGAGAACAATTCTCAAATAGAAATTTCATCGCTGAGGTGGGCTTCCATCACCTGTGTGCAACGATCGCCACGGGGCTCCTCTCGATCGCAGTCGCGCCTTTCGCCGGATCAACCATGTCAAGTTTTCTTTTCTAAATGCGACGCCTTTTTTCAGGCCCAAAATTATTGTCGATAGATTTTTTTTGTTTTTTTTTGTTTTTTGTTTTCTTTTTCGGGCTATTTTTAATGACGTAAGGTTTTTGGAGATGAAATCAGGCACGTCGACGTTTATAGCATTGTAAATTTCGAATGCATTGTATTAATGATGCGAAATTCCGCTAAAGGCGGCGATCAAGTATAAAGAATTCATTATTCATTTTATTCCGTTGGTTAGCTTTCAAATTTGTTAATAACTTTTAGTGACGGCGAACGTCTTAGTTTCGGATTTCAACGAATTGTTTAATTGGGTTTCAATGAGGTTCTTTGGTTTATAGTCGCGCTTCGTGAAATTCATCGGCCATCAAATTTTTGTAAATTGGCTGTTTTACAAGGAGAAAAGTGTGATTCGCGCACGAGTCTGACAAATAATCAGGGGAGCAAAACAGATAAATAGCCGCCATGTAACGCAGATGAAGGCCAATAAAATAAATCATTCTCCTCGAAAACGGATCCACAATGCATTTACTGCTAGGAAGAAAAATCTTGAAAAATCTAGATCATACGTCGCTCGGCCAGTATTTTAACTTCAAGATTAATGTTGTACCTGGGCACTGTAAGATCTAGTGGGAGGAGATGGAGGGGAAAAAGCGAAATGATCGTCATCCTTCCGCGCTCACGCGTACACTGCACATCCTGCGGTGGCGACGACGGCGGCGGCGGTGGCGGCAAGACCATAATACGATTCCGGGTGTCGCGTGTCAAAGGTTCTGGCGCCAGGGCGTGGGCGACACGCGATTCCTACTCCACGTTTTTTTCTCTCTCTCTCTCTCTCACTCTCACCGAGATGACGCTCTTCGGGGCGCCCTCGCCAAGCTTTTTTTTGCGCTTGCCGTCGCATAAGCCGCTCGCGTCAATCTTTTTATCGTTTTTCGCTTTCCTGCTTGCAAGAGGTTTCTGCCGAAATGTGAATGGATGCCGCTCTTAAAAGTTGCACAAATTTCAAATAAAATAATCAACTTCACTGCTTATTTTTAGGATGCCAGACAAAGCTCTCCCCTGATTTCCGACCAAAATAATCGACGTTTCCGTACGTCTTCGTACATATAGCTAAGTACTTTGTTATTTAGACATTTTTATTTCAACAATACACGACAACGTACGCTATTTTTCTGGTAGAAGCCCGTCAACAATTTAGAGTCGAAATAATGACCAGTCTAGCCCAGAAAACTATTAGCTAAAAGGAAGCACCCCAAAAACAAGTAACCCTTCAATTCGGAAAGAAACCGCAAAAAAAGGAACTAAAACTTCTCTTGCAGTGATCGTACTTCCGCTAAGGCGGCCGTTTGA
Source organism: Phymastichus coffea (assembly GCF_024137745.1). NCBI lineage: Eukaryota > Metazoa > Arthropoda > Insecta > Hymenoptera > Eulophidae > Phymastichus > Phymastichus coffea. The sequence goes on from NW_026706864.1 coordinate 1,484,754, forward strand.
TAAATGCGCCTTCTCACGAAGTTCTCTCTCTCTCTCTCTCTCTTTCTCTCTCGAAAATAACTCAGTCCGCGAGACGCGAACGCACACGCATCATTAGGCGAGACGCGGCTTTCCTATGCCGCGCCGCCCCGAATTCTTCGCTTATTAAGCTCTCTTCCTTCTCTTTTTTCGACTTGGTCGCGGCGAGATTTGAAATTGTTTATTATTATCTTAGTCTCGGCAAGATAATACGTATTGATAGAGAAATAGAGTCTTACAGTTCCAATCAACAGCTGTACAATTTTTGATTTAAAAATCTGGACTGCGTATTGAGGTGATGCAGAAAATTACTTACAATTGATAGTTATTTTTTTTTATCATCAATGTAATGTATGATTCCAATGTTTCTATATTCTTTAATATAGGCGAATAATAAAAGTGAGATGCATCTTAATAATTGTAAAAAGTTAATACTTGTTATAAAAACATATACGTCCGTTATTATTTATCTACCAGATAATCAGATTTAATTTCAATTTTCACCTAGTAACGCGTTCGAGTGTTGGGTAGTACATACGATCACGTACAAGAGCTTTTCTGTAGGCAACAAGATATAAAATTAACTTTTAATTCAATCGAAATATGAATTAATTTGCATTCTAAATATTCTTTAACCGTGCTCATTCCTCAAATGGCATTTATTTTTAAATTTCCAAAAACGAATACATAATATTTATATAATCGTATAAACGGTCATTTGTGATATAAACGGTATATTATGTGAACTGCATAACATACATATTTGAATCATATTAGTATTGAAACGTACATAATAAGTGTAGTGTTTATATATAACGATTCGTCGTTATCTTCCTTCGTTATTATCAATTTCTGAAAGCACATATTATATGATGTGCGATACAAGAAAAGCATTCACAAGATCACGTATCTGAGGAATAGATAAATCTTTAAAAATGTAATATATCTTGGGCATTTGGATACTTAGCATGTCACTTAGACACAAATAGAGCAGAAGAAAAACCCTCATCGGCCACAAAGATATCCAATTACAGGATGCATTTAGAACCCCTGAGTAGTCATCTCAGATTACGAAAGAGCGATGCCGGCCGTTTTTTTTTGCATCTTCACACCGTATGTGTATACATACATCCAAACACCTTTTCACGCCTCAGTCGTGGCTTCCGAGGGTCAACATTTAAAAAAAAAGTCTCCATTCTGCTGGCTCTGCTGGTAAAATGAGTGTTTGTACAGAAAACAGTTTTTACACGTGTTTGCCTTTCTTTGAGCTTCAGTGATAATTGCATCTAAATATATTCAGATTAAAAATTATTGGATACTTTTCTAGTTTTAATATAATTATCGTTGGTAAATTACTTGATTTGAAAATGAAATTATATCAACGTTAAAATCGTTCACTTGACACTAAGGATAACAATCAAAACTTGAGCTAAATCTCAAAGTCGCTTGCTCTGTGCATCGAAGTAATTATAAAGTTAAAAGTCACAATCTACACGACTGAACTAAAATCATTGCGTTGTTACTAATCTGATGGTTAGGATGCTCAATGCTTTTAATTTGAAACGTCATTGATAATTTGCATACTGCTTCTTAAAGTAAAGCTTATGGAATATGTAATCGTAGCAGTATCCACGCTCTGAATCCCACCTAACTCGCATCGCAAACTCATCTGACATTATATTGAGTCTTCCCAGCTTGGCGTAAAATGAGAGATCAACCAATGGGCGACATATAGTTTGCTCTTTGCCTACGCTATTTTAGCGGCGCGCGATGTGCAATCCACGTGCACACTCGGTCGCAGATGCATTTAAAAGGCTGTTCGTTTATGGAGGCGTGCGCGCTCGCTGGCTCGCGCGGCAACGTACTCGTATAAGGAGATGGCCGATCGGCTATTGGGAAGCGCCGCCGGTCGACTAATGGCCTGCTGCTGCTGCCGCCGCTGCCTTGCTGTCAAAACTCTCCTCGCATGGATCTGCCAATAAAGCGCGCAGGTGCGCTATCTATCTTGCTGTCGCTTCTCGCCTCTCCTCGCTTTTGTTCGCCGATCCACTTTCGTTCGCGCTTAGATTTCTTCCTCAATAAGGCTCGCCGTCGAGATATTAAGGCCTGTCTCCTCTGCTCGTTATTATCGTAGCGAGATTGGCCGTTGCTTTTATCGTGAAAAACTGTTGTCCTCGCGTGCCCACTTTAGACCAAACGAAACGGACCACACATCGCAACCTCCACCCCGTTCCAACACATTCGCGTCTCTCGCGTTCTCTCGGCTTTCTCTTATATGCCGCGGCCCTTTCCTTCTAGCCCCATAAATTAGCATGGACCATTGTTGCGCGGCGCTCGCGACACACACACACACACACACACACACACACACACACACACACACACACACACGCACAATGGAACTTGCTTTCCATCCGGAATGTTTACGCTCGTGCGCGCACGCGCCCGTTTTGCGCGAGAACAATGAGGCTGAAAACGGAGGGGACGGAGAGAGAGAGAAAGAGAGCCTCTCCTCGGACTTTTGCAGCGCGGCGGTTACGCGCGGAGACCGCCAGACTCATTAGTACAAAATCGGTCAGTGAAGCTGTATTGCCGAAAAAACAAGTAAGATATACTGCGTCTGTTCGATGCTGCACGCTGCAAATTTAGGCGTGGGTCGTTGCTACCAGATCCAACGTCATCGCTACCTTGCCGATCTGCTATCTTTACCTTTAAAAATTACACACCGACTTCTTTAACGATCGGTTGCGGTGGATCGCGTAGAATCATGTTTGCAGAATTGAATATTTCTCAAAAACTCAAACGTAGTTATGAACTAACACTTATTCGATGCTTGTAGTCAAGAATACAAAATTAGCTGTATTGACTAAATAGTTAATTATAGTTATCTAGTTATAATGTTGAACATCAGTAGATGGTTTTTATCTATTCTTTTAGTCTTTGTAAAACGAACTCATCAATATTCTCCATCAAAACATACATTTGCATATTTATAGTAATCATTTCTCTTCTTAATCGCAAAAGTAAAAAAAATTGATCGACGCTCTTAAAGCGTACGTACTTATACGTAGTATATGAGGGAGCAATTTGAAAAAAGGGGATTTACTTGTGATATGTATATATATACACGTATATATATGCCCACGCACTCGCGCATATATGCCTGCACGTACTTAATTGGCGTGAAAATAAACGCGCCTCAAGGGTGTGCACTGCCGCCATTTTCGCGCGTCTGCAAGAGTAGTGAGTGCAAAAATGAATGACGTTTGTAGAGCAAGAAAAATTGCAGCCAGACGAATACAGTAATGCATCCTCTGAGAAGCGATAACAATTTTAAATGTAGCTTATTGGCGTAAGATTATGCATTTATGTTAGACAGGATCCGTTGTAACGAGTTGTCGTTCTTATCACAAGTTACAAAATGGAATACCTGAAATGTGTGAATCACTTTGTTTTCATCGTATAGATGGTTCTGCTAAGTTACAATAACTTTTGAAGCCAACAGTTCATATACTGTTTACGGAATATCGAAATATTTCGTAATAACACTAACAATTTTTCATTCAAGTGTGTAACTTCTTGACACAAGAAGAGTTGCATATTCATCAAAGTAATTAAACGGGAACTGCTCAAAATTCAGCGTTAACGAAAGGCACAACGAAGTCACCCACTTCGGCAGCAAAGTAATTATTCCCGTATGCCAGCACGAAGAAAGTAGAAAGATTGAATTAACAATATCCACCCAGATGCAAACAAAAAAAAGAAAATGCAGCCAGACAGACACGGTATAGCGCAAAAAAAATCCAGCAAGAAAAGAAATATAAGAGAAAGCGGAGCATGAAAAAAGAGGGGTTAGTGAGAGAGAGAGAGAGAGAGAGAGAGAGAGAGAGAGAGAGAGAGAGAGAGTTGCGTTTCGCAGTAACGAAGGTAATTTTATTCCTCGACTCGAGTTTGGAGAGGCCTTGGCTGCTATTCCTCGAGTGGCGTATACTCGCTGCGAGAGAAAAAGGGGTGGGCGGGTGGAAGAGAGAGAGAGAGAGAGAGAGAGAGAGAGAGAGAGAGAGAGAGCAAACGAGCTGCCGCGGAACGACAAAGAGAAGGGAGGCTATAAAGAAAAGAGGCCATTCTCTAACGACGCCCCGCGAGTCGAGTCGAGTCGAGTTTCCCCCATTTCTTTTTTATGATTTTTTATTTTTACTTCTTTTTCTTTCGGATAACAAACACCTCAGCCGCACGACGGCGGAAAGAGAAAATATGATATATATGGACGCCCGTGGCTTCGGAAAGGTGTGAATTTATAATTAACCCATCCAGCTGGCATTGTCATAGCACTGGCGAAATATAGTGGTCTGCGCGCGACCGATATTATTTGGCTCGAGTTCAGGTGAGCGCGCGATCGTTCTCGCCAATAAAATCCCCGCGGCCACACAGAGAAAATGCGCCATCCGCGATCAGCGCAGCAAATTGTCCCTATTTATTTCTGATATCCCGCAAACGAGACGTCACGCCGGGTGCATCATAGCTGGCCGAGTCGTCGCGGGCTATTACAATTTGGCGATGGGCGAATATCTCGCTCGTTACGCACAAATAACTGAAACGCCTGCGTGTAACCTGTATCTCATCACGCGCATGGCAAAGTGTCACGACCACGCGGCCACGAGCGTATTGTTGTGTCAAAAAAGAAACCGAGCCCCGACGATCGACCGTGTTTATAAACAGGCTCGCAGCTCACGTTACGCACTCTTGTGCGGAATGAAACCACGCCCTTGCAAGGGATGCGTTACGCGTCTGATTGCGCATTCACATGCGAAAGAAGATGAGGATTGAGCCTGACTGATCCTTCTCTCTCTCTCTCTCTCTCTCTTTGATTGTCTCTTGGTAGAGTGATCGGCCGTGGCAGGTGTGTTGCTGCACTTAATAGGGGTTTGCTAAGCATCGAGGTGGATAAGCTTTTAGTAGGTTGCTGATGCGAGAGCGTTATTGCGACATCGTCCATGTTCGCCATTGGTGGTGATTTTTGTCGCGGGCTCGAATGATTTTTTCGATGCTGCGATGTTGAAGCGACATTTCAGCGGATAATGTCGAAAAATACTTTTAATCGTCGACTTGGTAATTGGCAGTTTAATTCATCCACTACATTGTAATAAGGATTATCTGTATCTCGCTTAATTTTAATGCCGCGCGTATCGTAAAATTGCACAATTCAGATGACGATTGTAATTGATATAGAACTGAAACAGTATTGCATTGAAAACTGTGATCACTTTTAATTAACTCTCAATTCACATCCATATTTTTGAAGCCTTACCAAGACACAATTCAAGTTCTTTGCGACAATGCATCCAAGGCACAATTAACTTGGCAGTGAAAAGTTATACGGAAGTCACTTTCACGCAAAATAATTAGATTCCAAATCTAACATTCATCTAGCGGGCTAAACCGTGTACCGATGTATGAAATAAAGTAATTCAATTGGACGCTCGACTTCGTCCGACTTGAAAGAAAGCAAGATAAGCAGCTCGGCTCGCGAGGTGCGCGCGCGACAGTTAAAAAAGGGGTGGCGAACGCGTGCTATTTGAGTTGCGAGCTGCCACTGCCGTCGGTATACGTACCGCGTGAGTACGTCGCCCGCCGATGCTCGTCGCGCTCGAATAATCAATGCTCTCGCGGCTGATTTGCCTAGAATCCGACTCGTGCCTTCCGAGAGCGACTCCGCCGGCAAAAGAGACAAGACTGGCGCCTGTCGACGCGACTTAATTAGCGGGAATAGCCGCTCGCTGCAATAACGCATTCTGATTGATAGCGGCGAGCCGCTCGGTTGGGGCTCTCCGCGCGAAATTAGTCGCGCGGCGCGCGCTAAAAACTCAAAATAAATCAGCGAGCCCGCGAGCGCGAGCTATTAAAATAACTTCCACGCGGATGAAATGGCGCCCGAGCGCGACGATGCAGGACCTTTTCGCGACGTCTATTAGCGAGGGCTTGGCGATCATGTCAGTTTTCGCCCCGTCTTTACTAAGAAATGATAACCAGACAAAGTTAGGGGAAGTCAATAAGGTGCTAGCCGGGTTTCCCAGACGTTATTGTATTTCTAGAGTGTATTAAGAAACAGCACCAACATATTTCGTGGCTTTTTACAGTTAACTTGGCCATGCTTCGGTTAGTGACAACGATAGTGAACTGTCAACTGATTGAGATCTCGTAAATTAAGTAAAGTAAGCTTTCGAAATAGCATCGAAATCGCTTAATCCATAGATTACTAATTATGCAAATTAGAAATCAATATTTTCATATTAGGTATGGTACAAGGTGTACTTTGGGCATTAAGCTCCGCCTAAACGATTCAATTTACAATGAGATATTAGTTACAATATAAATCAAAGAAGCCTAATTATACATGAAATATTTTTCACCTCAATGAAATAAGGAAAATCCTCGTAAAATTGATAAACCACACTGAGTTTTATACATATTTGTCAAAGGGAGGACAGATGATCGATGAATGGAAAAAACGAACTGAGTGAGAGAGAGAGAGAGAGAGAGAGAGAGAGAGAGAGAGAGAGAGAGCGAGAGGATAGCAGAGACAGAAAACGGCGAAAGTGAGAGAAATGCACGTGCAAGTAGGGGGTGAAATCAGGCTTGAAGTTGAAGGGGGAGAGTCGATTTTCGCCTGACTTGCGCTAGCCGGCGCCCAATTAGCGTCCAACTTTTACCGTCTCGACGTTTCTCCCTCGTACACTCCTCCTCCTCCTCTTTCCTCCCTTGTTCGACAAAATGCCGACGTGCGCCCCACGTCAAAATGTTCGGCTCCATGCTCTCCCACTGGCGCCGCTTGCTGCTGTGTTTTCAGTGGCTTTTTTAGGTATACGAACGATTGAATTGGCGCTTGAAATTTTCCGTAGCGGTTATATTTTTCGCTCGCCTTTTGGAATACGTTGAACTCTAAAAATTACGTTCAAAGTTTAGTTCTTGCACTTATTGAAATTGGTTTATTATCTTGCGGATTAACTTCAGTTGTGGATTAAGATTTCTAGTACATTATCGTGCCGCCTGGTGGTACCAAGACTCTAAATGAATATGCAAACTATATGAAACAAAGATAATAACACCGAGTATATCTGTAATCTGTAATAGCAATATCGATACTCATTATGATAATAATAATGAATATCGGTATTCCTATAAAAAATTGAAGCTTTAACAAATCTTCAACAACATTCGTAAACGAATAATAAATGCCCATACGATTGCAGTACGAAGAAACTTCTCAGCGACCGCTCTGTGCGCGCTTTCTTTTCCTTAGAAGCGCACGGTCGTTGTTGTAAGACTCACGAAACGATTCTCCCTGCGCGCGCATTTTCTTTTATATCCGCGCGTATACACAACCCCTCGCCACGACGCCGACGACGTCGCGCTTTCGATTTTCACGTGTACAAAACTGACACTAACGAGCTGCTGCTGCCGCTGCTGCTGCTGCTGTTGCTTACATACACGTAACGACGTGACTTTTATATATACGTGCGTATGACAGGCTTTCCTTTATTTTTAGAGCAGGACGCATATTTGCCTGTATAAAGCCAGTGAGACGACGACGACGACGGCGACGACGACGACGACGACGACGATGACAACGATGATGTATATATAAAGACGACTGATGTACAATGGCAGCCTTGTCGTTCTGTTATCGCTCCTCCGCCCGATGCGATTTGGATTGTCTATTGTTCGACGAGGAGGATAATGCGCTGGGCATGCGTGGAAAATGTTAATTATATACGAGCTTTTGTACGCGCGCGATGTTAATTGCTTGATATTCGAGAAGGCAATAAAATACAGCGTGCGCATAATCGCATCGCATAAGTCAAGAGTGACAAAAAAAAGGATGACGTATATAGCGTAATAGCAACATAGCTCAATTAAGGCATCAGCGATAAAAGTCAAACAGCGCGTCTCGTCGCCGCAACGCGCAGGAATTACACGGATTAACCACAGTTACCCCTTCTTTTTTTTCACGCAAACATTAGAATAACTACCGGCGAACATCTGCCATAGGACGTACAATGGACTGAGCGCGAAAAAAATATAGCCGATAGAGCGAAAAAAGTGACGATGAAAAAAAAAAGAAGCAGAGAAAGGAAAAGGGAAAGACGAGGAAGAGTGATTGCGGGGCGCGTCTAATTGCGCCTCTCGCGCCCCGTAAAAATTTTTCGAGGACTAGCGCGGAGATACTTTACGGAGATACGTACGCGCAATGGGCTGCGGAGGGAAAGGGGTTGACTCTACATATGTTTTTTTTTATTTCGACCCTCTTTCTCTACGTGGATGGGCTATAAATTTTCATGTGTGTATATATTTTTTATAAATGAACGTTTCGAGAAGTGAGTATTCGTTTTTTTTCCGCGGGTTGTGAAGTCAAAGAGTAAGGGACAATGTCCCCTAACATTTTGCGGTGTATTGGAAATTGATTCATGGTTGTCTGTGGTAGTTATCGATGATATGTTACGATAATATATAAAATATAATGATATACTTGTTAAAATATTTTTCAAAATCCATTGGAAAAAGTGAATGATTCAGAAACAATTTCCAACCCGTTCTTTTACCCATCGGAAAGAAACTTTATTTAAAGTTAATTTCGGAATGAAATAATCAATTTTCGATGATAAAAAATTACTTGAAAAGAAGAAGCTGATCGGCAATGGTAATTTCTTTTATCTATTCGAATCGTAAGTATCACTATTACCTACTTAATGAGATAATAGAACGTTGCTCTAATTCGTTGTTTCCATAAATTTAACGCATGCGAAGAAAGTCAAACAACTTATTAGTTGTTATCAGTCTAAATCACAACGCAGAAGCAGACTGCTTCCAACGTGGAACAAAACATTATGAAGCTCAAACCCGTATCAAAAAGGTAAATACGATATAACACTCCATAACATTCTGTCAGCGTCCCTATAAATACAAAAATCCAACAAAGAAAGAAAAGAAAAATGAAAGTCACCTATGGAAAAAGTGAATCGTCACCGAAAGCCTCCGCGCGATACATCGATATAATCCATACTCGTTAGTGTACATAGGAAACACACTCATAGGAGAGAAGAAGAGGCGCGGGAAAAAACAGGAGCTTTATTTATCTATTACACAGTCGCGTACGCGTACAGGCAAAGCATATGCTACCGGTCTTTTCGTTCTCTCTCTCTCTCTCTCTCTCTCTCTCTCTCTCTCCAGGGGGTTGTGGCTGGTGGTGGTGGTTGGTCCCCCCAATTACGCGCGTGCTACTACTATACTACAGCACGCGCTCCCCTAAAACTACTTCATTACGCAGACAGCCGTGTTGACTTGTATTGTAAGCATGAAAGAAAGCCGTGCGTACGAGAGCGTATGGTCCCTTTCGAGAGCCCTCGACAAATAATATCTGTGACGAATCGCGCAAGGAACGACCGACTACTGGGGATGTACGCTATATCCTTCCCTCCGCTGCCCTTTTTTCTGCTTCTATGAGCTTCATATGTCTTGATCTCGCCCGCGGGACAGATTTTTTTACTTGTTTTCTATGACGATATATATGGGATTAGATGCCGATTGATAGAGATTACGGAGGATACGCTTTCTTTGAGCTTTCTTTGAAAGTTCATTGTGCTGTTAATTGGCCAACAAATTTATTCTTACTAACTTTGTATTGTCAATTATTTATAATATGTAAAACATAAAGGTTTCACACAATTACAATGGCTACAAGAAGTTAACGGCTCATAGTCGCAACCACACTTGGTTCCTACGGTACAGGTATTTAAAGTCATGTGAAAAAATATTATTATCGAATATATACACTGCACTAACTATCAAAATGTACGAACAGCAATTGAATTAAAATAAATAAAGTAAGAAAAAGTGCAAAAAAGTTCGCAGTCGGTAGGACTCGAACCTACGCTCCCAGAGGGAATCTGATTTCTAGTCAGACGCCTTAACCACTCGGCCACGACTGCTGCGACCCTTGTCTAGTTGAAAAACATATTCAACTAGCGAGATAATCTTTACCAATATCAAGTTTGAGTAAATTTCTTAAAATAGTATGGTGTTTCGGTAATTAATGTTTACGTAGTAGAACAAGTGTATATAAGTAACATTATTATACCGACAGTAGATTCCTACTTTATCTCGTAAGCTATCTCAGACATGCTTTCCTAGATTAATTAAATACATATCTTGAAATATTGTTATAAATTATTTATTTGAACACTAACATGATTTAATGATTACAAAACTACACTCGACAATAATTTGAATGTTCGATATAATAAAATAGCCTCGTAAGAAGAGGTTCACGATATATTATAAAAATTAGCATCAACATAAAAATAAAAAGTAAGCAGCCAGAAAAAAATAATATCCAATGGCGTATACTCTTGAATTTATAGTCGGTATCAAATTTGAAAAAAATCATTATCGACGAAGTGGAAGTCTTTAAAAGAATATTTTGACAACGATGATACATCGTATTCACGTGCATTCGCCTCATTTTTCGATACTGCCTGACAATGCTTTGCTGCGCGTAGACTAGCCAAGGGTTAATACAGTCTCTCTCTTGTAACGCAGGATGGAACGCCTTTTATTTTCACCCCTTGTAATGATTTTCCGCCCTTATCGAACATAGCATGCGCACACCTGCGCAGGGGGGAAGAAAGGGAGAAAGAACGCGAGATGAGCGGAGACATTGTCTTGCTGAACGATCTGTGAGATGACGAGATAATAACTTTTGACATTTCTGCTACGAGTTGTCTTTGTGTTGTATTAGAAGGATTAAAGCTTTCGGATATATTTTGATGGAGATAAGCAGTTTTGTTACAACTGTCTTTTGAACTTTCGATGCCGATGAGAGCCAATTGATACTGCCAATTGATGAATGCAGGATAATACAAATACACAGATGCATTGAAAGCGTTCAATGGCAAATGTACAGGCAAGCGATTAGCCAAAGTTTGTACAAGATAAAAGATTGAGATATGACTTCTTGACACGCTAATCTGCGCGTCCGCGCATTAACAAAGGCACATGTTAGATGGCATGCAAACAGACAAGTGCCACTGGCTCTGCTAATCATTTTGGCAAACACTGCCCGCATATGTGTTTGCTTACGACAGGGGTGCGCGCGCAAATCGAGCGATCGACGTAATGCGCTGCTGGTAGAACAATATGGTGAGTGTTTCTTGCGACTTTTGTACTCTCGTTATACTCGTCTAGGCTCTGTTCTGCCTAAGTATTGCTCTTCCAAAGTAAAGACATCATCTTGCGACAAAAGTAAAAAGGACAAAAAATGAAATCCATACGTAGAAAAGCACAAGAAGTTCCGGAGCCGAACCTCTCCGGTAGGCCGCGTTTGATTGATGATTTGCCCTTAGCGTGTACAATGCAGCCACTGGCCCCACGTGTGCAACAGGCCCATCGTTTAACGTCGAATCATTGCCGCACTATTAATCATATTCATATGTAGCTTCGGAAAGAGTCGATGATCTCTGCCGTGCGCGTGCACTTCATCATATACGCCAAATATTGCGATGCAGCGTTACAGCTCTTAAGTATAAGCGACGACGTTGCTTTTCAGTTGTTTGCAAATATACCGTTTTGCAGTAAGAGCCAAACGATACATGTAGCTATTGTGTCGTGCTCTTCGTTAGCACGAATTTTCGCCGTTTTATCGCTTTTACAGGCCATCAACATCGCGCTTCAAACATTTCAATCAGCTCGTCAACGATTCATTGCGGAAATACTTGGTAATCGCAATGCCATAAATTTCAAACGCGCACTTTTCCATCAATTATCCGCTCGAAAGCGTGCAAGCGAACAATAACAAATGCGACGCATTGATTGATCGACTGCAGAGATGCTCTTGCATCTTAATCCCGTATATGTACACGCGCGCGCACGTATAATATATAGCTTGACTATACGCGAAAGCAAAAGCCACCTCGGTAGCGAGAGTCGTTCGTTAGCGCCTTTTGTCGACACATGACTTGCACGATACGCGAAGCTCAAGTCACAGATCTGCCGACTGCAAGTTTCAGATTATAGATTATCGTGCATTTTACAAACAAAGATTGTCATTGTTTCCAACATTCCGAGTAGATGGTATAAGCTGATAATTCTTACAGCTCACTAATAATGCCTCCTCAAAAAGAATCTTGCCGCGCGATGATCTAATAGACTTCCTATTAACGCTCCCGACTGACTTTTTTTAATCAATTAGGGAAGCCCACCTGATGCTTTCGAGTGGCCACCCTGAAGTATAATACTCACTGCGCGCACGACTAACTGTTTCCATTTGAACACAACTGAATCTTGTCTTAAGTCGTCGATCAATCAGATGAATGAGTAACTTACTTTCTACTGGACGAATATGGTTTGAAAGCAATCTGCGTGTTGTTAAAAGTTACCTTGATGAAATAAAAAAATTGATTATGATAATCGGAGTAAAAAAAATTTTAACAATATAATATCCACGTACTTCTTAACTGTGTATGGATTGAAATTGTACGTAATGAAATTTCGTTATTATTTGCATAAAATCCACGTGAAATACAACGGACAATTCATCGCACGGCATATGTGAAGAGAAAACGGTTCAAGTGCCGTCAGCAAGTGTCTACTGTAGTAGTAACGATCGGTATGCCGCGTTAGGTAGCCCATTATCATACGCGATCTCGTCATCGTAAAGGATCGACGTCATCGCGGCTCTCTTCAAGTCAAAGAGATACCGCCAGCTGCGAGAAGAAGAAGAAGAAGAAGAAGGAGCGGTCAGTCGGCGTCCTGGGGTATATTTTCGTTCGTTGATACGTTTGATTGCACTGCATCATCGATATTTCAGATTCTTATCGTGCAAAATCTAATAACAGTGCGTGTGGCTTTCGTACATTCAGTGTATTCGGGTTATTGCTTGCGAGAGGCGGATAAATGTTGGAGCCACCTGAGCGACTTCTACAATATTTAGTGATGATTGTGTTACTTTCTTGGTTTGAAATGGATCTGAGATAAGGTAATAGATGAAACTTTTGCAACTGTATCAATGTACTAAATTTTTACTTAGAGTCATTAACAAATTACGAGCCACACCGATAAACTCAATCAAGCAGTTACATTACAACTATCAGGTTTGCCTTTTATCCATCGATAACCCAGCAGTGCCGATCCTCGGCCAGTTCGACCGGCTTGATTAATCTCAAAAAGAAGAGCGTCATCTCTGTCGACATGCATATGCATACACCTCGAGAATAAAGAAAGAAACACGAAGGAGAGGCAGCTCTTTTCTGTCAGCGCAACGACGCGCTAGTCTCTTCGGCGAGTCATCTCCAAACTGCCATTTAATGTATCTCTCCCTCTTTGCGACATTAAAAAATCGACTGCGGGGGCATTTAATCCTCGCTTATCTAAATTTTCCATCGGCGGCCACAGCCTCCCAACCAGATATTTATACGATGCGTCTCCTAGAGATAACTATCTCGCGTTTATAAGGGAAACGTGCAGCTCAGTGGTTTTATACGCATGGAAAAAAAAATGTTTGCTTGGCACGCACTATTATACAAACTAGGAAACTTTTTATCGACGCGGACGTGAAAATTAGGTCACGTTTCCCTTCCTGTATCGATACACATTTTTTGTTGTCGACGGTTTCTCTGATTCATTTTGCTCCTCTCTCCCGCTCTCCCGCTCTCTCTCTCTCTCTCTCCCTCCCTCTCTTCGGTGAGAGAGACAGAGAGAAAGAGAGATAGAAGTCGGCGGGGCATTTAATAACCTGACGACTCACCGACGATTACCGGGCAAATTCCTCGGTAGCCTCCTCGCGTCTGTCACTGCTCCCTGCGCACCGGTGATAAATAGTAAAATACGAGCCGACGAGTCTCTTGGAGAGAGTAAAAGAAACTTTTTCTCTCTCATCTTGCGGGGACAGGATGCTCTCGCGCGTTCCCATATTAAATCGACGAGTTTAATAGTTGTTTCGCCAAAATTTATGAATCATTTGCTTAAACATATGTATGTAGCGAGAAATTTTTTTAAATATTTTTTTTCGTATTTTCTGTCTCGTGCTACTTTAATGACCGACATTTTGTTGTTTGCACTGACAAATGGAAAATCGAATATTTAGGATCGAATGGCTGATAAATAATTGAGTATTTGTGACGCACGAGTTGTGCTTGTCAACTCATTTTGCATCATTGCAGTCATGAAAATCCAACAAGTAAAAAATTATATTTTTTATGATGTCGCGAGGAATATTCATTTTACTCGTACGCTTAAAGTTGTTTGAAAAAAATTTGACCATGTAACTTTTCAAAAATCCGCCTTTAATATCACTGACAGATGGATTTGGCTAATATTTGTCGTAATTCAAATAGCCTCTACCGAAATAAAAAATGTGATAACTGTCATAATTATTACTATTAATTGGAAGTGTTAAAAAAAGTGAACTACCATACAAAAAGATACTTTCTTCGTTATTCAATTGAAAATACCGATGCGTAGTTCTGATATAGTCTAAAAATGCGAAATCTGTTTCACTTCTTCTCACCATACTTACTCGCAAAAAAAAATCTATCAAAAACTAATTCGAACCCGAATTCGCGATTTGACCTTGAAAATCTAAAGACTACACACACTTACACTTCCGCACGCAGTGCACATACAACGTCGTACAACCTCGGTGCAGATAAGAACTTATCAGTGCGTGTGTCGTAATTCGGCACTCGTTAACACGAGTCACGCGGCATACGTATATGTATGTATATCTAATCGCGCTCTCTCTCTCTCTCTCACTCTCTCGGCTGCTGCTGCTGCTGCTGCTGCTGCTCGTGGAGAATATTGTAGTACCGAGGAAGCAATTAGAGTCACGCACGCGACGGTTGCCGCACTCTAATCGACATAGCATACTTCCGCGAAGGCAAAAGCCGACCGTAGCAGCCACTACCGCTGATGAGGTCCATACGAGGAGGAGGGCAAAACTTTAACACAGCACGCGACATGCCGCCAGCGCGGCCACACGCTTTGTTGCGGTAGAGCGCTAATAATCAGGATACTACCCGTCTTCAAGGTCGTTGATGATGTTTTTTATAGATAGGAGTGTGCTTTTTTGCGTTCGAGGGAGGTATATCGGATTTTCATTTCCAGATCGACGGCGTACCGAATGATGGAAAACCGGCTTGTCGTGCTTCAATTTTTTTCGTTATTTTACGCATTAGCGCGCATTTGTAAAATTTTGTCGTTACGACAAATGCGCACTTCCGTCGGTGACGACAAATGGTAGTGTCTTGTCTCATCTGAATAGGACGCATTTCCACCTGGTCGTACGCGCGCACGAAGAAATCGCGAAAAGAGCGAAGAAAAAGGTGAAGCCGAAAGAAGAATGTTACGCCTTGAGGCGTTAATTCAGCGACGTGTGGTAATTCGTGTATTTGTTTCTGCCGTGCGCTCCGTAAATCGTTGGTTGCGAGGCGCCAAGCAAAAACCAATATGGTTAGGAATGCAAGAGCGCGTTAATAGTATATTTACCGGACGAGAGGAGGTTGGCGGCCCATACGTCACTTTATTATACTCGTATGCAAAGCGAGAGAGGAAGAGAGAGGGGGAGAAAGAGAGCCGAGATCTATTGGCTTTTGAGAGGTAATCTCAGCAGCAGTTTTATGGCGCGGCTGATTGAAAATTTTGGTCTGCATTGTTTCGCGGCCTTTGACTGATGGTTATTGCGGATATATATAGTTGGGGAAGGCGGTTAAGTGACAATGAACATTTTATGGGAACCTCTTTTTGTTTAGGAGGAAGGACGGTGGCGAGTGAGTTTTTTGCTGGGCGAGCGCTGTCGCATGGTGAGTGTGCCGCGCTGTGCGGTTCGAAATGCATTGTCACGTCGAAACGAAGGGGAATTCGAAAAGGCGCGCGCCTCTCCTCGTACGTCCGACCGAACTCGCCATTACTACTCGGCGCGCAGAGGAAAAAAAGAACGCGGTCCGAGCTGGCGATGGCGAGTCCCGGCGTCGCGCGCAACGAACGCGCGTCTCCGTTTGAGTCGCGCTTCGCCCGGAAAAAGGGAGCAAGGCAAGAGGCAGGCGCGCAACGCCGTGAACTGCAATATCCTGCAGGCTCTCTATGACTTGTCAACGAGCAATATTGATGGGGCTTGAGAATCGAAAGCTCGCAAAGAGGAGAAAAAGAAAGACAGCCCCTCTCGCGTTCGAGCAAATTACTTTTTGACGAAACGCTATACAGCGCTATGTAGGCGAGCGACGCAGCAGTTTGATTTAGTGATTTTAAAAAGGGTTTTTCTATTTGGCCTGGCGCGCTGCGTGCCGGAGATTTATCGGTTTTTACTTTGCGCTTCGCCCGCGCAACAGTGTATATTATATGTGTTTGTTGGTTTAGGGCGTCGGGCTCCAGTGAGTAACGAGATGCTTCAAGATTGAGTGGCTGTTAATCTTTGAAGGTATACAGCGCGCGATCGAACGCGATGTTTATGCAGCCTTTCCAAGAAAAATATTGTGCACGCTTCAAGTTCGGAAATCGATCGTCATGTTCAATAAAAATTATTACGCGCGCAAAGTTTGCACCTGCGCGCGCGCCGCACTCTATCAAAAACTCCCACTCGCGAGGGTTGATTAATTGGCATGAGCGCGTATCCGTCAGCATTGACCTAAAAAGCGCGGAGAGAGAGAGAGAGAGAGAGAGAGAGAGAGAGAGAGAGAGAGAGGAGAAGCTCGAATAACAGATCAATTAGTCATCTTTAACATTAATTAGCGAGAACGCGCAAGAGAGAGAAGCGCGGATAAGGGGCGCCCATCGGAACTTGCCATGCGCCGTCTGTGTCTCTGTGTTGTCTATACGTGCGCGACGAGCTCGCGACAAAACTGGTTTCTTCGCAATGGCAGCTAAAGAAAAGGGGAGAGAGAGAGAGGGAGACGCGAGTCGTTCGCTTTGCCGTGATGCCACGTTCGCGAAACGCCACGATTCCATATATAAAGGGATTGATGTATTTTCAGGGTTTGGGTTGGGTTGGGTTTCAAATTGAAGAACGATTCTGATCGATCATATTTTCGATTGACCATGCTTCTTTTTGTCGTCTTCTTTAAAAATATTTGGACGTATTTATTTTCCACCAAATCGATTTCAATGCAATTCCTCTCTCCCGTCCAATATTGTAATTCAAGCATCAATTATTAATAACAATTAAGTTACACGAATAATTTATGTATTATCTGCAATAACTTCACAACTGAGAATTAATTAATTTTAACGGAACTCTCGGAGTTTCTCTTCCAACGTATTGAGAAAGCAAAATGTCAATTATACAGAAAAACCAGATCAAAGACAATCGCAGCAATATTTTCGAAAAAAAATCCTTCAGCCAACACAAAAAGAACGTCGTGCGTCTGAACAAACACTACGGAAAGTTGCTTATATATCCGCGGCGCAAGAAAACGGAGCGCGGCGCGGCTTCTTTTGTGATGCCCGATACGATGCGTTTTCTCTTTCTTTTTGTATTTTTGTCCCTCCTCTCTCTCTCTCTCTCTCTCTCGCTCTCTCGCTCGCAAAGAAGATGGAGTTGGCGATGCCGCGCTTTGATTGAAGCTTCCATCTATTTTCCGCTAGGAAGTGCCTATTTTCGCTAGAGTATAAGGATTACTTTTTCTCTTTTTAGTAACGCTGTTTTACTCAAGTGCAATGAACTAGGTTATACGATAGATGCTTGCGTTTGTGAATCTTTCGATGATATATGATATAATATGAGGTGTATCTTGATTTGTATGTTTTTACAAGATCAAGTACTGTATTAAAAAACAAAAATTGATATTTGAAACGAATGTTTCAATTGAGACAAAGAACAATGTTGAAGAATGCCATAAATTTGAGAATTCTTTTCACTGTGAAAATAATATTTGATTTTCCAAGTCACACAAGGACTTTCTCGAATCAATGACCATTTGTATAGCAATGTTTGATAATATAACGTGAAAGTTAAATAGTCTTACATGGCATACGGCAAGCATCAATGAATAAAATTAAACGCTGTCACGTAAATATCCGTTAACTAAGTTTTATAGAAACAGACTTGATCCGAGTAATGTCGTAGTCAAAGGAATTGTTACTAGCGCGTAATTCAAATCGCCCACTCTCAAGCATATGCAGTACCATTAATCTCATTGAAAAAGCCTGACCAAGCAACGAAAAATCATTGTACCAAGTATGAACGAAAAAAAGTCAGCCGGAGACATGGATTTTCGCTATCTAGCTCAGGTGCAGCAGGCAGGCTCTTGAGAGTCTATTCGGCGCGTGAATACACGCGCGGGAGAAAGAGAAAACTGTGGCGAGCAGTTGAGCGCCGGAAGCCGCTGCCTAGCGGCGGTCGATCAGATAAGCTTTTCTTGAGGCCGCGCGTATATAGTAGTAGCGGAACGTACATCTCTGTATATATGTGTGCGAGTGAAAAGCGCGCAAACTTAGCGATTGACGGCTGAGTTAAGAGATCAACTAGGCTATTTACATTTAAGGACTATTGGTCCGAAAAGATTCTTTTTTGTGTGTTTTTTTTTTTTTTTTTTTAAATGAGAGAAGGAGAGCGATTTTAGGAATTTTTCATAGGAGCCCATTCTTATTGCGTTTTGTTTTGCCATTGAGAAAGAAAATCGCAGTTGAATTTTCAGCTACTTGTCAGAATCTTTGCAAAATCATTTATTTAATCATCGTTCGGTCACTTGATCAAATGTTTCGTTGTGAATTCGGAAATGAATCATTACAGATGGAAGTCCCACGCGAGAAATTATCCAATGAATAGTTGATAAATTAAAGGAAAGCTACTTGATTCTCTAACAATTGCATCATATGCACCAGTCCAAATGAAACTGTACGGTAAAACACCTGATCAGATAAAAATCTAACGAGTCAACCTACCGACGCCGCAAGACGAGACAAGTATCTAACGAATGTAACTCGTTTCCGAAAGCTCTCACTCTCAGCTTAGTAATTTACTCACCCACTGAACAACAATCACATCATCATCATCGCCATCGCATGCACACTTTTTCTCCACTTGTCGCCGGCATACGTACAACCCGTTAGAGATGCACACACACGGCGGAAGCGCCTCGTAGAAAACAAATCTCGAGCGCGCGCATTGTCTGTACGGTGCACTTTCCTGGTTCCCATACGCTAAAGGCGTATCATCAAGATAGACGGTAAAACGGCGAATTTAGAATTAGATGACTCTGTAGCTGTAGGGAGTGTGTGTAACGGATACTTTGCTATGTGCCACAGCTGTTATGTATATACTTTTCGTGTTTTTTTTTTTGGTTGGCCAAGTGTAATTTTTTACGTATAATGTGTGCCATCGGCTTTGATTTTTGAATGTCATTGTAAGTAATTTATAATGATTAGTTAGGCTGGATCTTATAATTTGTAATATAATTTATTACACCGAAAGTGTGCAAAGCACCCTTGCTTTACATAGATATAGTCGATAAATCTTTGATTATACATATGTTTAGAGTAAAAAAAATCATATCCTTCGAGTGAAAGCGGACTGAGTCCATTATCCGTTAATGGATGCATGAGATATTGAACAAATAGTCAATAATAAATGCTTAAGCAAACTAAAATAAATGCTTTTATCGAAAGCATGAATAAACTATATTGCAGTCAACATCTTGTTACACGTAAAGGAGAAATTTCTTTTCAATGTTTCCCTCAACGCTGTTCATGCTACTTTTCAATTATATCTTTGTCAGTTCAGATCGAGATTTACCCGCAGAAAACTTTGCATATACATTGGTTCTTCCATTCCGAAAAACAAATGAAAATGCAAATTACTATAGAAAATAAGGAAACGGCAACATATCTACGTGCAGTCCAATTATCACAATACCGCTGAGAAGCCAAAATGAAGGAAAAAAAAACTAATAGTAGGACTTGGAAGGAAATATGGAAACCCGATAGGGGCTGACATAGATAAACGAGGTTCTTCCTACCTACCGACGTCGGCGCGGCAGCATGCCGTCAGATCGATCGCGCGATCGGATTATTTCGCGGACGGCTGCCGAGTATAGCGAAGGAACGTCGTCCTTGTCGTCGTATCCCAAACGTATACGTGCCTCGCATGCAAGCGTACTGCTGGCGCGACTTCTCCCTTTTTCGATATCTTTTGCCAACTGCGAGAGAGAAATTCTTCTCGACCTAGCTGCGAAACGTCTTTCGCTGTCGATGTCTATCGATCGGAAAACAAATCTTTTTTTATTCAATATCCCATATTAAATTCGTGTTTTTATCATACAACAGAAATAAAGTTTCGACACGGTTAGGGGCTTCCATTCCTCAATTTATTGAAAGGCGCTTATTTGTAATGTTAAATCAAGAATTTTCATTCGATAGAGTTGCAATTAATTTGATTTAGATTAGACGTCAAGTGCAACTTTATTTGTTAGACAGCATGGTGTGAATTCTTGAAAATCGTATTTACAAATGAAATAGTAATTTCAATTTGGAAATGCTGCCGCAAACCTGTGGCAGAAGAACTCGACATGAAGTTCCAACAGTTAGCACACAAGATAATCTTACTTGATTTGCACGTCCTAGAACGATTGCAATCTGATGTTGCTCATCGCGCAGAGAAAAAGTGCTCGTTCTGCATGCCGAGATTGATCAAGCTGCTTCTGTTTCAACAGAGTAAATTTCATATTTTTCATGCATTAAATCATAGAGCGGGCGATCAGATGTGTATCTCCTCTTTTCTTTTGAAGACTCACGCCTCGTTGCATTTAATAAGCGCGTCCAGCACGAGCACTGCAACATCAAAATGCAGACGGGTCATGTGCATTAAATCATATCCCTTTGGAAAGTTTTTTTTTTAAAAGCACGCAGGCGTCGCGAGAGCGTACAATCGCATAGTACGCACTCACTGTGCTTGGTTTATTACGTCGTTTTCACGCTGTCCGATCGCAGCCGTCGAACGAAACAAGCTAGCTGCTTGGCCAAAACACAAGAGACATAAGAGACAGCCCGAATGGAAATTACACAGAGTGAGGAAATTCGGCCAATAGCGAGTCTCAACAAAAACAAAGTATGAGCGACGTAGGCGCGCGGCGGATAAATAAAAGCGTATAAATGGCAAAGTAACCTTGACACGCATGCGCTGCCGAAAATAACGTCGAGGCGCGTTCTCCCCAGGTGCCAAGAGATAAGCCACAGCGAAATTAACCGTTAGCGATAAAACGGCTGTCTCTGGTTCGGCGTGCACGAGTGCACGTGTAAGTGTACGTCAAGTGTAACAATGCTTCGGATATGTGTGCGCGCGCGCTAAGCGAGTACCGCTGCGCGAGCTTCCGGCGAATCTCTTCATTCGCCCGAGGTGTCGGACATAGATAAGCCGGGTTCGGGCTTCGCGAGCGCGAGTAGAGATAAGTGCCAAGCAATGTTAGGAAAACCCCAGTGCCAACGATTTTGTAGACACGGGCGTTTTTGAATTAATGTCAATTATTAGCGATATCATTTCCTGGACGCCTGTACTACACACCTCTGGTGTCGATGATGCGTTTCAACCAATTAAATTAATAAGCGCGAATCAGTTTAAGTACGGCCGATGTGAAGAACGGTTGAGATCTATATCTAAGTTCGCTCATTCTTTATAGTAACTAATCATCGGCCAGAGTTTAATGAACGAGGCACTGTCATATTTTTAGTTTCGTCTTAGTAAAGGATAAATAATTGTTTATCCTTTACTAAGTTTGTTTGCTGGTAGGCCATTCATTTTCATCGCTCAATAATGTAAAAACTGTATTCAATAGCTATTAAATTATAACATTCCATATTTTACCGAAGATAACATTGACAACTTGAACGCATACGACCGTAGTATTCGGCCTAATTCCTATTTATGAAGATACCATTATTCTCGCATCATTGTATCTTGCGTTCATACGAAAGTATTAAAATCTCACAAGTTCGGACAAATACGTCATGCCATTGTACAGTTGCAATTTCTTTTCCTAGCCTAACAGATGACAGTCATTGACAAATCAGTACGTTATACTTCTCTCGACAGCCAATCATCACTTCGTCCTTGCCCGAACCGTGAAAAACTCGGAAAATCCGCAGTATAAATAGAATGCATTTCGGAGAGTACATCCCTGCACGCAACAACCGCACAAGTAAAAGTGCTGCTGGTAAAGTGTATAACAGCAGCGGCAGCGGCAGCAACTCACTCGAAAAAAAAGGTAATGTACAGTGTACGATCGCCGGCTCGCTGGAAGAGTGGGAGAAGTTAGGAGAAGGAAGGTTCGGTGACTCGGCGGCGTGGGAAGTCGAGCGCGACCAATCCCCGTTCCATTGGGCGGCGCGGCAGTCCACGGAACGTATCGAGCGAGCGGCCGGAAAGCCGCGCCTCGTGCGACCCCCCACCACGCGGCTACTCACCTTCGTCTCTCGTGCTCCTCTGCGTGTGCGTGCGTGCGTGTGTGTGTGCGCGTGCTCCTGTCTATGTGTCGGCGGTTACAGAGAGACACGTGCACAATGGGACGCGCCCCTTGTGCGCGACGTATCATTGTGCCGTCCCTATCCTCCCTCCGTCTCCATCTCGTACCTCTCGTAATTATATATATATATATAAAATTTATGACAATGACTGTAGGTGTGCCATTGATGTCTGAAAGCAGTGCTGGACTTTCTGCTGCTGTTATCGTCTTCGAGAGCGTTGCAAGTTGCGAGCGGCCCTCTGTCCGAGCGAACGAGCATTTTAGAGGCAATATAAAATCTTTTTCTACAACTTGACAAAGGCAATGTTTCAGCTATGTCTGCACTCAAACTACTTCCTCGACAAACAGATCTCAACTCACCTGCAATCCGCACTCCGTCGTAACAGTCTCACAGCCTCGATTACGTAGATCTTCGCCTGATCCACTCTGCGCGTCACCGGCATGGAATGAGATTTCATTAAGGCTTTCGCGAGCATCGGTGGTTGACGGCATATAGTCGGCGAAGGAAAGGAGAGAGAAAATGGTGGGCTGCCAAAGGGAGGGCGCGTGCGCGCGAAGCCCACCCCCGCGTTTGCTCTCTGTCTTTCTCTCTCTCTCGGTGTCGGTGGCGCGCGATGCGCAGCATCAGTACTCGGCGGCGCACCGAGCTGGCCAGTTACGTACATACAATACGATCTTTTTTTACCACTGCGCGCCAACATTCTTCTACCTCTTTTGCTTTGACATTGGTGAGTATACATCATAGTGCTGATAGCGGCAGTGACAAGTTGCCAACGATTGCGAGTGTGTGTGTAGATGTGAGAGAACGAGATGCGAAGAGGACTACTTCAAGGCGGAGCTTGCAAGCTTTCCATGAGCTTCGGTTCACAGTTCGTTTCACGGGCAATCCGTGCTTCAGGAGTTGATACTGCAATACGAAAACAATGCGCATTCGAACGTAGATATCTAAGCGCATTGTCACATCAACAAACACACGAATCCGCCACAAATATATAATCAATCCTTCAAGCAGATCAAACAAGTTGAGCGCACAATCCGATCGAGACACAGACACACGATCGTGTCTATCGGCTTACGCATCTCGACTGCTGCTGCTGCTGCTGCTACTGCTGCTGTGAGGGAAAAGGACGCGACGATCGTTAAAATTTCTCGGCAGAGAGGAGACACACACGAAAAAAAAAGATCGAGAGGCCGCCAACCCTCTCTTTCGTCTATTGCTTCTTTCCTTTTATTTCGTTGTTTGTTGTTCTCGCGAAGGCACAGGTAGAGGGAGAGAGGAGGTTTTACTGGGATATCTGTTTTACCACGAGGAAAGAGAGATACTCTCGATCGATTAGGGCACTTTGATTTATATATCCATACGAGCGAAAGAAAAAGCTTCTATGGATTCTACGTATATTTTGCGATCATTTCGTGGACTTTATTCCTTTTTGCGGGGACTTAAGCATGGCTGTGCTCAGTCTGATAATAGCCATTTATTTCAATTTTTAGGATGCACAAAGAACGACGATTTATTTCCTAGGTGCCTGCAATCAGAAATTCTCGCGCCGAAATCCGCGGATCGTCCGCAAAGCAGCTTTAACCTCTGACACCGTCGAGCCCACAAAACGACCTTCGAGAAACCTTCAAAAGGAAAAAAAAAGGGGGAGAAGCGTAGCGCAGTAGTAGTAGTAGTATAGTAGCACCTCCTGAAAAGCAAAAAAAAAAGAGAAAAAAATAAGCTCGAAGGTTCGAATTACAAGAGAGCTACCGAGCTCTCGGGAGGCTGCAGAAAAAGGAAAGGCACGAGCGCCACGAGAAAACACTTAGCCGCACGCTCGCGCGCAAGGTCCCCTCTAATTAGCTACCGGCCGATTCCCAACTGATTTACTACCGCGGCATTAACGGGTTGCCCCCGCGCTCGCTCGCGTTCATTCATAGATTCGCGCGGCCGAGCGCAGGAG
This sequence comes from Phymastichus coffea, assembly GCF_024137745.1. Taxonomy (NCBI): domain Eukaryota; kingdom Metazoa; phylum Arthropoda; class Insecta; order Hymenoptera; family Eulophidae; genus Phymastichus; species Phymastichus coffea. The sequence continues at coordinate 1,509,214 of NW_026706864.1, forward strand.
TAAAGGAAGTGTATCCGGTTTCTCGGCGCGGACGATTGTAATTAAATCGGCCTCCAGTGACTTTTTGAACTTCTACTGTCGCGCAGAGCTTGCTCCGCCAACCCCTGTACGTCTTTTTCGGAGAAGTATTTTGCTCTATATTTCTCTCTCTCTCTCTCTCTCTCTCTCTCTCTCTCTCTCTCTCTCTCTCTCTCTCTTGTTCTTTCAGGTTTGGAGCGAGGCCGAGGGTTGAGCGAAAGAACGATCGTCGAATTGTAATGAGACAAACACGAGATTACTTATTCGGCTGCTCGATCGGCGTCTTTGACCATTTATTATAGCTTCATAATATCAAATATATGCTTGATAATTATATACGATCAATAAACATGGCACATTTTCATTCAACAGATCTGTCGTCTAATTCAAAGATGAAACGCCACACTCACAATCCATCACGGCAAGCATCGACGAAAGATCATCAGGGTGGAAAATCAACGGTGTCATCGTCGGCAAAATGTTGAAGGAAGTAGGCTGTGGTAGCCCGCCGGCGGACGCAAGTCGCGGCGGTGTAGCCGTCGACGCGGCCAACTCAGTCAGTCATCACCAGGACAATCCAAATAGTTTAACATTGGCATGTGGCGGTTGTGGCCACGAAATTGCCGAGCGATGGTATCTGCGCGCCGCTGATCGAGCTTGGCATTGCGATTGTCTTAGATGTTGTCATTGTCGTATTCCACTTGCCGCTGAACTCACCTGCTTCGCACGGGACGGCAACATATATTGCAAGGAGGATTATTACAGGTCATTTTTTATTTTTTTTTTATTCTGAAACATTTATGGAAAAAGATTTTGCTCGGTGGAAAGAATGGTAAAGAGATGGTTTACTGGATGCTTTGTTGAAATTAGTAGTAAAAGTCAAAATTAGTCAGGCATAATGCATGAAGTTAATCTGGAAAATCATAACGCCGTTGCTCAAACCGCCAATTTAAAACATGAAAGTTCCGAACAATATATCAATAATTTATGTTTTTAATTAGGGTATTTTATACTATTTTAAAATTTCTCCAGATGAATAAAACAACCGAACATCTACCTTTGTTTTAACCACTGAACCAGCTATTAATAAATATCATTCATAGGTAAAAACTTTTTTCCAGGTATAAATAAATTTTCTCGAAATAAGAACTCAATAACTTGAAAAATGTGTTTACTGTATTGCTACCTCTACGAAAGAGTTTATTATTGCTTTCGAACGAAAAAAAGTTTTCTTAAAAAGAGAAATTGTTGATTGAACTGCGCGATTTAATTAAAATAAGTTTTCGAGATTGAAAACAAATGCCTTTTTTTCCTTGAATGCAATGATAATTACCAAATGTTTCCCGCTGTGGTCGTTTTAAGAATCTTTCAATGATTTTGGTCGAACTAATCACAATAATTATCCATCCAATTTAACTCGAATGAAAGAAAAAGAAAATTGGCCTGCTGCTATTTATCGAAAGGCGATAAGACAAAAAGAGAGAGGGAGGCAAAAGTCCGCAGGCATAAGAAGACGCTAAAAGGTCGTTTGCGTTTGAATCTGGCGCAGGGTGGCAAAAACAGCGAAAACCAATAAAGCCAAATGTGCATCGCAGGAATTAATGCGTGGCGCGAAAGAGAGGAGAGTCCAAATTCACCGGGGGTTATTTATTGAGAGAAATTTGCATAGGAGCGGCAGCGGGGCTGCTTGGAGAGAGAGACCACACAAATTGTCGACTAATGGCCGAAACCTGCCAAAAACTGTTATAAGTTTTTTGAAAATTCACTCGACAGATTGATTATTTTGCGCCGGCGCTACTAATTAAGCTTGGGCAAAAAGCCTCTGGCGTCATATTGAATTATTCGAACAGAAAGAGGGTCGAAAAAAAAATTGGAACGCAGAAGAGAAAATCGTAATCGATGGGAAAAGAAGGACGACGGGGGCAGGGACAAAGTAGGAAGCCTGAGCTTCGTTACGGGGAGAAAACGGCGGCGGTCCATGCAATATGCAACGGTTTACTCTCTTTCCTTTCTTCTCCTTCGTCGTCGTCGTCGACTTCATTTTTTCTCTCTCTCTCTCTCTCTCTCTCTCTCTCTCTCTCTCTTGCGACATCGCGACATCGCGCGCGGAAACTGAATAGATTCTACGAGCTTCCCCGCCCTTTGTCTTTATCTTAACTCTGCTCGTGTTTGTACATTACTCTCGCTTTGTCTTTTACACACACGCGCGCAGCACACGTACACACAACTCGAGCATATATTTTCGAGGCCTCCTCCTTGTTTTCCTGTGAGATTTCGTCGACAATGCCGGGCTTGAATCGTAATTTCTGTTTTTGCCTTTTTTACCGCTAGATAGCGTCGAATTTCGCCTGCAATATTTATCCGAAGGACTTTGCGAAGGAATATAAATTCCAGCAGATGTTATCATTTCGAGTTCTTAACATCATCGATCTGATAAACCTATGGTTTATAGTTATTCATTGGTTAAACAACATTATCGAAAGAGAATTAATTTCCTATTTCATGTTTATTAAAAACATTAAACACAACAGAAAAGCTGATAAAAAAAAACAATCAATTAAACTTCTCTCAACAGATTATTCGCTGTGACGAGGTGTTCGCGCTGTCGAGCCGGCATCTCGGCAACGGAGCTAGTGATGCGTGCGCGCGATTTGGTCTTTCACGTGGCTTGTTTCACGTGCGCCTCTTGCGGTACACCGCTCAATAAAGGCGATCATTTCGGTCAGAGAGACGGTCTCGTTTATTGCAGGTAAAAAGCGAATGGCCAGCGGGCAACCGAATCTCTCCATGACTGTCGATGTCGCTGATCGTCGTGTTACAGGCCACACTATGAATTGATCTGTTGCGCGACAGACTACGGAAGTACCACGGGAAGCATCGAGGACTTAACGTCGCCGGGAGTCTCGCCATTAGCAGGTTACTACAGTGGCGCCGAGCAGAGTCCTATTGCTTCCTCGGGTACTGGCGGCGCCGGTGCTGCTGCTGGTGGCGTGCAGAAGGGACGACCCAGGAAAAGGAAATTGTCCGAAGTGACTGGTTCTGAACTGCCTGTCACGATGAGGCTCGCTGCTGGCGCTCTTGGTGAGTGGCGATACATCGCGTTCTTTTCTTTTCTTTTCTTCGTGGAACAACTGCAAAGTCTACATTTTCGTTCGTTCATCAAGTTGTCGGGGCCAACAAAATTATAAAAATTTTCTCGGCTGCTCGCTAGAGCCAACAAAGCTGAACTCAAAGGTTATGGAAATGATTGCCTTGCTAAGATCTTGGATCGAGTTGTTCGGAAGATGAAACTTTGAGAATACGCGATACAGGATATTTCGATTTACCTACATAAAATTAATATTGAACGGTTGTAAGATAGCGGCGATAATGTTGATAACATTCAGAATAATCAGTCGGAAATTTAATGCGTTTTACGTGATTTTCTTAAAAATATTATTATCAACGTTATTTTTTATAGGCATTTCGATAAAAACGGTTTTTTCCTTGGGTGAAATTAAGTTGTTAAGAGAGAAAATCATAAAAGTCTTTCGTTAACTCGAATTTTATCACACTTATGGGTTTAAAGAGCGTTACACACTCGAAATTTCGAATGGCAAGATATCGTTTATCAAGCGATTCTTTTTTTAATTGTCGATGTGCGCTTACAACATGAGCTTATTTATTTTACGATTTCGGTATAAGTGCGGCTTTCTTTTTACGATTGGCAGACAGGGAACTCAATATCTTTTTATTTCCACCGCGGCAGAAGCGTGCGATACTCGATCGCCGTATCACCATATGACGTCCCAGCAAGAAATGCCCAGGACAAATTTTCCTTATACCGCATCGCAACTCATGAAAATTCAAATGTAGCAAAGTGCATCTTAAAAATAATTCAGGGCGGCATGCGGCATCCAGCATGTGGCGACGTCGTCGTAAAAGGAAAGGGGCGACGGCGTACGGGAAAAAGGTGCGCGGCAATTGCGTAAACAAACCAAATGGCAAAATGAAAAGAAAAAAAAGAAATCACATACGTCGACCGACTGGTATTCATAAATGCGCATCGACTTTTTCCGCGTACGAATAATAATTCGCTTGCGGAGCCAGCTATTGCCGCCATTATTTCGCCGCGCGGTTCTCGATTGAAAAGCCGATCGATCATCGTGTACCTGTGTGCTCCAACGAAGATTTCTCGCGGATGTTACGTATGCATGCGCGCGCGAGGGCCTCTTCTGTACATGCATGTATGTATCGGATGCCGCTCGCTCGTTGACGACGTGTATGCACATACATACACGCGACGACGACGTGACGTCTGATTTATATACGTGTGATGCTTTTTATGAGTGCTGCACTGGCACATTCTTATTTGGCGTTCGCTCCACGCAACCGTACGTTCAACTGCGTTGATTTTGTTTTGCTTTATTTGTTCGCTCGCGATAAAAGGCCGGCTTCGCTTGAATTCAACATCGGCGCAAAGTTTCGATGATAAAAGCGAGCAGCGAGAGTCGCGCGGCCATTGATTTTGGTCGCCGAGAGTCGGCATTCTTTTCTGCGCGCTCTCGCGTGTTTCGACCAATCGATGCATCTCCCATCTATCACTGTCTGCGACTTCGCTTCTTTCGTTCTCCCTACCTCTCTCGCAGCGCGTGCGTATACGCGCGGCACCGGAGCGCGGTTATGCATGCGCATATGCGCCAAGCTACCATGCAGTTATAGCGGACATGCTTTATGGTCCAAGTCTCCTTTTTACCATCCAAGGGAAGGAATGCTCAAATTTATTTTCTTTTTTTCTCTTTATTTTTTGTATGCCGATTGGCTGTTAACGGGTCGCTTCAAATTGAGTTTTTAAAGAAATAAATACCAACTGCCAATCGAATCCTAAGTATTCCAAGCTTCCTCTCAAATTAACTATAACCTTTGACACTGCCAAAGGAAAGATTTCATACACATTGAGAAGTGATATTGACTATTTGAACGAGAAAAAAATTATATGTTAGATTGGATTATAGTTGTTTTGAAGATTAGCGTTTTATTTGAAGCGTCTCACTCGAGAATCAAATATCCAACATTTATCGAATAAGAGAATGCCAAATAAAATGTACTATTTTATCACGGAATCCGTACAAAAAAATTGTAGACTTTGGTAGCAACATATTTTCTAGGATTGGTGTTCTATTAAAAGGTGACCATCACCATCAATTAATAAATATTAATAAATCTTCACATTGAATATTGTATTAATTGAAATATGACAAAGCTGGTTCAGCAAATATTGTCAAAATAATTCTCAACGGTTTACGAATCGGCGTGTAGTTGATAAACAATGGAAAAAAATTAAGCAACCGGTATCTCATGTACGTACTTGTTTATAATTCAGCTTTACACGATGATTTTAGCTCTCGTGAAAATTCCAAGAGAGATCGATCTCTTCGCAGTTGGAAACCGGCGTAGATTTTTACAAGTACCGCTTGTATTACAATTGCTGATGTGGGAGAAAGAGCGAGAGAGGGAGCGCAAATAGTGATAGATGCGCGTGCGCGCGCGCGAAATATGGCAGGAATGCCCGAGCGGAAGAAATCGATCGAGTAGCCGAGCGGGAGAAAACGATTTGGTTTAAATAAATTTATAGACCGGTTTGTTATATTTGAACGAGAGGCTGTTTTTACGCCCGCGGCGCATGAAAAATTTATAAAATGCAGCGGAGCCATAAAATTACATATATCTGCTGTCGTCGTCGCAATTTTCCCTCGAATGCCTCATTTACTCCAAAACATCAGATCCAACACCTCGGTCGGCAATCCTTGAATCGCAAACAACATGCCAGAGCTGTTAACCACGCGCGCACAATGAGCGCAAAAAAAAAAGAAAGAAAATGAAAAAAAAAGCGGCTCGAGCGGTCTCCGCGACAAAATGGCTGAGGGAGAGAGAGAGGATCTCGACGTGCTCGCATTCCCTCGCTTGATATTTTCTCATCGCCTCGGGGTGCCGTGTCGCTCCGGGAATCTCATTTCGTCATCGTCTCTGTCAATTTTCTTGCCTCCGGAGGGAGGAAAAACGCTTCAAGCGTGCGCGCAGCGCGACTCATTTTATAATCGTCGCGCTCCGCGCGCGCGTACGCGCGCATTTCCGTCTTCCAAGTTTTGCTCGGTTGTTTTTTTTTCTTTTCTCTTCTTTTCTTTTTTTTCTGCCCCTGTAATTGGTCGCCGCCAAAAGGATCTCGGTAGCATTCTGCTTCTTCGATCTCCATCGTTCTTGCACCTACATATAATGCAGGCTGGATTTTCCTGGGCTTGTCACACGCACGCGCGCACTCGCGCGCGCGCTTAGGCGGTGATGCTTTTCGAGGAACTCGTTGGACGCGCCACGCTTTCATCATAATTTTCTTTCTTGGGCGATTGTTTTGCCAAGCTTGTAGTTTTTTTATCACGAGACGCTGAATGTGAATAACAAAAAAACTCCACCCTATAATTGAAGATTATAGGCAATCAGCGAGTATGTTTTTTTCAGGTTGTTTGCTAGACTTCCTAAGATATATCCGATTCAAGTGCTGTGAATAGGCAATTTTCAATCAACAATACAAAATTCAATCGGATCTTTAGGAATTTATAACTCGTACAATTTTGAATAATGAATTCTCAACGAGAGAAATTGTGATCTATTGTACAAATCAAATTTTCGACGATAATATGAGTAGAGAATAATTCATGAAACCACTGATTTAAAAAAAATCATATTTTTTGCACAAAAATTAGTGTAACACTAACGAACGTGAAAAAATGTCCATCAAAGAATCAAACAAAAACATGTAGTTGATCCGCAAACGGTGGTTTGCACCACTGACAAAAATCTGTACATCTGTTTGATCGAAAGCTAAGCGTATTACGCAAAAATGAATCGCGCGATTTTACCTTTCGACCAGGGAGTAGCAGATACACAGAAGCGAATGTTTACGAATTTATTGATTCTGTTTACCGTCGATGAAAATAGAAGAAGACGGGAATGGGGATATACGCGTTCACGTAAGTAATTGGCAAGTGCACGGACGAAGACACGGGAACGGATTGCAAACACACTCTCGTATAATTGAGCGGAAGAAACACATATAGAATACGCAGACGATTTTTTTTCTTTTAGAGTGAGCAAACATTGAAGGAAAAACCGTCGCTATATGAATATTCAATGTCCGCGCGTCGAACACCCGTGAAACAATCATAACAGTAGTAAAGGAAAACAATAGAAGAACAAGTATTAGGTACACAAAGGAAAACGAAGGGGGGATGTGAGTATTTGCCCAAAGACGGATTGTACACCCTATGCACACACTCGTTGTAAACTCGAGCGGGCAAATAACAATTCTCTTTTTAAATCAAGAATATACGTGCAATTAAAAATTGTTAAAAGTTTGTTATCGTCGAATTTTCAGAGCTACTTCATCCGACAGAATTGTCATCGTCTATGGAATCTCTAACTGCGTATGATGGTTCAGCAGGATCGCCTGGTGGTCACATCCATCAAAGTCAAAGAACGAAACGCATGCGTACCAGTTTCAAGCATCATCAGTTGCGTACTATGAAAAGTTACTTTGCTATCAATCAGAATCCCGACGCCAAAGATTTGAAACAATTGGCACAGAAAACTGGACTGTCCAAAAGAGTTTTGCAGGTATGAATTTTGAACTTGACATTGATCATTGATCTAGAAAAAAAATTGATAGTAAAAGAAAGCCAAGTGAAAAGCTTACCATAATCGTAACGAACCGTTGCAGGTGTGGTTCCAAAACGCACGAGCAAAGTGGCGACGGAATATGATGCGCCAAGAGGGCGGCACAGGCAGCAACAATGGCCCAGGTCTAGGCGGTAATGTTGGTGGTTGTCCAGGTACTCCGGCATCAACGAGTACCGGTGGTGGTTCACCTGCTGGCTTGGGTTCTGGTGGTCCAGGATTACTTAGCGATAGTAATAGTATGCCGTCGACGTCGATGGAGGAACTTCACGCGTTGCATCACTTGCATTCGTCCCAAGTCTCTTTTGCCGACCTCTACTGACATCGGTTTTGTGCCGACAAGGAAGCCGGCGAACGCGATTTCGTGGTTTGAACGTATCTACCTGTAAATGAAAGCGATTTTTTTCGATACACAACCCGTGACCAAAATAGATTTATGTACATTCGATGAAGACTGAGGGGTACTAAAACATCATTTCAGTTTTTTTTTCTTGGTGACAACTGCCGTTATCAGTATTAATTGCGAAGTTTAAGTTGAAAAGTCGATTTTTTACAAACAGTCCAAACGAAACCACCACTCTCATACGGAGGATCAACATTTTTCCATAATGTAAAGCACAAATATTTTAGTGTTTATATAGTCTTGCATAAATAAGAAGAAAGTTCTCCCGAGAATGTTCGGAGGAGGATGAAAGTGATGAAAAATATAGTTCCATGCATATCCGAATTACCAAAGGCTTAGAAGATAGATAATTTTCGTATAACGTGCGCGTGACAAGAATGGTGTATAGATAAATTTGAAAAATATTGTACTAAATAATTTTCTAGTGCAAACATTGCGTAATAATGAAAAGTATGTATCGCATATAGTAACCTCGTGCATGATGGATAATCTGTATTAATCGTCGTGTAGTTTGATCCATATGAGGGCAAGATTTTTCGTTTTATCGATGTTTTTTTGTAAATACAACTTATATATATATCGAAATATTACTTAGACGAGCCGCATACGCGATCGTTCCTAAAAGGCAAAGGCACATTAACCTGTAGAGCGAGTTTCTTTTCCGTGCAATTAGTTTGTAAAAAAACGCTCAATTCAATGTGAGATGTGTGTACATGCGACAAAGCCATGGAGTTTCTCAGTGTTCGTTTGGTCGCACTACTTTTGAGCATTATTCAACGCTACGTGTTACACTGGATGAAATGTCCGCTAAAGAAAATACAAGCCAATAGACAGAAACGAAAAGACGAGCAAGCTTTCTTCCACCAACTTCAAAGTCCTCGGCCCAAGCAAATTAAACGAACGCCGACCAACAGCTGATCATTTGAGCGGCAGGTAGTAATCAGCTGGAAGTATACACTTAAGTTTTTTTTTGCAACTCGGAAGCGCGCATGAATGGGAAGCGAAAAAGCCGAGCGAGGAAGGCATTAAAAAAGAAGAAACGAGCGGGAGCCTGCTTAAACAAACAAGTCTCCAAAGAAGGCCAGTTAAAATTCGAGCAGCTCGTTTGTTGTTTTCTCGTTCTCGCGGCGCGGTACCGTTCCGCCGAGGAAGCTGCTAGCGCGGTAATAAAGCGAAGGTCGCTCGCGCACCAATGACCCGGGAGCGCGGCTAATTAGCATCGAATTGGCTAATACGCGCGCGCGGAGAACGAGTGGGTGTGCGCCAGTTAATTTTCAATCTATATGCCCGAATGCACGAAGGGCTGTCGCGCAAAATGAAGAACTCTCTGGGCACGCACACCTCATTTAACGAGATCCCGCGAAACCGAGGCGCATTTGCATATTACGCGTCCAGTCTCTTTTTTGCGCAACGTGCGTGCGCGGATTACGGTATAATATCGCAAGGTGGGCAGTTACAAATGAAAAATTTCGCTCCCTTTTTTTGCCAGCCTCTTACCCGACGACCGTCTATGGGCAAGCTCGTGTAACGGTTTCGCTCTGTATACATGAACTTGGGTGGCTTATATTTCTCTGTATTTTTCTTCGACGTGCTTGCAAATATGACGAACCGCCAATTGATAAATTTACTCATTAATCTGCGTTTCGCACGAAAGCGCACGCAGTTGTTGCAGTTGTTACAGTTGTAGCGACGAGCGCATTTCTCAAGTTCGCTTGCAAGCTCATCCCCGTCCGAACGTAAGTCGAGATCGATCGAATGAAATTCTCCAGCGACTTGCGGGGAATATTTAAAAACGACAGTTGCGACTTCGGCCAGCAAGACGCTTTCGCAATCGAATTGAAAGCCGAGCGGCACGAATCGAAAGCTCGTAAACTCGTGTGCGTGGACAACCCTCTTCCTTCAATATTCAGCGGACCGCTGGCAAGCAGAAAAAGAAGCAAGATCGAATTCAATTGCGTTATAAACAAATCCTCGCGAAAGGCTGAACTTATTTGCAAAGAATCAGTATACCGTTTGGAAGGCCTTTCTGCGCCATTTCGCCGAGGCGGCCTTTTGTTCTGTCAGCGAAGCGACGACCGCGCCCTTGTCTCCTCCTCGTTTCCATTCGCGTGCTCTCTCTCTCTCTCTCTCTCTCTCTCTCGCTCTCTCTCTCTCGCTCTCTCTCTCTCGCTCTCTCTCCGCCGTCGGGCTTTTTCCCCCCTTTTTCTCACGAGTGTCCCTCTGTCTGCTACTACTGCCAATTTTTTTTGCTTTTCTGCTTTTTGGGCTTTCGCGTGTTTTATGCCGATATTGTTCGCGTTTCTACGACAATTTCGTGCATACGTCTTTGAAAGTGTCGGTAGGCTTTTCAGGCCTTTTTACAATACGGTTATTGCAGGTATCGTAGCAGGTGGAGCAAAACGATCCTTTTTAGGCATTGTAAAAATTCTTAAAAAATTCTTTTCCAAATCTACTTTTAATTCTTTCAAAAGGAACTCATCGAAAGCTGAATCGGCAAAGTTATACTGACAAGCTCGCCGCGCCGAACGAGAGAATTAAAAAATTAATCGCAGTTTTACGTTGAACTCTCAAAGGCACTTGGCAACATCAAAATCCCAATTACTTTTTTAGGCGAGCAAACAATCAACCAGCAATAAATTCCGAGAGCCAGAAGAATATTTCTTCAGGTCTGTCAAAAACAAAAAGTTATGTACGCGCGAAGTGACTTTTTTTCCTTCCTGCAGCACGACACACCTGCGGCTCTGACCCCTTTCACCTCCTTGCAAAAATTCTCTCCATTTTAAGTCTGCTGCCGAGGCAGACTGCACACGCACGTGTGCGCGCGAGGAGGATAAAAAAGAAAACGATTCGACGCATCTCTTCTCCGACCGTTCGAAGGGAGCTTTTTTATCGGAACTGCTGCGAAAGCCGATCCGTCCCCTTCGCGCGACGATTCGTCCGTGCGATAGTCCCCGACTTCTCTCTTTCTCGACGCTCGGCCCTTTCATCGAACGCTTCGCTCGTCGTCGTCGGGCTTCAGGCTCTACTTGTACATATAAAACCTTCCTTCATCTTGCCTTCGATGGAGCATGTACAAGATATTTTTCTGCGACTGTTTACAGCACGAGTGTTTGATTTGGAAAATGCTTTGCAGAAGTTGGTTCATTTTCGGTCATTTATGCGCCCGTTGCTCACCTCGATCAAACTCATTTTTTATTATCGAAATTAAATACCACATTGAACGAATTAACGAGCGACGTTCGATGTATTTTTTTCAGTTATTTCTTTTGGCACAGTCATGAAAATTTCCGCCAAAACATCCTTCATGACTCACAAAATCTCTCGAGAAATCGACAAACGTCCGCATTGCAACGAAAAAATAAAGAAGACCAGATCTCAGTCGGCGAACGTCATACATACCCGGCAGCAAAAGCTAAAGTCGTACCGCCCCCCTCTCTCTCTCTCTCTCTCTAAGGATTCACGTCGCGTCTCCGAGGCAATTGGTTCTCTTGCTGCTCGGAGCGTATAAAAAACCTCCAATCCATTAAAATGATTCGGAGCTGACGTGCCTTTTCTCTCTCTCTCTCTCTCTCTCTCTCTCTCTCTCATCTCAATTCCTGACTGCTCTAATTTATATACACCGAGTTTTTCGCGCCGTACCATGATGCTACTGCGGCCTTAATAAATCGGGGTCGAATTTCCATTCCGAGCAGAAAAAAAAGAAAGAAATGAAACGCCGAGCGCTATTAGCTCGTAAAAGGAAATGCTTCAAGTGGATGGAAAACTTCCTCAGATGTGAGTATTTATTAGGACTTTTTCAGTGAAATCCGTGAGAGACTTCGTTGGAAATAGGAGATTAAGAAAAACATTTGCAGAGAATTTGAAAAATACCCCGCCACGAAATGCTCCTTCGCAGACGAACAAAACACGAGTCGAATAATAAAAAAAAGAAGGTCAATGGGCATTATCAATTAAAAGTCACGAGCGTCCGCTTGCGACCTTAACAAAAAAAAAAAAAAAAGAAAAAAGCTCAAGCGGCAAGTGCAGAAAGCACTTTGCGATAGTCGCATTATCTTGGGCGACGTGGGATTTTCGTGGGCAGACCGATCGATAAAGGAAATAAAAAGTCCAGAGCACGCGAAGAAGCCAAGAGGAGATTCTCCCTTCCACACGCGCTCTTTCTCTTTCTCTCTCTCTCTCTCTCACATACACACACACACACACACACACACACACACACACACACACACACACACACGAAGAAGCGAGAGAGAGAGAGAGAGCTACCGTCCCTTTTTTTCGCGAATTATCCAACCGGCGCATCGCTTATTCGTGTTATCCGCCTTTTTGACCTTTTTCGCCAAAGTGAGAGCGAGATTCTTTGTTCGCGATGGTGGCTTCTGCGAAAAGAATGGCTCGACTGCCGTTGTTACTCCTTTTGTCTTATATACCAAGCTGGCTCGTTCCGTTTGCCATTCGATATGTATGCGCGCGCGTGTGTGTAGATGTCGCCGGGAGAAAACGTGCGCGTGGAGAAGGAAGCGCGCAAGTCTTGTTTTTGCACCTTCGCGCTTTCTGCGCGCGCACGCGCGGATTGTTCAATTCAAATTTATCTATTCCGCGAGCGCTTCGTGATTTATGCCCAGATGAATCTTTGATTTATTCCTTGATCCCGTTGATTGGGGCTATTGAAATATTCAGATTTTTGTAATCGGTGACTGTTTGAATACGTTAAAAATGACAGAAAACATGTACTCAGTAAGGCTGTAATAAAAAAATGTGGATTCACAAAAAAATAATAAGTATTAATGATTATTTTTAAGCGATTTGAAATTTGTATCTATTTTGGATTTGTTCCTTGTGATATCTTGCGCCAACTTAAATTATTATTATTTATTATATATATTCTCACATTGAAATAGATTTGATATAGTAGTACTGTGGTGCAAATGTTCGGAAGACAAAATGCACGACTGCCAGCGATCCCTTTCGTTTGTGAAAGCACGTTTTATACTCTCGTACAAAACGTTTCGACATCTCGCGGTAAGTCTAGCCACGATAACAAATTTATATAGCACATTGAAATGCCTGTACGTATGTCCTCCCCGAGCAAGTGGAAAAAAGCCGAGGCCGCAGCAGCCCTTAAAAAAGACAATGCGCAAGAAGAGATTATATAAATCGGCGGTATATATAGGCGTGTGTCCCTCGTGGGACCGAAAGCAGAAGAAGAAGCTACCGCAAGGATGTCCTTCGGGAGGAAGGCAGACTGTTCCATATGGAGCGAGAATTGCGCGCGCGGCCAAAGGGACACACGGCGCAGAAAAAGAGAACGAGGAAAAGATGGCCGCGCGGCGGGCAGCAGCATCGCATTGTCCGCCGCGACGACGTGCTCTCTCCCTCCCTTGTAAATAATGTAGCTCGATATCGAGGAGGGAGAGAAGAAGAAGATGGGACCCGCGACAATCGCGCGCGGATGGGAGGATACAACCGAGCGGGAATCCTCTTTCTTTTTCTTTTCTTCTTCCTTTTCTCTCTTGCTTTCTTTCTTTCTTTCTTTCTCTCTCTCTTTCTTTCGTGCTTTCTTTCTTTCCTTTCCAGACGCGGACAAATAGCATTTTCAGCCATATAGATTACAGTTATTCGTGCCTCTCTGCTTCGACCCCTTTGACGCTCCGCGTATCTCTTTCAAATGACACAAGCAGCATCATTACGATTCGCAATGATAAAAACGACCAGCCAGCGTAGCTTGCACAATGCAAACGCACACGCTAGCGGCTTTCTTATCTTTCGCTCGTTAATGCAGAAAACATCGCGGAAAATGCATATAACGCGAAAGAAAGAGTCGAGTATGTACGCTCTAAGAAAGAAGATACGATCGATTCGGAAACGCGCCAGTCCTGGGAAAAAGACAGCCATTGTGAAGAGTCGAGTCTCGACAAAGGTCGCCATGGAAACTCTCCGAGTTCTCGTCCTGCAAACGCGCAGAAAAAAAAATTTTAAGATTCGATCGATTAATTTTCGTCCCGTCCACAAATGCAGCCGTGAGAGGGAGAACAAGTCCAAATTCGATTATAGCATTCTGATAGGCCACTTTAGGCGCGTTAATTCGGTGGCGCGCCGAGTGGCTTTCTGGAAGCCCTTTTTTCGGCTTCCAATCACTCGCTGATAAATTTCTCTCTGCGCGTTGCCCGTTGCTGCTTCTTCTTTTTTGCTCCCTTTCAAATGTCATTACAAGTAGCTTGTTTCATTGTAAATCGATAGTTCGTGTAGTCCTCGGTTGGCTACGGTGATTCGAATATTCGTCGGAGCTAATTGAAAATAATTGTGTAATTTGGCCTTAATAAATCTCGCCAAATAAAAAAGTCAAATTATCATGCAACGACCCCGAAAAATCATTAGCCGGCAAGATAAAAAAAGTCATCAACCTCGCGGCAGGTATACGCAAAAAAAAGGACAAGTTAAACGAGTAGGCGTAGTGTTTTAGCGCTTAGCGTGCGCGCACAGGTACCTCTACACACTCAAGAGTCTCTCGCAGTCATCTATCAGCGATTCCATCGCGCGCTCTCGGAGGAGCAGCTCTTTCGAAAGCTATAACTCAATCTTGACGATGGGGTTACCTCCTCCGCCCACTGTTTGTTATACGCAGGCTTATCGAGTTTGTTTAGGTTGCCCTTTTATTGCGCGAAACCTGGAAAGTTGAATGTATTAAATAACCTTTTTCTGAGGGTTGCAGCTTTTTCTTGTTTTTTTTTTCTTTACGCAAGTCATTTAGTTTCAAGTGACGGGATATATTATAGATTTTTTCTTTTGATTTTAAAAGCTGCATTAAATTTGAATAACGGTCAAATGAACAAGAAGACAAGTTTACGGAGTACGACAACAGGTGCGTCTGAACATACGTGGACCTTGCCGTGTTGTATAATTATTATCCAAGTAAATAACGATCTATTATTAATTTATAATATCTTATACTTTGCTGATTAACTTTTATATATTATTTGTTTACAGTTATGATTGATATGCAGTAAAATCAATAAATTACCGAAAGTAAAGAAAAATAAAATGAATAAACGAATCGACAAAATGTAAGGCTATACAGGAATCACTGAATCCCACAGGAAAGCAAGTAAGATAAAAAAACACAAATGGCTTGGAAAAGCAACATCGGCAATAACATATTGTCAATGATCAGCAAAGCATCGTTTAAAGTGCGCGAGTTAATGAGGTTCTCATTGATTGTTTCGCGCTCGAGTCGTGCGCGCGGTTCACTCGAGGGATGCGTTTCGTTTTTCCAATATCCGCGCCCCGAGCGAAACTCGAATAGCAATTTATCAAAAGATCTCTCTCTCTCTCTCTCTCTCTCTCTCTCACTCGAAGTATATTCGTAATTACATTTCCAAAGTGAAATTGGCGAAAATCAACATTTATATTAAATGCTAAAACAAACAAGCGAGGATGAATGGGCTTTGGAAATGGTCACCGGTAAATCAGCTGATAGTATTATTGTAATAACCAACGGGAGAGAAGAAAAAATGAAGAGGCAACCTATGCCCGCGCCGACGCGCGAATGGATAATTGCGAGCGGGTATATTATTCATGGTCAAAACTCAAGCGAGCCTATATAAGTTTCTTCCGAGTAGAGGCGCCTCGGGGCATGAGTGAGACCAGGCGATCCATCAGTTACGACGTTCATGGGCCGAACGTTTGTTTTAGCGTTTTGAATAACTAATGACAACCGAGGCAACGTTAAGAACGAAAAAAGTTATTATGGCTTACGCGTGTATATTTTGCGAGATGAATAGTGTACACCGCTTTTTAAAGTGATTTATGACCTTTTCTATTCTCTGCGTAAAGCTCCGTCATTTCAATTGGAAACAATTTTTTGCGAATTTTCAATCTCGTATGGTTTGTTTTAAACAAAATACGCTTTAGCTAACATGAAAGTGTTTCAGCTCCAATCAAATTACAGCGAATAGTCAATTTGGTACTGAACTTGTTACGTGTCTTTTTAAATGGGAAAAAAAATTCTTTTTAATGTTTCTATTCATAATTTTTTTTTTTACAAAAATTACGTAAACACGTTGATTAAAGCGCAAAACGATAACCACGATGAAGAAGAATACACAATAAGCAGCAGCAGTGTAGTACACTAACCTGGAGAAAATGAGATAATAGAAGGATAGAATATACACGGAGGTTTGGTTTTATAACAAGGCATTTAAAACGTAAAACATTCGATCAAAGCTTTATATAAACACAGACGCATGAGCCGTTGATTTATACGAAACCCACAAAACAAAGCCTTGTCCCACGGCAGTAGGACTACACTATTACGCAAAAGCGCTAAATTCCGGAAGAAGCTACCGAAGATGCGGGCGAAGAGGCGAACCGCGCCAATTTGGGCATTCTTTCGCCTACTTTTTCCGGCATCTATCCTAGCCTTAATTTTTATGAGGACGAGATAGAAAACTATTTTTTTTATACGTATGCTTGGGGTAAAAGTATTTGCATCGGCTCGTGGGTCTACCGAAACCCGATGAGAGCGTGAGATTTATCTGATCGCACGATGTGCCAATCGGCATTGAGGAGGTCTTAATTAGATGGCTCTTCGAATGAATGCCTATATGCACATTTTTTCGCCGTTCGACTTTTATCACATTGGGATATCATTTGACGTAGAATTGCGTATGGCCTGGAGATACTTTGGTCGTACTGATGGTTGTCAGCTTGAGAGAGGAGGGAGTCGAAGAAACTTGTTAGGCTATCGCGATTTTCAGGACGAAATTTACGCTTGGCAATAGAGATTTTCACATCACGCACTCGTACCAATTTTAATTTAGCAGATAAAAATGCTGTTATTTGAAGTCACAACTTGGAGCTCTCGATCGCGAGATGGCGCTTTTATTGCGCGCAGTTTATCAATTTTTAAATCAGTATATTTTCGACAGAAGACTGATGTTTCAACAATATTTGTTCAAATCTTCCGGTTATTGGTATTCTACATGTATTTTCGGCATTTTGAAAATGCATCAAACCAAATACCCCCAACTATCGACAAGAGAGCATTCTGCAAATCTATAGAGCAGACTATTACATCAGGCAAGTTAAACAAAGAAGGTAAAAATATCTGTCGATAAAATCACACAATAACGCGCCGCGCTCGAAGGTTCATCATCTATCCCTCGGTCTCGCTTGATGGAAAAAATCGTTTGGTGAGGAAATCGTGACCACCCGACCTTGGAGGTCAGATAGAAAATAGAGAAAGGAGGGGGACTCACATACGGTCTTATCTCAGCTGCGGGTGGCCTCTCTCCTCTTCTCCTCGTCCCTTCAAAGGTAATTGTATTGTGGCGCCCGTTATCACGATCCAATATGGCCGCCCATGAAGTCTTACACACACGCATATGTCCAGAAGTGATGTGTCGTTCGCGGACGCTTGTTCAGCTACTACTAGTCAGTCTTTTCGCGAGCGAACAAGCAGGAGGTTCGACTCTCTGGCCGCGCGTCTTCTAATTAGCGATGAAAACGAAAACGAGTTTCTGTCTTTTTTGGGGGCTGTTGCTGTTGCTTCGGATCCCTCTTCATTTTTTCTTTTTATTTCTTATTTTTCTTTGCCTCGGTTGTTTTTTTAAGACTACGGTTGTTGATCTTTTCGTTGGAGTTTGAAAAACATGTCACCAGTCGATAAAATAATGATTTAAGGTCGTAAGTACGAAGCTAAAGACTTCATTACACGCTAATCGGAAGAATGACCGCGATCAAGATTCCTAAATATCTCTCTGTACTGCTAGTAAATCATCGACGTGTATGCTGCTACAGCCACTCCTACAATCACCATTATCGTTGCCCCCCTTAATCGTCGAATCAGGCGACTAACTTGATTCTCTCTCATTAAAAAACGTCCTTTCCACGCGCGTGGTTCCTCGAATCGAAGCAGCGGTCCCGTGGAAAAAGAATGTACACCCGGGTGAAATCGGGTCAGCGGGACGTTTAATTAACATACCGGCTACCGTCCCTTTTTTTCTCTACTTCTTCTTCTTCTTCGGGGAGGACACATGGATCTTCCTTAATTGGCCAAAGGCGACGACCAGGCTGCCGAAAACTTTAACTATCGCACGGTCCGGCTATCTGTTCTCTAGTTTTTAATCAATAACGCGAGCGCGATTCTCGGTAAAAAGGATTCTTTCGTGTTCTGCCTTCTTTTCAATACTGCGAGAGAGCTCACACTGGTTATATACACTATTCGTTGTTTTTTTTTTCAAATTTTGCTATTGAGTTGGATAATTTTTTGGCGCTGACAAGACTTTTCATGTTTGTTTAATCAGATGTGAAATGTCATTATATCGATAGTAAAGAGGCCAATCAGGCTGAAGAATTTCGGTGGGTTAAAAAAGAACTAATCTGTCGTTATAAACTAGGACAGTGACAGTGCACTGTGACTGGAATATCGGTTTGTTCCATCTTCATCGATTTAATTGGAGAACAAAATACCAACACGGCAAATAACAATCGGAATGTTTTTGTACCAAGGTAAATCTTGAAACTTCGTGCTTGTAAGATTGAATATTCGAAAGCGCCACATAATTACGAAGTATGCGAAGAAGATGACGATGAAGACATCCAACGCCAGGGCAAGACGTCCGTACAAGGCGCTTATCGCTCTTATGAAAGAAGGATCGCTTACGCGCCGAGAATTTTCAGGCTCAATAACGACGCATCCGAGGCGATTCGCTTCTTTAAAATAACTTTATTAAAGGGTTACACGCCTCCTACATCCAAGAAAGAAAGACAATATCGCTGGCATCATATTTGCCGGCTTATCATTATTTTCACTTCCTGTCTAGATTTTAATGCTCGTTACTTTTTCTAATTTTTTAAAATGATTTTCAGAATACCATCGATTATGGAATCTCAGTTGGATAACGTTTTATACGGTGCAGAACATTGGTTCTGCGTATTATTGTATTATTATGTAAAACATTTTTATGGAATTTCAGGCAGCCGTCTAATTCATTTAATAAATTACTATAAATCGTTGTTAATATCAGTTGGCAAGTCCAGGCAAAGATTGAAATTCTTACGAGTTCCACACGATTATATAAAGTCAATGATTTTACAATGATTTTATGATAACTATTTTGTTTAAACTTCGGAGTATCCGTTCGAGCCTTTTAGAAATTAGTCGAGAAAATGAATAAAAGAGTAGCAATCTGCGTATTGAATATTCGACTCGTATTAACAATTTATATTTTATTTTTTTATTTTTGGAGACTCTTAATTCTAAATTAAAAGTTACAGCCGTGTAAAACAAAATGTATGAGAGCAATTATATTCTGTAGCATGTATTTTTTGTGATAACGTCAATCTTTTTAATTTCGTCGAATTCGGTAATTTTGGAATCTGAAATTCACGAAAATTGAAAGGAATTGAAAGCAAGTTCCACTTTACGAACATACTCGTATATATCTGTGTACGTAATAATGTTTCGAGTAAATATATTTACAATAACAATTGAATATTTTTAAACGTATGTAGGCTAAATAATCTAATAAAATGTAATTCAACTGAGATAATTCTATGCGATGAACTGACTGTCGGATCATCTCGAGTTAATTTTTAAAAGACATACACAGCGCGCAAAATCTCAGCAGCTTTCTCACTGCTGCCGATAATAACCTTAACGGGAACGTCGCACAATAGCCTCTGCTCGCTGGACGTTTTTTCTGGGTTGGATGTCGAAGCGCGTGATCAATAGACCCCCCTGAGGCGACCCCCGGAGGAGAGGTGAACGTTGGGCCACAGGTCGCTCAGGCTACTTAAATACCAGGCCGCCGTGTATATCATGCTGCACTTATACTTGACGTGGACGTTTTCGCAAGCATGCCGCTATTAACGAACCGAAAGACAATTGAGCACGTGCGAAAAGACATTTCGTTTTGCTAATCAGTCTGAAAGAGAATCCCCCGGGGTCTGTCATTGAAATCATATTCCGAAAGCTCTCGCAGTCGTGCCGCAGACAACAATCCAAGTTAAAAAGAAAAAGAACAAGAAGCTGCTATACGTATCCCTTAAGTCCCGTTGTTCGTCCGCCGCCCTCGCGTCACCCCGAAAAGCCATCGTCGGGATATACAGCAGGGGGCGTGTATTAGCAGCCGTGCCAGCAGCACGTGTCGGCAAATTGCCGCGAAGCTTCTTTTTCCCTTACGCGATCGCTGTCATTAACGTGTATCGCGGCGAGTTAATGGTCGGGAAGCGCGGCGCGGCGCGTGGCATCGGATTACGAATGGCTTGTTATTTATTTTCTTTCGATGTATATACGCGCTCTTTAAGGATATTTTTCGACGGATTTACATATTTGATGCTGATTAGCGGCATTTAGACTCCGTATACGTCTGTACGTTTCTACTTTCACATTGTTAATTAATTAAATGATGTCTACAAGTAATTGGTAGAGAGACGTTATTAGTTACTAAATGCTTTATGAAGTTGGTTAATTACCTCGTATGCGGTTATGAAGTGCGATGTATATGATTGGCTTCGCGTTAGGTGTACGTTATTGATGTGAAATGGACAGCTTGTATAATCAGATTTAATAACGAGCTACTGATAATTGCTATTCGCATTAGCTAAAAATATAAATATGTTGCAACGTAAATTGACTTTCCATAATTTATTTGTCATTTGAATGGACTTGAAGATTATATAAACTTTATCGAGTGGCCGATAGTGATTAAATAAAATTTATCATAATACTGTCGCATTCAGACAGATAAGAATTTTATTATAATTTTGAAAAAGAATTTTCGGTAAATTCTAGATTCGTGAACACTTCTTTGCTACGTAAAAGTTGCTGGAATCGCATCGAAATTGCAGTATCTACTGTCTTTTTATATGGAATTGTCATTGGAGTTCTTTGTTTGAACAAGATCTCGTTTTTATTGAGCAGATCATACGCCGTCTCCTTGATATTCGTAACTATGCTGCTCGTAACTAAAGCAAATTAACCAACAATAACGAAAACAAGAGAAGCTCAAAATCAATACTTGCAATCGCCATGAAACGCTGCCGCGAAAAAAAAGTTTCCCACGTGCCGCGAATGCGAAGGTCCTCGCGTGGGCGCTTCGAGGAGCCTCGCGGCTGCATTGTTTTCAGGGCATAAAGGAGCACTCGAGACCGAGGCACGTATTGCAATAATGGTCACGCGCGCTGCGCACGCACCGCGCGTGATCGCCCAATACTTGCTATTTGCCCCTTTTTCCAGCAGAGAGAGAGAGAGAGAGAGAGAGAGAGAGAGAGGACTTGCCCCCCGAGCGCCAGCTTTCATTACACTTGCAGTTCTAGAAACTATTGTTTTACTGCACAATAGACGACGGTTTAGCGTGTGTTGATAGGTCATGCATCGAGATTGGATTTTCGTTGCAAAAATACTCTGTGGGATTCAAGTTTCAAAGCTAACATTTATTTATTCATAATTTTTGGTGCTATTTTCTTTTGACCTCTACTCTCTGTTTTGCGTTCTTTTTTTATTCTGGAAACTCACTATTTTATTACTATTTGCAATGGTTTCATAAAATTGTTATTTACATTTCAATGTCGGTATTAAAAAATCTTTCAAAAGTCTGACTTTTTTTATTATGCTAGGCCGTTTATTTTTAATTTTGGAAAGACTAGAAAAACTTTGGCTTATTTTACCTAGACTATTGTTCTTTTAATAAATACTGACACGTATTATTTACCTCGTTTTATGTTGAACAAATTATTTATTGATTATTAAATATGAATAATATTTGAAAATATTTGATGCATGGTACAGAATATACTTAATTACGTGTTCATTGGTAGTTTTATTTTTAAATCCTAATGAATCGAAACAATAAATATTTGTTTGCATGAGCTGAACAGCAAAATTTTGTACATCTCAAAAAATCAAAATCTCCTTTTTTTCCCTTTAAAAAAGGTGATGGATGACATATTGAAGCATTATAATCGTGATCTAATTGGTTGAGATATAGTCACGTGATATACTGTTATGGCAGCATATATGCGCGATAATCTGATATTTGAACATGTAAGATTGAAAAAAATGTTGCAATATCGTAGTCTTTATTAAAAGAGTAGGATAAACGTTTAATAGTAATTTGATCCGTATAGTTGAAAAGAACTATAGAAATTGTTTATATTAGTTTTCGATGTGATAATTCATGAATTTGGAATACGCTAAACTGTTTTACTTATACAAGTTTTCCACTGTGATATGTGTTTTGTAACAAATATTAAAAAATCCACCTAAGAAAAAAAGAATTTATTACGTTAAATATGTTAATCAATATGACAAGAAATGAAAAAGAAGGTAAAGGCGCGTGAAGCACGTCTATTGTCTCTAATTTTTTTTTATAAAAGAAGAGATGGATCTGAAATTAAAGTCAGTTTATTCGTGATCTGATTGGCTGAACTATGCGGTCACATGGGTACTATTCGTCACGGCATCTATGAGTAAGTAAGCGATAATTGGTAGCAAAAGTAGCAAATCGGTGCTAATAAATGGTTTGAACTATTATCGATTGACCGAAAGAATAAAAAATAAGACAATTCGTAGGCTTCAGAAAAGGAATAAAATCTATATTCACCCAACAGCCCATTCTTCAAATAATATAAATAATCTTAATGCGTTTAAATTCTTGGGACATATATATATTTGTTGAATATTCATATATTATCGAGTTTAACTTCGAATAGATATAATTAACAATAAAGACAATCATATATCGATGTTTAATACGAAATACTGTGAAGTGATTTCTACTAATATAGTACAGTATGATTTCTTGAAAAATTTTCCTGAAATTAAATTTATAAATATAAATATAAAGTCAAAAATATGACAGATCAATAGATAGAAGATGACAGTGACGTTGTAAGCTGAGAGTGAAAATTTTGAAATTTAATTTGTGAAAAGCACTGTTCTAAATGAGACGAAATTAATTTCTAGCATTCATCCAGCATTCATCCAGCAGCAATTTTTAATTATTATATGATAATTATTTTGTGTTTATTGTTTATGCTAAATTCTGTATTAATTACAATCAACTAGAAAAGACTATAATTGTTTACTTCAAAAGTGGTTATTTGATCGTCATTCGGTAGAAATAGGTATATATAATATGTCGGTAGGTTTAGTATTAAAAATTACAAAAATGTAATTTTCAGGCTCAGCTAACGGTTCGATTTACTTAGAGAACGAAAAAGGAAAAACGACTTAGTGCACTTTCCATTACCTATAGCTAAACATCTAAAAATCTGTTACGTTATTAAATTTGAAATTACAACTAAATCTAAAAATATAAATTTAATTGAATTTTTATTTATCAATTAATGTCGATGGATGTTGTTACGTCAAAGCATAGAATTATTTTATATATATGGTGTATTTTAGAATTTTTATAATTTCACCTTTAAATAGTTGTGATTAATTCAAGCACATGAAACTGTATATTAGTACAAATGACAAATAAACGCGTAAAAAGCACTTGATTACACTAGTAGATCAAAATTAAGTGCACGTGATTATTTAAAATTAATAAATATATTTATACCCAAAAACAATTAAATAATGTTTCATATTCCTTAGAAAAAATGGATGATTCATAAAATTATTTTTGAATGAAGAATACAAAGTCTGATCAAGAATCTGGCAGAGTGACCAAAGCCAGACTTTTTTGATTGAGATAGTATGGACAAATTATTTCTTTTAATCGATTTCTTTTTTAGAATAATTTTAGAAAATAAATACAAAAATATAGTGGGTATTAAAAAATATGATAGGACTGTATACGGTGGTAGGTGGATTATTGGTGGAATACAGGTGGAAAACATGAATCGTTTGTATAAATTAAGTCACCCGTCGATCAATCAGATTGATTGTGAAGAAGCAAAAAAAGTGACAACAGAGAAATATCTGGCTGTATATATGAAGGTTTTTTGACTCCTCAGCCATGCTTTTGTTTACCATTCCCCCTCCCTATTTACCTTCGATTAACTCATTTTATGTTAGTTTTCGTACATTTTTTCGAAATATATTTTGATATCCTTCATTATATCATCAGATTTTACTAAAACGGTTCCTACTAATTCTTCTTTATAATCATTTATCATTGTGAAATGATTCTTTAGAAATTCGTCTCCACAAGAAAATACTTTTTTTAAATATATTTTGTAGACATTTCTATTATGGTCTTACATCTTGAAGCGCAATCGTAAAACTTATGGTAAAAGCGGTAAATTTGCGCTTAATAAGCGAAACGCATAATCTCACACGATAAATCTCCTAAACCAAAATCATCGTATCATGCGAATTTCACGCATGGCAAATGTCTCAAAATTCAATTGATGACGGAGCAAAGCGACGTAATACCAGTTTCCACATAACGAAGTATCGTAATTCGTGCACGCGCCCGCGCACCGCAGTGTTCGGGGGTCGCAGTTTGTCGGCGGCGAGCGAGCACGAGTCGCAGGCACGTGACCCCCTCGACAGTCGAACCCCCCGCCACTTAACCTCGCGCCCCCCGTTATACTTACTGTATGTGTGTTTTTTCTGTCTTTCTCTCTCTCTCTCTCTCTCTCGGTGCATTTTTTTCTCTCCTATTTGTGGAATCGAGATGATTTACGCGCGAGATTTTTATTGTGGGAATAGACTGCTAATGAAGTCGTGCGCTGGGAAACTCAATCTGTGTTTTTTTTGTTGCTATTAACGATAAAAGTTTACGATGCGAACGCTGGAAAAAAGATGAATGAATGCATACGAATGGGTATGAGTTTGTACAGGCGGGTTTCTTGTATTGTTGGTCGCGAAACTTGTGCAGGCTCTTGACAAGTGGTACAGGGAACGTGGTAAGTCCGACTTCTCTCACGCTTCGCGGCGATCGATGATTTGCTTGAACGTTTCTTTGGCAGAGCGAGTGAGCGAAATGCTTCCTGTGGCATTAAGTGATCGATGGAATGAAAATACAATCATTATATATGCGATAATCATTTGCTGAAACTTCACCAATAGAATTTTTTCGAGTTTTAAAATTCACAAAATATAAATTAATGCATCGTCCACTGTCGTCTGTATAATGCGATTATAAAAACCACAGCACTGGATAATATGACTGAAAATACGCACGATACAGACCAATTTACACTTTTAATAATAGAATAAACATACATAATAAACATAAAAGTTATAAGAAAAATCGTCTTAATTTCGCAAGTAAACGATATCGCAAAGGCTTATCCGCGCGGATAATCTCAATAGAGAGGAAAAAAAATTTTCAGGTTTGCCAATAAGATGTCGAATGAACGGCAAAATTGTCCAGCGATTATCATAGAAATGAGCAAACAGCTTACTCGTCGGCGGCTGCGAGCCTTGAATGAGCCGTAAATCAAAGTGTTTAGGGCCGCCTGTCGTCGCGAGTACGCCGTTGCAGGTGCGAACACTTTATTATTTCGCCGGCGCTGACTTTTACTCACTTTAGCGCGAAAATTGGATCGGATTTTTTGGCTCGCTGAATAAATACGAGTTTGCAATTGTGGCGAGTGGAGCTCACGCGGGTGAAATCTAATTCGCAACGCGCGAAAACCAATTAGCTTCAAAAAAACAAATAAAGTTACGACAGTTTGCAATTTTCTGCCACGTAGTATATTTGAGCGGTGCAAGATGTAAAAACTAACGACACTAATTCAACTATCTTTACTGAAGTTTCTAAAGCTCGTTTCATATTTGTTCAGTTTGCTAATATTCGCAGCGTCATCCAGTGGATACGCTAATTACGCGTCTTTCGAAAAATCCCTATTCGATACGTTCGCTGATATCCACCTCGCGTTCTGATTAGCCAATAGCCATCGGCAATGAGGCGTCAATGAGAAGCAAAAATACACGTCCGAGTGGGCGCAAAGTGCCGCAGCCAACACACGATAGCGGCCAAGGAAGCAACGCGACGGTAATCAACAGTGGCCAGAAGACTATGTATATACACAGTGGCTGGTCGGCGCTGCGCGATTGACGTGTGAAAGCTTCAGGTTTATTATTTTCTACTGGCTAGGCCGCTGCTCCGCTGCTCGGACAGCGAGGCGCGCGGAGGTGTCCTTTATGTAAGTGTCGCCGCCGCCGGTGTCAAGTACTTTATCGCCGCCGCGATGCTCATTCTCTCCGCACCGGTGTGCCGTGCAATTACGACGGGCATGACGCGCAAGTGACGTCGTCGTTTCATAGCGACTGGCTTCGATCGCCTGCTGTTTTCTTCTTATCTTTACTTCCCATGCCTCCCACGGATGCCCGTGTGCTACGTTTTAATTCTTGCACGTGTTTCCGACTCGTGCAGATTTGATCGCTCGTATGATTTGTGTGCCGCGGCCGAGAAAGTTAATCGTGAAGCGTCGTCCAGTGGGATGCAAGCATTCGGAAAAATCAGCATTATTATCGGCTTCACGAGATCAACGACTGCGCTTGGTTGAACGATTGTCTCCTCAACACCGAGAAGCTTATCGGTGTTGGTCTGGCTCTCGGAACAAGTCGTATGCGTCCCAATTAAACAATAAGCTGCTCTCTTATTCCGGCAAAACGAGGGCCAATTTAGATCGCGCTCCCTCCAACAAATTGGCCAAATAAATCGTGCGCCATTGTTCGATAAATCACCGCGCGATCTTGCGCGGCTTCGCGCGCTCCGGATATAACTTATAATTGAAGTGGGTATATGCTCTCCTCTCGACGGCTCGGCGGGCTCGGAGACAACGCCAGAGCCTGTTCCACTTTGCGGACGGGCATGTGTTGCGCTGCGCGCGAGAGAGATCTCTTGCGGCTCCGGATTTTTTTTTTGCCGTATCGCCTCGACGCCGCGACCACGGCGACGCGCGCCTTCTGCCGCGGACTCGGGCTTTTCGCCTCTACGTAGCGTAGATCGCGTGCTTTGATTTTCGGCGCACCTTTACAGCGTATCTCTGGAAAGCTTCCTGCTCGTATATTCTCTACATGCCCAGGCATTTGGTCGGGATATGGGGTATTACGGCGTATTGTCCGATTCAAAAGTGTTCAATTCGTGGAATGTTCATTCCACCAACCAGTCTTGACCACGAGTGAGCATTCATAGTCCCCTTTTCTATCAAATAAAAGCCAGAATTTCTCGGATTACAATTAAATATTTTACCTCTTGTAATACTTTGCTCGTGAAAATTTTTATATCATTAAATCAGAATTAGTCCCGTATGCACGACTCCCATATCGAACTTTGCACGCGAGTCTTTAGGGATAATTTTCTTTCTTGTCATTCGAAATCCAAATTAAAACTTGAGTATCTCGAGCAGTGACTAATCAGAAATTTGTCACCTTCAATTGTAGCGTATAAGAGTGTTGCATATAAGAGCAAGAAAGATGACTATTCAATAAGACTTCTGAAATGAATTGACTTTGTGCTTTTACAGTGAACCACCTATATTTACAGCGACAGAGGAGCACTAATGTTGGGTTAACAAATGAGCCAAACCAGAGCTAGCTTACAATTTTTTTTAATCTGCAATGATGCAGGAACAACTATTAAATGTTAGTGTTATTTATTACATTATTTGAACCTTTTACATGCTGACTTGGAGATTCTAATGGGCAAAAATAACTCATGCTCTTTAAAATAGACTACATACATCAATATTCATTAGTGAATAAAAATAGAACTTTCACCCATTTTTCAAAAAAATCAACTTTTACTCGTTTCAAGATAAATTATGCAAAAGATTAATTCTACCTACGATCGATAAAACTATTATACAACACTAAACTTTATATTAGTATAAGTAATACTTTTAACATCTTGTGCTTTTCGTTGCTCGCATACTTTTTAATTTACAATATACAATTTTATTCTATTTCCTTTATTTTATTTTCTACTCATTTTCTTTCTTTTCTACCAAATTTTCATATGATAATATTAATATCAATATCATAGGTGGTTCTAAAATTAACGATTTGTAATTTTAATTTCAAAACATAACGTCTTACATTGCTAAACCGATTTACTAAAAGCATATCTCCATTCTCGCAGATTATTATCCATGTTAATTATTTACAAGTTGAATTTACGGCTAAAACATAAATCTTACACTTCTAGATATATAATAAAAATATTCCAAAGTATACGGAAATTCAAAATTTCGCGCTCCTTTTAGCATCAACTAATTACAACGCTGCTGGATGTCGGCGACGCATCATTTTTTTAGATAGGAGAAAAATAAATAACTTATTACAATAAAGAAAAAGAAAAGATTAGATGGTGCTAAGCTAACCAATAAATCAATTTATTGCTTGCTGTCTTTGCAAATTTACATCTCCAGTATTCGGTACATCCTTCGTGCGTAAATTTTTATGATATATTTGAAATTTTACCCGAGGATGATCATTTGCTAGCCGTTTCCTACGAAAGGCAATGACCACAGCTTTCTACCTTGTCGGCTGATGCTCAGTAGCACATAATAGATGTATTCATACTCAGCTGCGATACCGTTGACCAATGAGCCGGTATTATCGGTAAAGTAGTTTGCACTAGGTGATAAACATTTTTTGCAGTAAATAAACATACGTGGGTGTAAAAGTTTTCAATAAAAATGATACTTCTCATCGCTGTTTGTTAGTAGTAACAATAAATATATTCGACTTCATTTAAACTTGAAATGATTCGGAAGATATTTTTTACCATAACAGCAATATAACAATGCACGTAATTTATACTTTGATTATTTGCGACGCGATGAGATATTTTGTAAAGTTTAGCGAAAGTTAGAAAATAATTAAATATTTTAGCGGTTTTAACCATCGAATCACACTGATCAATTGGGGGAGACTTTAACTCCAAGCAAGCGAACAAAACGGCATTCTTCGCACACTTTCCTCCTCTGACACTCTGAAATTAGCGTTGTTGGCAACAAGCACTTAGCTCCCGCCAAGCGACGGTTAACGCGTCGTCATCTATTTTCCGCGCGCTTGCAATCTACTTAACCCGGAAGGATACGCAGCGCACACGCCGTCATTTGCATAGCGAGAAAACTAAGCGCATCATGACAAGAAAAGGTCGCAAACTCGACACGTACCAGGTGTGCGTGACGATCATCGAGGCTCGTCATCTCGAGCTCAACGCCAATCCCAGGGTAGTCGTGCGAGTTGGCGATCGCAAGAAAAAGACAGCCGTGCGCAAGACCACGGACAGCCCTTACTACGGCGAGGTACGCTCAAGTTTAATTTGATTCCGCCTCGAGCTTCGGACGAGATGCGGGCGAGTATATCAGCGCAGGCATTCCGCAAGAGGCGAGGCATTTGAATTGCCGATAAGCCGACGCCCATCCGACTTTGATCTAATTTTTCCGCATCGTGAAAGTCAAATTCGCCGATGTGCGCATAGCCGACGAATGGGCGATGGGAAAATCATTGCCCGGGCTGCTTGAAAATCCGCTGCTGCTCGCTAATGCGCCTGCGGTGCGTTTCATTTTTCGCTCGGAATTACGATCGATTGTAATGCCGTCCGGCAAATGAGCGCTCGTCAAGCGAAATTCGGCAGGGCCATTTTGATAGTCGCTTTCGGCATACGTTAATTTCGAATGACAACGATCCCACTTTCTCGCCGCATTGGAATGTCGCCATTCGAAATTCAAACTTGGCCCGTAATGCTCGATAGCAGCGCAACTTGGCCTTGCTCCGAAAACCATATCTCGTCCCGAACTTTACGCTCTCACTGTCTCTCGTTGAAAGTACTTTGTGTTCGAGCTGACTTGTACGATGGAGTCACTGCTGAGTACGCGCATCGAGTTGGCGGTGTACCTGTGTGGCCGCCTTGGGCGTAGTAAGTTTCACGGCTGCTGTGATTTCGAGCTTGCGACCGTCTGGGATCAACCCGGTAAAGTTCGTCAAGTCGGCGATCTTCGTACAGTCGATACTTATAGCCTGCGCTCGGTAGATCGCCAATATTACCACAAGTGGGCGATGTTAACGAATCCACGCGATCCCGCTGCCGGCAGCAGAGGATACGTCAAGTGCAATATCGCCGTGCATGCTAAGGGATATAGGATGAGGGTACCACCCGGCAGCGACGCCGAGGACGACATAGAAGGGTGAGTGCGAATGAAAAACATCCCATTTTCCGTCGTCTAGCTCTGCTGGAAAATCGATCATTTTGCGAATCAATATTTGCAAAGCTGCAAATGGATCAGACTGCCCATGTAAAAAGTTCAGTGAGGCTGAGTGAAAGCTTAAACGCGTCGCGTGCGCGCGCCTAATGTGCATGTAACCGGTGCAGCGACGTTGTTATCCTCGCCTGCGCTTGCTGCACTATACTCATGCCCATCTCCAACTCACTGCCACTGGCATGCTTAGAGAGAGTTACGCTGCGCGGGCAGAATTTTTTTTTTTTTTTTTTTCGGGAGGAGGGGGGCACAGCTCAAAATTGACTGATGTGTATTTCAATCGGCTGTCGGACGATGCCCTCCAATGCCTATTTAATGGCCGGCTCAAAATCGAACGGGATTTTGATAGACCAATGCGCGCGGCCAGTTCTTCTTTCGCGCAAACTTTTTTTTAACGAGCTTCCGTTTTACGATCGGCTTACTTTTTTTTTACGCGGGAGTTATAAAGGTCCGATCGATAAAACAAAAAAGAAAAAAGAAGCATGCTACTACCGATCTATTTTTGATTTGCAGGAATTTGCTGTTGCCACTAGCCGACTCGAAATATTTTGCGACAAGACAACGCGCGAGCTACGCGTTTACGATACATCGGGTTGAAGATACGCCGTCCGACGGCAAATACTGCGTTTCCATTTCCTTTGCTGGGATGAAGGTAAAGCTTTCAAAACTAACGTTTGAAAAAAAAAATCACTTTGATTATGTGCATAATGATTTTCCACTTGGCGAACGGCGAAACCTGCAGCAGTTTAATAATTCACGAGCGCGCAGTCGGATATGAAAATGTGAATATTTACCTATATAGCTGATTTGTAAATGGAACGCTAGCAAATCAATTATTAACGTTTCCATTTGTAAATAGGGCGCCGATGTTTTTTCATTTCTAATGCTTTCATTCAAAATAATTTTCGTTCCGAAACTCTCCTGGTTTTCAAAAAAATATAAACCAAAATACTCATCGATAATCTGATCTTCCAGCTATAATCAAATTCAAGTATTCAATTTCATACTTCGATATCAGATTCACTGATGTCGAGGCTCTTACGATAAAAATTGCAAAATATCGCAACTCCAAATAGGCCTGCAGATAGTGACATTCGTCTCAATTGAAAAATCGATATCCATCAAAGAAAAAAAAAAGAAAAATTATTTCAAATAACGCTTGAAATTGTATTATCCTTCATAATCCACAGTCCGAATACATCCTGTCGGGTATATATGCGAAGAGATGTAACGCGTATTCCTCCGATAAAAATTTGAATAACTCGCGTGCGTGTATGCTATATACGAGAAATGCCTATTGAAATTTTTGTGGGACTTCGATTTTTCATGTTTATAGAGCTATGCACCCATTGCCGGTATCCGCCTCCTTCCATCTTCAGCTGTCGCACAATGGCTTTGCATATTATTGTGCGCTCCGGCAGTGTAGCATGTCCACTGACGCTTGTATTTTTTCTTTCTTTATTTTTGGATATTCTATTGAAAATCTTGAATAATGGAAGAATGAACGGGAGATTTTGCACTTTGCAAAGCTTTGGCTATTTGCCGTTGACATTTTAAGTATGTAAAAAGAGAATTCACTTTATAATTTATCACGAGAAAAATAATTTATTTTTCGAAAAATAAAAAAAATATTTTCTTATTTTAAGAAATAATATTCGTTTATTATCCAATTTCTATACAACTACATAGTAAAGTCTTATAGAGGTATCTGCAGATATCTATGCGTAAGGAGGTATGAAAGAAAATAAAATGAAAAAAAACAAGTAAAGAAAATTTAAAGTTTTTAAAATAACAATGTACAATATCTAAATTTATGCTAATTCTAATATCTCTGCTATGTTTCATACATTCATTCCTAGTAGATGATGTGTATTGTTCTCTATCCAGCTTTTAATAATTTCTTTTTCTTTTTATTAATTGTGAATTCCAGACCTTTCATATTATTGCTAAATTTCTGATAAATTTTAGTAGCAATATATATATTTGACTTCTAAAATTAATGTTAATGTTTTATTTATTTTAGGCATAATTATTTTGTAACTTGTGATATTTTTATTAGTACTATATTCAACAGTTTCGTTGTTTAAATTGTCCATTACAGCTTTCAGTAAAAAATACTACTTAATGAATAGTAGAAGAGGGATATTCTTTGACTTTTCATGTAAAATTTTAATTAGTTTATTTTATGTCTTTTGGATACTACATGATTTATTACCATAAACTCTGCTCCAAGCAATAATACCATAAGTTAGTATACTCAGCAATAGCGAATAATACATTGTCAATATCGTCTTAAAATTTATGTGTTTTGCTAGATTTGGTATTACATAAACAATACATTCGGTTTTCTGTGTAGTATATAAGTGATGTTCCACTTGAGTATAAAGTCAATTTCTACTCCTAAGATACTTGTAGGAGGACTTTCTCTTAAGTGTCTTGTTTGCGATATAAATTTTTAAATGAATTGAGATACTATCGTGGTAGAAAACAAATGGAAAATAGACTGTATTGAGGACATTGATTGATAAGCGATTTGATGCCATCTGACTGTTACCAATATTTAGGTAGTTATTCATATTTTACTCAGAACTTAAAAAGTTTTATTCCGAACAAATGATAATGATAGTTTCATCAGCATAAGACGATATTGTATTTTCCATCAATATATTAAGTAAATAATGTACATTAATGTATATTATGAATAACAAAAACGGTTCTTTGCGGTATGACAAGTAATATGATGACTATTTGCAAGGCCTCTAATTCTATATCTTTCCGGCTTTCTAAGTAATATTTTATGGTAGACAGTTTTAAACGCCGTGGCTAGGTCCACGAAAATAACAATGACTCATTATCATCCACACCATTAACTATTTGATTAACTATACGTGTCAGAGCAATTTGCATATTGCAAATGAGAAATTATTTTCTAAACGTTAAAGCTTTTTTACTCATCTGAAGATATATATTTTTTTAATTATAATCAGAAATTCATTATTCGTTTGTTTCTTAAATCAAGAACGTTAAAAAAATATTTTTTGTCTTTTTTGAGTATTTTTCAATGCAATACAACTGTCAGTACAATACAGCTTAATTTATGACGCTGGTGCAGAATAAACAATAGAAATCTGTGTACGAATGGACAAAGCATGGTTTTTAAAGAATAAAACTAATGAATGAATACATCCACATCAATATTCGTTATATATTTTTTATTATGCACTGGATAAAGTACTGTTTACTCCCTGTGAAAAAAAAACCTAAAAAATCTAATCTGTTTCAATGTATTTAGAATCGTAAAAGATTAAAAATTAATCTTCATTGGCGAAAACATAAGAAAACATCATTACAATGCAGGCATCGACGAGTTGCGTGGAAAACGAGCGAGTGGACGAACGATTGGTGTTTAGCGACATGTTTCCACCGCTTTGCCATCGCGCGAGAATTATCCTCAAGAGACGAAAGTCCAGCGTTACAAAAAGCGAGGAGTTCGCCACATACTTGCTCAATTTTAAACATATTTCAAATTCTGGAGAATACGGTAAGTTTTGAAATATGTAAATTGATGGCTTTCTTGAAAACGATGTAGATCAAATTCAATATTTTATTATTATTGATAAGTTATCGCATGGAAATTGCGATTTGGATTGCTTCAATAGAAGCGGAGCTGCAATTAATTTGTGCCTGGAAGTGTTTGAATAACGAGATTAAAGACGTTAATAGCTATAAGAAATCTTGAGAGCAATCCTATTTGATTTATGTATTATGAATCACTCCGACTAATGTTCTCTTGCACCGCTAATTACATTGTGGAAGGAAAAAAGCTTATCAAAGAACAAAGTTTAAAAAAGTATAATAATATTTGTTTTTCCAAACAATGACGAAATAAGTTACCATTTTCCATTTGTAGAATCAGTAATATCAAACGCATAACAAGAGAAATGAACCAACACAAAAAACCAACTTTTTTCATTACTCCAACTTTTTACAGCTCACTACTACTCATGCATTAATTAGTATCGTATCGATAGAGTATAAGATCTACCAAAGTAAATCCGCAGCAATAGGAGTTTAAGGTCACAAAAAACACTTTTTTTCGAGCAAATCTCGCTACTGAGTAAATCCACCGAAGACTCGCAAGGATTGGAAAGTGAAAAAAGAAACTTAATCTAAGCGATACTCGAAGGAGCGCACACCCATTGTCTTTTACACGCTCGATTTTCAAATTAGAGTGCCCAGTGAATTCCTTTCTAAGCGCTCGACTTTTAAGTTTTTTTTTTCGAACCGAAAAAAATGCTAGAGTGTAATAACGATAAAGAAAGGGCCGAAGGGAAAAAGTAAGTGAAACGTCGTTTGAATTTTTCATTGTGAAAAATTGGAATCTTTTGTATTTATTGTTCAATTTACATACCTTCTTTTTACTTTTTGTTTCCACTTTATTTAGCTTTTCCTTATCTCTGTGTTCCGCTGCATCTGTCGCTGCGATTCTATTCATGCCCTTTCATTTGATTGCAAGTCGTGAAAAGTTGTCAAGCGAAAAATCGATATTATTATTGATA
The DNA here is from genome assembly GCF_024137745.1 of Phymastichus coffea. Taxonomy (NCBI): domain Eukaryota; kingdom Metazoa; phylum Arthropoda; class Insecta; order Hymenoptera; family Eulophidae; genus Phymastichus; species Phymastichus coffea. Next base: position 1,544,080 of record NW_026706864.1, read on the forward strand.
TTCTTTTTTTCCTTTACCCGAGTAAATTATTAGACATTTCAGTTTCTAAGATGTATGCCAAAGCTAAATAAAGAAAAATTCTTTTCCGCATAGTGTATAGTCCATTCATCTCTGATGCATATAAGGCCGAATTGAAAAAGTGCCAAACATGATAAAACGGAAACTGCTTACGTACCTGCGTTTTCCTTTCACATGTACTGTACAATAAAAGGAGAAGTAGATTCACAAAATATTTTCCTTGTAATCTCTCTCTCTCTCTCTCCCTCTCTCTCTCTCTCTCTCTCTCTCTCACTCTCTCTACCGCATACGTACGAAAATACAATGAGAAACGCCATGTCCTTTCGCCTGGTGGATATTCCATAGCCGTAAATGCCCATACATATCTGCGCTGAGTTTTCTACGTCCAATTACGTAAAAAGGCGCTCGCTGGAATTTCAGCTTCTAAAGGATTGCCTAGGATTTGTGCCAACTCGCCAAGACAAAGACCCGCGCGGATTTTTCATTTTGTAATGCCTGCCTTTTTTCAGTAACAGCCTTCTCGTGATCCCTAAGCTTTTCGGATTCTATTTTACTTTCGCTAGGCAACTTTTTTCGCCGACTTCTCCTATCTCTCTCACTCTCTTTCTCTCTTCTTTGTGGTTTCTGCAAATATAGACGAAAAGTTGGATCAGATCGTCCTAGAAATTTTCTCGATCCACATTGATATATATATGGCGTCGTAAAGTTTTATTTTTTTCCTTTCTTACTCGAGATTTCATGTGCTTCCAAATGAAATTGAAAAATACTACAGTGACGACAAAAAAATAACAAAGGCAATTTCTCTTTAAATTAGTGATAAAACAAATCCAAATTCAAAGAGACAAAAGTTTCTGTCACATTACTTTTAATTAAAATATCCTATAAACCGTGATAAGCCCATCTGGTTAAATATGTTACAAAATCATTGAAAAGAAGATTATCATAATTCAAACAAGTTCATTTGTTCCTGTAGGTTTCCTGCCGACTTTTGGTCCGTCGTTCTTGCATTTATACGCAAACTTAACAGACTCGAGCGGACCGATTTATCGAGGTCGACTTCTACTATCTCTGAAGACGGAAATCGAACAGATAGAGGATGTCTCAGGCACCGGTGTCCAGATTCAACCTGCTGCATCTATCATTCAGGTAAGAGAGCCAAAGTTTACCCGAAAAAACTTTTCCATCCATCTTTTACGAAACATTATTAAGATAAATGTATACGTGTATTGATTAGGATTTCGACGAAAATAACAGAAGCATTGATGGATTTTTAATGTGACTATGAGTTATTTGTATACTTTTTAAGCGCAAACAATTCGGCTTAAATCAGGATAAATAGGATCCAAGCTATTTAAGGGAAAAATAGTCAGACGCACGAAACATAAAAAAAAACTATATGAATAATGATTGTGAAAAAAATTCATTTAAACCGTATATTACAAAAATTACTTATGAAAAAATTCTTTACGATCACTATCAAAAGTATTATTCTCTTAAGCTCGCTTACGCAGAACCGCATATCTTATTTCCATGTTCCGGGTGAAAATAAAAATTTAGATGCAGCTCGCGCAAGTGCGAGGAAGAAAGAAGAGAGGAAGGACTAAGAATTCTTTCATTTCCTGTATTTACTAGCAGCGCTTGCTTTCTTATCTCGCCAAAGTAGAGCAAGAAAAAAGTAAAATGATACGCGTTTTGCGTTTTGCAAAAACTGATAATAATAATGACACAAAAAAAAGTGTTCGAATTACTGAGGGTTCTTCGATCAGTGTGAAACAGTATTGTGCAATGAACAATATGCAGACGATATTTTATAGATCAATTCATTGAAAGTGAATAAGATCATAGTTGGATGAGGGCTTTTTAAATAAACAAGTGATTCATTTTTCGCGTTAAAAAAATATGATTTGCGCAACAATTGGCGTTTCATTTACGTTCTATGCTTAAATTCCAGAACTGTAAAATATGACGAAAATATAGGCTGTTCCATTGAATCTTCTAATAGTTGAATGAAGTATGTAAATAGATTTTCAGGTACTTTTTCTGATAGGTAAAAATATGCTTAGATATTTAATGTAGCACTTTTTTCACCTTTCATCATAGTTATCTAAAATAAATGTTAATTTTTTAAAGATAGAATACAGATTCTTTAACTTATTCTGATTTGTGAGGATGACCGTAATATACCTTCGTCGAAGAATAAGATTAGTGATGAAGCAGCAGGAAAAATATTACATATACGTATGTTTCTCTAAACTTTTTATTGTCAACAACAACTGTTGGAGCTCTCAATCTCATTATCAGCCATTTTTAACAATAATATAGAGCTTAACTGCTTGGACAGCTATTCAGAAAAGGCAGCTGTCTATTTTTATTTAACAGGATGTTGTTAGCAGATAAAAGTAAAGCAGTTATTCGTAAGATATGACTGCATTACATTGGCACTAAGTATTTTGGCAAGGACTAGTAAACGACAAAGGATCATAATAATACGAGAAATCATAAATCATTCTGTTTTGTTAATACGTATTTTCACAGTCTGTGAGCCTTTTTCCGGTTACGTAACTTACAATAAATCGATATCATCAAGGGATATCGCATCAGATTTTAATTTTATATAATGACTTTTCAGGATCTACCCATTTCATCCATCCAACTATATCTCAAAAAGATAATAACTATTGAGTAAATAAAGAGACTTTGAATAACTATCGAGGGAATTTCGTTACAGGACAGTCTATGGAGAACGGATGAGTACTTGCTGGTAGGCGTGCTCTTCGACGCGTGCATGATCGATCGTGGAATACTTGCTAGTGGCAAGACGGCAGGGATTGGATTGAGCTTAGGCAATGCCGGCAGCGACGTGACGACAGGTATTGCAAGGATTTAAAAGGTGTCTCATCTTTCACATATCCTCTAGGCATGCCATTTCCATTCTATTATTCGATGAATTCGTAATGAATCTCTTGTGCTTCTTTACGATGCTTTTCTATCATTTACGGCATTGTAGAGTAAAAAGATTGGATTCCTCGGATTCAAAGAAAATGTAGAGCGATGTTTTTGAAATGCATTATAATATTACATCCAACAACAATTAACATGGTTTCGGGAGGGGGGATGGTTGATTTCTAGAAACAGAATCTGAGACGGGACACGCCACTCTGGACAGTCGTAGTGAAACTCCTGCCAGCATAATTGTCGGACTGGACCAGAGGTACAACTGCATGCCGCTTGGTACGAAAAAACCATGTGTTTTTGTCAAGTCGCGCTGGCCGAATACCGAGTGGCGAGTGAGGAATTCCAATCGGCTTTCCTGTATAGCGAGTTATCTCGTGAGTATCGTTAAGTCTGTTTAGTATTGGAGTGGCGGTCATTTAGAATAAACGATTTAATTCGCAATTTTTTATTTTTCATTACAATATTATGACACGTAATCAATGACAGCTATTAGAAAATTTGGCACTTCATGTTACATATGGATTAATTTTTATGAAAAAAAAAAACAAAATTTATCAGACTCTGCGATCTTTATTTTTTCCTAATTATGAAGATAAAAATTGAGTATGATTTTATTATAATAGTATTTTTCATTCAAGAATTTATGTCAAAGTGTCAAAATTGTGTAAAATTATCTTTGACATATAAATGCAACTCAATAGTATCTTTCAATATTGTAAAATTCATTCACCTGCAATACCTTTGGCTAACAACATATCGCAGTTAAACAGCCGAATACCCAGAAAACTTCTGGCATTCGTGTCTTGAAATCAGGTAGAAAATAACTACAGGGAGTGGAAAGGCGAAGCAGAGATCTCGTCTACGCGACCCAAATGCGACAAATCTTAACTCAAGCACCCGCTCGAGAGAGAGAGAGAAAGAGATGCTGCAAGGAGGAGATGTAAGAGGGAATGTAAAATAACTTGGGGAAAAGCCAGAGAGATGGAAGCTAAGAATGAATGCCGCTTGGGATTTTAACACTGTTAATTGGCTTCACTTTGATAAGGTCATCTCTCCTTCTTCTCATTGTTCGTATCGAGAAAATGAGCCAAGGACGTTTTTTGTTTCGATATGCTATTCAATGATAATTATCGTTCATCATTCATTCGTTCGTTTTGGAAATTAACCTCGTTAAGATAATTAAACCCTCTTTCAAATTCTTCATTATCCATAAATTATTGATACGTAGTCGCCAAATAATTATTTACGAGCTATTCAAATTTTTTGCTGACGCGTAATCTCACACTCGGGTAATCAATTTCGCCTTCTGCAAACTACAAAAGAACGGCCCCATAATTTGGCTGTGGATTAGAAAGTAGCTGACGGTCAATAGAACTTAATTTCGCTGACAGTTTAATATTCACCAAGCGGCGCAGTGGAGTTAGATATCAGCGTATGACCCACTTGCAACACAATGACTCGGAAGTACACACGCGCACGCGCGCGAGAGAGAGAGAGAGAGAGAGAGAGAGAGAGAGAGAGAGAGAGAGAGAGGAGAAACAGCGTGTGCGATTGTTTTTGACACTTGGCAAATGAGAAACATCCAAAAACTGACTTTTCAATTTTTCTTTCTTCGTGTATGGGACTCGCAAAGTTTTATGTTGAGTCAGAGTCCCATTGTGTAATTAGTTTGTTAAAGTTGTGAAAATCTTTACTTTATAATTTCATACAAAAAATGATCATTGAAAATTATTCGTAAAACTAATTCGAAGCATTTTCTTCGCAGGAAACTGAATTAGAAAGAATAGAATCACTACTCTCGTTAGAAAATGAGAAAGCTTACCTTGCCTACAACATAATAACGCGCAACCTCAAACGATGTTGCGTTGGATACTTAAATAGCTTGCCAGACTTTGCAACCATTTGCAAAGGTGGCAATAAAGAAGACATTCAGTCTTGTTTAACGGCTTTGGACAGGCACAGATTGAATCATTGCAAGCGGGAAATCGAAAGAGTCTTGGAAAGAGTGAAAATCAATGGAGAATTGACAGATAATCGGTTTATTAGAATCGCTATGGCTCACGTTTATAAGCATCATAAGACAATTAAACTGTTGTGCGACGATGTACGTACTTTACTATTTTTTTCCAGTCCTTAAATCAAATATTCTTTCTATAAAAAGTACTATTGAAAAAGCAATGTTGAACACCAATTAAAAATAAAAACGAAAGCATTCCAACGATAACAATTGAAAAAATAACTTGTCATTTGTCGGAATCAGTCGACAATCTATAACTGCATTGCAATCAATATCAATTGTAAAAATAAACAACTACCAATCAAAGAAACCTCCGGCATTCATTTTTTCAGCCTCAACACAGTCTGCCCGACGTGTTTCTTTATCTGCAAACGACAACGCGACACTTAGCTTTCGCTCGTTTACCTTCATCGACTGTCACTTACGCAGTCGAACGTCCCGAACGAGGTGTCAACTGCGGTAAACGTTTAGATGTATTTCTTTATCGTCGTGGCGACGAGTCGGATCGACAACCAGCTTGCAAGCTCGAACTCTTTCTCTGGCTTGGCGAGTCAAAATTCGCGAATGAATGTTGGAATTGGCTACCGCCAGGATTTACAACAGGCGATAGAACTACGATGTTCCCAGAATTTTTGGAATACGACAAAGTGTCGGTTAGTATCGATCGATTTTCAATAATCTATAAACTGAGATTTCCATTACGATGTTAGAGAGAGAGTGAGTTACAATTATTACGAAATCCCCTGAGTCGCACGAACTGAACAAGCGATCGGCATTAATGTTAATACGCTAATATTGTGTACAATTTACGCACGCTGTGGTATAAGTGGTGATAATGTGAGTTCATAGGTCAATAATCTAAACGCGCTTGTTGTCCACTAGCGTGCAGCACATACTGATGCACACGTGCTCAAGCCGCAATGCAGTTCATTCAAATTCAATCCCAGAGAGGTAGTCAAACCAATCACAGTTCTAGGGAAAACAATTGCACTCATCGTTACACACTTTTACTGGTGTGTAATCAGTGTTGTATAGAAATAAGCATTGTTTCAACTTGAATGATTGTAATTTCAATAATATGAAAAAAAGAAATTTGAGGGAAAGTTGTATCGTCTAACTGAGCAGAAAAACTTGATAATTAAATTTAATATTTTGAGTGGAAAAATGATTTGACGTTATAAAACTTATCTTTCAACCAAATGTCAAAAATTTCAAATCAATGTATTCTTTGCTGTATGGCGTACAAAGCAATTTTTCATACGCGAATACAATTGCATTGCTAGAAATGATTAATCCATATAAACACAGCGAAAGGATATATCATTGCAGTGAAAGAAGTATTCGCGGAGAAAAAAGTAATCCGAGTCTGCAAAGTTACATATTTCAGAAATACCAACTACGAGCTCACATATATCAAGGAAGATTCGAACCGGGAATGGATTCTTCTGGTTTACTGGACCCTTTGCTGCGTGTCTTTTTTCAAGGCTATACCATGGCCACAAGGGTAAAATTTCAAAAACATTTTCCGGCTTTCCGAATAAGAAAAATGCTTTTACGTGACAAATTCAAATTCACGAAGCAACACACTCAAAGAAAGCAGAGAGAGACACTCGTCAAACTTAACTCCAAACAATTTGGCGTTGCGCAGGTCATTAAACAGACACTCGACCCATTCTGGAACCAAACTCTAGTGTTTCCAGCAGTGGTAATATGCGGCGAATGCGAGTACGTGAAAAAACAACCGCCCAAAGTCGTCATAGAAGCTTTCGACAGAGATTATTGCGTGAGCACATCGAGTAGATTATCCATCGGAGGTTTTTGAAAGCAATGATTCGACGTCTCTTTCAGAACAGCTTCGAACTGTACGGCCGTTGCATCGCCACGCCACTGGTCAAGCTATTCAACGACGACTATGAGCCAGCGAGCAAACTAAGCTGGCATCGCTTCCCAAACGGTGGTGCCGTATTGGCTGCACTCGAACTCATCGAGGTGTGTATATATATAGTTTCAACGGCTACTCTCGTTACAGAATTTTTTCCTTCTACTGATGTCGAGAATATGATACTTGAGAGCGAAACAGAGGTTATTTTCAAAAATAGCTTTGTTGAAATATACGTCTCTTGACAGAAAATAGCTTCTCTTTTTTTGCCAATAAGGAAAGATGTATTTGCCTATAAATGCGGTCAGACTGTTATTAAGATTTCATTACACAATGTTTCATAAAATTTTATTTGAGGTACATCGAACGGTTGACATTCGAGTCTTTATCACAGTGTAATGACATCCACTGTTACAACTCCGACAAATTTTCGTAGTCAAACTAATTTCCCTGTAATTGATTGTTATTCACCTTTACAGAATTTATTCGTAATTGGCTATCGGTCATTCACAATTCATTCGATTTGTCAGTAATGTTTGAAATGTAATACCGTCTGAAATTGAATGCACTTACTAGGTCAATTTAATCATGTACAAAAAAATCACAACTGCAGAAAAAATTATTGTGTTTGTCAATCTACAGATCGGCGATAAGTCCAATGAAGAAGAATCTCCGGCCGACGGTGGCAAACAGATAATCCGCATCCCGGAAAACATAAGACCTCGCACGGCAAATTTTCGCCTGGAAGTGATATTCTGGGGCGTCCGCGATTTGCGTCGTGTGCGCCTCGTAGCCGTTCACCGTCCAAAAATTATCGTCGAGTGCGCTGGTACGAGAGTTGAGTCGCCGGTTATGAATAACGCCAAGCGCTTCGCAAATTTTAAGGAGATTTGGGCGAGCGTCGATTTTGTGAGTTTACCATGCAATGAATTAATTGTTTAAAGCCGATTAGTTTGCATTTCACCCAACCAAAAACTCGAAGGACTTCATGTGAATTTCTATAAATAGGATGATCCTGATAATTTTGAAAGTTATCGACGGTACAAAGTAATTTATGAAATCTTTACTGGCTCTCAAGAGGATTAAATTAAATTTTCATGTGCGTTGGATATTCAGTCAGGCGAATAATTATCATTATTGTTCTATTGTACTTTTGAACAAATTATTGATCTGCAGGTGTAAAATATTCTGCAGTTTAATAATCGACGGATCAACGAAGTCGGCCAACGAATAACCAATACAATTGTCGATCGATTAATATACAAATAGAAAGAATGTGTAACAAAGTATTGCACTCAGACAGTTGCACGTGAAACTTTAATTCTTGCAACATCCAATTCACAACGAGCTCAATAAATGCTTCTCCGTCGCAGGAAATGCCCGAAAATGAAGCTTACTATCCACCGTTGACCATCAAAGCCTACGATTCTCGTGGTTTTGGCTACTTCAATTACATCGGCGTATGTAGTCTGCCAACAATAAGCCTATTCGTGCAACGGCTGCTCACTCGGGCCGAGTACGAGGCTGCAATTTATCACGTCGGCGGTACGGCGAGGAAGTCTCGACCATCGCCGGCTGTTACCCGCCAACGTGAGCATTCGCCGCCCCTCGTTCATTTCCGCAATTGTTTGCGGAACAAAGTTTTTTCACGCGGGCAGCTACGATCGACTAATAATTCATTCGCATCTTACAAATTGATGCCTTCCCCTGTGCATGACAGACGAAGTGGCGATAGATCTCGAGGACGATGAGACAACGGCGTTGACAAGCTACAAAAAATTGGCTGCTAAGCCTACCGCTACAGTCGGATTCTCGGCTCGCAGGCTGCTTAAAGGTCTACTTAGTTGGCGAAGAAGAAGGAAGACCGAGCACGTAGACGACGACGTTGCTGCGCTCGACAGGAACGAATCGCACGACTGGTGGAGCAAGTACTATGCCTCTCTTGAGGTAAATTTATCGCGGTAAGAAAGATTTGGCTTTTAAAAGGTCCCATTCCACAGGTCAGGGCTCTCGATTAATGCAAGTATACTAAAGTGGATACCTAGTCTCACTTGTATTTCTGCTGTTTCGTTTTTTTATTCATGACATCAGCCGATTCATTACTTGAAAAACTCTTTCAAATTATTCCAAATTTAAATTTGTAAGTAGAGTCGATTACAGTTTTCATCTTTCTTGTGGAAGCGAGTGCCGAACGATCTGAGAGATCTCTTTTTCATTGCTCGAATATTCAGTCAATTGATCGAACTGAAATGTCTGAAATGTAAAATTAAATTGCTTCATCCCATTCGTTTAAATAAATGTTGATTCCAGCAATGTTAGCTCGATCGAGCTATGCGAGCCGCAAAAAACGTCCAATCTAAAACCTCGACCACTCTCGCGAGTGCATTTCGCAAACATAAATCGCCAAGTTGAAATAAAAGACCATTTCGAGCATGCGCACCCCGAGTCAATTTCGTTTTCTCTGTTACAGGAAGAAAAGGATCGAGAGCGTGGCCTGCTGCCAAATTCTCGGCGCTTAGCGACTTTTAAAGTGAGTTTATCGCCGCACATGACGTTAATTTTCTTGAGTAACAAATAAACACTTCGTTCAAGGTTTACAATGGCGAATTGGAAGCGCAAGCCGAATTCGATGGTTTTCAAGACAGATTACGAACTTTTGAGCTTAAACGTGGAAAGAAAGTCGTTGGCGAGGACGACGACGATTACGGTTGTGCAGGAAAATTCAAAGTGAGAGCAGCTTCTTATTAGTCGAGTGTACGCGTAAAGCGATTGGGTAGCGTGAGAGGGAGCTTTGATAGTTTTAACCGTTACAGTTTTTGAAGTAAGCTACGCTGGATTGGAACGCCTGAGTATAGGATTATCTCATTTGCTTTGTGATCTTTGCTGTAAATAAGTAGCATTCTGAAACTGAAAATGTTTTCGACAATCAAACTTGAGAGTAAAAATAATTATTCCACGCGTCTGACTAAACTCGATCTCCATCTACTTACAATTCAGTAGTGCGCCTCGATCATATAATCAACCAATTCGACTTTTCAATAGCTAACAAAGAAAAAACATATCTCATCGAATAATATTCTTTGTACACACAGGGTTTTGTAACAGTGTATCGCTGGCCTCATGCCGACGGTTTCAATTGCGTCAACTTGGCAGGTAGGAACGCCAACCAAGGTCTTCTCACCGACTATCCATCTACCGCGCCTCTCAAACTTCTTGTGCGTCTTTACGTTATCAAAGGTTCGAAACGTTTTTTCTGACTGCGCGACGGTAAAACACAAAAACGACGGTTAACGTTCTTTACAAGCAGCCATCAACCTGAGACCCAGTGATTCTTTGAGTGGCAAAGCCGATCCGTATTTACGCCTAACACTTGGTAAAAGTCGCATCAACGAGAGAAAGAGATATTTGCCAAATCAGCTTAATCCAACCTTCGGCAGGTGAGTTGAATTCCACTGCTGTTTTTATTGATTCTGCGGATGAGAATTTTATGAGGACTTGCCGAAGCCTATAGTGCGGGTCAGTTGGATGGATACTGATGGATCGATTTTGAAATAATTGATGATAGCTGCTGCTCTCAATTCTCCTTTTTCTCTTCATTCGATTGAAAATTCATCGCACGAATTTCATTTGAGCGTGATGAAAATTCAATCTGACTTCAATTTTATGAGAGAACAGCTCACAACTATTCATTATACAGCATAATTGCATTTCGACGTGATGCACGATTATCAAAATATCAGTCTGATACCTGCATTACATAAAGTCCTCAAGGATCCATTGCATCCAAAGAAAAATAAGTCTAGGTGAAGGAAGAAATCAGGTCACACGAACGCGCGCGGCTTTGCTGCCACACAAGCAGCGCGCGTGGACGCGAGCATAGGGTCTGCCGCAAAGCCCAAACAATCGGGGCAGCAGCGGCACGGAGCCTATGCAAGCAGGCAAAACGACGATAGGTCAATCGCATTTAGGCAGACAGGGCTAATTAAACTTGAGATTCGACTAGGCTTTTCGACGCTTCGAGCGCGCGCGCGCGCGCATTGACAATAGTGTTCGAGTGCACCACGATTAACTTCACTTTACGACACACTGTTACAGAGTGTTCGAGTTAGAGGCAACATTTCCGCACGACCACACCTTAACGATTCAAGTCTGGGACTACGATACAAGCTCATCGGACGATTTGATCGGCGAGACACGTATCGACCTGGAAAGTCGTTTCTACAGTCGTCATCGCGCTCATTGTGGCCTTGCCAAACGTTACCACCTCATCGGTTACAACCGCTGGCGTGATCGCGAACGACCGTGCCAGATTTTAAGACAACTCTGTCGCAGACATGGTTTACCTTTGCCCGAGTATTGGAAGGATCATGTAGCCATTGGCAAGGTCAAGTTTTATTGCGCGAGAGACGTCGAAGATGATGCTGGTTTGTTCTCTTCTCTTCATTTTGTGTTTGGAAGAAATGCATTTCTGTGAATTTGACAACACTTGGAGAAAGACATTTTTTTATTTCATGCATATTTAAATTAATTTCTTTACCTTTTCGATACAAGAAACCTCTCTTTCTTTTGGAAACTTGAAGGCAATCTTATCAATCTCGATTGCCTGAAATTTTGAATCACAAAATTATTAGTAAATTTATCTAGATATAGGTATAGTCTTATTTTTCTACAAAATCTGTCTTTATTTTTAACTTTAAAAATTAAATTTAGAAAAATATTCTATAATTAATACACAAGACTGCTTTCTTCGGATTTTTCTGGTCACTTTTTGAAATATTTTAAAAATGGAGTTGATATAAAAAATAGCCACTTCTAAGCTATGAAATATGCACAATAGTTGATAAAAATGTAATAGAAAAATGGCTTTTAACTCTTAGAATTTGAACAAGCATTTAAAATATGTATGTTTAAAGTTTTAATTTTTCCTAATAAAAGGATTAATATCCTTTATTTGCGTAATAATTTTCGCAAAACTTGAGTACGTCACAATTCATTAACTCAAAATTTGAATAAGTCTTTGTAAGCTAAAAATAATAAGTTGACCTAAATCCATTTACGTATAAAGACGTACGATTCTTTTATGTAGAATATTATAATATTTTTAGATTAAAATTATTTTTATTAAATTATGAAAAATATCTTAAATTTAGAGAAACGTTATGAAAGCTAGAAATTCAAGAAATTGTTTGTAGCAAAATCAAATATTGCATAGCACCAAATACTGCATTTCTGCGAAGCTATTGCTTAGATATACAATTTAGTTTAGACAACTGCGACGTGCAAACTTCAAGTTAGGCGTATCAATTACGGCATCAAATTCTACATTGCACTCAGTCGTTTTCGTTCAACAAATATAGAAGTAGAAGAGCGAATGGCACTTAGTGTTCTACATCGTTGGTCGGAGATGTCACACTGCGGATGCACCCTCGTGCCTGAGCATATCGAGCGACGGCCGCTTTTCAATCTCAAAAGGCCCCAACTCGAGCAGGCGAGTTTCTGCTAATCATCTTCATAACTTAAGCGCAGCCCGAACGTTCAGGGAACGCGCGTTAATTAGCTCTCGAAACACGCCGACAAAGGGTGTCGCTTTACAAACAATTTTCGATGCGCACGCGATTGTTCAATTTGGCCGGCATCGATTTTTCCACTATCAGCGCATCGTCAATTATGAATAGTCGTCGTGGCGCTGACCTTAATCGAAATGAGCAGTTTGTTTTTTTTTTTTTTTTTGCATCAGGGTCGACTCGAGATGTGGATTGACATGTTTCCCGTGGATGAGTTACCATTGAAACCAGCAATCGACATAAGCCCACAGCCGCCGGAAAACTATGAAATACGCGTGATTGTCTGGAACACGGAGGACGTGCCACTCGTCGACAGCCAGTTTCTCACCGGTGAAAAGTGTTCCGACATCTATGTCAAAGGGTAAGCAAATGTCTTTTTCTTTTTCATCGTCGGAATGAGGCCAGTGATCGCGACGCGAGCAAAGAAATGATTTTTGCGTGCCACCGAATCATTAGCGTGTATCTCACGTGAGAGTTATCAAGGCTATTAACAACCGACACGCGATTAGTTTCGCCTCGCAGGGGCAACATTCAGTTAAAAAGTTTTCATTTTCAAGATGGATTTTGCCGGAAGATACACAGTGCACGGATGTACATTACAATTCTTTGACGGGAGAAGGTAATTTCAACTGGCGCTTCGTTTATCGGGTGACCTGGGCGAAAGGCGAACGAATGATGATTATACGGCGAAAGAGTTCTGTATTCGCTCGACAAGAGACCGAGTTGAAAATGCCTTGCAAGCTTACGCTGCAGGTTTGGGATAGTGATCATTTCTCCAAGGATGACTTTCTTGGTGAGCCTAGTCACTTCTTTATTTCAATGACTATTTTGAGTTTTAATAGACTTGCAAGCAGCAGCGATTGTCTTCTGTTTTTTTCTTTCAAACGAATAACTTAAGATTGTTTAAAAATTGAAAAACCTATTCTATGCATTTTATGTAAAGTAGTTATATTTTATAATCACGATTATACTTTAAAAGCATTAATGCACTTTTCAAGGCATGGATTATACTCCATAAATGTGTTAAATAGACATTGTTAGGTCAGCAGAGTAGTCTTTGCTAAGATGAATTAAGATGTCGCTCATATTCGCTTAGAAAGACGTTCCTCCATTATTTCATATAATGAGCTTAATTATGATTTTATAACTACTCTCCGCTTGTTTTCCATAATTCAGCACACACTTCAAGCAAATTATATTTTCTGACAATGGCCGGGTAAACTGAAATATAAACGCTTTGCTACAAGATTTGCCGATAAAGCAAAATACGTTCGAACGATGAGTAGACGTGTATGCTAATCAACCTTTAGTATGAGGCGACGAAAAAAGGCTCTCATGATCCAGGTGAGCTACTATTCAAGTGTAATTGTTGATGCTTATCGATTGCGCTGACGTATGGAAATCAGCTCGGGTGAAACCAGAGTAGAAGTGGCCAAGTTCTTTTCGTAAGAAATCAAGATTTAAGAATAAATTAAGATTATCGGACTATCGCGTTCCAGAACATTTTACACTTGATGTAATAATGCAGGTGTGTTGAGATTTGCAAGAAAGATTCATTAGAGCTTTTAACACATTGTAGCAAGACAGAAATGAATTAATCACGATACTTATTTAGATTTTTCTTTCTGAAAGCTTTTATTATCAAGCATGCTAAAATATGCCTATATTTTTTATAACTGATATCATTTTCTTCTACATATTTTATGCGATAAACGTGAGTTTTTATTTAATTCTGTTGGATATTTATCTGTAAAAAGTGTATATAACATTTTTAAGCTCTCTGTCCGCTTTATTGATGAGACAGTCTATCAAAGAAAGATTAACAGGTTGCATATTTAACGTTAATAATGTTTTTCTTTAGAGAATAAAATTTATTACTTGCAATAAAAACGATAATTTATTTAGTTAGTTAAAGTCTCATCGAAGTGAATAATTTGTAGTCAGTATTGTTACGCATCATTTTAAGACAAAATGTAAGATAAACATACAATTACCTATACATTTCGTTGCTAGATTATTATAATTCATAATAACAATAAGCATTGATAAAAATAAAATGAAAAAAAAGTCCGCTGCGGACAGGATTCGAACCTGTGCGGGCATAGCCCATCAGATTTCGAGTCTGACTCCTTAACCACTCGGACACCGCAGCATATGCTCATCCTCACGAAAACGCCGCACAATATTTTCTAGTACTTTGTATTTGGGTTATCAAGTTACAAAAATAAAAATAAATGTTTGAATAATAAATGTTTATTTTGAGGCTATTTATATTAATTAAATCTTTAGTAGATCAAAAATTGTATCTTGCCAAAAATAAACATTAAAATTTAAAGCAAAGTTTCGCTTTGGACAGGATCGAACCTGTGCGAGCAAAGCCCATCAGATTCTGTCTCTAACTATTCGCACGATGCAGCCTCGGTTTTGCAATGGCAATAACAAAACAATGATTTTCTAACCAATTACGGAATTGGAAATATATATCAACTGAATTTTCTACTGATCATGAACTTTAGATAATAAATACACAGCTCAGCTTGTAAATTAGAGCTTACAAATTATTGCGTGTACTGAGTATTCACTCGATAATCTCCGAAATGACGCGTAACTCGCCAATTCAAATCGGGCTGTTTTTATTGTTATGCGGCATTTCTAAGTAAAAAAAAACGAAATGCGACAAGCAAGCGACAAATGCCGAATTGATGTACGTTGCAGGTGCACTGAGCCTCGACCTAGCGAACATGCCGAGAGGCAGCCATAGTTCGACGAACTGTACTCTGAGGCTGATTGATCCGCAGTCGCCGCGAGTCAGCTTGTTTAGCGTACAGAGAACTCGTGCTTGGTGGCCTCTCGCCAGTATCGATGTGGATAGCAAGCATAAGCCTGCGGTACGTATTTAGCCGTGCTATACTTGCCCACGCTAATATTCAACATCAATTTCTAGTTTGCGACATGCCGGCTCGTTTCATGTTCTTAATTATTGTTTCATTATTTTCAAATTATAAACAGGAAAGAACTTTCATTTATAAAAAAGTTATTAGAATCAATAAATGACTGTAGTATATATATATTACTCAGCTTTCTCACGGTCGCGAATGAACGTTTTGTATTTATCACAAATTTACGTAGAATAATGAAATCCAGAAAAATAGTGTACTAAAGAATTAGTGATAACGTAAAACACAAGTAATTGATAAATATTGAAATAGCTTTACTCGCAATCATTCACTATTACTCGAAAAATTATTAAGAATTATTTGTTCTCCCTGCAAAAGTAGATACCAAGTGCCAATGAAAAAAAATGCAAAAACGTTTGTGTTACTTATACTCGGTAGAGAATCAAAAGCAGAAAAACTTCCAACGCAATATCCCATACTGCAGGGCAAGATCGAGCTCGAGTTAAGTCTACTGACAGCATCCGAGGCAGATAAACGACCAGTAGGAAAAGCTCGCGAACCACCTGAAGCTTTATCACCACCCGAGTAAGTTTTAATCAAAGTTTTGTTCCTTTGCACATTGGAAGTTCTACGTTGTGACGTTCAATATTTCATACAATAATGCAAATTTCCAAAAAGCTTTTGTGTGCGTGTGCGTGTGCGTGCGTGTGTGTGTGTGTTGTGTGTCTGCGCGCGCGTGTGCGTGCGTGTATGCGTGTACGTATGTAAGAGAGAGATAGAGAGAGAGAGAGAGGGAGAAAGAGGGAAATTTGTTCAGGGACAGCCTAAATAGTTTTACCTTGACATAATCGATTTTCAAGTTAAGTTGGATATTTTAAGATAAACATCTCTGTCAATTTTTAAGTCAATATGTTAATTTTTTCCAAAAGTTATTGATAATAGAGTAAAAACTGCCTTTCTGTTTGAAACAATTATCTGGGTAACCATTTAACCTATCGAGATAAATTCTTTTTTTAATTCTCATAATATTTATTTTAAAAATATAATTATTGAAAACTTATTTATTTACAATAAATATAATTTATATTAACAATAAATAATCAAATTGAAACTATAACAGGCACAGGTAGACATAAAACAAATGAACTCTATATGAACCATCATCGACCATCATAGATTAGAGCGAAGTTTGATGTCGAGAGAATGGGTGGGTAGACGACAATGCGCCGGGCGGGCTGTTTTTACTTCGTTATTTAATTACTGCGCTACTTTTTTAGCAAATTATTGTTTAATTGCCGTTATCGATAGAAGGAACTGCCGATAAAATTTGAACTGTTATAGTTTGTGAGGTAATGTTTATTAAAAAAGATGATAAAATTGGTATTAGCAAGTAAATCTAATTATATTCTTAAAGTAAATCTTATTAGAAGTATTTGAACAAAGTTCATCCCTATAGATTCAACAATTATCAAGATATTTACTTTCAAATAAAAGGCAATTGTATTAAACTATCAATATTTTTTGAAAAAATTAACACACTGACTTGAGAATTGGTTGAGATGTTTATCTTAATATAGTCAACAAATGTATCAAGTACGATGGAAATCGATGATGTCAAGGTAAAAACGTAGTGAAACGATCAAGACTGATTCTCCAGTCGTCTGGACGCCGACAAGCCATGCTCAATAGAACGTTCGTATAATAGTTTGCAATCTCGCTTCAAACTTGCGTGCGAGTGGATTTGATAATTAATTTCATTTAGATCTTCTGACACTGAGCTTTCGAGTTCAGAAGATATTTCGTTTAAATCTTATATTAAAATTTTGTTGATGTATTTAATAGTTTGTATAATTTCATTGTTTTAACCTTTAAGTATTTTTAATTTAAACGTCCTTTATATTTTGGCATACATATTTGTTTCGTTAATTACACGTCTTCGATCGATTTTTATCATTTTTGCAACTCAGTTAGTCTAATCTTTTTCATTTTCATCAATATCATTAATTGAAAAAAAAACACTGACCAAGGTATATTTTCTCAAAATAAGTGTATGCTAAAAAAGTCTGCCTTCTTTTTTAAAAAGAATCTTATAAGTATAAATGTATAAAAATAGCTCCTCTCGAATAACTTCAGATCAGTTTAAAAAAACATAATCGTTCAATAGTCTAAAAACAAGAAATGAAACATTGCCAATTAAGTCATGGGTGCGAAATAATAAAAAATAAAAAATGCTTCAAAAAGATAAAAGAGAAAGAGAGAGAGAGATGTTATCGCTTCATATATATAATGACCGTTGCCAACACGCACCTCGTAACGCATTATAACGATTAACTAATTGTACACTACACGGAACAATTAAGGGTGATGACTGTATTTCTTTTCCTCTTTCGAGGAATGCCTTTTATTGCAAATGTATATCGAGGATTTTCAAACCTTGATGCATAAATGAGTGGCTGAGTGATAAAAATTGGTCATTTTTCGATAATTACGTTGATATGTGCAAATAGAGCTTTAAAAAGCTGATACATGGCAAATACGAAGCTATGTGTAGACTTTTGTATGTACGTCTGTTCATACACTTTTTCATCTATATCTTATTATTCTATTATTCGCCGTGAGTTATATTTCTACATGCAACTTTACCATTTGCAACCAAATGCATTCAATGACCGGATGAAGCTTACATATATTACAATTTCTTTTTACTTTGAAAACGTTATTATTTTCAGAGTAATACAACTTTTCATTAACGTCAAATAATTCAAGTTGCATCGGAAAAAAGAAGCTTTAAGTCGACAATTAACAGTGCAAAAATAAATTTACAATTACTTCTCGTGGCGCACGATAAACGCTTTTAATTTAACAAACTACGCAATTGTCTTTCCGTCCAATGAAGCGCGAAGAGGCGAAGAGAAGGTGACAAAAAAAACACAATAATCCGTAGTCACACATTAAACCGAGAGACACGAGGCGCGCGAGAGAGAGAAAAAAAATTCAAGAGCGTTGTTGAGTTCATAATTACGGGTATGTATTTCTACGGGATTTCCATGAGAATAACGCATATTTACCAGCGAGAGAGAGAGAGAGAGAGAAGAGCGTCGTACCCGCAATGAATTCTGATACGGTACCTATACTCACTTTTTTCCCTTCCTGCTTGTGGTTTAGCGTCTTTTTTTTTCTTCAAGTTTGTGGAAAGTAATTATTTTTAATTTAGTTAAAAAAAAGAGTAATGCTTATGTAAGTTAATTGGATTAAGAAGATACTGACATGTTGTCCTCACAGAGATAATTCAAACAACGAGGATTTAAAAAAGTTGGCATGGAGAGAATATTAAAATAAATGCGTATGCGTAACAGTAGAAAAAAGGCACCTTTGGTCAGACAATTTAATATGCTTTCTTTTTTAAGACATTATCTTGATCTATTTTAATTCCGCCATTGCGAATTTTAGGTCTCTCTAATTTATCTTATTTTTGTTATAAACAAATAGATATAGTTGTTAAATAAAAGTCAAATAAAAGGAATACAGTTCTTTGTTACTTTTTATTTCTTCTAAAGCCCAAAAACTTCTCTTAATAAAGTTTCCGAATGCTGCGAAATTCGACAAAAAAAAAGAATTGCACTGCGTATTCCGGTGGTAATTACCAAGTTTGGTTCAACAAAGTTTAATAGACTGAGTTATCTTTCTCGTAGATACGTATCAAAATGAATTTATGAGTGTGTTTGAAGTTCAACAGATAATTAGAAATTTACTCTGCACTCGTTAAGAAAAAAGAACTAACTACAATTTCTTTCTCGCTGTGATAACTGATCCGGTATTTTGCAGTCGGCCTGACACGTCATTCTCCTGGTTTCGGAATCCATGGAAAGCATGTTGCTTTGTGGTCTGCCGCTACTACAGATGGAGAATTCTAGGCTGCTGCATGTGCACCTTACTTGTACTATTAATTGGCTGTGCCATTTATGCCTTTCCCGGTTACCTCGTCAAGCGTTTTCTTGGAGCTTAACTTTTTTAGCCGGATTATACGAGTCTTCTTTGCTTTATTTAAACTGAAACGAGGTTCAGAACGGAGGACAAGTTTGTTAGGAATTTATTGCCAGGTTGGTTTTTGAATAAGTTATACATAATTTTATGGTCTTAAAAACGTAGGTCGTGAATATTTTATTATAAGATTTATGAAATAATTTTAATAAAAGTTTTCAAACAATCTTTTGCATTGTGTTTAATATCTACATTACAGTAACATTAAAAAATATAATTGATTATGCCAAATAAGCGCGATCAAATGAAAACAATTGTCTCTATCCATTATACAACTTTATGTTCTTATTTCGCTTGCGGAAGCACATTCATATATACCAAAGACAATTTCTCGAGAAAATTCAAGTCTCAAACGAACTTTATCACGACTTCGACGTCAATCAGACACCGATCGTAAAAAAACAGTCTCTTCTATATAAAAGTCAAAATGCTCTACACGTTTCGCCATACAGCGTCCGTTTTCCACAAAAACGTGCTTATTCACACAAAGACCTGTGCTGCCGTTGCTGCTGTTGAGGTTTGTTTTTTTTTCCTTTTCGTTTCAGCTAAATTGCCACTTTCTCGAAACTTTTTGCACACTTTTTTACATCTTTACTTTGCTCATTTTTAATAGTGTTTCTTCTTTATGTACTCTCTTGCTCGTCGCTTCGCTTCTTCCATTTCGTTTTTCTTTCTTCGACCGACCTCGAGCTTGCTAATGGAGATTTTAATTGCGCAAACTCAATTTTAACGTCCTTATCTTTTGCTATCAGCGGTGAGTCTTTTCAATGCGTGAATAATTTTCATTCCTTGACATATGATCTTAGCACAATGTCACGCCAATAGACAATTCCGAAGGGCACGTTCTATTGAATTTGTGGTAATTTCACGTACGTGAAAGTCGACCAAGTAACAAAGTCGACGAGCACACGTGAATGGCTTGACGTATTAGGAAACACAAATAAGTTTTACGCTGTTGGGACATATCGATCGAAAAAGAAAGTTGAGCTTTGGGAAATATAAATAAAACAACGAAATCTGCCTGGAAGAATTTTAGATATTATTACGACAAATAGCAAAGCGGAATGGAGGTATTGCAAACTTACAAAAAGCAACGGATAGAGCTGTAAATGCAAGCGAAGCTTACTCCAAAATATAATACGAAGAGAAAACAAGTCCGACTATAAATGGCTTGCGTCCTATAACTCGATTAACAAGTATTTCTAAGAAGAAAAAAAACAAGTGTCCAGCCACGCACATAATGCAATTTCTTACTTTGACAACGCAAAGAAAGCAAGAAAACGTGAGTAGTTTGCGTCGACCGCGCCGACCCTCTTGTTTATTGTCCTCCGCAAGAGACCGAGAGAGAGAGAGAGAGAGAGAGAGAAAGCGAGGCGAAGAATAATAGCCAAATAGAAACGAAAGGAAATAATGGCAACGAAGTCGCCTGCGCAACATCGACTTTTCAAAATTGCGAATTAAGGTATCGACTATTACTACAGATTAAATGAAAAGTTTAAATTGAATCGCATTGTCTTTATTAGATGCGAATAGTTTGTGTTCCATTGGAGAAGGGCAAAAATACGGAACGTAATATTGTGCCCAAGAGTTTATTTCTGAAATAAAAGTTAAACGTATAAGTTATGGTTATATAAAATGGACGTTTCGAATTTCATCGAATTTCCAAATATTCATTTTCAACCCAATGTAAAAATTTTATTGCAACTTTATTGCAGTACATTTATCTTTCTCACGAACGTATGTACGATTAATTGTATTCTATACGATGTCACGCATACACAGATAAACCGTCTGAAAACTCGCAAAAGTGTTCCGCTACGGGGTGAAAAATATTTATCTCTCTGACTTTCTCATATTTTACGTATCAGATGACGAAAAAAAAAGAAAGAAAGTACAATTCCACTCTGCCAATTCGCTGTGAAATATCACTTGCCCTCTATTGCAACAACTGAAAAGCTGCAAACTTTTCCCTTCTATCAACAAGACAAATGATCGCGGGAAAAAGCGGACACTTCATAAAAAACAAAAGTAGCCGCGATTACGTCTTTTCGAACTCAATTTTTCCTTCGTCGAGCAGCGCCAGATTGAAAAGGCATTGTAGACCAGCGTGCGAGCGACTGTAAACTTTAGGAATCCATAAATTTTCAATGGATATTGACTTTTGGTTCACTGGCAGAAAAAAAGTTGAAAAATTTTCGCTCGTTGATTAGCGCTACGAACATCTTTCGTCTCTCAGATTTACAAAATGTGTTGACTTTTGACATCAATGTTTTTATCATTCCATTTTTCAAATAAATCTTATGGTACGTAGTTGAAAAAAAATGCGCATTATCTATATAACAAACAATAAAACGTCGTATAAATCAATTTGACTTGGTTCGTAAATGTGGAAATGTTGACTCGCTGATAACGGAAAAGGCGAGTAAGCTCTGTATAGTGGCGCATGACTTTTCTATTTTGTATATCGTTTACTCGTTTAAATAAAACTTTTCTCTTTTAGCCGAAATTTATCGTGCATGACAGTCTCTTTTTCGGCGTGCATGCTCTCGTAAATGTATATGCGCGACTATGACAAAAGTAGGTAACCATGCAGTCCGTTTCACATTTCATTGACATCATTCTTTACTCGGTAATTTTTTTCGCGAATATGCATATGCTAAATATGATTTGCAACTTTTTCATTTATTTTGGATTCATTATTTCATCTATGCAAAAACCAAAGTTATATTTCGAAAGGGATTTGTGAACGCGGAAGATATGAATAATTAACGTTTAACATTCTGATTCCTAAGGAAATCAAATATTGAACTTTATTTGTAGCAGTATATTACCAATTAAAAGCATCAGGTTCGTTATATTTTTCCATTACAAAAAATGTCAATACCTCATCAATTGCAAATTATTCGACGAGAAAAAGAAGAAAGGTTAGGGCGACTCAAATAGATAGTCGCGATGGCACCTTGAAAAGCCATACACACACGCGCGAGTTGATGTCGTCGTAGGCCGCCCATCGTCTTATCGATTAACAAAGTGAACACGATGTGCGGCGGCGTTTGCGGGGCCATGTCACTGCTACTCGTTTTATCGACCCACCGACGCCGTCGTCGTCTCGGTACACTGCCGTTATTTTTTTATATATAGAATTCGATCGAATGCAACTCGGTTGTAGGTGGCGGACATATTTCCCTGATCGCATATCGGTAAACTGATTTTTCTTCATTTTCGAGAAAGGGGATATTGACCTGGATGTTTGCGATATATTTTCTTTCCAAGATTTAATGAGTTTTAGATGGCGTCTTATTTTATCGTGTCAGTGTGTCGCCGCCGTACAGACGTTGTGTATCAAGTATGCTATCAATTTCTATTTCTAGGGCAGTCTTTAAGTTTTTGCAATCAAGAGTGTTATTGCAAGCTTGAAAGTTTAAGTTGTTAGAATTATCGAGCGATCTATTTCCGCAAAACATGCAAAGTCTAAAACTATAAACTTGATTAATTTTGAATATTCAATAATAGCTAAAATATTAAATTATTCCAAATTCATGAAGATGTGCGTGATAATCGTTTTTATGTTTAGATTTTCGATCACAATTAAAATAAATTTTATTAATTTATTCAACTTAAGCTTGAATAAATTCTTCCCTATTAGAAAATTAATGTAAAAAGAACATAAACTACTGTCATATGAAAACATACATGAAAACACAAAAGATTGTAATTTTTCGAAAACGTTGTCCAGATTTTTGGAATTCATTGATCAGTATGAGTAATTTCTAAAAATTAAAATTTTTAAAATTGTTTGCCCCTATGCTTTGCTGTTGCGCTTATCCAATATCAGCAGCACGAGAACTTAACCCGCGAACGAGTATCACTTGAAATGCCGTCGGGAGTTCTTCTCGCTCGTCGTCGTGGTGCACGTGCTTACATATAAATATGCCGCTCGACAAGGAATTTTCAAGCAGCTTTATGAATAAAGCCGCGTCATCGCCGAGGTATATACATAGACTGCTGCTGCTACTATATTTTTTGATGTAATTGAATGCCAAAGCTACTTCAATTTCATGAAAACATCAGCACGAAGACAAAAATTTTTCAAATTGTTTCCATCCGAAAATAAATTTTTCTTGAATGCGAAATACTTAAATTCTTAATTTAGGAAAAAGCTCCGTTATTAAAAAATATTAAAAAAGAATGATATTAATCGAAGAGAATTTTTTTTACTTTTTTATAAAAACGCATTCGACGAATTAGTTCTCGGAACGTGACATTCCAGAAGAATTTCCACCGTTTCGAGATGAACAATACAGATTAAAAAATTTCTTTCTCTTATTTTTCAATATTATGCAGGCAGGCGCAAAAGAAAAAAATTCTCATCTCTTCCGCTGGAGTATGGACGGTATCGGATAGGCAACACAGCTCTTATGCGCGCGAGTGAAAAACGGCCAATGCACACGCGGTGGCAGTAGCGCGAGAGCATGAAATATGAAAGCTTACCCACATATAATTTCCGCGTATAAGGTCTGCTACGACTACTACCATGGCGAATTGCAAGCACACGCGCGAGCTTCGGCCACGTTTTATATAGTCGCAGCTCGTTTGTTTTCGTTCCGACTTTATACTGTTTAGCCTACTCGGCTAATTTACAATGAGTGAGTATAAGTGTACCTTTTTACTTTGTTGGCTCTCAAGTTGCTTTTTTTTTTGGATGTATTTTCTCGGTTGAGATGAAATTGGACGTAATTGAGTGGCGGTACTTTTGCTTTCGTTGGACGAAGAATGATTAGTTGATTGGACCTTATCAAATGATAATTGCGTTGAAGAGCTTGGATAAGACGCCTTAAATCCAACGAGATGAGAAAAATGAAGTAAAGACAGCTGGCAATTTCATATTTCCACTCGAAAAACAATTGATCAATGCTTACCACAGCACTGTGCAAATGACGACTAAAAAGAAGTAACGAGCTTGCATTACTCCGTGCAAAGCTTCTCTCTCGAACAAAGTTAGCGAGTGTGGAGCTAACAAAGCACTTTGCTAAATCAGCCGTGTGCGTGCAATATAGCCATCGGCATAAATAACTGTATAGACGTTTTCATCCAATAAGTCGAATCATACTCTCGCTAAAACCAAGCAAACCGTCGTGATGATGGATCTATCGAAATATTTCGAGTATCCACTGGCTGGTCGCTTTCCGAAAATAGCTAACGCGCGTATGTATATGGCCTCGCGCAAAATTTCACTCGGCGAGCTCATGCCGAAGCCGCCTTAATTGACTCAAAAGCTTGCTGCCACGCGCACAGCAAAGACCTTCGCAGGTGAAGATCTACAAAGTCGCATCTCACTCCACGCGTTTTTAAGCTGGTTACAAACTACAAGCTGCTTTCCGTTCTCTCTTTCTCTCTCTCTCTTTTCGTTTTCGAATCGTCAGTACGAAAACAGAAATGCATTCGACGTAAGTTCCTTAGCAAAAATACTAACAGCTGCCACCTAATAACGCGCCCACACACTCGACAAACAGCAACAAATTCCACCGTTTAGTTCGATGAACGAGCGCTAGCTACAAATAACCGCGCGGCGTCGACACATAAAGATTTATAGCCGACGCCAGAGAGTTTTTTTATTTTTCATTTCATTTTGCAACGTTTTGACATTTTACTTTCGAAAAAACCGTCACGAGTTGGTCATTCGTGGGACGGCTGAGTTATTTCACGTAGTGATCGATACACTCGAGTTTTCTGTTAGGGATATCGGCTCTTTATTTAATTATCTTGATCGGACTTCACCAATAAAACAAACGCGTCAGGCGGGCTTTTATCGTCTTATCGCGCCGCTTCGTCTGTTTGCGGATGCACTTGAATTTACAAGTACGTATGTGTACTCTAGTTATGTAAATTTTTTTTCTCAAATAAATTATGCGTGTTTTGAAAGTTTATTGTATGCTCGAAACAGTTTCTTTATTGCCGGTTTTAGTGAAGCCGCAAACATGACGGATTGATGAAGTTTGTAGACCGAAGAAGTCTGTCATATATGTACGTGCACGTGTGTGTGTCAGAATTTATATTATTGATATTGCGGGCTCTAGCAGCACTATATATCTTTTTACGATGACTTTTATAGGTTCACTATGATTATTAACATACGTTACTGTCAACGAAATGAAATTCTACAGGCCTAGTTTCGTTTATACTATGTTAAAACATTCTAAAAATAAATCTCCATTTTTTTAAAATTCCATATCAAAATATGAATTCTTCGAAAAATAAAAACAAGAAATGAAAAAAAAAACTTCCATACAGATTAAAATAAAACCAAGCGATAGTCGTAGATTAATGTCAGCGCACAAGAGTCGACCATTCTCTAATCCGATGTGTGTTGCTTGTAAGTATATATATTATATAGTCGCGCAGTCGGTGAAATAATCTGTATATATCTTGTTTCTATCTCGCACACAAATGCGTGTACGCGTGCGTATATACATACAAATTATTATACACCGCTGAATAGTTTTGCCAGTTCGTTTATCTTGAGTACGTTGCTTATTTTGAGTGCAAACTTTATTCTGACGACACATTGACTGCTACTACTGGCAATCGACAGGCTTTGAAATGTGATATGAACTTCCGGTAGAATCCAATTTCCGAATTTAGAAAAATTACTGAACGTGAGGAGACAACGGTCATAAAAATCAATGAAAATAGAAAACCATCATCTACCTGTAAAAGCTAATCGGCATTACCCTTCCTCCCTCTTCGTGTAATAATATCCCTAGTATCGGCCACTTGGGACAAAGGGAGTATGAAAAATGAAGTTCTCTTTTTTTCTTTTACGTCCCTTGGTTTTTCTCCTATATTTATGCTGATGATGGGGGAGTACGCAAGAATTCTCGATAAAGAGAAAAGTTGCAATGAGATATAAACAGTTTAGATTACTCAGCATAATCATTGCAGTTTACTTTGTCAAAGTCAAATTGTGCTTTGTACTTGTAAAAGTGTAAAAATTTAGACGTCTGTCGTGTATGAACGTACAAACGTACGTACGAACGTATACGTCATTAAAATATTAAAGTCGGCGGTTGTTATCACATCAATATTTGATAACGCGACACTAAACGGAGTAGCAGTAGGCTACCGATATATATAAGTTTCAATAATAATCGCCGTTTCGCGTTAGTTTCGATAGAAAGGGGAAAGGAACTTTTTTAGTACGCTATATAAAAGCTCCATAATGAAGAAGTCGTGTATGTTATACTACGCTGTGTACAAATGGAGTATATGCATTAATTTGCAGCAAGCTTTATGAATGAAAGAGAGAGAGAGAAAGAGGGCGAGACCAAGACAGAGAGAGGCAAAGTACTTTTAATTAACTTCGAACGGCTAATGTCTCGCTACTTCTTTCTTCTTTCGTATTGCAAAAAATATGATAATGGCTGCGGCGGTTACATTACAACTAATTAAGTCACGCTATACAGTTTTTAATAGCGATCTAAATAGATTGCTAATGAAATTGAGACTGCCTGTCAGAATTTTGCGAGCTTAATAGTGAAGGAACGTTTCATCTTATTCGAGTGCGTTGAAGAGAATAAGGGAAGATTAATCGACAGTTTCGGGAGTGCCTTTGATTATTACCATATAGCTCGCGAGGATGGCCAAATGCTATATGACTCAGCAGAAAGTTTTTTTTACCTGAGGCTGGATGGTTCATTTATTAGCGATTGCTTTTAAGATTCATGATTTATGGAAAGATTTATTTTCACTTGAAATTTGGGCATGTTTCGAAAATACCATTTGAAATCTGTCAATGCAATCCAGATCTGAGAATTGATGTTAACTCAATGAAATAAAGAAGAAAAGAAATGAGTACAATGTTCGAAAATAAATATACGCGGAATATTGCTGTCGTTCCGATGATGGCAAATCAAGCGCCTGAAAATAGAAAATTTCCATCGGTATGATGTCCCACGGATGCACTGAACTCCCACTCACACACACGGCGAGCATATCTATTTTGGTCTCCCACTAGCGGCACTTACGCAATCCACTTGTACCGGCCGATCTTATTTAGCCGTGATACAATGCGAAATTCTACCGATGAATTTGAGAAGCCTTGAACTTTTACGTACGTTAGTTGTTTCAAGTTTCGAATAATACGTTTTTCAGTCAAATACTTGCACGAGAAATTAAATGTAAATTTAAAAAAGCTCTGAAATTTACATTTTCTCATTTTACAACGAGAGGAACGCGGCTGCCACATTTATGCAAAGTAAATTCTTTTATACAATATTTCGTCAGTTGAAACACTTGAAAAATGAGTTTACGAGGACAGAGACAAAAAAAGTCAAATTAAAAAAAATCGCAATTATAATTTTCCAGTCGGCGAATCACAAAATTTCCTTTTTTTTCCATTTAATCTCTTCCTCGAATAAAAAGTAACCATTATACGGCAATTAAATTAACTCTCTGGATTTTCGCTACGTACTACTTGAATGTTCGTAATAACAACCCTCCAGAGAAGTAGAAAACGTCTGTGACGGTCGACGTTCGTTTATCCGTTCGTTAAATTAACAAAACTTTTTTCAGTCCTGTCGTTTGCCCTTTGCACGCTTCGTTTTACGGAATGTCTAAATAAGTCGGCACAAAAGAAGGGACGGAAATTTTGCACACCTTAGAGCGCGCGCAAGCCACACATCCCTCGACGTTGATGAAGCAACCCCGTTCGCGACTTCGTTCGTCTTAATTAACGTCAAAGTGCTTTCAGCCCTTTTACAACTCGCGAAGGAGCTGAGCAAACAATTGCAAAACAAAAGAAAGAAAAAAGGTAGCAAGTAAAGAAAAATTCCGCCAGCGCGGGCAATAGAACTTGCATGCGTCGATCTGAATGGCAGTGCACTTTCGTCCGCGAGAGAGCGCGCTGATTCTAGGCGGTGTGCGGTGTATTTTTGAGTTGACGTCGTCATGACGACGGCAACGGACTGCTAGTAGTAGCGAAGGTGGAGAGAGAGAGAGAGAGAATCGGCGCTCGATGCGTAGTGGGGATGAGATAGCGCCGCGGCGCACACGTTTCCACAGCCGCGAGAGAGCCGCCCGGTTTTAGTTGGCAATCGTGACGGTGTGTGTGCGGGGCGGGTGGAACAGCTGCGGCGTCGCGCGGCAGCTCTCCTGCGCCTCTCCGCCAAACAATAAAAAAAGAAAGGCCAACGAAAGGAACGAACAGAAATCCAACGACGATGCTGCTCGAGTGTCGCGTGTGGTTGTTGTTATTGTGCTAGTGCCTGTATGTAGGGGAATAATTTTTGTTTGTTTTGTTTGTCGTTCGTTTTTCGAAAAAATAAGACGGTGCGATCGAGGCAAGTGTAAAGATTTGACAAGAGAGGATAGGGTAAGTTTGAGAGCCGGCATGCTTACACGTGGTTTTTCCGCTGCATCGAGCTGCATCGAGAAAGAGAAAAAATAACGATATCGACCGCCCTCGAACTATAACGCAACTATAACTGCTTATTACTTTGGAAATGCCAAGCGAACTGTTGAATTCAGTCGTATAGTTTTCAAAGCCGACTGGCAAACGTAGCATAAAGCATAATGACGACTCGTTGAATATTCTAGTGTTATTGTTTTGGCAACTAGATTTACGCGAAGCCGGGAGTTTTGCAAGCTACTTGCTCGTTCAATTTCATTCAGGAACATACAGTTTTCCGCGTAAAATGCTTTCGCGCGAGTGATAATGCATATGAGCTCAGGTTGCAAAAAGCTTCCAGCGTCGAATTCATTTGTCATCATTGAAAAACGACGAATAATCCTTCATCTCATTCCATTTCCCTTTCGCCCTCTCTAAAAAAAGAGAGCGAGTTAAAAAACGATCTCTGATAATTCACTCATGCCTGCAGTCAAGCAAGCTCGCAAGGGGATTTCCGACAATGTCCGCCACTGAATTTTTCATGTAAAAGCTCGCTCTACAATCGATCCGTAACATCGAACATTTTTCCATATTCGCCGCCTTTTCAGCCGACAAATGTCATTTGCAAGATTAGACTTTTGAGGCGAAGGAAAACGAGATTACCGGCATGCCTCGCCTCTCCACCCCCGCAAAGTTAATTTATGCCAAGCAGTTATTTGCGTTCTCTGAAGAAACTCCCGTCACCTTTTGCTGCTTTCTTCTTGCTCTTTGTTTTACTACCTTTGCTGTGAGTGTGTTTTCGCGTATTTGATCGTAAAATGTTTTCATCCGCACGCTATTTACGAGCGAAAAGGATGCTTTTCTGTTGATTGGATCGATATTATTCTACTTATAACAGAACCAAGCAACCTTTGATTCCGTCAATGAATTCCTCGATTCGTTGCAGCTGAGAAAAAGTGCCCTAGCGCCGGCGAACAGCAGAAAATAAATCGATATTAAGCTGCATCCCTTTTTGAACTAAAAATTTCATAGGTATATACGAGTCTTCAACAGCTGACCTAATTACTCGGCGAGAGAGAGAGAGAGAGTGAGAGATGTATATATTTAGCGAATTCAATTTTACCATTCATGTTCTTCACGGAAAATCTCAATCCACGAGAGTTCAGCGACTTTAGACAGCGAGAGAGGCGAAAATAGCAAAATGGCCTAGGTGAATTGTCGTCTACGAAGCTTATATATACATATGAGCTTTCTCCCTCTCAGTGCATCGCCTTTTCGCTAGCTACGGCCTTTGTTTTTTTTTTCTTTTCGCGACTAGACGTCGCGCGCGTCGGTTCAACGTCTCACCTTTTCTCTTCTATTATTATTATATTTTTTTTCCTTTTGACATTGTTACACGCGCGATACTTGATTCGATTGAGTAAAGTTTGGCACACATTTCTGATCGAGAGCTCAACGGAAAATGTGAGTGTATAGAGACCCGGATGTGTCAGATCGATTTGACAATGCGGTCAATGGAAGTTCCAGCAGATACGTCTATATAACGCAGGCATGTGAAAATGTGGAGCGAAACCGCGTGACACGAAGAGCCACTTAACAAATTAGAAGCAAGAGAAAAGGAAAAAATTCATAAGAACCATTGCCTGCACTACCGAGAGTGACCCATTGAATTTTTCAACGAAATGAAATATGCACCAAGTCAATTAAAGGGGAGCGGATCAATGGCCACCAGTGGCATGCGTATTGCACACTTTTTAGATGTGCACATAAAATGTTTCTCTGACGAAGAAAGCGGAAAAAAACTGCTGTCTAATTAGCTTTTAAGCTCGACTAGAAGCATCTGTCATTGCAACATCATTAGTTTGGCCGTCTTCTCTCCCCGAGAATGAATGATGGATCTTTTTTCGCGCGGGATTAGTGGACCATGATATACGTTGTCACAGCAATATACGAGACAGAAGAAATCTACGATTTCGTTTTCATTACGTTTCTCGTGACTCATACTCACCATCATCAAAGAATCTTGAAAATTTGGTGTCGTTATTGATGAGACTCTGCTCGCCTCGTGCGAAATAAGTGGCTTAATGCGGTTGGCGTAGTTAATTAATGGCAACGTAAACACGTTCCGAATTTTCAATTTGGATTAGTTATGCCGAAATTCATCAGTCGCGCGGTTGTTGCTGCTAGGTTAGTGTTCCACTACACCGATAAACGCGCGCGCGCCGATGTGTAATGCAATTTGGCACACGCACGCCGTTTATAATGCTCACTTTTGGCTTGATGAATTTGGATTACATCGTTCGAAAATGTAAACGCCGAGGGAAGCACTGGCCGCCGATGTACCGAAGGCACGCCGTAAGCGCGTCAGCGAGTGGCGCTAAGTCGGGTGAATCGAAGGTGCAAATATTGATCGAGCGGCCGCGGCGTTTTGCAGTTTGAACACTTTTGGCAATGGTCGCGCAAAGGCACACGCGTATAAATACCTGCTGGCGTTGCGGAGCCTCTGACCAGCCGAGCGTTGTGCCCTGCGCGCATAACGCAGCTCGCCGTAGTGGGATTGTTAATTCCGCTTGTCGCCCATCGGCAAGTTGGAAAAGCCGACGAGTCCCGGGCCAGCGGCTGCTCCACTTTTGCCGTCTGCTCTCGCAAGTTTCTTTTCGCGTCGCTCGCTTATCGCTGCTCGGATGCCCGACTGTTCCGCTTCGCACTTGAATCAGTTCGCGATTGCCGATCGTTACTTGTCGCAGTGGCGAGCGCATCTGCAAAGGCCAACGACTAAAAGTATCATAAACGTATCACTCGTTAAATCGCCCGTTTTATTTGCCTCTCGCCGAAGCTGCCCGTTCGATCGATGCGTCAAACCAGCCGCACGCGCGCGTCTTGTGCAAATGCCCGACAGGCGTGCACGTATGCCGTGCAATTAAAGGGATTGTTGTTGCCGAGGTAGACCGGGGCCTCGAGCAATACGGTCTAAACGCTCACGAAAGGGCTAGACTTAAGGGGTTTTAAATCATTGTGCGAGTAGGAAGCGACTGAAATTTGCCTTCGTCCGCCCGGCCATAGTGCGAAGCGCCAGGAATTTGTCCAGAGATACGGCATATTCCAAACGCTTCCAGATGTCTTTCTCACATCCGTTTTTTGCAATTGTACGATGCTGTGTACTCTGAACGCGATCAATTGCCAGCGGAAAAACTTCCAGTTGAAATTAGGTCATGTTGGTTTTTCGTTTTTCCGCGTTTGCCCTTCACTTTCTAGCTTCGCGCTACGGTGTTTCGTCTAATATTTTATAGAGTAAGCCTTCTCTCTTTTTCATGATATATCGATTCCAAACGAGCTACGAACGTTCTACAAGTCTGTGTAAAAGCTGAAACAAGCGGTTCGGAGATTCTTCAAATTTACGATTATAGGTCGTGAAAATCCATGCATGTGCTGCGCAACAGCAAAGCAGCCTATCACAAAAGAAAACTCGGGATCGTGAAACTTTGATCGATGCCGTACGCACGCCACGCGGTTCATCGTCTGTGCTACGTCGACGATCAATAATCTCTCTCTCTCTCTCTCCCTCGCTCCATTCTCCATTCAAGTTTTGCGCTTTGAATAAACTCGCATTTACACACATTGTCACTTGGAGGTCGTCATTCGCTTTGCTTTCATTGCGTGACAAATTTTACGTATAGTGTTGTCAAGCGCGTTTCGCACTTGAATTCAGTAATATTCAGTTTAATGCTTGGATCAAAATTATTATAGGAAAAATTAAAGAATTTTACAATACACTGTATAGCGTATATACGTAAAACAATTCTATGCTTGAAAACGCTTACTATACGTCGATATTAATTGGTAAATAATCCAATCATTATGTCATATCTTACAAATGAGTTGTTCTTTATTCATTTTTAAATAAATAAAACCATCTCTACGGCTAACAATTTAATTTTGTTTATTTTTTAATATATTGGTTTATGATTTCAAGCTTTTCCTAGGATGTCTTCATATCAACAGATATATTTTTTTAAATTAAATACTTTTCAATTATTAATCTGTGACCATTTAAAAAATTTGCTTACAATTATAAATTAAACTTCAAATGTTTTAAAAATAAATTAACGGTGCCGAATACACCGAAATCGTTTTACAGAATTTTATATGAAATATTGATTTATAATTTTCTTTATTATTGATGATATTTATCGAAAACTAAAGTTTACAATAAATATATTCAATAAATTTATATGACCTATAAATAAGAGCAATTGGAGTGTATTAAGAATACTTTATCGCATTATTTCAAAATTAGACCATTGAGAGAATTTGGGAGTCATTGTTTTTTCAATGCCTGCAAATTATTATACTTACTTGTATTAATAGAATATTAATAGATGTAAGACGTCTCGATCTACTGTTTAGTGCCGATTTACTTGTAATAATGACCCATGTGATTACATTTAGTTTCAATCAATCGGATTACGAATAAAATGACTACACTCGGTACGCCATCACTTTTTTATATAGGAAAACTCAGGCGCGCGTGTTTCAAATCGAAATGTCGAAATTCGATTTTATAATTCGTTTTGTTGCTTTTTGGTTTGCTTTGTATTCATGCAGAGCGTCGAACGTTAAATGACAAAAAAGAAAACAATTGAAGCTATGTGATATTGTTTTTGAAAAAAAAATAAAACCTTCAGAGGCAAACAAAAGCCATTGAACTTCGTATGGTCATCTAGAATAATCATCCTAGCTACAGACAGAAAGAAAGAGAGCGAGATAGCGAGTAAACGTGACTCGCACACGAGGGTGTGTATGAAACACACCCAAGAGAGAGATAAGCCCAACCCTCTAGATTACAGATTTCTACCGGCGAGTCGATCGAACGACAAGAGAAATGCGCACATTA
Source organism: Phymastichus coffea (assembly GCF_024137745.1). Taxonomy (NCBI): domain Eukaryota; kingdom Metazoa; phylum Arthropoda; class Insecta; order Hymenoptera; family Eulophidae; genus Phymastichus; species Phymastichus coffea. Next base: position 1,577,730 of record NW_026706864.1, read on the forward strand.
AGCTCGAGATCGATAATTCCACGACCCGCTTCTTGAAGATTTAACGAGTTGTATCCTATTCTCTAGTTAAGGATGATTCGTTAGTCACATACTTGTTTGCTCACATATGTGAATAATTCATAGGTTTCATTGCTTCAGCTTGCAGCGCTGTCTTTTCGATCTGGCGTTCAAACATTTAACGCATATAAATTTATCAATCTCAAGCGTCGCGTACACATACGACTTGGAGATTTCTCAAGACAATCACATAGGCGATTCGCGAGGACAGTAAAATTAGAGCAACTAAATTGTCAGTTTATGGCAATTTAATAGCGAACCTCCCTCCGTACAAACGGTCGAGTCTAAAGAAGGTCGTGTGTGGCTTGTAAGGTCATACATCAGGCGCTCCATTTCGTTCGTCTTTTCTCTCTGTCCGTTCGTGTTTTATTGGACACTACCAAGTCCCGTACGTGTGTCTGTGATATATAAGGCCGCACACATGTATTTTTTCTCTTCGCAGAATGCACATAGGCAGTGGCGTTATTTAAAAAATCGACTTTCTTTTAACGATCGCGCCAGGAAATTATTATTCGTAGCGCAACTGGTTATAAGTAGATAGATAGATAGATAGATAGATAGAGAGAGAGCTTAATTATCGGTATATAACCTTCTTTCTGAGAGAGAGAGAGACTTTCGTGACAATACTCGCCTGTTGTGTGTCGAACGCTTTCATACTGAATAATTAAATAACTAATAACATAACTTTTCATTGTGTGTGCGTAGGTGTATGCGTGTGCAAGAGGGTACAAATATTCTTTTGTTTGATTTCCATTACAACCATGCTTGCCACGTATGAATTTCGGTTGAGTAAACACCGATATTAGCGGCATCCACTTTAGTTGATTTCCTAATTTCCTTACGTGACGTTCGAGTATGTACAGATCAAAAAAAATTTACATTCTTCTTTGCCATTCGACTCCTGCGTCTTGAAAAATGTACAAGCCTTAAATAACTCGTAAAGACTTTTCGATTTTCAGTGCACTGTGCGCCTATTAAAAATGTATCATGCTACTTGCCCGTGAAAGAAAGTTTCTCTCTCTCTCTCTCTCTCTCTCGTCGTGTCCCTTGAGTGATGTCGCGTCATTGACATTGTAATAGTAGTAGTGTAGGGTACTGCCATGAAAATATCGACCGAATCTAATCTATCAAGGGGAGACAGAGAGAAAAGTCCCCCGGATAAATAGTTGATGCTTGCACCTTTTTTGCCTTATAAGTGCGTGTGTGTATGACGGCGACGTCGACAAACGACGAACGATCGATAAGTCGTTATATCGAGGGAGGCGCCATAGCCTCCTTCACTTTGCGTGTATGCGCTCGATATGTGTGTCACACACTCGCGCTTTGTGCTCCCATTATTCGTCCACACGCGTGGATAAATCTTGGTCTTTCAGACTTGGTCTGAAAAATGAAGTCGTGCGTCTGGTTAAAGCTATCGAGCCGCGGCTTGCCTCATTAAATTTTCAGAATTGCGCTCGAGCAGCGTCATGCTCCTCTATGACGGATTGCAACTCACGAATTGCCGTCTGTTCGCGAGAGGGGAAAAAATCTAGCGTAGGTTGCATTACCGAAAATGTGTATCCTGCAATTTTTATGCCATGCGCATGGCATCACAGCTATGTGATGCCCTTTGCACCAGTTGCTAATTATCCAAGGCAGTCAATTCATATAAGATTCATCGCGCACCTTACTTGCATATACACGAGGCGTTTAAATTTTATGCAGAACTTCAACCATACACTCCAAAATTAATCTACATACGAGCTAATTAGTGCTGCAGCGTAGAATCGTGTAATCTCGAAGCGTATAGTAATAGTTTTCTTGATTAACCGGCAGGGGTAGAAGAATGATGAGAAAAATGTCTCTTTTACGTCTACGCCGAGCGGCATTTTTTTTCTGACACACGCTGTAGGCGATTTTTCATCGTGTGTATGGCTGAGAATTACGATTTGTTTTTTTGTCTTCATTCTCTGTTTGCGACTGAGTTGTGTGGTGCATAACGAGAGGATGGCTAACGAGATGGGCGCACGGGATTAGTTTACGCTTGAGTAAATACGCTAATTGTCTGAGTTGATTAACCATCGATAGTGTGCGAATATTAGCTTTTCTACGACATGACCAAAACACATGTTACTTAAAGCCAAGCACGTACACGGTAAGTCACAGAGTTTCTTCGTAAAACTCCGTAAAAGATGTGCCCGTGAATCGATATCCAACTATAGAACAGTCAATCTACAATTGTCGATCTAGTAGTTGAATGTTTCAAACTTTGAACGAAGAGTGGTACGTCCGTAATGAGATTGGCCTCGATTGTACAAAAAAAAATCGGTTAATTGCAGCGCAGAAGAGACAAGACACGTTGTCCGCTTGTTATTGCGCCTACACGCCCAAAGCTTAATTACGACGCAAGTTTTCTTCTTCGTTTAATTACACCGAAAAAGAAAATTCCGAGCCTTTTTTTTTGCTGTGAGAGATACACGCAACGTCGCTTTCATCCCAAGTGCGAAGTCAAGAGAGACGCCTATTTGGTATACCTGCGGACGAGAGAGAAGCAGCTTTTTTTTCTTTCAGTAATGACGATGAATTACGAGATATGCAATACTTTTTTTCATCTGCGCGAGGAGTTTAGAGGGTTCAAACATGTAATTAATTTTTTAATGACATTTTTATACAAAGAACACAACCATTAGTAATGTTGATTATTAAATGAGAAATTATTTTTCAATCAACATTGAAAATCTGTTCGTTTACATCAATAAACGCTAATCGTTATAGAATCCAATATCCACGAACCTTTTGATTTCTCGAATTGTGTAATATCGGCAATTTCAATGCATATAATATACTGGTTTCGATGTGTTAATAATCGTAAACTGTTCCTCAACGTGCTTTGAACATTTCGCGAACAAGTCAAGTGTTCTTTGAAATTAGAGCTTCAGAAAATAGTTTTCTGATGTCAGACACTAATTTAACTTTTCAAACAGAGGAGAATTTTTTACAAATCGAAGATTAACTTAAAAATATATTTTTCTCTTTTTTTAAAAAATCTGTATATCAATTATTTTTTATGCAATTTTTTCTCTGAATATTTACATGCATGTTTTTTTAATTTTCGACATTGTATTCAATTGTTAATCAAAATCCTGAGCTCGGAAAACTTGTCGATGAAATCTCACGAAGTTTCGTTCATAATAATAATCATGTTCAATCAATTCTGAATTCCCTCGCACAAGCTTCCCTCGTCAAAATCGCCCAAAGGAAAAAAAATTCAATACTCTATCCCATGTGCATCATTATCCCAATACAATTGTAGATTGACTCACTAGAATTCATGAAAAAAAAGCATATCACTTACCGATTATTTTTGTTTCGTCAATGAAAATGACAGCCGGACGTTATTTTTTTACGCAAGCACGTGCCTGCAAACCCCGTTTATTTGTAGAGTTAGCGTTTAAAACGCAAATGTTTATATTTCTGGCCGAACTTTTTCCTAATAGCCATCGCGCGCACAAAAAAAGGGGGCAAATGAGATTTTTTTCGAACGAGTGAGTTTTCAACCCCGAGCAATTAATTAAACTTGTTAAACGATAAGGCAAAGCGATTAGCATTGATGAGTGAAAGTTTTCTCAGGAGTGGCATTCTCATCGAATGTAAATTAGGGTATTATCGAAAAGTTTTAATAAGAGTTGGCTTGCTTTAACTTTTAATTTATTTGACTTCAGGAAGCGACAATAATTAATTGCAAATTAGGGCTTCTATTGAACGATTAGTCACGGGATTAGTCGAGTAGCATTTAACAGGATGAGAGTTCAGTTGGGTAATTAACAAACATTTTTGATTTTCGATAAGAAGACTTTTTTCATTTTCCTAGAAATAAGACGTATAAAAAGTCATCTCATTTTATGAAAGAAAAAAAAAAAGCAACAGAAATCTCTTTAAAAGAAAGGGACTCATATCGGATCGATGTGTAGAAATTCAATTGGTTCAGCAGTAATCGGCTCAATAGTCTTCTCAGAAAATTCAATTCCTACATATCCGCTACATAACTGGCATTGGGTCAGCCAACGTTCAATTTGCATTCGAGTCATCCGAAAATTTGTCGTCTATTCCCTCTGACGATGTCGAAAAATGAAAAAAAGCATTTCTCCTGAGTCTATTTTTCTCTCCCTCTCGTCGGCGTCTCTTCCGGACAGTTGGTTGGCTCGGTCGAGCTTGCAACGTCTAGTGAAGCTTTTATTTTCCGTGCGGCGCCGACGCCACTGTGAGTCATACGTCAGCGTGCAATCGCCCGTCGAAGATGTGAAAGCCTCTCTCGTGTGAGCTTCTTTCGTACCGCGTCTCGGATTCTTCTTCTTTTTTACCTCTTTTAGTTAAACCGTCTTGGCTTGAGAGCTTTATCGCTTTTTTTTTGTCTCTCTACTCCTTTCAACGTTGTGCATGTTGCTAGTGTAGTTTCGACTTTGTAACAGCGTCTTGGCTGCTACGTTTTTTTCTGAAATAATTAAAAACTCATTTCAGACTTCGATGCCTATACCTTTCAGCCGAGCTCTCTGCGAAAATTATCCCGCGGCCACGAATAGATTCGCGTTGGCAAATCATCGTTCTTTAAAAAAAACACAACGATTTTTTCAGAGTCATATATCTCGTTGGCGCGCGATCAACGGTAATTTTTAAAAAAGCCCTCACTGTTACCAGAATTACAAAAACAACACATGGTCGTGGTCTAGCAAAGTTTACGAGTAAGTGCAAAGAAGAATCGAGAAATACAGGCAGGCTACAAAAGCTTACGGAATAGTAGCTTGCGCACGTGATGTCTAAAAATAAACCATCTTTCCAGCTGATAAGTGAAGATCTGAAGGAGCGAAAACAAATGAACGTCCGTTACTCGCAGCACGCGTACGTCGTGTAACAAGTAGCAAAGCAGCCTAGATCGAGGGAAAACTTTGTCGGGATAGAGATGTTGCATAATTTCCGTTTGTTTACTTTTATTGGGGCGCCGATCGGTTCATTCGCTCGGAAAAAGTAAGCGCGCAAATGTAAAGCTCGGCGAACACAGCCGCAACAACGGCGGCGCATATAAAAGCTCGAGCGACCCGAAAAGTCAAGCCATAAAAACATCTTCGTTATTAATTTAGAGCGCGCGCCTTTTTCCCCAAGGCCTCTCCGCGAGCGAGTACGTCTTCACAAAGGCTTTATATGCGCGCCCGAAAGTATGCACAATGGGCGAGAGAGTTCAAATCTCTCTTCTATCTCGCTGTTACAATTTTGAACGTACTGACCTGATATTCAATAATAGCTTCTGCCAAGACAATATTTCTTGTGTTCGCTAACGAATAGTCATTCTCGCTTGAATATCGCGCGCGCGATCTCGGTTTAATCTAATAAGAGCGTGTAGCGCATGCATCCGCGGAAGCAATAAAGCCTTTTCAACTGCCGTCAAAGTAAAGCTCTGTAAAAAAGAGAGAACTACTCGAGCGTTACCGTGCAGTTTTGCAGCCTTTGCCGTAGTCACTTCATAGAATAAAGATCTTACGGAGAAGTTTGGAACTCTAACATGGAGAACGCATTTCTAAATAAGCCTCCTGCAAAATTTACTCTCAGCGCCAGAGAGAGAGAGAGAGAGAGAGAGCGAGAGAGAGAGAGAGAGAGAGGCGCTCCATTAAAATCCGCGCGGCGCGGAAACGAAAATAAATTCGCCGGTATATATGCAGTGTCCGTCGCGGAAAGTTTCACTCGATGAATCATGATACGTCATTGCGATATTTTTCCGGACTTGCCGAATTGCGCAGCCGTGGATTCTTTTTTCATTTTTCTCTACGACCGTTCCCTCGCGCACGGAGCATAAATATCGCCAACGCTGGAATGAAGTGCTTTTGGGAGATATGTGAACTTGACGGTTGGTTCTTGTGTGTTTCTTCGGTTTGAGCAATCGGCCTTCACTGAAGAACTTTGTTTTCCTACAGCAGCATGGTATTTTAATCGCGAAAATTAAATGTCGGTTCAAGCACTGCGAATGACTATTTATCCGAGGACAACATTGGCAATGTGCAGTGCGGCAGGCCTGCGTTGCATTATCACGAATGCAAACAAAACAAATAAAACACATTAAATGCAAATCGAGAGGATAATTGCTTTCGTTACTCACATAACAGAGCAATATATATATATATATATATATATATGAGAAAGCGTAATGAAAGTAAAGAGAAAGTTTATGCGCCAATTATAATTTTCCATGCCAGCGTCGCTACGCGTTCAATTAACATACCGAGGGAAGAAGGCGTTAGATGTGGAATTCGCCGGCAATATTCGTTATAGTTCGGCTTCTCCTACTATTTATTACAAATAATCGAAGACTAATTAATACAGGAAATGCCATGTGACTCAACCTTTATTGAATTTAAACTTCCGTTGCGTTCTCTGTCATCGTAGACAAAGAAAAGCGCGTCGAAATATACAAAGGCAATATAGCAGCGAGTAAATATATATTTATAACAGGATTTTTGTTTGCACCGTCCACAGGCAAAGCTCCAGAATATCATTATATGTTGGAAGCTCGCTCGCCGGCGAAACTCGCTGCTGAATGTTTCAGTGGGTTTTATGAATGTCGCGCGCTTCTCTTCTCCGCTTTGTAATTATATATCGAGAGGTTCCATTTGCATTGCTAAGAGGGAAGGAACTATGTTGCCTTTTGTCTCGCTAGAAGGAGATAAAAATAGAGAGAATAAGAGAGAAAATAATTTAAGGTTATGATTGTACATTGAATCGATGATTGAATGTTGTATGCGTTACAAATTCTTTTTTCTGGCATACGCTACGCATGAGTATTTACATCGATTAGCTAGAGGTGGCGTCAATCGAGCTTAACGATAAATATTTTTTACTTGAGAGAGTTTCTGGACTTTGTTTTATCTAACTGTTTCAATCTTCTTTCGCGTTTTAAATAATAACGTAAATACAGCTCTGAAAACACTTTTTGAAAAGAATTTATTTTCAATTTAATCTTTGTACAATTTCACTCTATTGAAAAAATAACGATTGCAAAACAGCAGTTCTCTTCCTCTCTCTCTCTCATGCTACGCTAAGGAAAAACACATTAACGTCAACTTTTTCCAGCATAAAAAGCGCGAATGATAAACAGCTTCCGGAGGTAAACGCACAATAGGGGTAACTGCACCAGTAAATGAATGCCCACCAGTGAATAAATGGTTATTAAGTTTGTGTAATTCATAAGACAATAGCAAATCTAACCATAATGGAGAAACGTTCTTACTTAATTGAACATCGAAATTTTACATTGCACTACTTTATTTCCTATATATACGCAAAAATAGCAATTTTCATGCATAACCGCAGAAATGTAACAATTTTTGGAAAAAATGATAAATAAAAAACTTGATATATTCACGACGTGCAAATTATTTTATAATAAAAATCAACTAATTATTGTAGTGTTTAAAATGGAATCCTATCCTTGATGCACGCTATACATTTTTCATTATTAATTTTTACATTATTTATTCACTTTATCAATAAATTAAACTAGTGACTTCTGAATGAATACATTAAAATACTGGTGAAATAAAGTTTATTACAGTTCGGTATCAGTGAATGAATGCACATCTTCTTGTGTCTTCAGCGACATTCGAGGTTAGGTATGGTGCTCATATCACCGGCTACTCGTAGCTTTTAAAGTGACGATTGAAGCTTTCAAAATCTAATTACAAATCACAATCAATATTTAAGTTAATCTAATATTAAAGTTTTTTATACGAATAACGCCATCATTGTTTATGCTTGTTTTGGCAAATTTAAGTATGTAATGGCAAGATTCACATAACGGAAATACAAACCAAAAATACCAAGGAAGTGTGAGTAGATATTGCAACGAGCAATAAAAAAAGCTTCTTCTTTTCTGGAGCTTTTCTGGACTTCAGTGATTGAAACTCTGTCTAGAATGTCATTCTGAAATCGAAAATAAAAGAATATAAACATTCTCATATGTAAGAGCTGCTGTAACAGAACCAAAAATTAGAGCTTTGTTTCAAAACTTTATTGAATACTGAACGAAGGCTAATGCTTTGGATATTCGAAATGGACCTTGAAGAATTTATTTATTATTTAGACGAGACTGGAATTCGTTTATATCCCAAGACTGGAAAACTTTTAGCTCCTGTGAAACAAAAGAATCTTTATAGTATTTCTCCAGACCGAGAAAGGCAATAACAGTACTTTGGCGTTTAAGTGCTAGTGGTGTCGGTGTATAGCCACGATAATACTGGATGATGATAACTGCAGCTTTTTACGATTAAGTAGTTAATTGCTTTAATGAATTAGTGGCAAATGGTGTAAATTTTCAAGTTATTTTATTTTTTTATGGCCACACATCACACAGTATTAAATTACACGATTTTTTTGTTGAAAAACAAATTATTTTAAACTGTTTTATATCTCATGCCTCGTACATAATGCAACCTTTAGACGTTAATGTATCTAATGAAGTAGTCAAAAGTCAATTTCACTCCAATTTTTTATGGCGTACATACTGAATTCTTCAAGAAATTAGAAATCGTTGAAACAAGTTTTGAAAGATCAGAAATTTATCCATTTAATGCCAATAAAGTCAATTACTCTAAATGTATGACATATGAAAGAGAAACTATGAAAATTTTTTTGCAAAATTAAAGTGAAACAAATACAGATATTAATGCACCTCTAAGTAATGATATGAAATCTCACATTTTTGACCAAATTTTAAAATAATTCGTAGAGCCTCTATTTCGAAACAGAACCAGCACAAGACAAACTATTATATTTCAATTTGGAAAAGAATGAAGTAACTAAATAAAGATGTGAGTAAGTTAAATGTGTCAATCGATGATTTGAATTGTGTTGATATTTTTAACACAATTGAAAGAGCTCTGATTTCTCATGAAAATTACCTTTCGAATATAATAAAAAATTAACCTATTATTAAGTTACAAGATTAGAATCTAGAATTTTTTGATCCTTAGAATAGACGATATTAGTATAAAAATATTAGTATGGAAATTAGTATAAAAAAATATTAGTATAGAAATTATTGATTGAAGAACATGAAGTACAAAATAGTTATACTGCTGCAGTAATAGGTATAGATAATACTAATGCCAAAGAAAATAGATCAACGTAGTAAATTTAGAAAAGAATTTGGAACGAAATATGCAAGAATAAAAAATGATAGACACCGATACAAATGCTAAAGAAGTTATATTCGGAGTAGATATAAAAAAATATATAAGTGTATATATAACTAGATAATGGTGAAAATAAGAACGAAAGAGGTATGATTATGACAATGTAATGCTGTTGCTGTTCAGACAAAATCAGACGTTTCCAAAAGAAAAATGACTTATTCTGAAATCACTAGAACTCGTTTTAGATACAATGAAGATGGAACTTCTAATGGAGATATTACTGAGAGATTAAATAAGTTTCGGAATAAAACCATTATAGAGTAAGATTACGAGATACTAGATTTATGGAACAGATAAAATGGTAATCGTCTTGTAAGCACTCCATTAATGTCGCCATCTTTTTTGAATGATCACCAATTGCCAAATCCTTTCTCGAGCTAAAGCAAACAACTGCTATTCGGTGGTACTCCAACTGTTGCCGATAAGGGTAAATACTATACAAGAAAGATTATGTCTTTGTATATTATTATAGTATTATATCAATAAATCTCACTATTTTTTTTACAGATTTGTCACATATTGTTGGAAATTACATTAATGTAAAAAAAAATGTTAATAGTAATATTTGCCCATTAAAATACGATGCTAACCATATATGGAAAAAAAATTAACGCTTTCCTCGAATAAAAATTTCCTTTCCTCGAGTAAAAAAAGCAAAATTATCTAAACTCCTATTTTTACTTTGACTTCAAAACAGTAGAAAATAGAATATTAAAAAAACAGGAAAGTTCAAACAAAAAAAAGATGCTCAGTAAAAAATTGAAGAGGAAAACATTCTTATAGAAAAAATTGAGGTTGAAAAAATAGAAAATAAGAAAAAGAAATAGAGAAAAGAAAAAGATACGTAGGTAAACAACCAAGTAAGAAGAATTAGGATGCAGAAAAAAATTGAAAGAATAAGCAAAGCTGAAAAAAGTTGAAGAAAAACAAAAATTGAAAGAAAAAATAAGACAAAATAAATTAAATTAAAAAAAAATAGCACAATTTTAATGAATAAGGTCATTATAACAAAATATTGAAAATTAGTCAAAAAGGAAATTCAACTACGATGAAATTTACAAATACCTAAAGATTTCTCTATTCTCGATAAAGGAAAACACGTATTCTGAAAGAAAAAATTAACAATTCCAACTATATTGAATGTATCAAAGTATGTTTATTTTAGAAATGTGATTTTACCACTCAAAATTTTTATTATAACGTTGAACAAAGAATAATTTATGTTACTAATTTATATTATTAACTTTTACATTAATTTGATTGGGAATACAAAATTGCATTCCATAAAAATAAATTGTTTGATTACTTATTAAATAAAAGATAATTCAATAATGAACAATATAGAAACTTTTATCTATCAATCCGACGATGCTGTTAATGTTTATAACTTCTAAAATATTGCATTCATTCATTGGGTTTCAAGAGTTTATTGATTTATACCATTCAATTAATGGTAATAATGAATTACAACAGAATTTCATTTTTTGCAAAATAATAAATAACTCTGAACGTATAAATTATTTGTACATTGATAAAATAAATGTTAAAGAACCTAATGACATGCAGTAGGAGTCATTTAGAAGAATTTGTAATTAATATTAATCATTTATAAACATTCTTTAGCGAAATTATTCACTTACTGGTGCAGTATCCCCTAATTAGAAAAAAACGACTGTAATAGGTCAGCGCAAACTCTGTAAGGATAAGCATAGCTTGAAAAAGAAGTAGATCGCTTCCTTTCTTTTTTTTAATTATAAGTCGAGCAAACAGATCGTATTTCGCAATTAGTGGACGCCCGCCCCTCAGAGTAGTGTTCTATATACCATCTCTTGTTCATCCAATTAAGGGAGGGGGAGGCACATGCAAGCAGCACGTGCTCAACTTTCTAAGAGCTTTCGACAGGTGTATCAGCGAGATATTTGATATTTTTGATGCCAGGTTTAGTCGTGCAGATTTCTATATGAAAAGATGTGTGATATAATTTCAGTGAAGTGAATGTATGCGCATGCAATGGGCACAACTAACTGACTGCTATATTATAGACACAGAGCCATTATTTAATTGGATAATACATTTCCGGTATACAAACAGTTAAACTCTGGCTTTTGTTTGATCATTCTATGATCTATATTTGACGTAAATGACTGTTTATTGTTTGCAAGTGCATGTGTATACTTGCTGCATATCACGTGAATTATGGTGACTCATATGACTGAAATGAATTATTTTTGCGCTAAACACAAAAAAAAAATTATACGTTACCATTATCTCGACAATAACGGCAATAACGTGTAAAATGCAGTAGTCAGGTTCTATGTTACATCATTATTTTTGTGCGCATTCGTCTATTTTTCGAAATAAATCATTATTATTCCTAAAATTCCAGGCAAAACAGCAGTGCTGTTAACCAAATTGCACGTATGATATTTTTAATATTTCAAACGAGTAGGAATAACGACACAATCGTGTAATAACGTTTTCATACACTCGTTTTAGAGAAAATAAAACACAACCCATAAAGCTAAACTAGTAATCCATAGTAACATCATGACAGTCATATCGTAATAAAAATGAGACGACGCCGAGAAAATATTTTTGCGATTGACATCGAAAACATAAAAAATTGCAATTCATACAAGTACAAAATAAATAAGCAAGTGATGATCAATAGGCAATTCATCTTCCAGAAAAGACACTAGACATGTACATGACACTCACGATCTAACATCGCACACGTAGCGGTGTATATCATATAAGTCAGGCTTTCATAAAAAAAATACGATCGTCGTAAAAACAGAAGCGGTACAAGCTCGTTGAGAAAGTAAATTTTCGGAAGAGAGGGCAAAACACTATCTCACTTATATTCTGTCCAAATTTACAAGTCGTATGTGTACGCTTTAAGATCTCCGGCTAGTGCTCGTCGTAAAATTTTTGACGGCACGAAAACTAAGGCACTGCTGTAAATTAATCTCATAAGTGAGAATTTACGTGCTGGTCGGGGTGATACTTGGCTTGTATATCTATATATACACACGTGCGGTGATCCTCGATAAGCTTGGGCGCAAGTCTATATCGAGCTTGCGTGCTTTTACAAAGGACGTATACGTGTGGCAAATTTCAAGTTTAAGTTGTTGCTGATACTTTTGTTGACTATGCGTTGCTTATTAATAATTTTGCTGGGTAAAATTGAACTTGAAAAAGAAATCAAGAAGTACGTGATGGATGTTTTGAGTTTATCGCCCTTTCGGATAAACAAACCTACATTCGCATCACAAAGAGCATCTCCTAATATACTACATTTACTTGTCTCTAGCTCGCAACGTTGTCACTGTTACACTTTCCGGGATCTTTTACGCATAAGGGCGTCAAATATGAACACGCAACAAGAGAATATAAATCTCGGCGCATATGTGCTTCCGCTTAATTTTCCAGCACTCCAGAAAAAGCCATACGGTGGCATAGATACATAAAGCGCGGCTAAAACTTTCCAAGTTTTACGAGTAGAATGGATTTAATGAGCTTAAAATCTACCAAGTTTGTTAGCCACAACGGCACTGACCAGTCTTCTTTTGCTTGATTGAGAGGATACTATTTTTTATGATTGATGATTAGACATATTATAACGCATATTTTTCGAGTGACAGTCAGTGGTTGTAACATGCCGATAAGGCGTTGTAGTACCATCATCTTTTGAAAATGAATGAATGTGAGGAGAGGAAATATTTGACCTGATTTTCAAGCTCGAAACTTTGTAAAACTAATCTAATCCATCCTTCTTGTCGAGCTGACCTATGTTTTCATGTCAACTCCCTTCTCGAAACTCGCACGCGCCGATAAGTTCACTTCGCCATCGAGTGCAATTTAAACAAAAAACAACCACCACATCGAGATTTCGCAACAGCAGAGCTTCCATTTCACGATGACGATAGGTTGCTTTTCAATACTTCCAGCCAACCGCTGCAATATTCCACAACGTTCTGACAACAATATTTGCATTTAGCATAAAAGAGAAGAAAAGATCTAAGCGAGGCAGGCAGGTGTATGTATGTATATATGTATGTGTTTGTATGTGTATCCACGATCGGCTTGGCAACATTTCAACTCCTCGATTCTCCCTTTCTCTCTCTCTCTCTTCAATCTTCGATATCAATCCTATCCAATCGGTCCATCCTCTTTGTCTTCTGTTCGTCCCCCATTCTCTTCTGTTCCACGATTTCCAAACGGATTGCCGAGCCTCTATATTTTAGGTGAGCGCACTGTATTTTCTAACGCCCAACCAGAATTCAGGTTATTAATAGGTCTTCTTTTCATTGTTTGGACGAAGCTTTTTGAGAGAAGACTTTTGTAAATAGAAGATGTGTTATTTAATTCTGAGAAGTCAGTGGACTTAACGATTTTCTTCTTCTGTACATTCTTATATATCTCATGAAAATTTTATTTTTTATAGATGAATATTCTTGCGGAGCTACATGTTAATTTGCGTGGGAACTTGTTTCGAGCATCAGATTCATCATATTTTTATACCAACATAAACGATTGTGTGTGTGTGTGTGTGTGTGCGCGCGCGCGCGTGTGTGTGTACTTGTTAACTCGACATATACTGCGTACGTATATCTGAAACCTATTATCACGGTTAGACGTGGAACATGCACGCCTACAGAATAAACTAACAAAACTATCAATTCGATCACGTGGTATCCAAACAAACATCACTTCATGCGCAATGAAATCAAATCACCGACCGTCTGCTTGAAATTTGATACGCCGAAATGGTTGCGATTCCACCTGTAAATTTTCCAAATGTTTTCTATCGAATACTCGCAGTAATAAAAACACTCTAATCAATAACAATGGCACTATCGGGGCTTCAGTAAAATTCGATAACCTAGATAAATGAAGGATGTGCGAGTATGCAAGTGTAAAAAAATTCCATTTATCGAGAACTTATCTCATAAAAATTCATCCGCGTCGCGGATGTAAATTGATTTGGGCGCGCACTCGAATATTCGACGTCGCGAAAAATCTTGAAGGTGAGTGCGCTGTCTACGATAAGTTTGCTTTTTGCTCATTCATTATTTGCGGTATTTTAAAAATTTTAAAATGCTCTCAATAGAGAGCGGAGACACACATCACGCCCCGTGAATTTTAGGTTCAAATATCATGGCAGTTTGTTAATCTTGTTTCACGAAAGTTTAGACATAAATAAGATATCAGAGTACTCAACAACTTGTGCGATATTTTTCGAATGTCACAAGAGAAAAAAAAGCTTCGAGAATTTTCTTCGTGCCGAGAATGTTTCAGGCGATTCACGAAAAGATTGAATTTTCAACGTTGGCGAGTTCTAAAAAGCTGACTTTACTGATGCTGCTTCGGCTATGTAATATCAGAGAATGAAGCGGTAAGCTCTACAACAAACTTCGAATCTATTCATATGAAAATTTCTACCAGAAATTCGTCTTGAAAAGCGTCACCGCCTCCGTGAAAAGGCCAATTGCCAAAGAGCGTACAGATCATAATTTAAGCGTAGCTTTTCAAAAACCTCAATTCGTTACGCGAAAGATGTTCCTCGTCTGAGAAGAAGGCGTGAAAAGCTTCGCTGTCAAAAGAGTAGGCAGAATCAATAAAAGGTGTATCTTTTACGTATAGACATACACACCCGACTCCTATTGACTCGCAACTACTCAAGAAGTTCCATTCCAAACAAGTTGAGCAAACGCTCCTCTTTCTTTTCGTCTCTCTTTCTCTCTCCCTCCCCCCCCCCCCCTCTCTCTCTCTCTCTCGTAAAGAAATTGGATAAACTCCTAGATTTGCTTTTAGTAAGAGTAAGTATATGGAGGCATTTTAATAGAAGGGATTTTCGTGTGCAATTTTGTTGATGGATCAAATAACTTATTTTTCAAGATTGAAGCGTCTTGTCAACGATAAAAATATAATCTTGGTAAAGGGTAAAAGCGTATGAAAGGAAATCCCGTAACACTATCTTGCGAAGGTAAAACCATTGTCGTGTTTTCAAAAACATTTCTTTTCAGAGTATGAAATTTACAAAAAAAATACAAAGGATTTGGCTTGACGAGAAAAATAACGAAACATCCCACACAGGCATAAAATTTAACTTTTTCGAGACTGAAACTTATTCGTTAGCAAAAAAAGTTGGCAAACGCTAACCACAATGCAACGGGTGATGCGAAAAAAGAACAAATTGCTTGCACGCTTGACTTACTTGAGGAAAATTCGTATGCAACGGTTGCGCTGCTCGCACACTCGTAAAAAAAAGAAAGAAAGGAGTGTGGCGAATACGTGGAATCTCCCCGCTCTTGGGCATTTTGCGCTCTTTGATCCATATTCAGCGTCAGGGGATTCTAATTGAAAGCGCATTCACATGAATGGTCTCGCGTTATGCCAAGCGAATATATATTTCTGCTTTCTGTCTCCTTTCAATGAATTTCTTTGTATTCTTTTCCTCGTCAAAATTTCCGTTTGCGTTGCTGCAAATTTAGTGGAACGGATTGAAATACATGTGAGAGTTGGTACGACCATTATTAACGTGATGTTCGGATCGCATTTACTTGTATACTAAATAATGTATTCGCTAATTTTTTACTTTTACAGTAATAATGAAGAAGCCTACGCATCAACTTTGGTTGGGATATGCAGGTTTCTTTGTCGTCATTCTAGATAATTCTAATAATTAATAAGTCTTTTGGAATGAAAATTGTAAAGCGTAAAGCAAAAATTTGGAAATGATAAGATTGAGAATCGAAGGAATTTGATATGCCGTCAAAGTTGACGAGAAGAAAAAAGATATATCGCAGCAGCAGTAAAACCAAAATAGTTAACGAGCAATAAGGCTTGAAATAACAAAGAAAAAAAAACAGGGCAACAATGAGATTGTCTGAGCTTTAGACTATAGCTGCAACCTCGATATAGATCGATAAAGACTCATTTGGTATAGCGACCTCCGTGAGATTGAGACGTCGCTCGTCGTTGCTTTCGGCCTTACTCGTTAATGAAAGTGATACATCGCTTTACTATGTCAAAGGCGCTAGCGAATATTAATAGGGCCGCCCCTTCGAGGCCGTCCACCAAGGAAGAGCACAAAAAGAAACACACCATTTGAATATCTTGATCAGTCGAAGGAGAGCGGTTGGCGTCGTATTATCGTTATGCCAAGGAGGAATGTCAGGCGCGTAACGAACGATCGTTATCCTCCGAGCGATCGCGCCCTCATCGCGACTTCTTTTCAGTCGAAGCTTTTCGCTCGTTCACACCTGAAATCCCGGCGTACGGCGCGGCGGAGCGGAGCGTGGGGCGCGCATCCCTTATCGGCGCCCTTCCACGCCTCCGATTTGTCTTATTTTTTGCGCACGGCCGCGCGCGGCTTATTGGCCCTCCTCCCTCCGGCAAGGTTTCGGCCGTTTGCCGCTATCAGCGCAACGCCCTATGCTGCCTCGGACGAAAAGAGAAACGATGACGAATGAATTCTATTTTTCTCGCGCGCGCAGGGACTTTTGCGATTGGAGAGCGCTCGCTGATCGTATCTGATTCTGAGTAATGGCTTCGCTTGGCCTTGTCAAATCTCTCAGCGTTTGTATTGCCAGCCTATTTCCTTTCCGCGGGCGAGAGATGGCATTTTAACAAGGCCTTACGCTTGTGTACGAGAGCCGATCCCATTGCCATTGCAGCATCGCGGCATCGCGACCGGGGCATAAGCAGCCTCAACGGGAGCCCAGCGACCAAGCGAACAAGAACGAAGAAGGGGAATTGGGACGCTCGAATGGACACGGAAACAGAGTGAAAAGCTTCGGCCCACTAAGGTTTAACCAAAAATAGCACGCGGCTTAACTCTCACTCTTTCTGTCGTCGCCATTATAAACTGCTCTTTCGTTCTCAACGTCTGCAGCACTGCTTCGATTGTTATGCCGTTTTTCCTCGTCAACTCCTTCTGTTTTTGCACAAAGCCAAGCCAAATTCCCGTATTTCTTATCTATCGAAATTCAATTCAGAAATATAGTCTGTCTAATAGCAAAGTCGTCGCGCGGCAAACGGAAGGCTATTCGAGGAAAACACTATCCACTAAAATCTAACGGTCGCGCTTCTGCCAAAGACGCCAGCAGATTAGTCTGAGCAAATAATCGGCGCTAGCAAGCTTCTCTCGCTCGCGCTCGCTAAAAAGACATTGAACTCCAAGTGTATACAATATATACGAAATGAAAGTCTATGGCGGTACTGACGAGCGTTTTTTCCTTTTGAAAAGCTTTTAGAATAGAAAGTTCAAGAGGCTTTGTCTCGAAATAAGTGTGAATCAGTCACGAGGATAAAATATTTTCTGAAAGTCTTCTTCTCGTTAAATGAAAAATACTCAGTCAGTAATTTTTGTATCTTCAATTGACGTTCCTTTACTCTTCTGTTATGTCCGCATCCATCAAAAATTAATAATCTCACATTTCAATGATCCATTGTGAAAGCACAATATTTTCTCGATGAACATGATCTTTGGTTATATTTACGAATGCGACCGTAAAAAAGAGGAGTGACTTTATTAAGTCGTTATTATCAAGTGAAATAAGTATAGGAATTTTTATTCACTGAGGATCAACGAATCTCAGTGTATGTACTATACACGGCATCACGTCGAGATGACGCTTTTATCTCAACCCAAGCCCCTCGTCGAGGTATTCGTCTTTTTTTGCGAAATCATGAAATTCCAGGCTATGCGTGCTCTGAGATTACGGTATTTGACGTTGAGTTTATAAGCTTGCTCTAAATTTATCGTAGACTCTATTATGATGATAAGATATTTTTTTGTTTATAAAATTAGTTTTATCTTTTTTATTCATCAATTAATCGTAAAAATATATTTCAATTCATTATGAAGATTTATGAAGATTTTGGATTATTCAAAGCTTACCACGATGGTTCTTTAAAATAGAAGAGGAAATCATATTTTTATGAAAAAATACTTATTGAACAAATATATTTTTTCGTAGATAGTTTTGTTGACCGATCTTCTTGTAGCAAAAAGAAATATCTTGAAATAATAATGAATCTGAAATTTGTAACGTTAAAAAATAATGAGTAGTCCTGTAGTAAGATAACATTACTTCTCCGGTTTTTTTAGAAGAATTCTTTCGTTGTTTAACATTTTTTTCTTTACTGAATAAAAAAATCTTCTTAAAATTATATCCAACATAACACGAAAACTGTGCATTATTTTAATTGATACGTCTGAAATGATTTTTAAAATAAGAACCTATTAGATCTTACTTTCAGTTATATGTCTATTATTTAAGAACATTGTTATTAGAATTTTAATAAAATCAGAATAGAAGTTGCTTAATTTTAAGAATTATAAAATAATAAGAAATATTTGTGTAGAGTAATAATTATTAAATTGAATGAAAACTGTACTTTGATAACTATTGAATATAAAATTGTTTTGAGTTAGTTAGAATGTTTTATAGGCAGTGAACTATAATTAGCGACAATTTGAAATATCAAATAAAACTCAAAGTCAACTCAGCTGCAAGTTTGTCGGAAACCTTACTCGTCAAATTCGCTTGTGTTAATTTTAGCAAGCTCATTCTCTTTCGCTCTCTCTTTCTCTTTTAAGCGATTGTTGCATTTGATTACAACTATGTATCCGACGAGGCTTCTCTCTCTCTCTCTCTCTCTCTCTAAGTATTTTGGAGCTAGTTCTCTCACTCTATTCTGAAGCTAATTGAAATGGTCGTCGCGTCCAATAGCATATACATTTCGATGCGGGATCCATTTGAAACGACGATGCGCTCATTGTCTTATTAAATCGAAAATGTAAAAATTCCGCATTTAGTACATTAAAAATTCACGAATAATAAGAAAATCTCGAAAAGTATTATGAAAATAATGTCTGACCAGCGCATCTGCGACAGGAAGTCTTCTTAGCAGTATGTGTCCGTCGGGAACGCCTCTCAATGTTTTCCTAAAGCTCAGATATGCACGGCGAGAAGAACAAAGTATAAGAATTATTCATGTATTTTGAACTTCACTTTATCACCCCCCCCCCCTTCCCAGAAAAAAAAGAAGACCTACCAAAAGTAAACAAAACACTCAACAAAACTGAACAAGTGAGTAAATATACAGCTAAAGTAGCTTTGTTCGCATGCTGTCCTTAAAACTTTTGATGGCAAACTTGAAACCTAAAGAAACGCCTCGACTGATAAATACAAAATAAACAGGGTCGGCTAATAATCTCCCTTGAGAGAACGAAGGAAGAAACGAGAAGCTTTCAGGCACATCCTCGAGAGAATTGACGCACAGAATTTAGTAGTTTCTGACTAAGCATCTGATTATTCATGTGGATTTCTTAAGATTTCGGGAATAATTTATGTGCTAAAGTTGGACGTAAGGCCGATAATCTTGAGCAACATTAACGCGTTCGAGTTAAAAATTCTTATTATAGGAAACTGAATATCGAGCGAGCAAATAATCCAGCGGGCGACTGTATCGATTAAACTCAAACTGTAAGCATCGAAGGAAAAACGCAATCATATATCGCGTAATAGGTGATACGAACAAAAGCTTCTGTGGCTTGATTAAGTCAGTGCGATGTTTACCTCGTTATCCGCGAAACGTGTGCAAGTTAATCACTGTCGGCAAGAGACCCTAGAGAGAGAGAGAGAGAGAGAGAGAGAGAGAGAGAGAGAGAAGAGAGAGAAAGAGCAAGATAGAGTCTTCTCTCTCCTTCTTGCGACACCGAGAAGATTTATTTACCAAGGTATGTGTGTGCGAGAAGCTTCTTCGGATTGGAAGAGACTGAAATTGTCTTTGCGAATATTGGATCTTAATATTGAATGTGAGATATAGAGGTTGAAGGTATACTGCCAACGTAACTGGCATCTCTCGCTCTCTCTCTCTTTCCCCTTCTCTCTCGGGTGTGCTATTTGTAAACATTTATTGTGCTGCATTTTACTTGTATAACTTTTGTATTTATCGATCGACTATGTTACTTTTATTCGGTCACGGGTCAATGAACAAATACGTGCTCTTTACAATCTATTACAGAGAATTATGCGACTGTGTCCATGAAAAATTTAGATATATTCAAAAGATATTGCAACTCGTGTTTTTTTTCATACATCGCACAGTCAAAATACAAGTCGACAGCGAACTTTCGGAGATTTACGTGCCAAAAAAAGAAGCTCTCTAAATGACAACGAGACAACAGACAGTAAAAAAAACTCTAATTAGAGAACTTTCAATCCCTTCGGTCCAAACTTCCAACTGATCGATTCTACAAACCGAAATAATCCTTTGGCAAAAAAGTAAATTACAAAGCAGGTAGCAAGTAGTAATTGAAATGACAATGTATATCTTCAAATCTAGAAAGTTTCGACAGTTTCATGCACGTTATTGTCGTGGCGAGGTTCTAACCGAGCGAAAACCTTTCGGTTCCTTCTTTTTCATCACTTTTTACTGCAAGCTCTCTGAAAATTATTAACAGCGAATATTTTTCACTGTGCATTACGTGTAGTTGTGAATGAAAAGCACTTTCATTCGATTAATCTATTTTTAGGTTTAACAAGTTAAAAAGAAGAATTTTTCATTGCAACTTCATTTTTCGCTCGAATGAGTAATTGGATCACACAAAAGAGTGTGTAAGTGAAGTAGAAAAATGGTAAATTGGAGAAAAGTTAATTTTTATTTTATGTTTTTTGAGTCTCCAAGCTAGGTAGAAGCGTATTTTTATTTCATAATATTTATCAAGTGATTAAAAAATATTGATTTTAGTGGATTTCATAAATTATGAGAATAAAGGAATAGACATTTTTCTAAAAAATATAACAAATCACAAAAATTCATAGAAAGAAAACGATAAGGATTATCTATCCACTATCTTCTTATCAAAATTAATTTTACTAACATTAAATAATTATTAATAATATTCTTTACACATCAGTTGACGATTAACAATTTCTACTCATGAGAGAACGAAAATGTAATAAACTGTGAAATACAAAAAATAAAACTTTTAATAACGTTGCAACAACATTAAAACAACTATTAATAAGTAATAAAATGAATTAGCAACAAGAAGCAGAGAAGTATAACAATAAATCAGCCAATTGAATTAGCAGTAATTATGCAGCGTTTCCGCGCTCACAGCAATCAAGCAAAATTACGAGGAGGCAATACACAAATTCGCGCGCAATGCACACGCAGCATGTGGACGTATCAATCAGAGTAGTGAA
This sequence comes from Phymastichus coffea, assembly GCF_024137745.1. Lineage (NCBI taxonomy): Eukaryota > Metazoa > Arthropoda > Insecta > Hymenoptera > Eulophidae > Phymastichus > Phymastichus coffea. Next base: position 1,599,229 of record NW_026706864.1, read on the forward strand.
TGTGTGGCGCTGACTAGGTGGCTGCAGTAACTTTCGGCGTTTAATTAGTTAATGAAATTGGACAAATTGCCACGGTAAAACATTTAAACAAAACTTTCTGCGAGGGCACATACTAATTTTCACTGACGATTTGTTCAATGCAAAATTTTAATGCTGTTCGTGTGAGTTCTAAATTTACGATGCTACGTGGGTGTTGTTTATCATAGGGCGTAACGGGAGTAATAATAACTTAGCAGTTTACAGTGACGCTGTAACGATAAATTATAATGAAAGATGTGCTGGTTTCACTTTGATGATAAATTGATGTGTGCGGGTAAAGCTTCGAAGAAGATTTCATAAATATTCGATTGAGTTTCCTGCGAGAGAATTTCAATCGTGAGTTTTTCAAGTATTCTACAAACTCGCGCGCGTGCCATTTCAATTTTTTAAACTGCAAACCTCTAAATAACACCCGAATAACGAACGTCGAGAAAAAGAATTTTTCGGTTCTTCCTCTTTGAACACCGAGTTTCAAAAAAACATGTATCCGTCGCAGTGCAGAGAGAGAGAGAGAGAGAGAGAGAGAGAGAGTAAAAGAGAGAATGGGGGAGAGGGAGTAACAACGACTATTTTCGTCTAGAAGCGCTCAGTCTCTCACACCAAGTCTACCTTCTTTTCTTTTTCCTCTCTGTCGGTGTCAAGATCGTGAGATTTTTCGTCGCTTCAAGTGCACACCGAGGGAACAAAAAAAAAAGAAAAAAGAAAAACTTTATACCGGATAGCTAGAGAGGTTAGAGATTGCAGAATAAGCCTTTTTGACTGCGAGGCGAATTTTTGTGTGTGCGAAGTACGAGAAATGTACACGCGAAGTACATTATTTTACAAGGAACAATGTCCCAAGGGTATGTACTTGATATTCCTCGAGTGCAGCTGACACGTTCTTTGCGAATATGTGGTTTTTTCTTTTTTTATTTCGCTTTATTGAAACAATGCTGCACATTTGTTTAAGTGGATACGATTTCACTTTTAAGCTTCTATTTAAGATGATTTATTCGCTTGGATCTATTTATAGATTTTTATTCACGGAGAAAGTCGTAATTACTCTTCCTGAGGGAAATAATGGAACTTTATTACTTCTCATTAGTTAAAGGTCTACTACCCTTCTGAAGAAAAAGAAAGCCCAACACTCTGATTCACAAACCTGATTGCTCGCCAACAAGTACTTTATCACGGCCAATCTCCCAGATACACATACACACACCTACGAGTATAAAAGGTCGAAGTAAATGAATGAGTGAGAGAGAGGGCAAACACTAATGAACCTCGCGGCACTTTCTTCCCTGTCAAACGCTTCTTTCATTCAGTGAGGTACGATTGCTGATCTTTTCTTTCTCGCACCTGAGAAAGATAAAGAACAAGAAAAAAACTCCTTCTTTTACGAGAGAAAGAGAGAGAGAGAGAGAGAGAGAGGGAGAGAGGAAGGATGTACTTGTTTGTCTATCCCCACGTCGGCGAGTTGTTGACCAGCTTTTATCGGGGAATGGATTCGTCATATCGATTTGGCTCTCGCATTTTGTTTGATTTTCTAGACACGTGCAGTGAAAGAGAGTAGCTTGTTGATCCACTAGACGAAATCTCTTCTTTATTTTTTGGTTTTTTGTTGAGTTGCTTTTTCCACTCCGGCTTTTTCTCTTTGCTTTTGGATTTTTTTTTTTCGACAAATTGTCTCGAGGATCGAGTGGTAGCAAATATTAATATTCTTATAAACTGTGGTGATAATATTTCACTCATATATGTTTTTCTCTACCGTCAATAAACTTTTGTACCTATACTGTGATGCGATTCTCAACTTTCTTCCAACCGCTAAAAAAAGGTTCCAAGCAAACTTCATCAATCACCAACAGTTCTACACACAATGACTCAGCCAACCGAGCGCGAAATGCAAATTGCCGAAACACTGAATATTAACGGGCGTCGACCTGGATAAGACTCCGTGCGAGAAGATGTCACGGTAGCTTGTGTGTTTGTGTGCAAAGCAACGGATTTGAACATCGATATATGCATACACGACTGCGAGCGTGTGCAGGTCAAGCTTCACGCTTTCCTATATGTCGCTACGTTTGCTTTTGGAAGCAAATGGGTCCGAGCATACAACAGACGGAAAGCTGATCTCCTCTACGGGTCATTGCTTTCGGTTAGCTCGCGTTATCCGGATTATCATTATACCCTGGGATGCAGTCAGAATAGGAGTATGTTAAAACTGATCAAGTTAAAAATTTGGCGAGAACAAATTTTTTTATCCAATGTCGATTTTTCAACCTCCGCTAAAAAATATGAATGTATGGAAAATCGTTTCTCATAAATATTCAATTTTAAATGTTCAGCATATTCAGCAGTTAAGAAGTAGTAAAAAAATTCAGTAGAAAAATGTTATTTCGGTCAGACACGCCACAATAACCAACCATTGCCATTTCCACAAAAACAATTGTATTCCGATTAAACTTCTGATTAATGACAAAATAGATAATTAACCACCTAAAGGTTGTTTCGATTTGACATCGTCAATTTTTTTACGATGTTGATATGACTAGACGATGAAAATTTGACGAGGAAAGATCGCTTTACTTCGTGACTACTTTTCGATTTTCATTGAAAAAATTGAATATCCGATCATTGATTACGATGCAATACTTTCTGAAGCAATTGCAAAACTTTTTGCGAACAAAACACAGCAGCAGAAGCGTAGATATACACGCGGGTGAGAGAGACTGTCATGCGCGTGGATAAATCGTTTGTCACAGGGCAAATTGCCGGCTTACATAGTCCTGAGTCAGGCCTTCATTGATATTTCCTCATATCTTTTGTGACGATGCGTGAGCTGAATACCAAGAGTTGTATAGATAGAATTTACATTCCATTTCATATTTAATTTGTCTTGGGCAAATCTCGAAAGGAATTCTTTTACTTGTTGTCTAACGGAGTAAAGTTAAAATACGTTCTGCGTCATTGTACAAACTTAAGGCAATGTAGCGGACACATCGGACTGTTCTTGCTTCAACAGCATGCATGAAAATAATCAGGTTCGTTGGTACGTAGAGTTTCCGTGAGAATCGTGTGACGTGAAATCGTGCAAAGTCAAAGAAAAGCACATCGAACGAGTCGCGCCGATGTCGTTAAAATAGCGCAGCGCACGCGTCGATTAGCAACGCAAATTATTTGTTGATGCACCCTCGCGAAGAAAAAGCAAGTACACAGCCTGGATCCTAATGCAGCAGCTTGGTGGCAACGGCAAACATGCCTCCAGCACCTCGACGGGGCTTTTATTGCAAGGCATTTGCAAGTAAATCGCAAGCGCGATGTTTGGTATGGTCGCAGGTGGATAGACAGTCGCGTACGTAGACGCTGCAGAAGATAGCCATACGCGCTAGAAGAGCAGCAGCAAGTCGTAAAGCAATCGGCAAGAGGGTCGCGCGCGAGAGAGCTGGTGAACACGGCTAATATTGTATTGAAATTGAACGGGCGGCGAAGCCTACTTGCATTCAATCGCGTGCAGCCGAACGGCCACGGCCGCTGCAACGCTGGGCGGCTGATTAGGCGGACGTCTCGTGAGCTATCGGCTGCGAAAGTCGGCCGAAAGTCCGAAATCCGCGTTAACTATGCAAACGGCACTCCGCGGTGCGTCCACCGAGGGCAAACTAATCCCGAAGATAACTGTCCGCCAGGTCCATCCATTAGAAACAAGTCCGGCACGTTCCCACCGCTCCCGAGCTAGGTGGCAAGGTGTACCGCGTCCCGCGAGTGCGGGTCAGCTCGCGCAGCAACGCCACCTCGATCGAGCGCACGCTAACCCCGAGCATGGGCTTTGTCTGTTTCAGAGCGAGGGCGAGCGAGAGCCGACCATGTGACGCACCGCCAGCGGGAACAATGCACGAGGGGAGAAGGGCGTCGTTCTGAGTGCACGCAGGCGATGAGCGTGGGTGGCGTGGAGGGCGGCGGTGGCGAGCTGCAAGAATGCGGCGCGGGCAGCGAATACGGAAGTGGCAGCGAAGAGACGGCGGCATTACTGAGCCGGCCGAGCGTGACGCCGCTGGTGGTGGCGCCGCAGGCGGTGGTCGTGCTCGGCCAGGCCTCGTCCTCGTCGTCGGGCAGCCTCGCCACCGCGCCGCCCGCGGGCGCGCCAGCCACGGCGACGGCGGCGAGCGGCGCCGCGGCTAGCGGCTCCACCTCCAGCGGCAAGCCCGTGCTGCAGCGCCAGGACCGAGCCACCTACCTCGTCGCGTCGCCGCAGCTCTCGGTCTCGGGCCTGGGTGGCTCCGAGGAAAGCGGCACCGGCGTCGACGACCCCGCCACCAGGTCCGTGCCCGACATCGAGTTGCAGTGTCGGCTAGACGAGCAGCAGCAGCAGCAGCAGCAGCAGCAGCAACAGCAGCAGCAGTCCGCCATGCACGCCACCATGCACTTGGTCTGTCAGTCGGCCTATCACCGGCCTCGACAGAGCCACGCGCATTACCGGTGCCGTTGCGACCGGAGGGACTCGCTCGCGCCCTCGTCCGTCTTGCATCTGGCGAGGAGTGTCTCCAGGTGAGATCTCGCCGTTCTTCTCGCCGAACGTGCCTTGTCGCGTTCGCCTTTGCCAGACCGCTCGATCAACCGCTCGCCCGAGCCTACATTGACCATTCGCGATTAATCACGCTACAACTCGCGCAGCACTTTATCTCGCTTGATGCTAATGGATGTCGATTAATCGTTATTGCAATTCTTCACGACATTAAGCCACTATCGTTCTTCCAAGTCCATTCCATGTTCCTGATTCAACAAACAGTCCCCTTCTAATAAGTGCCATCGGTCAACGTACCGAGTATGACTACCCGACCAAATTGATGAATTTTTCGAAGGTTAATCCGAGCTAGAGGCCTAATCAATCCCCCTAAACAGTTTCTGCTATAGCCCGTATATTGAATATTCATGCGTGTGAAGCAGCGAGCGCTCCGGATAAAAATGTACTTCAAACGAACAATAAGTGAATTATGACGCAACAAAGCGGCTATAATGAAAAGAGAGGAAAGTAAATTTAGCACCTTTTCGTTTGCATAATGAACCGCGCGCGCCACTGCGATAAATCAGAAAGGGCACGATTTGTGATTGCGAGACCGTGCTTTTACGTACGTCCAGTTTATCAAGTTTCCGGATCGGTAATTAATACACCTCGAGAAATAGCGGCGATCGTCAATTATATATACAACGCGTACCACGAAACGTGCTTGACCATGAGGTCATTGCACGCCGATTGCAACAACCTGTCGTGATACGCCATTGTAAAATCACGTAATAACCGAGTAAATTATGAACGTCAGTGAATTTTTGTGTCGCGATTATGCAAACTGAAGTTAGATCGCTATCTAAAGAGAATGTTAGAGAAGGTGAAATTTACTGAAATTAGAGGACATAAAAAATACCACGACAAAGCACCTAGAAATCGAGGAAAATATCTCGAAGCCAATTCGAAAGAAAACAACATCCGCGCGCTTTCACGTATCAAAAGGGAGAATCCCATTTCCCGCGGAAAAACGTTCGAGCCTATCGGCTTTACTCTCGCGTGTTCGCATCGATTTGCACGTGAGCCGAGCGCCGCTCGTCCCGAATGCTAATGGCGTCCTGCTGTCTATTTTTTTTAAAGCCGCGCGAGAGGTGTAATTGATGATGGTCTAACGAAAGCGAAAAAAAACCTTTTTCGCTTTCCGAGGGGAAAAAAGCTGCGTGATCGATGACCCGTTGGTGATTGGAACGTTTTGACTCGTAGAACGCGATGTGAATATGAAATCGACGTCGGATGGCGAGAAACGTTGTTTACGCTGTTTTGACGATGTGGAGTTTGTGTTCTCTCCGGCACTTAGATAGTTTGTATACATCGAATATCGACCGAATTGCTCGTGTATCGGAATTTGATTTGTTGGATTTATCATTGATATAGATAAACATTTCTCTCGAGTATAAGCGTAAGAAATGAGCAAAATGCACGTCGCTAAAGTGCCGAATAATTAAATCGGAGCGAGCCAGCGGGGCGACGAAATCGTGATTTATCGCCTTCTCGATGAGAGAGCGTGAGCAGAACTACTGAAACGACGTTATTGCCATTCGCAAAATTTGAAAGAAAAAAATCAGACTTAAGCCGAAAGAAATCGATAGACGTGGCGTGGCTAATCGCGCGAGCTTTGTCTCTTTCTCTGCACGCGGCGCGGTTGAACGAGGCCGAGCGGCGGCGCGCGATGCCCACGTTCGCCCGTGTCGAGTCCCTTTGAGTAATGACCCGTTCAGGGCCTTTCGCACAGCCGTCGAGCGCGCGTCATATTGCTCGCCTGCTTTTCTATGCGTCTACGCCTGGCTTTTGCCGTCGCCACTTTTCCCTTCCCATTTTCCCTCTTCCGGTCTCTTCTACCGAGCGACGCACAATTTCACGGATTATCAGATCCTTAATTGACGAGCGCTCGATGCGAAGCATTTCATGCCTGACCATACGCCGATCTCGCACCACTTACTTGCACGTACCGTGCGTGAAACGCAGTCGCGAACCTCTCTGCGTAGAGCTTTCCGGAGCTCCATCAATCCTTTCTTTCTTCGACAACGTTACTCTCTACTCCAAAGCATACGTCAACATTAGTTCTCGAATGACGCGCAATATTTGCCCTAATGCAGCGTCGCTGAATCTTTTGAAAGCACACTGGGCCAATACGTTCGCTAAGCCACCAACGGGCAACGTTCTTTCGTCAGTTGACGTAGTCTCGTGAAAGTACACTTGCGAGGGCGTTAATCCCTGTGCACCATTACCAGTGGCAGCTCTTCTGCACGATCAGATCTCCCTCTCGCTAACGTCAACTTTGTCTCCTCCCGTTCCCACGTTAAATTTTACCTGCCTATTGCTTTTACGTGTCAACTGGCTTTCTCTCGTGTTTCTTCTCGAGTTCACCGTGTGGCTTTGTATTATTGTCGAATTTTCGGCCGAACTTTGGGTGTCAAGAGAAACTTGTTTGCAAAGAGCTTGTTTGAAAAATCGCTTCTCAGAAATCTTCGCGCAAAGTGTCTTTTGCCCGAAACAAAAGTGTCAATTTGCGGTAAATCATTTGATTCCAACTAAATATAATAATACAATAGTTGTCCGAAAATTTCAATTAATCTTGTTCGAATGAGAGAACCGAATCAACAATGTCGCTTACAGAATTCATGGAAATTCACAGAAGCGCAAATATGTAGCCGACGAAGCGTATCGTCGCGGACGATCAATCTCCAACGTGCAAAATCATGTCAATATAGACGTAGCATTAGCACCAGTCATGGAGATTTCAAACTCGTCTATTTTCGTTTTTTCTTTTTTCGCCGTAGGCTCAATGTTGGAAAGCCTCTCGAGTGTTGACGCTCTGACGCGATCCTCGAGTGGTTGCTAATGAGCTTCGTTTGTGAGTGTACTGCCGCTATGCCACCGCTATGTTGAAGAGCTGAAAAAACTATTAAAGAAGCTTGCTCGATCGATTTCATTTCGTTAAAATTAGATTGCCGCGGTTTTCTCGTTCTTCGAAGGTACACGTATATGGTCGAATCGATAATTGTGCGGGTGTAAGATTCGTTTTAGCGTGGTGGTAATTCAAATGTAATTTTACTCGACGATCGATAACCTACCACGAACCTCATTCGGCTTCTTATATTATTTGCAAATGCAAAAATAATGATTCGGTCTTTTCACGTTATCTCCACACAATGAATACACTGTCTTTTCAAAGGCTGCTGTTAACGATCATTATCAAGGCTCCAGATATTTTATGAAAAGAAATAAACAATAGACACTCGAATCGAAGTCGACATGAAAAAAGCAGGGAACGCGCCTTATCATTGCCGCATCGCAACTGGCTATCAAATAAATTAATTTTCAGCGCAGCGGTGTACAAACAGAAATATTTTTTCTGCCTGGCGCACGGATGTATTTATGAACGACTGACCCAATAAACGATTGTCCCACGTAAATGGCCTGTTACTACTGATATCTATCTCTACGGAATGCTATTTTTTATTTTAATAATTGCGTAAAAAGGTTTTGCAATGGTCATAAAAATGCATTAGCAGTCACAAATTACACGTTCAGGCAAATAGGTGAGCTTATCGTTATTGATTGTTTTGTCGCGACTTTCATGACTAAATAATCGAAGTTACAATTTTTACAAATCCTCTATTGCTGTATAATTACGAACTATTCGCAAAGCACCTCGCGAATTGTTCTATCGTATCGTATCGTATCGGGAGAAACAGGAGAGCGAGCACAAATAATCAAAGGCCTATTCAGTAGAAGTAGCATCAATCGCAAGGCTATAAGATCCATAGGTAGCAGTAGTTGTCTGATTGCGTCTCGCGTGGAAAAGCAGGTCAAGACGCGCGAGAACACTTGTTATCACGATTGCCTCAGCTCATAACAATCCCTAGCCCTCAGCGGATACGGGCTACTGTTTCCACAGCCGCTGGAATTCTCTGCTTTGTCTGTGGAATAAACTTTCGGTTTAAGCTGGCGAGAATTTTGCCTTGCTTTGCCGCTGCCAACTGTAATAAACGCCTTCGATTTTTTGCGCGTACACCAGAGAAAGTTTTTAGTTATTACTCTGCTATTGGAAAAGTGAAGCTTTACAGTCTTTCGAAGAAACCAATCAGGTGCACCTCGCGTGCGTATTTTTTTATTTTCATTCAATTTTGAACCTTTCCCGAGTATCATGCATTACCCTTCGAAATAACTTAAGGGGTGGTAGATCGATCGAATCTTTTAAAAACATCCAAAATCGAGTGAAAGTAATCAATAACATTGAACAATAACACAAATATCTGAAAAGAGCACGTCTCGAACTGCATAGCTAAATCTTAATTTATAATCCTCCAGTGAAAAAGAAAACGAAAAATTGACGTGAGAAATAGTCGTAGAGCGCACACCTCATACATCGTACTTCGCAAGCTTGCTAAGGAAAAATTTACACACCCCTCGAGATTATAAAGCAGGCCAGAGTAGTAGTAGAACGCGCGATGAAAGCATTTCATTTTTCTTTCTTGTCTCTTGGGAACAACACATGAATTAAGTTGAAACGCTGGCGGGTGCGGTATGGCAAGTATCTATTTTTCAATTCCACTTCATTCCTATGCACACGCATTTTTTTGTATACAACGTCGTATCTTTGCTGCATCCGAATTTCCATGTTTTTGTTTCCTTTTTCCTTTGTTCTCAAAATAAGCTTTGGCTAAATGAAAATGAAAAACCGGCTGGAACGATATTCGCAACGAGAGAATACTTCGGAAAGGCAAAACGATGTACTTCCGAAGTACTCTCTCGCGAAGCCCGTTCCCCAGCGAACACTTGCAGCACTCCCCGTTGAAAAAAAGCATCTGTTCGACGTGTTCCAGAGAGAGCGTACGAAGTGGCGGTCACCACTGTTGTCCATGCCAGGCAGCCGCGTCGTCGTTATCAGCCAACGTGGTAAGCGGTGGTTACGGATGGAGCGGCGGCGGTTCTGGAAGCAATTTGCCACCCGCGGTCTTGGTCACATCCTCGCCGACGGCGCGCATGATACGCCAAAGTTCGCAACCGGAAGCAGCAGCAGTGACGATCGGCGGTGGTGTTGGCGGTAGCTGTTGTTGCACGAGCTGCAGCTGCCACCTGCACGCGGGCGGCGTAGGCACGATAACGCCCTCGGCCGCCTCGTTGCGGCAGCTGCGCGAACCAGGCGACGGTATTGCCGGTATTGCCGCCGACTCCCTCAGGATCAATGGTGGCATTCGTCAATTCCGGCAGGTAAGGATGTTACTCTGCCTTAACCGTCTTTTTGTTGCCTTTCGCTCCTTCTCTCACCTGCGCGACTTTTTTACCTCGAGAGACGACAGTGTCGTCGTCGCGAAACTTGCTCCAAATTACACATACGTAATTTCATATATACATGTATGTGTGCGGGTGTGTGTATAGACTACGCAAAGGAAGCACGTGCTTTACACATTCGCGCTTTGCGAATCACTGTGTAACGAGAAGGGACTAATTTTGCGGGTCAAGACTAACGGCTGTTTTACGTCGACGCGTAAAAACACGAGTTTTTATGTAGTCCGAAGAAAAGTTGCTTGGGATTTACAATTGATCATTATTTTTTATAAATCTGTAATTTTTTTTTCATACAACTCTTGATTGACGTTCATTGGTATGAAAAATTGGTATTTCTTAATTGGTATAATATATACTTGAATAACAACGAAAATTGACGGTCCACATTTTTTGTACAAATTTAACTTTCAAGAGAGCCTCCCAAAGAAAGCAGCTTTGATGAAGACACGCGTACTGGATAAAAAATTCTTATGCATTAGCTTTTTTGATAACAGGAACACATCTAGACATTTTACGCGTCGACGATAAAACCAAAAAACACAACGCATAAAACAACGAAGGGTAACACTATCGTATATCATTTTTTGAACATTCCTCTCTCCTCTCCATCACCATGAATATAAGAAAAAGGAATGAGTCGTGCGTGTGTCATGAAAAATGCGCTTGCGTTGTTATTTGCGTGTGAATGTGTGTGTTATTGGCGCGTGCGCAAAGCAAAGGCATGATAACGAGTCTCTCTCCCACTCAATATACATGTGGCGTTTTGTGTGCCTCTTGTGACAGACACTCAAACACACATAGAAGGGAGAACAAAAGCGTAGCTTTAAGCCAGCGAGGAGACGAGCTTTTTTTCACTCTCTTTATACGCGCGCGCGCGCGCGTGTGTGTTGGTGTTCTGGCCCGTAGATTCGCGCGCGAGCTTTTGTGTTATTACGCTGATGAGCTCTCTCGTCCTTTTTTTCTACCTCCCCTTAACGTTGCCGCACATTGCTGCGTAATAATGCGCTGTTTTGTCTAGTTTTTGGGTGTTATATAGTACTGCTCGTTCGCGTTAATTATCGACGTGAGAATGACAATAGCCCGAGAGCTTCCCAAACGAGACTTTGGCAGTTGTGAGGCAATCTTATTTCTTTTCAATGTAAAGTTCTTTTTAATTTCATCATATGATAATGTTAATTAGAATACGAAAAATTATCAAACATAATTATCATACGTTCATAATTGGCTTTCGTTTTTCCAAAACCACGAAGCAAAATTTTACAATATTTATGATTACGCAACGATTCCAACGCATAAATTGTGCGAATGAATTAGCGTAAGCTCAACCGACATAGCAAGTGCTAGCAGTCGTAACCATAACCACGGCTAAAAAAATATTCAGAAAGGTGGAGCTCGTAGAAATATTCGAAACTACCACCAGCGTGTACAAAACGATCCATTACAGAACATCGGTACATGAGCTCGACTCTCCCCTAAAGAAAAAAAGCACAACACGCTTATAATGCGTGCGCGATATTTCAATAAAGCGCACGCGTTCTGATGTTATGACCGCGTCTACCTGACTCTCACAGAGTACCTTTTTCTACAATTACCTCATACGATTACTGCTCTGTCTTATTTTTTAGAGAAATTACTATTACGATTGATCTTCGATTCGCGTATTTAACTTCAATTACCATGATAAATTAATTATTGTCTTTTTCGACGTCTGGCATCAGTCTTCACGCGTGCGAGTCGATAAAATCGTTTTTCCGGCGGCGGCGCCGACGGCAAAAATGAACTTGCGCTGCATCGGGGCGACGGTCGACTTGAAGGTTTCTCGAAAATACCGTTTTCAGGCGTTAAGTGCATAAACTGCAAAAGTGCAGCCGTGACGCGTGAATAATTGGCAGTGAAAGTTAGTCGAGCAGATTTTTTCCCGCAGGTATATGCATAAAAGTTTGCTTTGCGCACAGCTACAAAAAGAAAGAAAGAAAAGTGAATGAAAGAGAGAGGGAAGAATTTTTATCCGTAACATTTTTCTCTGTGTGTATACAGTTATTATTATTATTACTATTAATATTATGTGTATCTTTACTCATACATCAATGTGCGATATGTGCATATATAATGTTTGATGTATCACTTATACTACTACTTCTTTGAGATTCTTGTATTCTATTTGTTGATGTAGCCTTATGGAAAATGTAGTCCTAAATATCTATCGTATTACTAGAGGTCTACTGTTGTAAGGACACACTAAACATTTTTTTATTATTTTTTGCAGTACATGATACGTATAGATAAATAATTTTTTAAGTCATCTAGATCTATATAATTCATGTAATAATATTTTTCTAAGTCATTATTATATACTACTATCTGTCTCATACACTATTGAGTGTTTTATCTTGTGAATTATGTAGTTGTAGATTATCTTTGTATCTCTAAAATCATATAATAGATTCTTTTGTTTGCTGCTTAATTAAAACAAAAAGTTATAAAATCTCCTAAAGATATCGAGGCACATTAAACGCCAGAAGAATTGAGTTTACCCAATTGCCAAAGAGAGAGGGTAGCGTGGACAAAAGCGCCACACTAGGATGGTAATGAAAAGTCTCTTTCTCAATTGTGCGGCGCCCGTAAAGCGCACACTATACGCCCCTGCAGTTTATTGCTTCTATACGTGTATGAGAGAGAAAACGAGCGTATTATATGATTGTGTCTGTGAGAATAGAAGTCCCACGGGAATATAGAGGCAGGAATTTTTTTTCTTTTTGTTGCTTTTGGAAGCATCTACCGCGGTGGAACAAGAACAGTCACCGCTACCTCTTATCTTTTACAACTCGGGATCTCGAGAGTAACTCCGTCAAACACTGAAAAGGAGTTACTCTTTTCTTACAATGTGTGCCTATGTTTTACGAGGTCTCAGTGTACATAGTACTCTGTTCTTTGTTTTTTTTTGTTTCGTTTACTCGTCGCAGAGCTAACTACCCACCACACCCTGTATGTGCGTGCGAGAGAGTTTTCATTGTACAGCGGAAAAAGTTTCCACTTTGGTTTCTACCCCATCGAATCGATCAACAATACACATTTACATTCTTCAATTCCACCAAACTTTCCCTAAGCACAGTCAAAAGAAAAACGCACACCATGAAAAAGCATTCAGAATTGAACTAATAAAAGACCCCCTCGACAAAACCCAACAACCAACCAAACCGGAAGCAGTTTCCATGGTGGTGCAAGTCGTCGTTCACCACAGCAACGACGACACCACCACAACACAGAGAACAGCAACAGCAGCTACAGCAACAGCAGCTACAGCAGCAGCAGCAGCAGCAGCAGCAGGCTGGTGGATCGGCTTCGGGCGGCAGTTCAGGCTCTGGTGGTGGCCAAGGTGTTCTACTATGTCCACGTACTTTGGCACAGGCGAGGCGCTCGAGGCTTCGACGTGCACTCACCGAAGCTACTGCCGAGACTGTCAACTACGTTAAATCGGTGGGGATTTACTCTCGCTGCGATCTCGATTTCTTTTTTCATTTCTTTATTTCTTTTATCGTTTTTGTCCTTCAACGTATTTAACGAGTTTTCGGGGTGATTGATGCGGTCATGCGGTCTGGGTTTGGTTTTATGAAACGAACGAGCATTGATTGCACGTTTCAACGATGACAAGTGAAAAATTAGCAATTGAAGAATACCGATAAGTGATACTTCAGGAAGAGGCGGTAGACGAAAAAAAAGTAATTCACATTGTTAAATGTTCCGACAACGACAACGAGATATTCCATTGAAAAGTTTCGCTCGCGGCTATCGCGCTCGCGCACCATTTGATTCGAAGGTCGAACAATATATAGATTTGCGTGTGAAATCATCCATACTTAATTAATTCGAGATAGTAAAAGACAGATGGCAGATTTCTCTTCCGGCGTAATCTCGGCTGCGCGAATACAATGGAGTGTGAAAAAGGGCCAGAGTGAAAGAGTGGAATTGAAGAAATGTCGATCGTTCGCGGCAGTTGAATTGTCGGCACTAAAATCGAGTTACGGGCGCGGGCTGTGCGATTAAATGATTTAGCATCGATTATACGCATCAAAGAAAGAGAGTTTCCGACTCGTTACCGCATCATTCACCACTAACTCGGACAAATCCACACGTACACGCCCTCTTCGCTCGCTTATGTATATATATTTATATATCCACAGAGTTGAGTAGCCACCAGCAACATCGTAAAAGTCACCGAGAACGAAAACCTGCAATTTCTTGTTGCGCACTCTCTTCCTTTTTTTCCGAGTATCCCACCTGTTGTGCTTCCAACGAGGATACACTCGCACACGTTCGCACACTTTACGCACACTCACGCATAGGTACATAAATACCGCCAAAAATATCCTTGTTGACTTGGGAATTTTTAGCATAGATGTGCACGCGAAAGGCGAGGGAGTTTTGAAAAATACAAAAACGATGCTATCCACCCTGGCACCTATATTTTTTTATGTTTCACACGCATCCGTTTTTCTCCGCGGGCTTTTGTTGTGTTATACCTTTCAGCAAAAGCGACGCACGTTGTGCTGTGCAAAAATAAATACTATTATAAATAATACTAGTTTATAAACGAAAAATTATGTTGAAAAACCAAATACTTATGAAAATGCTTTTGTTGCAAAAAGCGTGCCGTCGATATACAGGCAAATGTAAGTACCAAACAAAACTAAATCTATTCTCATTCCACGAAGTTTCTTTTCTTTTGTTCACACGCCAAATTATCACGCCTATGCCCACCATATAAAAAGTATTTTGGTGCACTCTGTACAGTTTGCGCGGGAAATCCATCCAAAAGCAGGACGAACTCATCTCTCCCCCAGTAAGCTTCAGATATTGGTACAAAATCATCGATACGTGGGTTCACATGGTAATCCCCTTTTGCATATAATTAACGGATACCTACGCACTCGTGGAAACACAAAACGCTGCAAGCATTTCAATCGCGAACGAGCGAGCTAGCAGTTGCACACAGTTCGACACTACGACTGCGAACAAACGAATGTTCTCCGTGCTCGTTCGCTCGCAGATATGCTCTCGCAGCAGCATAGCCTAGTTATGGTCTTTTATCGTTCGCGCTCCCTGCGCAATCGATTTCTCGCTTGCCGAATGAATTTGGCGCCCCCTTCAACTTTATCTTTCCGTTGCGTTTGGCAATTATATGAGCCGATGAAGATTCGTACGTGAAAACGACGAACACCTCGAGGAAGAGGGAGAAACGTTGCCAAACGTGACGCGCATACGCGCACCCGAGCAAGAGTGCGCGCCATCACCGAGGACATAATTGAGGATCGATCGTGCGCGGGCACGAGCATCTCAGCCATCGCAATTTGAGCTGAGCAGCGACAATTCGGCGTATCGCCCGCAGGGCAGTGGCAACGAAACCCCTCCGCTACCGGCACGGGATAGATCCGCGTCCCGGAATTACACGCGAAGACCAAGGAGTTAAACTATGTACGTATATAGTTTGCCCTTTCTTCCTGTGTAGTTTTGTGGTCTACGTATGCCGTGTATGCGCATTCTTCCTCTTCTTTTTCGGAAAACAACTTCGAGGTTTTCTGTGCTGCGGTTTTCGGGTTATGAATTCCGCGAACGGCAGGGTAGTTTGTGTTTGCACGATCAAGTTTCAGCTGGAATTGCGAAACAGTCGTGTGTGTGATGACGTTGCGGATGCACGACTGTTTCGTCTCTTTATTGCTACGGAGTGTTGCCCATTATTGTCGAAGAAAAGGAAGGAAATAGCAGTTCCACAGTGAACAAATCAGTAACTCGGTAAACCAATAAATAATCTTTTCTATATCCGGTAGTCACTCGCAACGAAGTGGAGAGAAAAATGGATGAAATGTATCTCCTCTCGCACGTAGGGCGAGAGCGAGCAGCGTCGTGTTCCGCTCGGCAGAAATTCAAGAGAGGAAACAAAATAATAAGTTACGTAGCAAGAAATTTAAAGCAGCAAATATCAGAGGGCATTCAATTATTTTTACAAACAAGAATCGCAGGCTTTGAAACCTAAAATGGACTCGTTCAACTGAAAAATTGATAGTGATGAAGTTCGAACGTAAACAGTCGAACGAATCTGATAGCGTGGAGCTTTAGCGGCCTAGCGCTCAGCGGCAAGTCTCTGTCGCGGTGACAGCGATAACGGTGCGCCATTACCGTATCGAGGGTCGTGTTACGGTCAGTTGTGCCTAAAACTCGCATAATTTTGCGAGCGAGCATCGGCGTATTTATCCGATTAGGCAGCGCATACCTGACAACTCAGCCCTGCTCTTCGCCCTTGCTTCGACACTTTTGTCGTTGAAATGGCCTTGACAGGCATATCGCTCGAAGAACAACCGAGACACTCGAGTAGATCAAAGTTCCGCGCACGCGCTCGACCGATCGATAGATTGACTTTGCTTGTTATATTATCGGCTGACTTGATATTGACTAGCATCACTTGTTTGTCTTTGAACTCGGCGCGCGGCTACCGCGACGGCGGCTGCTACGTTACGAGCAACCATTTTAGAATTGACGCTGATTTGGATAATGTTTCTGACCTCCGCTGATTGGAAATTAATTCCGAGAAGAAATTAATCGTATATGCACGCGATTATGCGGCAAATATACAGTGCTATCAATCACGGGCACCTTGCATTTTGCGGCTCGCATTATCATTGCCGTAATTCACAATTAACCTATGTATAATTTTCCGCGATGGCGAAAGAACAAATATTTTTCGGTAATATATCGGCCCTTCATCGCCGCGTTGAATTCCATTAACTCGATCGCAGATGCCGCAGGCACGCGCGCGCATGCGTGCACCTGCACGCTCACGATATCAGGCGATCGTTAATTAAATAAAACGCCCGAATAAAAAGGATTGTATATCATTTTCAACGATGCATTTGTAGGCGAACACGCGTGTGACTTTGAATTTATCGCTCTTGGCGATCTGTACTTTTATCCCCTCCGAAAGCTCGCTGCCGAGCTATCCTCTGCGTTCTTCTTTTATAGGGAAATCGGTTTCCGCTGCGATGTATAACGCGATTTTTATTATTCGCGCACGCGCGATTGTTAATTTCCTTGCGGTAGCATGGGTGTACACGTATGTCTTACGTACAGCGCAATGAAGCTTGACTACAATGTCATTAGTTCTCTGTACTGTCATGTGCCCATACGAGAGAGAGAGAGAGAGAGAGAGAGAGAGAGAGCGTCTCACCGAAGCTGGGCATAATATAAAGCACATTCGAAATTAAAAGTAAACTTGCGCGCCTAGCATACGAGAAGCCTTGTTTGTACCTAACAATGAGAAAGTAAAGCATCTGTTTTCGAGGAAATCTGGCGAGAACTTGGAATTTCCGATGTACCTGGCTTTCCGTTTTTCTCTAGTTAGCAAGGTTAACTTTCATATTCGACGATCGATCCAACCATTGCGTATTGAATCCACAGTCGACGAGCTTATAACAACACTACAAATGCAAAGTTTTCCAATCAATCAGAAAAGGCGTACTTGAGAGTCTACTTCCCCCAATCATCATGCAAATTCCCAAAAGGTTAAAATCCAGTTCTCGCTCGGCTGAATTAACACTCCGCGTCGCGGTGTAAATCCCCCAAAACCGAACTGCTGCGCAAACAACGACAAAACCACCAGGCGGGGGCCGAGCATATCGCGGCATCACAGCGTAATCCCGAGACAAGAATCGTACTAGGCCGCTTATATGACTCGCCACATTCCAGCAGCAGCCGTCAAGTCTCTAAGTCGCGCATTAATACTGCGAAAGCGCGCGTACGCGCGTTGCCGTAAATCGTCGAGCCCTCTAACTCTTTGACCTGGCGCGCTTGTCCGGAGTATCGCGCGCAGAGCGTTCGCTTGCTCGATCACGTTTTCGCGTGGTTACGTTGCTCGGGAGCGCCGTGCTTTCGTTTTTCGCGAAATTTCCGAGTTTCCGTATTACGACGCTCGAACTTGAAGTACGCCGTTCTATCATCGCCGAACGTAAATTTCGCTGCGAGATAGCTGGCTCACCTGCCGCAATAAGCGGTAAATACGCAGCTGCATTATTTATAGCTTCGGATGAAAACGAGACCGAGCGACGGAAGGAAAAATCTATGAATTCTCAGAAAGCTGGCGCGCTATCAGCAACAACGCGCGACGACGACTTGGATACGTCCGGTTCTGCCGGTAATCCAGAGCCAGAGATATCTCTGTGTTATTACGTCGCGTAAACTCGGCGTCTGACAATAAAGGGCTTCCTTAATGCCGCAACCGCAAGCCGAGAAATTTTAGGCATATTGCGAACGTGCCGTAGCGTGCAGGTTTGCCGTGCCACTGGCTTTTTCGACGATCCTCAGCCAGGACCTAACGACGCTTGTTCTCCTAGCTGGCATTGACGTGATTCGCGCTCTGGCAATACGATCGAACGAGACTTTACTTGTGTGCACTCAAGAATTTACACAGTCGACCAAATGCAACGCGCGACGAACGACTCGCAATATTCCCCGTGATCTCAATCGAACGCGTCGATTGCAGCTCAAGGCTTCTAATATCTGCCTTGTAATATCAACAAATTGCTTGCCTGCAGCGATAAAAATCTGATATGCAACGATATTATGGAAATGACATCCTTTGTATGGTTCCATTTCTCATTTCGACCTCCTCGCGAAAATCATGCAGAAGCATACTCGCCTGCTGAATCATTAATGCGTAAAGATGAGTTGCTCGGAGTACACGATGAATATGAAAGGATCTTTCAGTTCGCGCGCACGCGCATCATTTCTCGCACAATGCACTTTTACAATAATTTCGCGCTGCTCATTCTGCAGCGATTGCCTCATTTAGATTGCGCTCAAGCAAAGCTTCAAATATGCCGGCTCTCGAATTTCATTTCGCACATTCGCAACACTTGGCGACACACTGCTAAGGCTAATTGCGACGACTCAGAGAAGGCTGTCTAATAAATATGCATAGAGAGAGATAGAGAGAGAGAGAGAGAGAGAGAGAGAGAGAGAGGCAATATGAAAATGAAAACGGAAGTAGAGCGTATGTTATGCGCACAATGGACTCATGCACGTACTTGCTGCATCCTCGAGGCCAAAAAAAGGAGAGACAAACGTGACGAGGAGGATATAAAGAGGACTTTGCCAAGCTTCTTATTCTTGTATCCCGCTATCGCTCTTCGACTGGCCTGATTATCTCTCCCTCTTCGCTCTGGAGTTTCGGTTTTTTTCTTCTCTTGGTGGGACTTTGATTTGTATCGCGCGACTCCTCTGAGAGGAAGTTTTCGGTGATTTCGGTCGACTGATATCGTAATGTTTATTTTAACTTTTCATCGCGGTGGAATCGTACAAATCTTTGATTTATCCATAGGCTTTCCATTCAGAAAAGCGGTTTGTACAACTTTTTGTTCGAACAATAAATTACGAATGCCATCGATTTTCAAATTTTACACGCGAATGTTGTACGTGAAAATACAATTTTACCCATCAAACGAAACGTGAACGCTCGATCTAGAAAGGTATTTTTCTCCGCGCAAGCGAAAAGGAGACATACCAAAGTGCACGAGAGAAAGAAAGAGGGGGGGGGGGAGAAACGCAGTGCGATTTTTATTACCGCTGCACGCGAAAAGATATCAAGTTTGCTAGGTCATCATCTTCCGCGAGTATCCTTTTTTTTGTCCGAGCGCTTCGTGATTTGCGACAACAATTTCAAGCGTTCTACTGAGGCACTTTTCTGGAAGAGTTACAACTTTACGAGTTTGTCGAGGCGAGAGAAACGTGGGAGATTTTTCCTCTTCTTTCGGGATTGTAACTTTGGTGTACCTTTGGCGCTTTCCTTTGAGAATTGGCGCTACGCTGCGGACCAAAATTGAAAAATAAAAATTTCTCAAGTATACACAGCCTATAAGAATTTAATATAAAAAAATCGAAGTCGAGGAAAAAATCGTCAGGCCGAATATTTTAATGGGCACCAACCATTTTCACCGCGCGGCAGAGTTACACGCGACGCAATATTACGCGAGGGGCAAACGAAGCGTGGCGTCGTCCTTCTTTGTCGCTTGGCGTGAAGCGAATTTTTGGGCGTTTTCATTTCCGTCCACAATTTAATGGGTCACCCATACCACGTATTTATTGCTTTCTCCCCCTTGCTATTTTTTGGAATATTCGCCCTTAGGATGTCTATACTTTCGTATCCGTTATAAGTATATAAAGTCGATTGCGTGGTCAACCACGAAACTCGTTTAGACGCTGCTTTCTTTTTTTTAATCTCGTTGCAGGAAGACTATTTAT
Organism: Phymastichus coffea; assembly: GCF_024137745.1. Taxonomy (NCBI): domain Eukaryota; kingdom Metazoa; phylum Arthropoda; class Insecta; order Hymenoptera; family Eulophidae; genus Phymastichus; species Phymastichus coffea. Next base: position 1,619,387 of record NW_026706864.1, read on the forward strand.
CGTTCTTAATTGTAATTGCAAACTGCGGCATTAAAACAGTGGGCGAGCTTATCATTGATTGAAAATCGATACCCGATGTGATATTGGAAGTACATTTTTCATTCTGTTTTTTCTCTTCAAGGATCTGACGTTGTGTTGCATGCAGTGCACTTTTCAAAAAGATAACTGTGGACAGCGCGAAAGATTAAAAGCTCACGGCTTGGGTCATTAATTATTGTTTAGAAAGTTGATTGAAAGTAAATGCAAGCTCTAGAGGATATATATTTTCATCGATATTCTGTGAAGAATGAGCAGAGCTCAAAAGTCCATCTTAAATTAGTAAAACTCGAGCGACGCGCGACATACGAGGAAAAGAGAAAGTAGTGAACTTTAATTAAAATTAATCATTTCTTCTGGGGCGATCCTCAGAAAATACAATTCTTAACGTTCTCTCGACAAGAAAGAAGCTCGGTTTTTTATCTTTTTCAATTTGGCTGATTCGCGATGCGGGCCACGTTGTTAATTACTCGTGCCGGCGGAATTTCTCCGCGCAGCGCTGAGTTAAATAAAGCCTGTTAGCGCAGACCCTAATAAAATGCAAAATTAGATGGCTCGGACGCGACGTTATGTGGCGGAGGATAAAGCAAACCACGCATGTTGCTGGGAGCTACGAAATTCCGATGCAGTTTCTCGTTGTGCAAAACTTTTGAAAAAACAGGATACGTAAAAGCTTTGATTTCGCGAGTATGTAACGCATAATTTAGCCGTAACTTGTAATCGAATTGAATATCTTGGGTGTACACGCATTTGAATTTTGGCACGACATCGAACAAAGCGTTAACAGACGATAAAAAATAGAACGAAGTGCAATCGAACTACCCATGCCAATTGACGTTCATCGCCAAAAAATAACGAGTGTCTCGCTTGGGCTTCCAAGTCGTCGTTTCACCTACGGATTGACTTTGTTCTCTTTCAATGTCATAGCCATTGGCAGTCTCTCGCGAGATATAAAAGCTTGCGAGATTTTTCTTGCGTATTCGATAGATGACAGACGGGTTTTCAAGGTAGTACCAAGGAAGATAAAAGCTTATTTTATATACGTCAGAGATAATCTTCGTTGGCTTTTTTCTTTTTTCTAATGGTTGCCAATAAGTCGACGATATGTGTGGGATGCTAATGGGAACGGTTTTTTACTATACATCGTCACTGAATTATATGCAGTCAGGTGATCGCAGAGTAAGATCACGTACAGTTTCCAAAGAATAGGATCCAAAAGAAATAGAAAAAAAACTCAACAGAAATCTACGATACAAGAGAAAAACTCTGAGTAGATGCGTCTCTAGCAAAAGAACTGGCAAAGGAAGTAAGGGAGACACGCAAGCAAGTCCGCATACTCGTGTCGCATTGCCGTGGCAGAGGCGCGACGATTTCGTAATTTTTCAGATGGCTGGAGATAAAGAAAAAGGCTATCGTTTGTGCCTTTTTCTCAGAGATTCTTTTCCGGCTCTCTCTCTCTATATATATATATATATATTTCTTTAGATATGGCATCTGCGCGTAGTCTAATCTTTCCTCGAGAAATTTTCTCGCATTGACCACGTCAGGGATGGATTAATGGACAATTTTCGGGCACGGCTTATTAATCGTTTGCTGCAATGCAGCTGCTACGATTTTCAAAGACACATGAAACCAAATCACTGAGCAGTGTTGTTCTTGCTGTTTTTCTTCCGGATTTAATGGAACTTGAAATGGAAAGATACTCTTCCTTGCGCAACCGGAGAAAAGTTCACACACAGTCGGCTTTCGTAACAATCTCGATTTTCCCCTCCTCGTAACGTAATTCGTGTTATCTTCTTGCGCATACACACGTGACGTAAAGGAAAGCTGGAGAGCGTAATTGAAAGCACAAAGTCAAAGCTCGCGCGGAATCACTTTGGCAAACACTGCGAGTATAAGAAAAGCGCGAGCCTTCGGCGTTGTATTTGCACGGGCTGAAGAAGAGCGAGAAGTATAATCCGATACAATGCGCAAGAGCTGTTTCGTTTGGACGACAAACGAACGTTTCCTTTTCGAGCCTCGTATCCAGTTAAGAGCCAGCGTCGCGCGATACTACTTTCGAGTCCTATCGGCCCACCGATCAGGCCGGTGCTAAGAAGAAACGCTAAAAAATAGGGGGGGGGGGGGGAGAAAGAGAAAGTCTCTCGCTCACGTAACAAAGAAAAAATTAGCCTTGTTTTCCTTGATTAACCGTGATTCCTTTTTTCTCTCGGCGCCACGGAGAAAAATTGAATTTCGTGGGAGAAATGTCTCGACCGCGCCCTAATAAATAAATTAACATAAATCCCCGCCGGCGACGCACGCACTTAAAAGCAGCAGCCATTTAAAAGACTAGTCCTTGTGCGTAAGCGCGCGATGTTGTAGTGTAGTTTGTTGTAAAAGGGTGCCGTTGTGTATATGTGCGCGGTGCCACAGAGAGTTTCAAAGCGGGAGCGAGAGGAGAGGAGAGGGGAGGATAGCTTGTTCTGTCCCTCAAGTGAGTAGTGAGTAGGAGGAGGGAGCTTCAGTCCTGTCGGGAGCGTCGCCGCGCGCGGACGCTCGCCGATCAACCCTCTCACTCTCTCTCCAATACCATAGTTTGCAAGCTCGTTGTACAGTGTGTAATTTTTCGCTTCGTTTCGAGACAAGTGTAGCTTTCTTTTAGTTTCGTTGTTTGGCATTCCCACGGCTACGTTTGCTCGCGGTAACCAACGGACGCGAGTCACCTTGAGTTTTTCCAGAAAGAGGCAAGTTCAGGGCTAAAAAGAAATAAACATGTAGAGCAAAGCACCGAGGCGGTGTAGAGAAGTCGAGGAGAAAATATTAAAGGGAAAGGAAAAAATCTGAGACAGTGCGTGTGCGTGTTGAAAGGAAAAAAAAAGGCCAACGATAGCGGCCGATAAGGAAGCAGCACCGCCGCCGCCGCCGCCGGCCGGGGCTCGACTATGAGGCGGCCCGTGGAACACGACAATGGTAACACAACTGCGTATGGAAATTAAAGACAAGCCCGGCAAACAAAACTGCACCGTTGATTGCGAATTGAAAATTATAAAAAAAAGCTTTCACTCGCTTCGCTCTGTACTCACGCGTGTAAATATGTTCAAATCATATAAGCTTGTGTTTTTGGCGATGGCTTTCATTAGTTGACGGGATTCTTACGCATTTCTTTTGCTTTCTTACGATCTTTAACACTTGTGTTTGTAAAAGAGGGGATGAATTAATTTCGGGCTTACACGGAGCTTTGGTCGTATAATGGAATTTTCGGTATACGAAAATTGAATGAACTTGGAAATGATGTTTATTTTTCATTCGCTGTAAAGTTTTCGAATTGGATTTCTGTACAGTCGTTAAAAGGAAAACAAAGAAAAAAGGGCGAGCCGAAGGGAACGCTTTTTTAATAACCGACCGAGTTCGAGCGAGTCGAAGTCGAAGATCACTTTGCTAATTGAGTTGCGACAAAAGATTTTTCTTTCCTTAGGGCTTGTTTTTCCGATACTTCTCGAGTTAATCATCGAGTAATTGTATAGTCGCATGGATTGAATTAGCCGTTGGTCAAATTTTTTTATGTGTTTGTCGATGCTATCGCGCCTGGCTTATATTTTAGGATATGCGAATGGCGTCTTGTGCTTTAACCGAGGGGCGTAGGAAGACATTAGCTTTTCTCTTTTTCTCTCCCTTCGGGGATTAGATTTTTCGCGGCGATAGCAGTGCGCCGTCGAGAATGTAACCTGGATGAACAAAGTAAAAAGAACAATTTTTTTTTCTTATCACGTAGCTGATTTTTCTTTTTGGCATTAGTTCGAATTAATCCGGATATAGCAGAGACACTGATTTTTCGTGCAATTTATAACTTAGATGAATTTATACATATACGTTTACGTACTCGGCGTTCTATACATAATATAGACACGCGAGAATTGCTTTTTCCATAGTGATTGCTTTTGTGTAATGAACACTGACGCAAATTATTTTCTGCAAAAAATACGCTTCAGTATGGATGGTGAATACTAGACGAATATCTGCTTTGTAGATATTGCTTTTTTTATATAGTATAAAATAATAAAATCTCTCATAATTGTACAAAAATATCTTTTTACTACACGATTGTCTAGCAAGTCTTCTGTGAAATAACAATGAAATATTTTTCACTTTCCAACTGCGCTCTCAACAGCTGGAAAGATTTGTTCTTTTGATACGAAAAATGAGATGCACAAAAGAAAAATTTTGCGTTGCAAAGTGGCCTCGTTTAAAATTTCACACTTGTGTGGAGATAATGAACTTTCTTTTGAGCTGTGAATTTTCTTTTGCCCTTCACGAGTCGTTACGTAATGGAAATTAAGTGTATACTCATTTTTCCAGACAGCTTTTATATCGTATCGAATAAACAAAAAGAGAAAGTTTCGCGCTTGGAAAAGTAGCCTTCGAAATTTTACCTCTCAATATGCTGAAGCAACAAAAATAGAGCCAAGCCAGGTGTATTTTAATTACGCGTTTGGAAATCGTTACAAAAGAGAGTGTAAAAGTTTTTACCGCTTATAAATAATCCATTGTTATGTTATACAAATTGATTAAAAAAAAGATGAAGATAAACACGAGAGTTGAACAATATCGAGTGCCTGAAAAGAAGCTAGACAATACATAAATATAAAGCAAAATCAGCGAACGTAAATCACTCCCCCGCTCGCGCATTCGCAAACGATCTGACATAGTTGCTTGCAAGAGAAGCTTTTTCAGCATCTATTCGCTTTCATTAGTAGCTTTTAAACTTGCGAGAGATAGAAAAGGCAAAAAATAATTGGAGTTCAGACGAATTGAGTGGCCTCCCCGCGTAAGAACGGCAGACTTTGCTAATTCCTTCCAATTGAATGAGCTTCTGCTTTAGTTCTTGAATCAGTTGATGACTTTGATGAAGAGCGAATTTTCTTCTTATCTTAGTAAGAACGGAAAATGTTCGTGGTTACGATACTTTCTGGATTGTCAGCTTGACACCAATTTTTTCATGGCTTGTTAAAAATTTATTGTTATTTCGAGGTTGTCAAACGATGAGTAATCCAAATAACTTTACTTTACACAACTTTAATGTTCGATAATTTACACAAAAAATGCGTTCCGATTTTGTCCCAATATTGTCTTGAATACCTCAATTACTGCAGAAATCGAACCGACGTATGGAAAACGTGAAAATATGCATCGGTCGAATAGTCCATCGATTATCTCACTCTAAAATAGAAAAAAGAGAAAATTTAAACGTATTTAATTCTGTACGAGCAGCGGCGTGTTGCGCCGAGAAGAGACGCCAACGATATACATGCGGGTTATCAAATGATCATTCCGGTTGGCCGTGAGAATGAACTATCCGGTCGCCGTAATGAATGGCTTCAAGAGCTGGACTCTCGTCGTTATTACGCAATATATCCATTCCTCTCAATTAAACGGTCATCTTTCCGCACTTTTTGCGCTCGTTTGTTTTCTCAAGACTTTTTTGCCACGCGAAAGAGGGATTTGAAAATATTACCATAGTCCGCGAACAATTTAATTTAGCGAGAGAGAGGAAAGTTCATTGGGGGAATATTCATGCGCGGCTCTTTTGTAACCTGCCACCACTTCTACTCGGTTTTAGGCTATGAAATTCAAAGTCTTCGAAAATAGTTAAAGTACATGTAGTTTGGAAAGAAAAAAGGAAATTTTTTTTCGCACATCGGATTTCTGAAATACTTTGAAGGCTTTTCAAAGCTCTAGTTAGAATATAGTCGAGAGATATTTTGAATATTTGTAATTGCGAATGGGTCAAGAATTTGAGTCAATCGTCGAAGGATCAAGTGTAGCTTCTTCTGAGAGTATCTTTTCAAGACTGACGATTTGATTATGTATCAACGTATATAAAAAAATGAGTAAAGTTTTTCAGTGAAATTAAAATCGATTATATAAAATGCTATTACTCAATTGTACACGCTTGACTTGATCAGATCGAAAACACAAAAGCCGAACATAATTCCCCGAGAGCGTGCTTCAAGCATCACGCAAAAATACCTCGAATGAATTGTCTCGAATTACCTATCATGCGAAATAAAAGCCTCGAAAAAAAGAAAGAAGCAAGAAACATTCGGGAGCAAGTGCGACTTTAGCAAACTCAACTGCACGGAAACGATACGATAATGGGGGTACACTGCTTCAGACTGAAAGAAGGATATAGTCGAAGAAAAAAAAATGGTTGCGCGCGAGTGTAAAAAAATAAGGCAGCAGGAGAGACCAAAAAAAAGAGCACGAAGAGAGCGAAGAGCGCTCATTAACGCTCGGGATTCTTCTTGCTCTCCTTCCGTCAGCTGTCGGAACACACTGCCGACGCCGACGCCGAACGTGTAGTATACCAGAGGTACATCCCAGAGATAATGGAACCCTGATGATGAGTTTTTCGAGAACGACGAGAGTTAGTTTATCATGGCTTCTCTACGGCGAACTTTCATACTCGGAGATTTGTAATTTTCAGTTCTATGATTGTTAGATCGGGGAGATCAGAACGTATGACAATGATTCAAACGTAAAGCATTTCAATTAACATCTTTCCTGTCTGGGCCGTAAAAGGCAGCTGAAATTTTCTTTTAAACTTTTGAAAAGTCTTTTTTATTCGTTTCGAAAAATTCTAATTCACTTACAATGATTTATTGGAAGCAATACATATAGATGTATATAATTAAGACAGATGAAAAATTAAATTTCTGGTAAGAACGAAGGGAAACTCTTAGCAATCATTAAGTATTCCCGGTACCATCGTAAACCAAACAAACAGACAAAAAAAGCGTAGTCTCGAAAGCTCAATAAGTAACCTACATTTCAAGAACAAATGGACAACGCGTAACACTCCCATGTATAATTCCGCGTAGAAAAGTCCCCCTCCGCTAAGCTGACTAATTGAGTTCGTAACGCGCGCAAGCTCGTGGCCTTTTTTTTTACCCGCTCGCCGTCTGCGTCACGCACACGCAATCATCCATTATGCGAACGTCTTTTTCCGTGGTTCTGAACTCGCGCTAATGTAGTTGCCTGCCACTGAAATAGCTCAAAGCGCCGGCTCGGATATGCTCGACTGATTAATTCGAATACATTGAAATGCAATCGATGCGCGCGCTGTCTTGGCCGTGGATAACGGATTTTCCAATGAGCGCGATTGTCAATTAAATTATCATGACAGGCGTTTCCGGCGCGCCCGCGTCATTTGCCAATACACAATCGCCAATCGTCGTCTAATCAACTCATTACAGAAAATATATCGCGCTTGACTGCTGCGTCTATGCGCGGCTCGTTGGCTTTCTTCGTCAAATGGCGCACGAATTGCAACGATATTAGTAAACCGCACGGCCAGAGCGCACTGGCCTTTTCTTCCCTTTCTTTGTGGGCTGGGGATATTATCATTCTTATTCCTTGCGGATGGGAGGCGGAGCAAAACTCTTAAGCTTTTGCAAAGCCGCAGGACAATGCGCCATTAGGAGCCGCGATGCCAGTAGTAGCAGCAGCAGCTCGAGCTTGCGTAAGCGAGTTTTTATCTTTAGTAACAAAAGCCAATACCCACGAAAAACTTGCTTATTCCTTCTCCTTCTCCTCCTCCTCCTCCCCCTCGTCCCTCAGATTACGAACTTTTGGGGTGGTAGTCCGCGAAAGCTTATTACATCCGATGAAAAAATGTGACGTAGATGGCTTATAATTAGGAAAATCGTAGTCCGAAAGTCCGCTCGGCTATGTATACCCATACGTATATCCGTTGGCTCAGATTAGCATCTATATTATTCAAGGTAGTTCTAGTGCTCGCTTTCGATGACACATAAGTAATGCTGAAAACGATGTAACTTTATGACCGAAAAGAGATTTTCTCGAAATGACATTTTTGTTCGTGACCTGCCAAGTCTTTTGAAGAATAAAGTCCACTTCTCGAAATTCAACTTCAGATAATGCAGTTCCCTCTCCATTGAAGACAATCAATCGCTTATTCTTTTTTAGCTCGAGTACCATACCCGTAAAATTCGTGTCGATCCGTGTGCATAAATCAGTAAGTACTCGTTTAACCATCAAATTATATATCACTGGTTTTATGAATTTTCTGACGACAAACGAAGCCGTGAGATCCGTTAACTTTATATTTTATATTCACGGGCGTCCAAGAACGAACTTCCAATATATTAGTTGATTAGCCATCTCGTGGTTTTAGATACGCGTAAAGAATCTCATAATAGCTACGACGCAACTTGAGTTACATACCCTCGTTTTCGTCAGATCTTATCACGAGCTCTGCATACATTTTCATTAAGGGATCGAATAAAATGTTTTTGCACGTTGTCATGCTATTAGTATTCTACACATGAAGAGTACATTTTATTTAATGTTGTAGATGTAAGTAATTACGACAGAATTTAATCTGCTAATGAGTGCGCTGATTAGCTTTTGTCATGAAATTTATTAATTTTATAAAGTAGACGACTCCTTAATTTGCGAGTACAAATCTCGATTAAATGAGATAAAAATTGAAAGTGGTAAATAATGTCGGATTAAGGAGAACTAACTCGCTGTTTGGAAAATTAGAAACTAAGATAACGCCTGTTTCTAGCTAAAAGATCTAGTATGATTTTTTTGCGATGAAATTCTTTTTTTCAGTTACCTCGATCACTTTGAGAGTCCGTAAAAATGGAAAAACTTTCTATGAAATTCAAAGAAGAATAACTATTTTTGAACGCAAAGTCCGAAAATCGAACTTAGCGTCAAAAATAGGTTTCCTAAATATAAAATCAGACGAAAAAGGCGCTTATCGAGAGAATAAGTGTTTGCGAACGATTCCGACCGTCGCTACAATGACCTAGGCGCACGAGTGCGGCGAAGGTAGACAAGAATTTTCAGAGAAGTCGATAATCATTGTGCAGTCACGAGTCGTGCGGCTTGAAAATAAAGCTCGTGAAATCTATATCCCCGCAAGAGAAAACGCACGCGCGCGCGCGCGCGAACACACAAGCTTTATTTCCAAGTGGCGGTCAATCGATCAACATCGGTACGTAATCGACAGTGACTGACTTTCGACTGGTCGAGAAAAAAAAATTTGAATGTGACTCGCTTGTCCTCGAGCGGGCAAGATTCTCTCTTGCCCGGAGAATAGCAAAAGTTACGGACTGCTAAAAAGTTTGCTTTCTCCGCGAGTGAGGTTTTCGTTTTGTACGGGAAAAGTTGCGCGGGCTTAACGAGGATGATGAGTGAGAATGCGTGCTTGACTTTGTATTTTCGTAAATTGAATTTTCGATTGACGGAACGAGCAAAGTTCCTCTGTTTGACAGCCTGTTATTGTGTAGTTCCTTTGTTTGTTTAACTTCACATTTGTTTAGTTGATCATCCAGTTAACGAAGCGAATGTCCTTTTAATTCTTGATGGTCAGGCTCGAATAAATAATTCGTTAAGATTCTTATTCTATAATGGTTGGTCTACCGCTGTGGAAATATTTTCGTGTAAATATTTCTTTGGAATTCGCATTATGAAAGGGAAGAAATTGAAATTCTCGAAATATCTTGCAAACCTGAGCTTCCGTTGATTTTTATTATAATATAAATTTATCCGTCTGCAAATAAAATTTTGCGCGTTAAACGGCAAATAATTGTCCTTAAACTTTGAAAACTCTTGAAAGCCATGTCGAATTATCGACGAAACCATTGTCTGACCGAAAACTACCGAAAAAATCTAAATAGCAGCGATACCGAACTCAGTTACATCCTATCCGGAATTGCGCCTAGCTAACTCTCAGCCAAAAAATGTAATTGAAGCAAGAGGACTTCCTGCCAAATAACCGATAGTGTCACCCTTGGCAACGAACTTGTCAGACGCAAACATTTTTTTTCTGGCACAATCTCTCTGCTACTTTGGGCTGTTCCAAACGCCACTCAACAATTCCACCCACATCTTCGCCATCATAATCCTTCGCCGAAACGAAAACACAGCCTAAAATTGACCGAAATCGATCGACTCCAGCATCTACTAAATCTTCCAGTTTCCCCATTTTCCGTATGCATTAAGCATCGCCCTCTCCGCAAAGAAAAGATAACTCTCTTCTAATCTCTGTGATAAAGTTCTCTCTTTCTCGCGGCGTTAATCCGTCAGGGACAATGAAAAAAGAAAACAAACGAACGGACAAACAAACCAAGAAAATCAGAAGAAAAAGTGAAGAGCGGTGGGGATATAGCAAAGGCAGCTAGCACGTGTGTGCGCTTGCGTCGATTGGCGCCGGAGCGGCTGCGATGCGCTTCACGAGTGTATACAGCGCAGCCAGCAGCACAAGTGCTGGAAGCCAGTGGCAGGCGCCGCATTTACCAAAGCCGTCGCTCAGTCGCGTGCGTGTTGCGACGATGGATAGACGCACTCTTTTTTCTGCTCGCGTGCTCCCGCCTTCGCTCCAGTGAGACTAGGTCTTGTCGTTGTGGCTTGTGCGAAGCAGAGTCAAACCAAGTACACAGTGCAAACGAAAGTGCATAATGCGTGCCAGCGCTCGCAGCGGGTTCGTGCATTGTTCGAACGCGATGATCATTCGTAAGCGTGCGTAAGTCTCTTCAGAGCGCAAACTCATCCCCGCATGCAAAATCTTCAACTAGTGTATCGCTAACATAATCCCATGGTGATCGCTCGTCGAGCTGGCGCCAGCCGTCCCGCTGCGCGAACAAACTCGCGCCTGATGACAATTCACGCGCGATGCTAATCCTCGACTTTGACACCGAAAAAACAGCGCGGAAAATTCACTCACAGTTTGAGTATCACTCAACCTACGCCAAGCATCTTTCGTAACAGGGTCGTGTTATTTTTTTATTTTTTCTCGTTCGAACGCAAAAAGTGCAACGTTTGGCTGGCCGCGTTCCAAAAAAGATACGCACGCACATAAAATTTTCAGGGAGGATAAAACATCGCGAGAGGGAATAAAAAGAAAGCACACGACAGCACGCACACTATCAGAAGGGGGTCGACGCCTATTTTCCTTACAACAACAAAAAAAAACAGAGAGAGGCTTTCCCCGAGGATAAAGCGGAAATAGTACCCGCTTGCTATAATAGTAGTTGCGTAGTATGGGGATATCGTACAATTCATTCTCGCTAGGAGATCCCTTATCTCAATAACTTCCACAGAGGAGACTATTCTCTATTTCTTATTTATGATGTTTGCGTAGACGTCGTGTGGCTAAATGTCCCTATAGATATCGAAAGATTCTCATTTATCTTGAGCTTGTAATGACGCTAGGATCAGTTGTATAAATTATGGAGTAATTTTCGTATCGATATAGCAGACCGCTCGGTTGCGCTTTTTTGGCACTATATAGTCATTGTCAAGTACGATGCTTTGCAAAATGATTGGCGGAATGGTATTAAGAGTCAACGAAATGTATGACAGTCTCAGCATCTATAAATGCGTTGTATACTCACGCGATGAACTTTGAAATGTGACCTCGAGAAGGCGTAATTTCAAACGCACATCCCGATAATAATATAATGTTCTAAGATCTAGTTATCCTACGAAGCCAGGCTGCCGTTCACGACGAAAATTAAATCAAATAAGTCAGAATCACGCGAAAGTCAAAGTTCTCCGGCATAAGTTATAACCCAGAAACGGCCACGTGATAATTACCTCTATAGATATATATTATTAATGTATTTATATATATTACGAATTGATCGTAGTAAAGGGAACGAAAAGTTCTCTTTGGCACGATGCCTTTTATACGTTATTTATGCGCAGCAATTGTCCATATAACATATAAAAAGGTTTTTCGCTGAAATTGCGAGATGCATTGGATCGAATACTAGGAATAATGCCAACGCGAAGAAAAAAATATTGTTTAGTAAAATAGTAGGAGGAACGGAGGTCGCCTTCTGAATGTTTTTCCGAGACGATGAATGCGGTTGCGGCTGTTTACGGAAGGGTATAATAGCGCTCGAGACAGTAAGGTAGTTTATTATTTTTCATTTCGCGACGAATATGCTTAGCTTGGAAATCTAGTTTTCTCTAATTGTCCGTGAACATGCAGCTTTCGCGTGCACGGTTGACTTTTCCAACTAGAAGCTTCTTATTCGCAAACCTGATTGAAAGGTTCGATTGTTTCAGAGGCTTAGTACTTTACTAATCTTTGATCTTTACGAATTTCCAGATCGAGCGCTACGCTCGAGGAAACAGGTTCACGTAAATTATATACCCTTGGGAATTACACGGAAAGATTTTAAATTATATTTTTTGACGAAATCGTCAAATCACCAATTTTTAACTTTTGACTTTCTTTCGTCCGAAACTTTCTTACTCTCGCGTTGTGAACAAAAAATTATTGATGCGCCCAGCCGGAAAATGTGCGTGAAAAGCAGAAGTATACAGTTTCTGGTTCTCTCCTCTCTAACTTTATCTTCGGCGGGGAATGTTTTTATGATTCGCCCCTAAAACTTGGCGTCTCTTACAATTAAACGTCTCCGGCTGCGTAAGACAACTTCGTTAGGAGAGTTACATATCTCCTCAAAGTTTGGACGGTTTTGTTCGCAACTGATTCGAGTTTCTATGGCATAACAGGTACATAATACCACAGGCTATTGTCTCCTGCAAAAGTTCGCAAAAGAACGAACGAAAAACAATCAGGCATGTAATTTGTTTGTGTTCCATTGTTGATGAAATCTTTCTTTATATTGAAAAAATAAAGAAACGGTACCGTCAATCGGATTTGTACGGTTGTAAACGACTGGAGGGCTGATCGGATTTGATAATCCAATTTGTACGTTTTATTGACGTTAGGACGTTTCGTTTGGTTTTAGTTTGTTGCTGGTGCGCCGACCAATTAAACTTCTTCCGTGAAATAGCTTCGAATGATTGCGCACTTTGGCAGGAAAGACAAGCACACCTTAATTTTACGACGGGACATTACTCGTGTAAAAGGTCGATTGTGCGCGGCGCGAGCGAGTAACGTCGTCGTAATCAGGACAAAAGCAGAGCGCGAACAAACCTGCCCAAATGAGCAGTGAGAGAAATAACCTTGAACACACATGCATACACGCTCGGAGGGCTGAACTTACAACTCGACTCGAGTGCGATACTAACGAATATAGTTTGCGACGCAAGAGAGCGAAAAAAAATATGTATCTAGCACCACTCGAGGAAATTCTTCTCTCTGTGCTAGAGTAGAGCACACGAGAAATCAAGTTTTCCATGTGCCGGGGCTGGGAGGAAATGATAAAAAAGAATCAACTGCTACACGGCGCGCAATATAAACTCTCACCGGCTACGACGACGCGACGAATTTAATTTCATTCGCGAGGACGAGCTTCTCTTTCCCTTTTTTTCGAACTGGCGCCGAGAGAGTCACACTATACCGATGAGAGAGAGAGAGAGAGAGAGAGAGAAGGGATGTATTGGCCTCGATTTAGATTTGGAATATAAAAAAGGGTCGTCGTCGTCGCGACAATTTCTTCCTCCCCGAATGATATGAAAGCCAAATGTTTTTTGGAAATGGGAACAAGTGAAGTTCTTCGGGCGGCGAAAAGTTCTCGAGATAAAAAAAATCGTGATATGAAAAAGAGAAGTGGATGGATCGTGGATTATGAGAATGAAAATGGCAAATAACTTTGCTTTTATTTGCTTTGACTTTCATGGTTGTTTGTGAAATAACAATTTTTTGCCAATGTGATTCGTCGTCATTGCAAAAATGCCATATTTTCTTGAACGTCTGTTAAAAATGTCATTCCTATGAAACGTTCATCTCGATAATAAAAAAGAGAACACATTTGTTCGAGAATAAAAACCGTGGTGATACGCATAGACAAATAAACGCGCGAATAAACCACCTAAAAACGTTGCATCGTCGTCCTGCATTTTGATGACAAATCTATCGTAGCTTCACGCGTACAGACGGGGAGACTTGGAGCGCTCTGCAATATTTATAACCCGAGGGCCTGGATTTGGCAATACGTCGCATTAACGGCTTTACATAATACTCACTGGCGCACGCAGGCGTGCAATTGACATTCGAACGATTATCGCGATTTATTCGTCGTACATAAATTTGAAGAAGAAAAGTCATTTTCCTCGGTTAATTTCATGTCTCGCGCGGGAATTTTTCAATTTCTGGTAAAAATTCAATCCACTCGGCCAGATCAGCAAAGGTACGAAGAGGGAAGGATAAAGAGGAAGGCCTTGCTCGGCGCCACTATCGTCGAGATAAGAGCGACGGGCAAGACGAGGAAGAAAAAGCAGTAGCAGCAGCCGGGCACGTAACTTTTTAATTCGATGAAGAAAAACGGGAAGAAGGCAAAAAAAGGCAAGGAGATAAGCCATCCACCGCACATCCCGGGCAGATCGGCGAGGAGGAGCGTTATAGTAGGAGTAAGATCGAGACGCGTTCAATTAAAAGATGCCTTTCGCGCTCGTATCATCGAACCAAACGAATGCGCGACATGCACCGACCAACGGAAAAGCTCTTGGGATTTTCGATTGGCGTGATGAGGATGATAAAACGAGCAAAGATGGCTAGATCTGTTTATCTAATTATTTAGGCCGATCAAACAAGTTGCTCGGCCGGCGGAAAATGTAAAATGTCTCTCTTTGTCCGCGGCAGACCCACTTATGGATGCGCTTGTATATGTGCGAGGGAGAAAAAAGTGGAGCGCGGGTGACAGCAATCCCCTTAAAAAGATTATAAAAACATGTGCGCATCATAAACGACTAATGAGATAACAAGCTCTCGTCAGGTCAGTAAGCCAGAGCGTGAGGGAGAGAGACGAGACGAGAATTATGCGGAATTGCCCGCAAATTTTTTTTCTCTCTCCTCTCGCCAGTCATCTCAACTCTTTTTAAGCAAACACGTCGTTTCGTCGTGAAACTGACAGAGAGTTTCATATGTGCGTACACTAATGTGTGCCTTAACCGAGGATACATAATGCGAGTGTATACTCGTCTATCTTACATCTCGCGAAAAGCTTTTCTCGAGGAATAAACTTTCACGCGAATAATCAAATTTCTTTCGGAGGTATTGCGCGAATGAGAAATTGAATCTTCTTATGACTGAGGAAACTTCAATCGTCGTTGGGGCTGTTATGCCACTGTTGCATTTTAAATAAAGCCAGGAATTTTTTTGTTCGTCGCGACTGCGAGAAAAGCGAGTGAAAGTTTTATTGTACTGTCAGCCTGCGAAAAACTTGGAGAGAAAATTTATTATTCTCGGGCAAAGAAAGTTTTAGCCTTCTTGCCTTGCCCCGAATGTGTGCTGTTTTTCAGTTTGATTGTCAAGGGCTCGCGAGCGATGAAAATATCATCCGCTGAATTACAGATGTGCAAAGTTTCTAGTTCGCGAAATGCTTGCGAATTATGACGGTTATACGTAGGAGGGGCTCGGGGCGATTTTTTTTTTCTTTTTCAAAATTGACAAACTCGTTGACGAGAGTTTAATCCGCGCTTCCTGGAATGAGCTTCGAGAGAGTCTGTCCTGAAATGAGTTTTCAGGTAGCGTGCTATGGGATTTCGAACTATTAGGCAACTTGTTGAAGAGCGCCTCATTCTAATTCCGCTTTGCGAACAAATGTTCCCCTTTGACGAGAGCGAGGCTCTTTACGAGATCCAACATTTCAGCAGATAACCGCGCGCAGTGAGCACCGAATCGAAAAACCTTGAACAATAAAAGACAGCAAAGCGACGAAAGAGCAGCAAAGATGACGCGAAGCGAGTTAGACAGCGCGGAGGGCGAGGAGCGCCTGCGTCGTTTGTCGATCTCGGTGGTGCGCACACTGTGGGGTGACCACGAGGTGACAGGCGCCGGAGGAGCACGTGGTAGCATCGCCAGCAAGATCTCAACGTGCGTGCTGTGCTTGGCCGCCGGCGACGAGCATCAGCATCATCACAACTGTCACCATCAGCTATCACACCACCGTCGATCCGTTACTGGCGGACATAGACCCTCCGAGCAACCTCCCACCTGAGACGAGCTTGTCGGCGCTAATGACCACGCGAGGAAGGTATTAACCATATTGATCAAAACAAAGTAACCAATGCATTTAACTATGCTGTTTTTCTTCAACTGCTCTTCAATTCTTTATCTGTCTTTCTATGTGTATATTTATTTATATTTCTGTGAGTTTTATTCTCTTCAACAGTTATTTTTTATCATTGTTTCAGTGTAAGATTTGTCGTATTATTTTTGGACAGAGGTGTTTGTTCGTCTAATAGTTTTTAGATAGGTATTACTTTACTGTGAATCACATCTCTTTAACCAGGATACTTTTCCTTCGAAAAGTATCCTTGTTCAAACGTAAATTTATGTGTTTTACAGTTGAAAACTCTGCGTTACATTATTTGTTAGACTATACTGTTGAAAAAAGTCGTCGACCAATCCTTACATCTTTTATCATCCTGATTCCAAAACTATTGCAGCTGTTGGCTGAAATAAAAACACCGTGTGAACGTATATCCCGATTGAAAATTTATTTGGATTCTATACAACGATTCCAGATAGCTATGCGGATACACAGAGTATACAGTTCGACAGTCGTTTAATTATGAGTGTAAAATAACTTAAACAAGTCTATGCGGAGTATTGTTCGAGCTCGCATCACTAAAGTACCGTTCATTGAGGATGAATTTAACTTTGTTTCAGTGAAATTTACAGTAATGTTGCACATTAGCTCTACATCACATAACTTCATTCCGTTTTTTCATACTCGAAAATTACATGGTAAAAAAACACAAAGCATTTCCTTATTTCAACACAAATGCATGTCAACTATGCGTTCAGAGAATTTCATAATTAGTTATCCGGTTGAATATATCGCGGTATTTGGGTTACGACACAAAGACAAAAAACATTTTCTTTTTTCGCTCGACTAAATGAAAAATTCTGCATAAATATGAACAAAATTCGCTTGGAAATTCTAGTTCCTTTGATTTCGTTATTTATGTAAAATTAATGAATCACAAAAAGAAAGACCTGCAGTACAAACTCTCGATTTCGTTTTACGTGGTTTTTTCACCCGTTAAAAAAGACCGTTCGAGTGACTCCAATAATAAATGCACCGTTGAATGAAACCTTTGAACTTTTTGTACGACTCCGACAAAATTTAAACTGCATTTGTTGTTTCTCATATTGTTTGAGTTATTCAAAAATAATTTCACATAATGTTTTAATATGTTTTTCACATTATAAATTTAATATAAATAATAAGCCGTGTATTACACGAGTAAATGTGCAAATACTTTTATTAATGAGAAAAGTGCCGTATACATTATCAACTGAAGATAAATCCTTCTCATTCAAATGCAGAAAAGCTATTTGAAATAACAAAAGTAACTTTCTAAATGAATGTCATTCTATAATAATTCATTCAAACGTTTATGACTCATATAAAAATAATAAATTCTATAATGCTATCGATAAAACTGCAAGTTACATAAATTTCTCACAAATTTATTGTCTCAAATATTCGGAACTGCAGCTTTTATAGTCCAACGTTGAAACAACTTTTTTTAAAGCACACAGTATAACATAAATGAATAACACAAGATCTAGCAATTTACAAACGGGCCACGTTAAACTGTAATATGTTACTTCGTTGAACAAAGATTCGACCTATGAATATTCACACATGCAATTTGAATACAAATATTCACATTTGAACCAACGTATTCTTAACCTAAATTTGCCTTTCTAAAAAATCAAAAATCATCACCACGGCAAACATACGACGTACGTACGGCGTGTAATTTAATCAGCTCATTAATGTAAGGTAAACACAGTCGTCACCATAGTACAAACAAATGGTTATCTTCTCTCGCTTGTCGTCGTCGTTGTCCAATTAAACGATGTCGTCTCTCGCGTAAAAAGTGTGAGAAAAAATATGTCAGCTTGACTGATTGCCTCGCTTCGTCTTCCTGTTTTTACTCTCAACAACATTAACGAGATCAGTCATACGCCATTCCTCCTTGAATTCCTTTTTTATTTTACACACGAAAAAAATCGTTGTCTAATTTCACTTGCGAATTATTTACGCCTTGTTAATAGAATTGTCCGTGCAAAAAGTACATGTTGCTGTCGTATGACAAATTCCACGAAATAATTTGACTTACCGCGTGGTTATCATTTGCTCCATCGGCGTAATTACTATATTTCGTGTCAAGCACAGAAAGGCCTGCTTTAGTTAAAGATGAGAACCGATAAGGAGTTATTGTGAAAGGAATCCAAAACAAGTTATCAAGGTGTCATTACGAGGTTAAAGAATTGAAAAACAATTTGCAAGCTCGATCTCTTTTTCGCAAGCCAACCTAATTCTCTTCCAATCAATCGATCTCATTCAAATGAAAAAGATAAAAAGAGACGACATTGCACATCCTTGAAACAGGCATTCGATGTCCTTGCCAGGAATGAAATATCGAGCGGGGCCATAGACAATATCCAAACGCAAGTGAGTGAATTATCGCGCGTCGCTGTCAAGACTTTCATAATCGAAGCGCCGGCTGTCCACGTTTTCTCGCCATTATAGTCGGCGAGCGTTTCACCGGCACGCTAATTCCATCTGCAACTGCAATCACGCCGTACATAATGCCTTTGCGTCGATGTCGCAGAGACCGCGAGAAATTCATTACGCGCGCAACCTCGAGACGCAGCACTTTTTTAACACCCAGGGATGAGCTTCTCGAATTGTGCTCTGCTGGCGGTGGAAATAGAAGAAGCGCTTTGTTTCGGACGCGATTTCATACGCAGAGGCAGCCTTCCCGGGAGCGTTTAATTAACCGCGCCCGTTTATATTGGCCATATAATTGATGAAACTGCTACCCCCCTTTCCCACTCCCGGACGCATCGTGATAATTGGATTGAGCCTGATTTTCATAATGACTAAATATTATTTCGGTGACATTGACGTTAAGTTCATTTTTATCATCGCGTATAAAACAACGTGTTCTCACTAAAATCTTATTATCGCTTCAATTCTAATTAAAATATGATCCTTGTTAAAGAAAAAAAGGAGGGCTAAAAATATCTTATAAAATTCATTTTACTCACCCGCAACATGACGTCTTTCAGCCCGCGCAGACTTAATATCTCATTATCCATGATTCCATAGCGAGCAATCATAAAATCTCCTCTCATTTCTATTCGCAGTCAAATCTTAATCTGCGTCCCCCACCCTCTCACCCTAGTTTCTCTTATTTTTTCCGTCGAATCAACCACTTTTGCGACACAGATTCTTTCGTCCTTTCCGATAGAGAGAAAACAGGAATTAGAGTACAGTTTCTTTTTGTCTTGAAACTTTGAGGCTGAGGTTCGGGTGAGACACGTGTAGCTTGAAACGTCGAGTGCTCTGCTGGACAGTGTCCTTCGGACGTCAAAGCCAAAGTGGAAAGCGCTTTAATTTTGCTCTCCACCTTGCGAGTTACTTGCTTGTTACTGCGAAGAGAAGAAAATTGACCTTTGTTACACAGAAAATTTTTTTCTTACAAAGATTATTAGATTTGTTTTTCAACTTTCGGAATGAGACAAAACAATCTCATCAATATGACAACGTCGTTTCCTTTATTATTTTTGTTACTATAAGATCTAACTTATCATTATATATACGTCTGACAATTCGACTCTCCTTTTTTCCGTTGCGATTATTTCGCCATTAATAAAAGAAGAGACGACGGTATATCGTGAAGTATATGGCTTCGTTGCATTATTTTATGTACCCACGTATCGATGGTTGATAGTACCATGTGAGAAAAAACTAATTACTAAATACAATAAGTTGAAAAGCATGAAAAATGTTGTAGACGTAAGCTTAGCGTGTTGTAAACAAACGAATTACAATAGTTAATTTAAGTTTTTCATTTGTGTGGAATGAGAATGATCCACACGAAACATTGTTGAACCCTTGACTATACCTATGTATTAGAAACTTATCCGCCACTGTTGTAAAGCCAACCAATATGTATGGATAGCCGAAGTTATAGACATTTATCAAACGAGCTTGTAAAAATTTATATATTCGTCAGCTTTAGATGATTTCTTGCTGTACTTATTCGTGCAAATATTTATAAAACTCATTTGCATTAACGCATTTTCCTTTGTTCATACACGCATGTCTATGGATGTAATTTTCAAATGCTTTTATAGAATTTACTCAATATAGCCGAAATTATTCATATAGAAAATTAGTTTATTAAGCTTGATGCTTCGAATAATCTTTTCAACCTACCGTTATGCGATGGATTGCCATGTACTATCCTGAATGTGCATTTTTTGAATCGCGAAACAACATTCTAGAAAATAAAAACAAAGTTGTGTACTATATTATTTTATTTTGTCGAAAGTAGTATAGTAACAGAGCTTTTTTCTCGACAATAATATAAAAAACCAAAAGTCTTTTTCGTTTTTTCAGAACTTTCTACACAATAATATTCATTGTCCGTCACAACCAATACTCCATAGTCCAATACATCCTTCGACAAAACTATACAGCGGGAGAAGAGAAAAAATCCATCGGCAAAAGTCATCTACCACATAATACGAACAAAAGAGAGAGAGAGAGAGAGAGAGAGAGAGAGAGAGAGAGGGAGTGAGTGAGAGAGAAACAAGTTACCTGTTCGTTTTCCAATATCTATTCACAAATAAAAGAAAGAAACATAAAACTCGCTCAATCAATCGTAGAAACAAAGTTTCAGCTTACTTAGCCAAATTCGAGGCAATTCGTGCAGTCCTCACTTTTTTTTAGTATACGCTTTTAGCGTCGTCGTCGCCGTCGTCGGGTCGGCGAACTTTTGCCATCTTGCGTCTTTTGTGCTTGAACGAAAAAGCTCTTATCGGTGTACGCGAAACAATGGCTTCAACGTGCTAAAGAAGAGAGCTTGATGCCTTTTCTTCGAGGCTGTAATTACAGTGACGGAAATACAATGACCACGCGCGTGTACACTCGGGAGACCGAATTTCTTGCTTTGAATTGCGATTCATTACTCGCAGCTCGTTGTTCGTCCGATTCCTCGCGGTCTTTTAAAGTCCCACGGATAAAAGAGAGAAAAAAAGGAAACGTTTCGTTAAGCGAACTCTGCTCTTCGAAAACACCTTGCAGCAAGTAATCGTCCGATTTTCCGAGTTGCAACTCTAAGCTCTGTTTAGCAACAGCTGCAACAGCAGCAGCAGCAGCAGCAGCAGCAGCTCGTCTAATTTGGAACTTGGCTAATTGGTCCGCAATCTGCAACTGGAAGCCGAGTGATATTTGAAACTTGCCACGCGCACGCGAGGTTTCGAATTTCATCGAATTGCTCGCGCGTTTCGCACAAAGGACCCGTTTAGCATTTGGCTTATTACGAATTCAAACGAATCGCGCACGCACGGGCGAAAGCTTCCCGAATAAATGTACGGCAGACGGCAGTTCGGTTTTCCGACGCGGCGCGCAAGCTTACAAGGCTTTATTTTTCAAATCTGGCGTACAACATTCTGATGAAATGCAAATTTGCAGACGCTTGCGTCGACAAGTTCAGTGCCGAGCATTTGGCAAGCCAAATCCGCGTTTAGCGCCCGTAATAATAACCATAAACGCACTGCACGGTATACTTTTACTTTGCGCGGTGGCTTTTAGCCCCGTAAGACGTGTGACACTAAGAGGTAACTTTTTTTCTAAGACTTCTCTTGGCTGAGGCGTTTGCCCGCAATTACCTTTAGTCTCTCGCCGGAAGCTAAAGCGTTAAAGGCTATTAGTGTCACGAGGTCCATTAGAAAAGTATAAAGAGATCTCCAGCCATACAACTGTTTTCCATTTGTTTTGATTTTAACGTTCACTCCGTTTCCGATTGAAACGTTCGCCTCGGAATTGCCGTCGCGGAGCTTGGCTACTAAAATTTTCAGTCGCACGAGCGCGCAATCCAAGCGACGACATAACCGTACAATCAATTACCATTATCTCCCATCGTTGGTGTCGTATCGCGGCCGAGCACAATGGACAAAAATAGCCTTCACCCCCCGCGCGAACGGCGCATCATAACCCTTCGAGAAAGAATAGGAGGAGGATTCTTCTGGGACACGATATGCCATCTCACGCGGATACGGTTACGCTCGTCTTCGCGAGCGCGAGCGAGAAAAACCACACGGAAAACCGCTGTGAAATTCGACGAGCGACCTTCTTCTATGTCGCGCGCGCGCGCGCGCGCAATCAGTGTAACGGCAAATCAACGAGAATAAAACTCGACAACAACGACGAGATTTGCCGACAGTTCGTTCACAGTTCGCAAAGTGTATTCTCGCTTGCTTTCCGTTTTACATAATTCCTAAGTACACTCGCCTACGGGAAAAATACGGAACTGCTGCTTATATATGACAAGTCGTCGCGGAAATATTTATCGCGGCACTCTCAACTCTTGTCATGCTAATCAAGGACTCCCCCCTCTCTCTCTCTCTCTCTCTCTCTCTCTCTTTTATTACTACCTCGAGTGAATATTAAAATAACTCTCGACACGAGAGCGCATGTAAATATATTCACGAGCCCGTGCATTGTATATTTTCGAATCAGAATTTTTAATCAAACTTCATCGTTTATATATACTACACAAGCAAATCTACGTATATATTTCCCCTCTTTCCTTCCCTACCATCTTATATACGCTTTATCTTCTCCATATATATATATATATATTTGCTTGATTTTACTGAATGATATTTTCTCGACATCGACAACAATGGCAAGTATGATATATAATAGCAACAGAAAAATACCATTGACACCCATTCAAAGGCTTGGATCACTCCTCTCCTTTACGACGCACGTATTTTTTGCACACTTTTGTACAAATGAAATGAGTTTTAACATGCATTTTGATCCCACATCAGTGCACTCGATCGCTTTTGGCCAGAAAAATGTCATACCGATTAGCTGTTTTATCGATAACTGGCAATCGATAAAACAGTTGAAATGTCATCATGTTCATTGTCCCAAAAATGCTCATCTATAGTTCGTTTTTAGCGCCTGATTATGCCGCCCCATAACAAGTTATGAAAAAATAATAAAACAGCAACAAACACCAAGAATGAAAAAAGCAAAAAAGGAAAATCTCACAATCACGCTATAAAGCCGACAGACATAGTGTTTGATTGAGTGAATATTAAGAAAAAAATAAATGCTGTTCGCAGCTGCGGAAGCCGGCGTCGACGCTCTCGATCCCGGGCGCGATGAAGAGCAGCAGCATGGGCGGCGGCGGTGGTGGTGGTGGTGGGGTTGGTGGCTCGGTGAACGAAGATGCGTCCATAGCACTGGTCGGCGTCCACTCGGAATATCCACGTGGGGTCGACGATCCACGTGGCATTGGTACTGGCGGTGGTGTTGTTGCTGGTGGTCCCGGTGGTATGCACAAGTGTACATCTGGCAGCATCGGCGCCGCATCCAAGCACAAGCCGAACGTTGGCTATCGACTGGGCCGACGGAAGGCGCTGTTCGAAAAACGAAAACGCATCAGCGATTACGCCTTAGTCATGGGCATGTTCGGCATCAT
The DNA here is from genome assembly GCF_024137745.1 of Phymastichus coffea. Classification (NCBI taxonomy): domain Eukaryota; kingdom Metazoa; phylum Arthropoda; class Insecta; order Hymenoptera; family Eulophidae; genus Phymastichus; species Phymastichus coffea. The sequence goes on from NW_026706864.1 coordinate 1,642,883, forward strand.
CGTCATGGTCATCGAGAACGAACTGTCCAGCGCCGGGGTCTACACCAAGGTCCGTATATACATGTATACATGCATTTACCGTTTACATCCTACACTTTTCACTCCGACGAGACCAAGGAGCAATTGCGAATACACCTCATTATAGGATCTCCATCCGAATGCGTCCTCCTACGCACGTATTTATCAGTAGACCAACTACGAGCTTAATCAGACACGTATTATCCATCTAACTTTAACTCTATCTAGCTATCCGACGCCACGAGTATCGCCAATGAATTACGTCGTTGTATTTGCGTAAGGCACACATATACAAGAGAGAAATCCGATGAATTATGCACTTTCGCGTGCATCCAAGGGAGCTTCAAGTCCGGAAATAAACTATTACTCCTGTCCGGCAGTTTCTCCCCCAGCGATAATTTAGCCGTTTGTTTTCTGCGTCCCGAGAATTTATCCGCTTGGCCTTGCGTACAGAGGGAGAAAGCCGAGGTTACAGTTCGCAAAACAAGGAGACCGATCAGATTCGTGTGTGGGAACGGGGAGAACATTTTTGGCTCGCGATTAGACGCAAAATAATATCGGAGGCGAGAGACCTTGAGCGAATTCAACTTGACGTTCATCCCAGTTCATATTTCATGGCTAGATACTTTTCGTTCTCGGCCATCTTTTTATCTGCTATTTCTATCTCGTCGAGTGCTCTATCTCGTGCAGATTCGAACTTAGGATCTTTACGTATCGTTTTAATCGCGATATTTATCTGGCAATCGTGAAGCGATGAAAAAGCTATTGCCCTTCTTATATTAATAAAAGTCCAGTTCGAGTATCCCTTTGATTTTCAGTAAAACCAAAGGCTCATCTCGAGCGTAAAATCGTTAGCACTGTAGGTCCGATTGCAGAAAGAAAAAACAACCGCACCTGGTTGGAAAAATATAAAAGCAGTTCTACAGTATCTGGCGTTTAACAAAACAACAAAGAAAGGAAAGAAACGAAGAATAGAAATAGCTTTCAAGTAAGCTCGCCTGCGAGAGACATGGATAGATGTCCATTGATTAATCGACCGATAAATTTATTTATAAGCCGTCAGATCTGCAGTGTGCCACCGCCGACGCTCACACGGTCGAAGCTCAGCTCGTATTATTAATGCTTTGTTTGTACATTTATATCCGACTGACTTTCTTCTTTGTTGACGTAAATCAGCCACCGTCAATAGGTAATTTAAAGAAGAAAAGAAAAAGTCGAAGGAACTTCTTTAAAAGTACAGTTTATTACTCACAGCTTCATAATCGACTCTCAGCTCGATGGGCGACAACTTTTTTAATAAATACCCTAGCAAGTAACCAACATTTTCACGGAAGTCTCCCTATGATATTGTGTGCAGTTCTCGAGTTTGCGCGACAATCAGATGAAAGTCTTCTTCGCTCGCGTGCGACAAACCAACTTTATCTCGATATTAGTTCGGGCGGAAAGATGATAGAGAAAATAGCATTGGAAAGTGAGCAATTGACACGTGCGCAGTGAAATTTCGGACGTAAATGAGTGCACAGATTTTTCTTTTGTAAAGCCCAAAAAGCACTTGGCGACAGCGCAACGAAATCAATCAACAGCTAAGCCTCAAATTTTACACTTCCACGAACAATTACCGATAGTTTGTCGCTCTGCAAGTTTACTCAACTTGATGATAAATTTCGTTAACAACTTTAGCTTGCGAATTGACTTGCAAATAACTTCACGCTACGTTCAGCAAGTAACATTCAAATCCTCCATCCACGCACGATCATTTGTTACGAAAACTTAAAATATTTTACGCGCTCGATTATTTATACGAAAATTCCAGGTTCAACATTTTCGAAGCTTCATTATGCATTCACGACATTATTTAATGGGGAAACACCGATCAGGCTTTCAATCCAAAAAGCTGTAGGCAAATGTCACATGTAAATCATTCATAAGAACGCCTCTCGAAAGGTTGTGCAACAATAAATTATTTCTGCCTGAGTGGTAAAAATTTGAGCTAACTAAAATAGGATCGCGCGACTTTTTAAACATTTCATGAGATGTCCTAGATACTTGCGCTTCTTTAAGGATTTGAAGTTTATTTCGAAGCCTAAACTTATATTTTTCGAAAGGCATAATAAAGTACAAAATTCTCTTGGCTCTATAAGCAGACACGTGCGAGTAGGCAGGCCTTAATTGGATGGCGGCTAAACTATTGATGAAGTTGACGACGAGGACGACGACGAAGCCTCGGGCAGGAAGTCGCACAAGATTGCACATTGGCTATATTTCCCTGGGCGAGTGAGTTGTGTAATCCCATAAGGCCGAGAGCTCGACCAACGTCGCTCGCTACGTGCGCGCGCGCACGCATGCGTGTTTGTATATATATAATATTGTGTATATATATATAGAAAAAACAATAACTAAACTTTTAGCCCACATTTATCGTTTCTAATTGAAATTACTTTAACGAATGCTGGACAATTACGTCTGCGCTTAAAGGTTCATCAAAAAAACAGAAAAGCTCTCGGTAGTAACGAGATTAATTGTAACGTCATTCGTAATTTTTTGGAAATCACAAAATCCCTCTTATTTATGCTTTATGATTTTTGTTTATTTTAAAATTTCTGAAAAATGTCTCGCTACTTTTTTGAGGCATGTCGTTACTTGTATTAGTCGATTCTAACTAACCACTAACTTCAACCAAAAAAGTAGAACGTTAGTTATGCCGACGGTGGTATGATAATTTGCCCTATTACTCGCTAAAGCATTCTCTGTCTCTCTCTCTCTCTCTCTCTCTCTCTCTCTCTCTCTCACTCTCTCTGGAAATGTCCCTCGTTCATCCAATCATTGCAATGCAGTCCCTGGTATGTATACGCCGCATTGGAAATACGCGAAGCGTTAAACTCGCAGCTTTCGTGGTACGTGAATGCTACTACGTTTCCAAGCTATCCCTTTTGTGCCCTTTAATACTTTCTCGTACTGGAAAGCAAATCACTCTTTCTTTATATTTGTTATGTTTATTGTTTGCAGGCCTCTTTCTACTCGACTGCTCTGAAAACCCTGATCTCTGTGTCGACTGTGATACTTCTTGGCCTCATATTTGCTTATCACGCTTTGGAAGTTCAGGTGAGTTTGTTCTAATTTTTGTCACATTCGATAATTGTGTGAAGCGAAATGCACGAAATAAAATCAAGCGCGCAATACATTTATCAAACAGTTATTCGAATAATTTTCAAATTTCCCTGTGGCATTTATTCAAATAACGCTAAGTAGCTGTTGCATGTACGTTAATGATCAATATGCACCGAATTACAATGCAACCCAATTGTCAAACATATCAATTGCCGTTGTGGGTAAACAACTAATAGCCGTTAAATGCTAACAAGGTTAGATGCTCATTGAGGAGAGAAAAAATTTGATCTTGCCGACGTGGCACAAAATTTCCCTCTCGTACGTGTGCACTTTTGGCTTTCTTACGAGGCTATATAATCGCACACGCGGGGAGGGAAAAGGAAAGACAAAGGTCAGAGCCTTCTATCCGGGTATATGTGTGTATGTGTGTTGCCAACTCGACAATTTCTCGAGGGTGTATCGCGTACATGCCCGATAAGCTTCCTCTTCTCCCAGCGACGGAACATCCAATTTATTAAGCGCGTCGTTAGACGCCAGAGAAGACCTTTTCCGTAATTCCGATTGAGAATATGATCGAACTGATGGGAAAAGATAAGTTAATGCCAGCGCGGCGACAAGAAAAAAATCTGATCTGATTCGTCTGCCTTGATGCTTTCACGGCTGACCATATCGGGATTTTTCCACTCGGACTGCTTTTCGACAAAACATCACTGACGCGCATGCCAATAATCTTACACGGAGAAGATAAAGACCGAGTTGCAATGGGCCAGTGTGCGCTAGCAGCGACCTTCGCGTCTTTTTAATCCAATCGAGGCTGCGCTCGCTCGCTCGCTTCCTTCGCGGAACGGATTGAAGAGCATAGAGTTTTTGGCCGCGATCGATCTCGTTATACTGGCGCGACTCTGGTTTCCATCCGAGTAACGAGGACGACGGAGGCGAAGCCTCGACGTTGCAACGCACGTTTCAAACTAATTTGAACTTGATTGAAAGTGAGTTTTAACTCGTGGAGATTTGCTCTCGTTTGTAAAACCTGGCCAAGTTGGACATTAACATGCCTAATGGTCTAGACTTTTTAACTCTAACTAATACTGCTTTAGCCAATGAGCTTCTACTCAACAGATTCAAGTCAGGCGGTATGCGATGAAAATATTACATTTTTGACTCGATGCGCGCCAATGATTCATCCGAATTTTACTCAACTTACGTCGCTTTCGACGCGAATAAAATATATTTACCATCGCAGGTGAAGCTTCAACGTAAACACGTAAACGTATCAAAAATGTGCACGTTTTCGTAATAAAACTGCAAATGCGGCCAAGAATATAAAATTTTCTTTCGTCTATAAATGAAAAACAAAAAGGGATCTGCGGGCTGAGTCATTCAAAGATCTTTTGGAAAAGCGCTCGCTGACCTGAAAAAAAATATCGTCGAGATTGCGAGAAGATTCTGTGTAATTTCTTAGATCGACGTTGATATGCAATGAAAAATTCTTCGGTTGATCTGTTCTAGCCAGCTACATTAAAACTTCACGCATTTCAAGGTGAAATGCAAATCCTTAGCAAAGGATTTACTATGTCGTAAATTTGTTGAAAGAGAATGAGTTATTATATTTTCGTAGCGTTATGCCCAAAGAGCGGGAGCGTAAACTAAACTTCCATTATGAAAGTTGTATGCAGCCCGCAGCAAAACTAGAATTTACTCTTTAAAGCCCACTAACTTTCTCGCGGTTACATTTTTCAAAACGAAATTCGATTTACCTCCCCCTCTCTCTTTTTCTCTCTCTCTCTTTCTCTCTCTCTCTCTCTCTCTCTCTCTCTCTCTTTTTCTCTTTCTCCCTAATTCAATAAATTTCCCGGAGATTTTTCTCCCACGATAATCCACCGCCATCACCCCCACTATCGACCCACTCCCTTCAAAGCAGAACATCCATCAATATCTCAGCTAGTAAACAAAAAGCCTGTTCCGCGGTATATATCCAGAGAAAATCATTCGATAAATCAACAGCCGCGACGACTAGGCGTGACCCGGATAAGTGTAAATTGTTGCTGTTGCAACGTCAATAATCTCCATTTTCTTGCGATGGCCGATTGTTTTTCAGCCCATACCCCCTAGAGTAAATACCAGCTCGATCCTCGAGCGACGTGTTTTATCTAGAGAATAGAGAGACAGAGAGAGAGAGAGAGAGAGAGAGAGAGCGAAGCTCGAAGGCCAAGTGTCGTCGAGTGCAAGTAAGCGAAACCTTCGCATTTCCCGGTACTTCTTCTGCGCTGGTCTCAGATAAAATGTGGATTATAATTATTTTTTTCATTCGACGATTTATCGATAACTTTGATCAAATAATTGAACAATATTTGCTTTGTATTGTTGCTGACAGGGAAATTTCAGAGAGATGGATTTATTCCACTGTTAAAAGATATTGGAAATATAGATTACCATTTTTTTATTTTTAAAATAGTTTTTTTTAATTAATCCGTGATAAAAATAAAAAAAAAGTAATCGTATGAATATTCATATATAATTCCAATAGAATAAAAAAACTTCAAATGTACTATATTTTTTAATAGTTATTGAAGCGTTTACAATAAAAAACTTTCTAAAAACAATATTGATCATCCCACACAGCTGCAAGTCGCTAAAATTGGCTGAAAAAAGTATGAGAAAAGCTGTCCATCAAACATCATTCCTCAAGCTCCTTCAAAACTTTCTTCCGCTAGAAAATTTTCTCACCTCGGCACAAAGAAACTCCACTGAAAATGATTCCTCTTCAGTAATACGACAGCAAGAAAGGTCATTACGAAAAAACAAAGAAGGAAGTTAGCGGCAGTGCCATTTTAATTCGGTCACTTTAGGCTACAAATCCTCAGGCGTCCAATTTTCTTCTTCAAGAGAGAGAGAAGAAGAAGAAGCAGAAGTCCCCTCTTGCGTGTTGGTTGAAAGTTCAAAGACTCTCGCCGGAGTTTGTTCCTCGGACGATCGACTTCATTTTCAAGGCAGATCCTCTCGCTCTCTCGCACGACCAAAGCTGTTATTGATGGCTCCGAGAGATCTATCTAATGTTCACGCGACCAGCTGCTTGTTTAGATTTTATAGTTGGGTATCAACTATGTGCTTTGTTACGAAAAAAATCGAATTTGCCGTCTTTCTCTTAATTAAGATATCTCTATAATCGACAATTTTACTGTAAATCATGCAAAAATAGTGTGAATTTAAATGTGAAATAAGTTCTCAACGATATCTCTTATGACTAAGAATCTTTTTAGAAACGTCGTCTGTAGATATTTAACTTTACGTTCAATCTTATTATTATAAAAATAATAATAATAATAAGTTACTAAAGTTTATAATGGATAATTTATCATAAATTACCACGCAAACTCAAAATTTAGAAAACTTTTCTATTAGCACCGTACGAATGGTTTTCCATACTTCGTTTAGTAAAAACAAATATAGCGAGCAATTACTCGACGACTTTTATCGTATAGAATTCAAATCAGAAATGATTACAGTACACACGCGCGAGTGCAGCCTCTCTTTTAAAAATAAAGTGTCATGCCTTGTACCTTCCAACATACTTTTATGATGATTTTACGTAAACCGTGTTCTTCGCGAAGCTAAAGCTTCGTCTTTGAAGAAGGAAAATAAGTAACACAAATTACTAAACCCCCTTTTTGGTAATATCTTCCGCTCAAATAAATAACTCGTCGCGTCAAAGCAAAAGTAATTTATACATCTTCATTCAGAGCTATTCCACCAGATTTTTGCCCTCCTCCAAGAAAATATGAAACCGCTAATCTGATTTACATTTTAATCCACGTACAGCAATTCTCGTATGCAAATAAATCTTGTTTATCCTCTTCTGTTATTGTACTTCCGTGCTGGGAATGCAACTAGTCAGCCAATATACTACTAGGCACACACGCGGGAAAAGAACTTTTTTCTTGTTTAAGCCACTGGAAAATCGTAAAACTCTCCAAGCTAAATCTAAGCCAATAAAATACCCTACGCGATCTTTCCTCTCTCTCTCTGAAAAAAACGAGAGTGAGAGAGAAAGCTTATTGGACAAGTCTCACTCGAAGCTCGTAAAAATGGAAAGTTACGTACTCGTTGGTGAAAAGAGCACGAAGTAAGCTCTGCTTTGCGGTATAAATCAGCAACAAAAGAAGAAAGAAAAAAAGAGTAATAAATGTGTTTGTGCATTTGGTTGCAGTTATTCATGATCGATAACTGCGCTGACGACTGGCGTATCGCAATGACATGGCAGCGTATCTGTCAGATATCGGCGGAGCTGGCAATATGCGCCGTACATCCGATACCCGGTGAATACTACTTTCTATGGACAACCAAATTGGCGAACAAGGGTGGTGATATTGGTTCAATCTGGGTACCATACGATGTCACTCTCTCGTTACCAATGTTCTTTCGACTCTACCTCATCTGCCGTGTGATGCTGCTACACTCCAAATTATTCACCGATGCATCGTCGAGGAGTATAGGAGCATTGAATCGTATCAATTTCAACACCAGATTCGTACTCAAAACACTCATGACCATTTGTCCGGGCACTGTTCTACTTGTTTTTATGGTATCGCTGTGGATCATCGCATCCTGGACGCTGAGACAGTGCGAAAGGTACGGGTGAGTCCAAATTTCCAATTGAACGACAATTAATCTCGACAGCACATTATTTCACGCGCACGTTAGAAGGTCCAAATGTGTGACAGGCACAGACTGTACTTTTACGAACACGATATAACAAAAATAATCTCTTTTACAAGTGTCTTTCTTGCTTTGCTAGTGATGTCTTAGCTATGAATGTATAAATATTTCACGTCACTCATTTAAATTATTCAAAGCACTAACATTCTTCCTGATTATCAAGTCATTCATATAATGACATGTTTTTTGTTTTGGTACGCGACTGCGAACGTCACACAGTTCTCAACTATTCCGAGCAGCCCACGCGATTCGCATTCGCCAGATTATAATTAAATACCCTCTCAAGCTACGATTCATATTAAAAAAGAAAAAAAATTGAATCTCGCAAACGTGAAAACAGAAGACACGAAAGTGTCTTTCTCTCTCTATCTCTCTTGCTCGCTCTCTCGAAGGAAGGAGATCGATAACTAATTGACCTTTAAAACTCTCGTCTATGGATCGATAGTATATAACGGCGGACGGCGACTACTGAATTATTGCTGTTGAGATTCCGTCAGCTCGCGCATCGGGCGTGACTGGCATTGTTGTTCGATGCTATGGAATATCGGACGAAAATCTCTCTTTAATTCTGCCATCCGCTACGCGCCGAAGTCATTAACGCACGGAATGTTTTGCAGGTTCCACGACGACGAGCACGCGAATTTGCTCAACGCCATGTGGCTCATCGCCATCACCTTTCTCAGCGTCGGCTTCGGCGATATCGTCCCGAATACCTATTGCGGACGTGGTATTGCCGTCTCTACTGGCATGATGGTAAGTCTCGAAATTCGCCCCCCCCCCCTCTCATTCCGCTGTAAATTGGGCATGCCTTGGACACTTTTCAGATAATGGAAATTGATTTTCTCGCGAAAATGGCTTTTACACTGTCATGGTTCAATTTATTCGTTTCGCTTTCTTTCCCGATGTGCACAATAAATAGTGAACAGCGTAGCAATTTTCTTTGCATCCAACGCACATGTAAGTTTCCCATTTTACTTAGATCTTTATTGAAGAAGCTCGCGTGCACTTGGAATAAACTGCAAGAAAACGCATCCATTACCATTCCCGAATGACAATTCTAAGTTTAATTTCCTCGTCATAGTTTGCGCTCCATAGAACGATCTAATTAAAACTCCATCTCTACTGCAAACGCGCGCGCACACGTTCCGAGTTAATTAACCAAGAGATATGAAAGAACTCGCTCCCGATTAGTCGCCTCTCCGAAAAAAAGCAGTAGCCAGACAGCATGTTGCCTTAATCCACATGGCATTAAAGCTTCTTCCAGCGCAGCACTTATCCGCGGTTGGAAACTGTGCATTATTGATCCTGCCCTCGGCTCCGTGTGATCCTTCTACCCCATTCTTTCTCTCTTTTTCCTGCTTTCTTTTTTTATTTTTTCGAGCCGCGGGACAATGTATTGGAGTTGTCGCGCGCGCGAATCGACAATGGTGAGGAGGAGCAGGAGCAGGTTTCTTTTTTCGTTCTATCATTGCCGCGGTTAGGAAATTGTACTTTACATGCGAATCGAATGATTGGAGAAGCTTAATTGACGTGTCGGTTATAGAGTTGCTGTGCACAGATGGATTAATAAAGTTCGTATTCGAAGCTTAACAAATTATAGATTGGAAGTTGTTGAATGGATTCTTTTTGCTTTTTCTCGAAGGAAGAAAAGTCGAGCAACTTTCGTTCTATGTAGTTTCTGAATAGAGATGGTGCTTTCCTTCGGTTGACGTAACCATTTTTTCAATGAAGATAAGAAAAATTGAAAGGAGAACGAGATCGCAAGTTTTTACGTAAATTTCGCGTTCTATCGTGTGCGGGCACGAATGAATAATGTGAAGATCAAACTTCAAGAATTTTTATGATTTATACAGTAAGCGAATCTGCAACAGGATGTTTTTTTATCAGTAATCTGATTATTTTGAGTAAAACAAAATTTTGCGAATCGGCTAGTCCCTGATGTAAAATTATTACGCAAAAATCTTCATATATCAAAGCAAGATTTCATGTCGATTGGCAATCGAATGTTCAGAAAACAATTTATTTTCTTGCTACAAAGGCAATTCATCTTGCCGGTAAGGTCGTTCGTTTTCACAAAATAATTTTTACTCCCATCAAGACTTGAGCATTCTAAACTATTACTTCGTAAAAAAAAGTAAAGTATCTATGATTTTGCAAAAATCAATTGGCCTTAAAAAGAAAAAAAGAAAAGCTCAGTGCTGTTCAGACAGAAGCTCCCCGCCACAAGTTCAGTGGCATAAACTCTGGAGGCAAAAAAAGGAGCCCCAAGGCGCACTAAAAAGCATTACATTGGAAAAACTACGCCCCCGAGGGTCTAGTAGAGCCTACATAATTTACATTTGGGCTCGACTCCCTTGTGGGCATGCAAGCCACACGCGAAAGACTACGCATCTCTGATGGCTGAGATTAAATTCTGTAATGTCGTTGCAGTATGCCTCGAAGCCCGATCCTTTAATCCCGTAGAGTATTTCAGATGTCTATAGAGCTGCAAGTTAATTATGCATATGCTGAGGCTCTTTTCAACAAATGCGGAGTGAGATGTAACGCTCGATAATGAGGTTTCATCAATTATTCAAATGTCGTTTCGCGAGCAAGATTCATATTTTGCCCCTATCAATATTTCAAGCATGAAACTCAACCTGGAGACTCATTCGACGATTGGTCTGCAATAAAATCTCTAATGAAACGTCGATGTTTAGCCGATAATAGAGTTAATTATCGGCAATTATTTATAGCCTCGGTACAATTAAGCGGCAGGAGGTTCTCGTAATATCTTGGGGCTTCATTACTTCCCATAGATCCTTTCCAAGGTTACCGTTCATTTTTCATTCTCTCCGCACAAGACGGAGTGCCATCAAAGAATACCGTCGGGATATAATATCATTCAGTAATTAACTCTCCAGTTATCGACTTTTGCCTTTGTATCTACATAGATTTCCCTTTCATGCCAAAGTTACCACGCCGTTTAACGTTCACTTTGCCATACTTCTATTACCAATTTTCGCTCTGAACAACTGCGCTTTTTCCAACTTTGTTAATACGTTAATAACGAGCTTCAATGTTATATTTCAAAACGGTAAATACACTGAATGAACTTGGCTTTATACTTTACGTCAACATTGTTAACGAATATTATTAGTTCGCAAAGTCCAACTAAAGCCCGCCTATTTTTTTTCGAGAAGAAAGGAAGATATAAAGGTATATGTCTTTTTCCTCGTCTTATTTCTTACTTACAGCCATGAGAATCTCGTTACCCTCGTAAAATGAATGTTGTGTAGCAAACCAAGACCGAGTAGGCGTGAAAAAAAATGAGATGTGCAGTGCTGTAAAAGAAAAACGTCACCTCAAGTAACACGAGCTCCCTTTACTTGCCTTATATTGATGTCGAGCATCTACTTTGGCTACTTTACAATGCTTGTATTGACGAAAAATTTATCTTAGTTAGGCCGATCTCTTACATATTTTACGTAATTAGAATATTAATTTTCTGTGTATGACCTAATTATATCAAATATCACTGTGGACTAATTTGTAACTGAATATAGTTTGCAACTGCACGAAAGAAAGTTTCTTGATTGCATATTCGAAAATCACTGTTTGTTCCAAGTTTCGTTTCAATTTTTATTCTAATATTTTATTACAAACGTTAACTAAGAAATTATGCTAATAAAATGATCTCCTGGCACGCTATCGTCAAAAAAGTTCTTTAATGAGACTTAAAAGGAAACTTGAGCTCTAAATGCTCGAGTAGCTTGAATTAAAACTTAGGAAAAAATGACGTAGACGCAGTTCTTCTACTTTAAGATAAATAAAATTTGTTTAGCCAACGAAATGCGTAATATCGTATTACATTTCGAAAAACTCCACTTAATAATCCCTTACAAGCATACGGGTTCTATAAGAGAGATTCAACTTATACGTGTAACTTATGTTGAAAGGGTGCCGGCTGCACAGCTCTGCTCGTCGCAGTAGTCTCGAGGAAACTGGAATTGACTAGGGCGGAGAAGCACGTTCACAATTTCATGATGGACACACAGCTGACTAAGAGGGTGAGTGTGCTTCATTGTACTATTTTACTATTACACCGTTTTCCTTTCTACGCTAAGGTCTAATTGAATTTAACGGCCTCCATTTCCCGTCCTGTGCGAAAGCCTCCAAGACCTTATGCCTTTTCTCTGTTCATCGATCAGCAATCGCCAGATGAAAGGACGTCGTTGCGAGGGGCGCTGGATGCTTTTTATATCTTATGTAAATCTTTCATTCGTCGCGCCCTTGCGTTTCCATTGGCGAAAGCTCAGCTATCGCCATGAAAGAACTCATCGTCTTGCAGCGATGTTTGATGCGCTAACATCAAACTCGATGCGCAAATAAAACGTATAAAGTATTACATTACGAAAAGTATTAAAAAACAGTTTAACATCGGAAGCTCGCGCTGCAAAGGAAGCAACGCCGGCAACTTTCGCGAAATACTAAAATGCGGGAATGGAATAAAAAAAAAGTTGGCGGAAGTCTTGCGCCGCGGTTTTACAACGCCGCGCACACGGGGCTGGGAAAAAAATCTTGATTGCTGCGTTTTTTTCTTTATGTTTCAGCTGAAAAACGCAGCGGCGAACGTGCTGCGCGAGACGTGGCTGATCTACAAGCACACGCGGCTAGCGAAACGTGTTAATCCAGGCCGCGTGCGCACCCATCAGCGCAAGTTTCTCTTGGCCATTTACGCGTGAGTTGTTAAAACACTTAGGAAAACACATAATTACGTTCTGCGTGATATCGTAATATTGCCATTTCAAATAGATTACGCAAAGTGAAGATGGACCAACGTAAGCTCATGGACAATGCCAACACCATCACGGATATGGCCAAGGTAATAGAGGTAACACGGTAGTTTTCATTTCACATAGATGTTCATGTTCGTGTAATACTTTCGTTGGCTGGCCTATTTCGTAAATCTGTAAGTCAATGACCATTGGTTCCGTGTACGTACCTGGTTTGAATATCGTAACGTTGGTTATCGTTATCCTTCGAAATGGATTAAGCGAAGCTTGTTCGATTGCCTTTCCATTTGTTCATTGTCAAATACGAATAACCGATGCCGAAACTTGACGAGCTCGCGAGGAAACAGACCGTTTAAGTTATAACGTGGATCGAATCGAAAAAGAACGTTTTGGTAATTGCCGATCGAACAAAAGCCGCGCACAAGGTACACCGTGAAAGCCCAACAAAAGATTTCTCGGTCGTAAAGAGAAGTTTTACACGCGAGCCCATTGTAATACTCTTCGCCGTAAGCTGAGCACGGAACGTAGACAACGTTGCGCAAAGTACGAAACGAGGAGCTGGTTCCTGGCCACGCTAACTTGCAAATTGATTGCGAAGGACAGGCGCAAAACGGCAAAATGACTGGTTCGCTTTACGAGCTGACCGATCGAACGGCAGACACAAAGACGACGGAAACTTGTCGGCCAATACTGCGAGCACCCTAAATCGCCGGATAAAGAGAGATTCGCACTCGCGAAGCGGCTGAGTAAGATTGAAGCGCGGTCGCAAGGCGCCGACCGGATAAACGACCAGTCGCGACCGCGAACGTTCGTCGCCCGAAGCATTGTCGCTCATGAATAGCTATCGCTCGGAATCGCGAAGCTCGCCGAAGCAATAACCAGACACGAACGATGCAGACGCAGAACACGGTGTACGAGATAGTGTCGGACATGAGCAGTCGTCAGGACGCGCTGGAGGAGCGGCTGGCCTCGGTCGAGGACAAGCTGAGCGCGCTGCAGGACCAGCTGGAGCTGCTGCCGGACGCACTGGCGCGCTGCATGGCCCAGCACACCGAGCGCATGGAGCAGCGCCGGAACTTCCTGCACCCGGACACGGCCGCCGGGAGCCTCGCGCCCACCCCAGCGAGCGGCGTCGCCGGCTCGCTGCTGGGCGGCAGCGTCGCCCCCACGGCCACGGCCTCCAGCTTTCCGGGCTTCGCGCCGATCGGCGCGAGCGGCGCCGTGGTCGCGCCGAGCCTGCAGCAGCAGCAGCAGCAGCTGCAGCAGCCGCTGCTGCCGCACTCGCGGAGCGGCCCCAGCGTGGTCGCCTGCTCCAACCCCTGGCCGCAGTCGCCGGTGCTGCCGCCGGTGTCGAGCAGGACGCCGCACCTGGTGCCCGACACGGGCCGCCAGTCGTCGAGCAGCGCCTCTTCGCAGCCCGTCTCGCGGCAGCACTCGTCCTCGTCGCAGTCGCAGCAGCAACAGATGTCCGGGCTTGGCACGAGCCAGGGCTCCGACACGTCGCCCCACAGCTGAGCCTCGTCGCTGCAGCCGCAGCACTCTTATTGAAACCGTCTGGAGGATTGCCTCGGGTGCATCGTCGCGCTTCTTTCCGTATTTCCGGATGATCGGACTCGTCTCGAGCTTCGGTTCGCATCGTATTTTTGTAACGCGCTCGGGAGCGTGCCAGGCGACAAATGTGCTGCTTTTCGCTCGGTTAACCCGTCTGGGACTGCGTTATCTTTCTTTGTAACGATCTATTTTTCACCCGTTCCTTCGTGTCTTCTGTTCTCGTGTCAACTAGGCATAGACCTACATTCTTTTCCTTGCCGATGAGTATTGGACTCATGTACATAAACAGTTTTGTAAGAAAATGACGCGAGCGAAAATGCAACGGCAAAAAAACATGGGAAGTGAATTCTTACGATGCACACGTGCGCGAAAATTCTCCGACCTGCTGTGAAGCTGCCAACCTGCCCAATTTGCGTGCCTGATCGACGTATAATGTAAGGACAAAAAAAAAGCAAAGTGCACTAGCGGAAAACAAGAAAGAAAAATAAACGAGAGTACGCGACGCTCGAAACTAACGCCGCTATTGCTCGACAACGATTCCACGAGTTCGTGAACGTGTGCGATTATTTGTACGAAAAATAAATACTACGAAGCATACATGATCATGTAAATGACGATAAAGGTGAGAATTAACTGAGGACGAAGAAGAGAAAACGACGATGTGTGAATCTCTAGTGTAAAAATAAGACAAAAAGTGCACCTAGGGTTATATAATTCATTATCTTTTCCCGTGAGTAGATGATACGTTGATTATAATTGGGCTAATTGGGCTTGGGAGTGCGTACATATCATCCAAAGTAAACAGCCAAGTTTCGTTCGGGCAAGTCGCCGAAGACGTGCCCGTCTGGATGCTATCGAGACGTTCAATAGTACGCACGCCTCCAAGCGTTCAAGAGTAAAAACTAGTCCTACGCGATTCCGTAGAATTGTTATCGTTTTAAAGACCGTATCGCGACGTCAAATACTTTGCAACAAGTCGACTGCAAGCTGTATATATTTGTTTTGCTTATCGACGAGATATCGCGCTGCGCGAAATTCCAAATTTCTACGATTGCTCCATAGTGAAAGCCAAAGGTTACCTTATTTCAAACTATATTCGCGACATATAAATTTTTAAATTCTCTATCGCTTTGAAACTGCGCAGGTGAAAAGAGCCGACTATTTCTTATTAAATGCCACTGCACGACAACTATCGAGAATGTCTTCTCGAGAACCTTCTTCTCCTTCCTGATTAAATTGCGCTCTCTTTAGCCCCTGCTCCGCCCCCCTGAAGCAACCCTCCCTTATGGCGCGCTAGTAGCTGTGGTCGTCATTGTCCTTCTCTATCTTCCTCATCGCATTTCAAGTGAACTTGAATAGATTGGAACGTGACGCGTTGAAACAAATAGTTTATCGATCCAAATCTCGCAGCATCGCCTTTTCGGCCGTTTATTGTAGTCCACACTAATTTCTCGGTTTTTTTTATTTTTTAACCATTTTAATATTGCACATGAAATAGTTGGCCTCTGGAACTTTTAACAATACAAACAAGCACGTTGGGGCCTACATTTATTCATTCAAGCGAAAAATAAAAAGAAACTGTCGATGTCGTTTTGTCCGTCACTGTTCCGAAAAATATAATAAAACGTTTGCGAACCGACTCGCAAAATTTCATGGCGAAACGGGACCAAAATACAAATTCGCTGAAGACAGAGTGGTTTGAAAAAAATTTGTAAGAGAAAAAAAAAACAAGAAAAATCTAGAATGACATTTTATTCGATAGTTCAATTTCAACAATGATACAGAACTAATATTAAATTCAACAAATAATTTATCAAATTATATTGGCATTCAAAGTGCTTGAGAAAATGCATGTTTCTATCTTGGATGAAATGATTTTCTAGATTTGCGACGAACGGCTGAGTTTTCAATTCTGTCTTTTCAATCTCGTAGAAGACGTACTGGACATGACAACCACGCGCAATATTTTTATATAGATATCTTGAAAGTGCATTATAGTGCCAGGGAGACCATATGCCAACTATAATAGGTAACAAAAATGAATGAGATTTACGGAATAAAAACAATCTCAATTATTAACTTCATTTCTAAAATAATGAAATTAGAAATGAACTAAAAATCATAGCAAATTATTCAAATTAACGTGGTATAATATCTTATTAACACGGCTAGTACTCACTCAATTTCAACAATAATATAAGCGTAAAAACACGTCGAGCCATCAATTTTGAATGCACATCATTAGCTTGACTTGTAAATAACAAGAAATTGTTGAAAATTATTATAATTTTTCGCGCAACAGTATTTGTATGTATGCGTTCCCTGTAAATATGCCAAATATATATGAAATAGTTCATCTTATCGTCTCGGGTTTAAACAATTTTTCAACTTCGTAAACAAACATTAAAAACCATTAGTATGTTATTTGACATTTTAATTATCATAGTTATATATTTTAATAATACTATATCAAACGTTTCTTACGCTGTGAATGTCTTTTTTCGGCAAAATAAATATAAATTTTATCACATCAATTTCATGACATGTATTAAAAAGTCACTTGTTACATAATATTTATTATCAGAACTAGTCACTATGCCGCCAACGTTTTCCTATGCTTGCAGGCAAGTCCACTTAATGGCATTGTCCACTTAGTATGTGAGCTAGTAAAAAAATAGTTAAAGGCAAGCTACTAATGATTAAATACAGAATCGAATATGACAGTTGTTATTAAATAAAAATATTGCTCTGTTTAAAAAAATTTTTTTTATAGTAAATATGTTCGGTCTGTTTGATTTTTCTACATAAAAGTGAGAATTCAATAATTAGTAAACAGTATTATAAATAATTAACTTTATTAAAAAAACATTTTGATTAGAAAAAAAATAATAAAAAACAGATAATGCTTTTTTAGGAATATCAAAATTGAGGAAATCGTGAACGATAACAACAAAGAAATGCCGTCGGTAGCCTTTGAATAATTAATTTAGTCTTTTTATGAAGTATTGATATCTACATAATACGTGAAACTGGTTTTACATAAGTTTTTAACACTTCACGCTGGCGAAATATTACATACTATTATCACTATATATCACCTACGAAAAACCTACATATTACATTAAAACCTATCAAAGTGTAATATGGCTTATACACTATGCGCGGACAAAAGGAAGCTGTCGAATAATAAATGAAGCGGTAGGTACATTTGAATAGAATTTAGGTATATATATATATATATATATATATATATATATATATAGATTGCAACAATTCATAGTAAGTGGAAAATACGAATAAAGCATAATTTTGTTGATAACGGAACAGAAACAGATATAGGAAAAAATAATTATATTATACACACGTGACATTATTTCAGTGATTTATACAGAGAAATTAAATGATAAACTAAAGTAAATTGACAATTAGGACTAAAAATAAAAAATATACATAAATATATTTACAATTACCGTTGTTGTTATTACTATATTATAAAAGAAAAACGAATAAAAAATGATATTACGACTATTACATTAGTTACGTACCATAGAGACACGTAGAGTTAGACGTAGAATATACATTTCGACGATTTGACTACTGTATATTGATCAAATGAAAAATTAAACTAAACAACAACCAAAACAAGATGGAAGAGATATTTATCGAAAAAACGATATAATTCATTATTAAAAAAGACAATGCAGCTACATTAGTTGTTCGACGTAAATATGGAAAAAAATGACCAATCGTTAAAAACTCAGATTCTTATACAAATAAATATATGTATGTATGTATGTATGTATGTATGTATGTATGTATGTATGTATGTATGTATGTATGTATATATAGACATACATACTCCATAGGCGAAAGCACTTTTACATGAGTTTTTCATTGAAAGTATATATATATTATACATATACCTTTTTAAGGAAAATATAATAGAAAAATATAATAGTTCGAGCGAGACAGCGAGGTGTTTCGCACATGTTTAGGCACTCTAAGAGAGTATTTAACGACAACCGAAATAAATAAATTCAACAAAAAAATTAACTCAAGAATAAACAAAAATAAAATAATCGATTACCAAATAAATAAGAAATGATAAAAAAAGTAATGATATTTAAAGAAAAGCAAAGCAGTTAATTAATAAAAAATAAAATAGTCGACGAATCCTAATTCTCTCGATCTACTTCGAAAACGCAGTGAAAGAAATAAAAAAGTCCTATATACTTTTTTCAATTTTCCAATTTACCTCTCTCTCTCTCTCTCTCTCTCTTGCTCTCTCGTTCTCTCTCTCTCTCTCTCTCTTTCTCTCTGTCTGTCACTCTCCCTCTCTCTTCCTAATTCACATACGCATACACCCCTCGTTATCTCTCAAACTTCTATGTCCTTTGTCTCACAGTCAATCGAAGACACACACACGTGCGAGTGGTACAGCAAGTGCGTGTCTGTTGGAATATACAAAAATGGGACCGAGAACGAGTTTTAATCTTTTCTTTATTTTTATTTTCTAGCTCAAGAATGTATCAAAAATTTCGTTGCGAATGTTTTTTTCATTGTGTATGTCATAAGTATCAGGTACTTTAAAATGTAAACTTAAACTGGCCGAAATATCGTGATAAGTCGTGAAGATTATTGTCGCTTGCTTGACTACAATCATCCGACCTATCGCGCAATTTCATCGCCACTAGAGTATTGTTATCGGAGTTATCTCGTAAGTTATGCCGAAGACATGAATACTATAATATTGTGTTTTATCATAAATGAAATTAGCATTGTTGCCGTAAGAAAGAAAAAAACTCTAAATTCAATGAGCTCTTGCAAATCGAAAAAATTTGCATTGTAAACACTACAAATAGTTGTATTTATTTAAACATACAGCGTGCAAAGATGTAGCGAAAGAACATTTTAGGGGTGCGAATGTTATCTAGCGCACGCGCGCGTAGGTTTTGTCGCCTAATTATTATCAAGCAAAAAATATATATACATATAAATAATTAAATATATCTATATATATTGTATCGACGCCTCGGAGCTATTGAATATACAAATATGTTTCATTGTATGAGCTGGCCTTGTACCACCTTATGCGGCAAATTAAAAAAAAACGCAAAGGATAAAATCCTATTAATACAAATGATGCGAGTTGTACGAACACACATTTTCTTTTCGGCGTTTAGGTCTTTTCATCCTCGTGCAATTAGCTGAAAATCGTGTTCAAATAACAAAAAAACAAGAAAAGAAAATGATACAAAACGAAAAACGAAGAAAATAATATAAAATGTATAACAACGTAAATGATAATTAAACTCGTAGGGACAGTCTCCTACTAAGGGAACAACTATCGTAATTTAATGGACGTAAGGGGAGAGAAAGAGAGAAAGGATGAACAAACAAGGCAGATAAAACAAACGAAACAAGCAAAAAACACTAATGAAAAAAAAGCGAGCATGTGCAAAGCGAACTCGTAATGTTAATACATACAAGAATTTCGATGTAAATAGATTGTGAATTTGAGATCGTCTTTATATTTTAGAAAGAAGCACAACGTTTGTTACGAGGAAAAAATGTTACTCTATAATGGCTCTAACATTAAATTTATTAAATTTGTTAGCAGCTCTCAGATAATGTGTGTGTGTGTGTCTTTCAACTAATTCTCCCCAAAAAACAAAAAAAAACAGATCCTAATTTAATTTTTTTTATATTCCATGCTATTTTATTTTCTTACAAGCTACGATTTTACAAAACCGAAATAAGTTCATAAATTACATTGCATAAATATTACCATGATCTCATTTTTCTTGTCAACAGATGATTCTTTTTCTTTTCTTTTTAAATAGCCTACATGATAGGAAATTCCACTCTAAATAAGTCAATAAATAACGATCGGTGCGACGTATAATCCTGTACAGCTTTTGATTTTACACTTGGTCACAGTCTAAAATAAAAAAGAAGTATGGGAAGAGAGCGGCTTGATGCATCCTTTGGTAACTTTCATGGGGATCGCAGAAAAAAACGAGTTAAAAGACCAACCGTTGTCGTCGCAAACTTCGTACGAAGAAGAAAAAACAAACGAAAACAAGTGTCACTAGAAAATCACTCAGCTCATGACCTTGTCGATCCAGGGCACAAACTTCTGGATGTTGGTGTAGACGCCAGGTAAGTGTTCACGACCGCAGCCAATGCCCCACGAGACCAGCCCGATCAGCACGTGCCTACCTTCCACTGACATCGTCAGCGGACCACCGGAATCGCCCTGTCGGTAGACGCAAAAAACATTAACTTTTTACAAAGACACACTTGTACCATCAAAATTTAACGATACCTGACACGAATCTCGTCCGCCCTCTTTGTATCCCGCACAGAGGAATACATCGTGTATGGTTTCACGGCGACCTGCCGCTCTGAACCACCTTTGGCACCGATCGTTAGGAATCACCTGAAAGAACGAACAAATACATGCAAACTCCACGTCACTTTCACTTTTCACTATATTTTCACGACATTTTCGCCGGTCACGCGTTCACGCACAAATCGACGCATCGTACAATACAACTCGTTTTGAAAAAGTTGTTTTATGCTCAGTGAACTTCGTTCGTAACATTTGAAGATATAATTATGGTAAATGAAATTGTAATCGGTGTCTTTCACTTTTTTTCGAGTGGTAACGTTGAAAAAAATCTTGTTGACGATTGGATAAAATGTCAGGTTGAATTCTTTTCGCGAGTTAAATCAACAGTAACAATGGAGTAATTGAATAGTATTTTTATATTTAAGAATGCAACGCAAACGAGAATTTTTTTTAATAATAACCGCAATGTGTGTATTCGTAAGAAAAGTGCATTTCGTTGGAAATGTAATTAATTCCATTTTCACTGGGATGCTATAACTGCCAACGCAACCATAAAAATATTATGATAGCGCACTCTGCATCACAGTTTTCCTAGGCATCGAATTTTCGAAAAGAAAATGTGTAAACATCTTGGGAACTGACCTCAACGTCAACCTCCTGGAGGACACTTGGAGCGGAGGTCTGTCCATGTCGCGTACGGCCCCATCCGGCGACAGTGGCCGTGCGTCCTTGTAACTTGAGGCTCCGCGCCGGCAGACATACCGGTACAATGTGTTGCTTGAATGCCACCACGCGCGATAGCTTCACCAGCGCGACATCGTTACGGAAGTCCGTTGGTGAGTATTGCGGATGTACCTGTGTCGCGAGAGTTTAACGGTGTTAAAAAACGTTCAATCGGAAAAGTTTGGTGAGAATTGAAATTGAAATATTATAAAAGGAGAGCCGACGAACCTCTTTCCTCTCAATGGCGAATTCCTCGTGGAGCAGTCTTTCCGCGGCATCCCTGACATCCCACTCGCCTAGTCTCACTTTCAGATTGTTGTTAGGTGTACTGTGAATAATCCAAATGATCAGTTCTTTCCTCGAATTAATCTTGCCGGCAATGTTACCATTAGCCGGCATTGGCCGGCGGATTAACGGATTAAGGCATGGCAATAATTCTATGTAGATTAGAGAATCAATTTGCGGATGGTCGCCGTGTTGCGGACGTTGAAAATTTAGGAGGTGGCAGGGCTGATCGGTGTACTTACGTGGCGACACAATGAGCGGCAGTAACGACCCAGCGATTATTGAGCAAAGCACCACCACACGAGAGCTTCTTCGACAGCAAACCCGACTTGATTATGGCCGCCTGCCAACAGACATAGATACGGGTTAGAACGCGATAATTGCGCGCTGCTCGCCTGCGATAACGGATCCCAAAGTACGCCGTGATTCGGATTGCAGTACAATTATTAGAGGTGTTGCACGGATTCTACGTCATTTGTTTTTACCTGCCATGGATGACTGCCGAAGCTCGTACTATGACCGCCGACGATTCGGTTGCTCCTAGTATACAATTCGCCACAGCCTAAAATAACAAACAAGAAGACATTTTGGACTCGTATGAAGATTTTTTTATTACTGCACCCGCGCAAGGGAGCACAGAGCTGTGATCGTCTATATAACGCAAAGTGATCGTGAAAGTATAATCAAAGCAATTTGTCCGTGCTAATTCTCCACTAAACTGCTTGTGCAAATAAATGTGCTTGCTGAAAAAAAACAATCTCCAATCGTTATTTTGGTCGTGTGTGTGCAATTTTTTTTTCTTCTTCACACTCGGATTCTTGCAAGGAGATTTGTTGCTATAATTGAGTTATTCACATAAGTGGATGTAAAAAAAACTCTCGTTTCGTTGGTTTCATGCCGTAATGTGCTGTATTTTTAACGAAAATACATTTGCTAAATTTCTCAGATGCACCACGCGTTGACTTTCGATTTTCGTACACGTTATGATCATTACGACTTATCTACTGGCTTTAGAACTTGTTCACTAGCTTGAAAGTCTATTCCGATTTCAAATAAATCCAACAAATTTTAGGAATAAACAGTATGTTATCATTCTATCAAAATCTTTATTCTAATCTTTTTTAGTTAAATAGTTATTAATATTAAAAAATGCAGACACGATTACTGTACAATCAAAATAAAAAATTCGATCACCTTGGAAAAAACAATGCATACGTTGTATGCCGCAAACAACACAGTTACGTCATAAAAGACAGCAAAAGGTGCATATAAAACACACGCAATAATAGACGGAGAGGGGGGGGGGCGTTAAAATATAGAATCGCTCGGCGCACGATTACCACGGTATCGAGCGCTGCCAGCATCAAGGGTGTTGGCGTCGTGATAGTCTTCGGATAATGGTCGCTGAGGCTCCACCTGATGGTAAGGACGCGTGTTAATGCTGCTGCTGCTACCTCCATACACGCTCACGTCGTCGTCCAAGTACACCGGCCGGCCTGGTTTGTTACCACCTAGACTGAATGCTTTAATTCTCCCCGTCGGTCAGTTTTCATGGAATTTTGTTTTGTTTTCGTTTTTTCGGCGTCAGTATATGGTCGGTTTGGCTTTGAAAGTGACGAGGGTCGATTTTTCGTGCGCGATGAATTCCGGAACAGAGATGCGACTTACCATGCTCAAACATTTTTTTTAATATGACGATAGTAATATCACATGGATACATTTGTCAGACATAGAACATTTTTACATCCAAGAAATTAAAATGCACATCGCAACAGTGACGATGTCTCAACGAAACATATTTTCACATAACTGTCTGGATATGTTTGTATGATAAATGATTAAAATTCAACTCACTGGCATTCTGAAGAAGACCGACTCCACTGGTAGGTTTGGACACTTTGTCCGGAACGATGTCGTCGTCGTCGACACAGCAGCTCCAGATCATACCGCCAGAGCACAGATCGACCGGTCTGCCACCCCCCAACACGCAGCTTATACTCAGGCCGCATTCGAACTTCGCGCCCTTGTACTTACATGTTTGGGGAATCACTGTAATTCATACATTTGTTTATTGATTTTTTTACTATGAGTAAAAGACAGTGTTCCGGCTGGTAATATAATGTGAAAATCAATCACTCTTTTTCATTTTCAAACGCCTTACTACATTTCGTCATAAATGAGCAGGTTAAAAAGCCTCTATGTAGACTAATAACACGCCACATTTGGAAAACATCGCGTTTCGTAAATGGCTGCTAATGAATTCGTGAGGCGAAAAGTAGCTTGCTTCCAGAAATCATCGATCGCAATCCTAAATTGTCCAGCTAATCTCACCGCCAACTTAATTAGTGCGGAAAGAAAGAAAAAAAGTAAAAGAAAAAAAATGAGCAGCGAGGCGTGAAGCAAGCGTGTGGGCCCGGTCTGTTTCGCGTAGCAAACGAGCGGAGAGAATATATACTCCGCGCACAGATGTCCGGCCACGGCGGCGGCAGTCACTTTCCTTCCCGAACGCACATAAGTGAAATTTAGGACTCGGCGAACGATCGTGAAAGTCTTTTCCTGCTCTTCTCTCCTCTCTCGCATACGAATTTCACTCGGACAGTGCGTGCGCGCGCACGCCGCGCACGCGGCGTGGTCAAAGCATCACACTTACGACCTTTTCTTTCCTTTCGCGCCGCATCCGATCGGCGTCGCGGAAAACTGGTGCGACTCGAGAATCCTGTCGCAAGTTTTCCATCCGACTGCGCTACTGCAGTATTAACAACATTTTGAAATTTCCAAGCTCGTTTTTCGATTGTTATGTACTAATACAACCGTAACATTGCATTTGCAGACATTGATCGCTTTACGAGTGCAAATGACGAGTGCAATAAAATATTTAGTTTGAAAAGAAACTATCGAAACACTGGTTTTTTTACATTATTGAGACAATTGCAAAGCATTTAAAGACAGACTCACAATCGCATGGAGAATAGCGTCATAACATGTCAATTTAATTGAAAAAATTATCTTTCTTTCATTTTCTTTATTTTTCCTTTTTTCTTCAATTCTATCAATTATCAAGAAAGAAAACTACAAATTGAAAAAAATCCGCCACAACCAATAACACCCTAAGAAAAAAAAGCATCAAACTCGTTCTCTCGATCAATCGAGAGCATCGCACGATAATCATAATAATAATGTTTCTTCGTTAATTGTTTTCCTCGTTCGCGGTCAGGAGGCAGTCGCTCTCGGTACATTGGTACACTTTCGGCTTGCGCGCTCGGCGCGTTAATTTTAACGCTTTTCTCCTGGCCCACTTCGCGTCGCCGCGTGTATATACGAAGCCTTCTCTCCGGCTTAATTCAGCGTGAACATCCAACTCGTTTTTGCGCGCGCGGGGACATGTAGAATTAGGATTTTCGGTTGCACAAACATCTTTGGAAAAGAAAAAACCAGTCGACCCGGCGTACGACGCACTGTAACATCACCAAATAAAGTACGATGGTCGCACTGACGTACTTTTGCCAAGCATATCCATGATGCCATTGTGCAGATCAGGCGGTGCTGAAGGATGCCCCCTGTAACTGCCCACAGCGCTGCTGAGATTTCGGTGCTTCTTGCCGAGTGCCTCAACGAGCAGCATCCCCTGCTCGTGACTGCTCAATTGTCTTCGCCTACCGCGTCGGCTGTGACCGCGATCCTGTTGCTTCCTCGCACTCGCGAGATCGTCGAGAAAGCTCGTCAAGATCTTGTCATCCTTGTAATCTTCGTCGTTCGCATCCACGTACTGCTCGTCCTGGTAAGGATCTCCAGCGTAGGATTCATCGTCAGTCTGATAATCCTCGTGGTATTGCTGGATCGGGTACCGCTGGCGATGCTGGTGATGATTGTCAAGGTGATTGCTGCCGCGGATCACGAGTGTCTCGTCGCGTACGAGGCGTGGATTGGCGGCCGAGTCGACGACGCTGACGATGACGAGCGAGAGAAACGCACAAGCAGGATGCATGATGAGGTCGCCTCGTCGTCCATAGCGCGGCCCGAACGCCGCCAGACTGACAAGTCCGCTGGCGCTACTCTGCCGCCGCTGCCAGTTTGCTTTCACCGCGATGCTTTCTCGAGCGGCGAGCTGCTGCTTCTTCGACGTGTCCTATGGTCAGCCAAGTGTATGTATGCGCCGTTCGCTTTTGTCCTCACGCGCTATCTTCGCGTCGCTTTTCTTTGGCAACGATGGTGGGGAGCGATTGCGAGCCAGTCACTGATTTTCCTTTGATGTATCTGATCTTGCTTCGCGAGCGATTGTTTACTTTCCTTAGAATGCATACGTATAGTCGCTGAGACGATGAATATACTCATTTTTTCCAGGATCTATGATGTACAATATGGCGCTTCGTTTAAATTTATTCCATCAACTTTCACGATTATCAAATTCAATCTGTCCTTGCCAAACCTTCATAGTAGTTTTCGCCAATGATTTCCTGCTCACGTGCAACTTCGCATTGCAATAATCGTTAAACGATCGTTTTGGTCTCGCCATCGCGACGCAGAGGATAATCCACTGAGACGCTTGCAAATGAATGGTAAGTGTCAAATTATTTCGATGAAATTTTGAGCTTGTTTGGCACTGATTGGGGCTAGACAACAATGGTTTTCTGCAATGACCGTGAATGCGACTTTGATATATGGATGAATTAACTTTGTGTGCTAATGATCGGCGGAAGTCACTGTTCGATGACGAGTTGATTGGATTTTCAATAAAGAATGATTCACGTATTATTTATCAACTTGTTATTTTTTTAAAGAGAATTTATTTTTCGGAATTTTCGTCGTAGAAAAAATATGTAGCGCAAATTGTAATATTGTCTCACTAAGATGTAGTCAAGCACTTTGAATAATATTAAAAATCTGATCGTTTTTCGAAAGAAAAAGTTTGTTGAAGTTATAAAAAATACGATTCAAAAGAAAAGTAAGTATGTACTGCGGATTACGCATACTAATAAGATGAAAGATACGACTCCGTGTCGCAAGTCACCTGACAATTATCTCAGCTATTTCCTCAAAAAAGGTACAAGCATTTTCATCGGATAATTACACGTGGCCATTGTTCAACACAAGAGTATTCGTCGAGTGAAAAGACGAACGTGACCCAAAAGTAGAACAAAATTTTTGAGTTTCACCAATCTATATCTAAATTCTTATTCTTATCCTCTAAAAATCTCATCTTAATTCAGAACACACACGCTAATAAAAAGCATCGCGCCAGGAAGAGGATTGTCGCGTCTTTATGTCTATACCGTTACGTTTCCCACTGTCGCTTTCGGTGTGTCCGAAAAACAAGAGAGGAAGACGCTCGTATTCGTTGTGTATTATGTGCCTAGGCGCAAAAGTAAAAGTGGACGCGCCGCGAGCTTCCGCCTGACTTCTTTCTATATAATATACATTTGCTTCGTGTAATCCTTGTTATACTTCTAATTAGTGTCATCTCTTAATTAACTTTAATCTTGAAATTGAATAGTCACTATTTTTCAAAGTATTCTCTTGGTGAAAAATTTTTTGTTTACACGAAATCAGATAATTTATTTTGTAAACAAGCGTACTGTACAAATTTTAATAATCGAATCACTATAACAAGAATGATTCGCATGACAGCCAGCTCATCAACGCAAAAGATTACGAAGCAAAAGAAAGGAGATGCAGATGGTTCTCCGCAAAAAAAATGCAATTCGGTAGGATACATAAGCGACACGGGACTGCACTTTGCGCGGAGCGTGAAAGTTGCGTTGCACTTTTACTTGGGTGCACGTGTATAGAGAGAGAGAGAGAGAGAGAGGATGATGCTACCACACTACTTACATCCGAGTTCGTCCAAGAACTTGAGCTGGCCATGCGTGCCGATCCCGTTCTCCAGGCTTGGCTCCGTTGCTGTCACTGCTGCTGCCGACTCTGTGCAAATGCATTCGTACTTTAATGAGGTTGTCGCTCGATTCACATCTGCCCGAGATGTGCGTGCAGTATCGGCCTATGATCTTTTTTCAGGTAATCGGATGGTCACTACGAAAAATTCGCATCTCCTTACCGATCTACGTATTCAAACATTTATTTCTCAAATGTTTTCAATTAATTACAGATAGATTTTCCAATTAAAGGCAAAAAATCACGCCGCAAGAGAAAACAATTACCGAAGTGCTTGAGATATTTATCATTTCTCCTGGCATAAGCCCAACCACGCAGCATCAGTAGGAGAACGAGGGCGACAAATTGAACGACAGGTCTCATATCAACAACCCCTCGCTTCGTATCTCGCCGCCTCGTTATATGAAAGAAATGTGTGTTCGTCAATGTCGAAAATTGGAAATCGGCGGTTTCGGGAGCCGTTCAGATCGTGCTGGTTTTTCCCCTCATCGCGTGTATACACTTTGGCTTCGAATCCTGCGGTAGAGGCTAAGATGTGGCACACGGAACCAGGCCAAGCTGAAACAAGTGGAACGAGTGGGAGTTTTAGGCTCGACATTTCTTTCTCTCCACGACGTTGCTGCTGCGACCATGCGATACATAGTTATATATTAAGTGAAAGTTTTGAAAAAAAAAAAAATACCTATCCTCATCTATACAGTGAGATTATAGCTTCTGTTTTCGGTGAGAGTTCGACCGCTAATGTAACAAAGTGCATTGCCATCTGGCTGTAAGCTGATTTGCGGTTTTGTTTTTGACTGTCTTTGCCGCTTTTATAATGGTTCCTTTATGGATGGGTTTCTTTCGATTAAGTGAACGTTTATTAGATTTAACACCATTAGATTTTTAAATATTGCTGTTTTTATCCGTTAAAATGTGCATCAAAAAGTATAAATTCACTCGACATACTATTGAATCAAATCAATAATAAATAGAGGGCTCGTAAGTTCCGCACTGATAATACTTTGATAAATGCGCTCGAAAAGTAAGTTTTCATTGTTGCTCATCAATCATCCATTATCACTTTCTTTCACTTGCAAATTAACCTACATTCGATCGCCGTAAATTGTTAATTAACGGCGCACGCAGAGGAAAACATTGTGCAACATAGTTACCGTAAGTTTTGTTTCTCGTCTGCGTAGAGGCCTTGATCAAGGTCTGTCAATTGGAAACAGGTTTCAATCTTTCAAAATCCTTTTTTTTACACTATCTCGTGTGCGGCGATGTTGTATGTAAGTATAGGCAGCTGCCGCTTTTTTTGCTCGAAGAGTTTTATTGGGCGCTGATTGAATTATCGGTCTGTTCTAGATTGGAAATGACGTGAGATGCGTTACGGTTTGTGATTTTTTGATAAATTTGGGTCAAATTGGTGCTTTGGTTTATTAGCATGTTCTACAGTTCCTGAGAGCAGTAATCTATTGGTTTGCACGTAAAATAAATGTCAATCGAGTTGCTCTAGACGTAAAAACTTATTAAGGTTCAAGTAGATGACTACATTATGATAATGACGTCGTAAATCACTATGTCAACACCGTGTTAGTCTTGTTAATAATATAAAATACCGGCAATAAAACGTCACTACAAAGTGAAATGTGGGAAATTTTTGAAATGGACAGCTACTCTCTCTCAACGTGAAACTCACGATAATAAAGTGTAATAACAGAAAGAAATTTTAAAAATGCTACCCGATGCAAAAGTTTATTCAACTATTTAATATAACTACATCTGCATATCCGACGACAAACATAACAGCATTATTCGATAAAAACATAATATCAGCTCTTTCAAAATTTCCATGAAAACGAAAAAAGAAAAAAAATAGTTGCAATCGGAACGTAAAAGTAAAATATACCGCGAGTGAGCGCGTGGGCGGGCAACGTTACGCGCTCCTGGCAAAATGAGCATGTACCGAGGATGACAATTACCCAAGTTAGCCGGGCGTACACGCGAGGCAATTACGGCGACAGGTCGCGCGAGTCCTTCCTCCTTTACTTTGACTTTCTTTTTGCGCTTCTTTTTTTATCTGCCTCTCTTTTATCTGTGCCGTGCGTGAAATCTCTCACGACGCTAACATTCTTCATTCCTTTTCTTTCGTTCGACATTCGACAGTTTGCGGATTTCGAGATGTACTTTCACTTTTGGCTCCTAATGCTATTCGATTTATTTTCTCTTTGCTAGCTTTTCTTATTCTTGAATTGTGGTAGACATTTTATACGCGTTGGGAGTTACACAATAGAGCAAAGTTTTTTGTTTAACATTTTTGAGTGATTTTCGCGATTTCACGTTATTTTCGTTCATTTATGGGATCAAAAAAATTTACTCTTTTAAAACTACATTACCCTTTTAACCATGTATTATTTATTAACTGTAATTTATGTACTATTTATTAACTACTTTGCAATTTGCAATTTTACGTAGGTCAATATTTTGAAAATGAAACATTTAATATTTATTATATTTATTTATCTCTTTTTGATCAAGACAAAAAGAAAGCCTCGCAGTTATCACAACGAGCGATCAAATTAAATGAGATCAGTAGCAAAACATGGATTTGATGACAAACAGTCCGTTACTACTAAAAGTCCGGCAACATCTTTCATTTTTTTAATTTTCTTTCTCGTTATATCAAATGTCATCGAGTTGTATCTTTCCGAATGATAAGATGTAGAATATATGAATTTATATCGGTTAAACAGAATCGATTACACGTATAACGGAATAATTTCTCATCGAGTTTAACTTTCAAATTTAATATTATCTGCATGGCCGTGATTCATCCAGAGGCTTATTGAAATGAAATATTTTATATTAATTTATTATCACAATTTTTTTTGCATTAAAATATTGGATTCACCGATTTGTAATTTATCGACCGTAAGAATTGATTTCTCATCGCAGAATAATAGAAAACATCTTTTCGAGCAAAACTGTATCTTACCTTCCAAAGAAACTTATGAAAAGCACTTTTGAACACTAGTGAATACTAAGAATCGTAATTTCGACAACACCCCAGTTAAAAACTAGGCGCACATCAGAAATTCGGTACACGCACGGACACATAGAGGCAGTGATAATCGGTCCAGCCTCACGCGCACTTATGGGCCTCGCGCGCCGCGAGGACTGCGTGCGTGTATGACACGACTCTGATGAGGCGCAACGACGCGACTCTACGCACCTTTAAAAGCCCCACTCTCCTTTCTTGCAGCATCACCGCTTCCGACTTCTTTTTTTCGCTCTCACCGTCGTTCTTTCTTTTTCTTTTTTTCCACCGTTTCGACTCTCGCTCTCACCTCGAGTGGGTGGCTCGTTCACGTTAGCAATGTCTTTTTTTTTTCTTTTCAATGAATGCTTCGGGAATAACAATTTCAATTTTCGGTTGTCATTTCTTTTATATGAAAAGTCAATTATATATTTTCCAATGCTTTGGCTACATTAACAAATTATGTATTTCTGTTGAATCACATGAGCTATCTGATAAGTAGGCGATGATTTCATAATAAACCATTGAAAGTTAAATCAACAATAGTCAAAACATCATTTTTTAAACAGTATTTTGTATAAAATTCGACATTTCTTTATATCTAGTCCATAAGTAACAATACAAAAAGTACTTTATTCAAATTAAATTAGCTTTTAGCATTTAAAAAATATCGATTGAACAAACAATTTTACATAAAATATAACTTATAATGAGATTTTCTTCGTATTTTCTGAACAAAATTAGAAAAAAAAGCATCTTCAAAACGATATGTACATACACAACACATGTTATTTCATCAAGTTATAAAATCAGATATAGTTTTATAACATCTCACCGATGATACCAAAACATTTATTTTACACGCATCTCTTGAATTTTTATCAGTAAATTCAACGACTTTTATTCAAACTCTTTAAGAGGGAGTGGCACTTTCTTTTTCTAACTTTCGTTTGGCCTCTATTTTTTTTGCTTGTACCACTTTTTCTTTCGTATTTTTTGAGCTATTATTTGAATCACAGCGAAGGAGAGACTTTTACGAATTTCGTCTAAGACTTTACAGCTTTATAATTGGAAGTAAAAATTTTAACGCCAACGAAAGCGAATGCTATTGTTCTGTTGAAAGTTACTTAGTTTTACGCAAGAATATTATAATTGGATGATGAGCTTTTTTTTTCTTTAAGTCATAAAAATTGTTAGTCCAGTTCTATTGTATACTGATAAACATCAATAACAATTTGAGAATGAAATCTTTATATGGTAGCTACTTTCGTAATATTAAATGCATATATAGAATGTTTTTTCATTCTAGTCAATTGTTAGACAAGTCATCGTTTATC
This sequence comes from Phymastichus coffea, assembly GCF_024137745.1. Classification (NCBI taxonomy): domain Eukaryota; kingdom Metazoa; phylum Arthropoda; class Insecta; order Hymenoptera; family Eulophidae; genus Phymastichus; species Phymastichus coffea. Next base: position 1,674,659 of record NW_026706864.1, read on the forward strand.
TTAAATAATTTTTGGAAATCACATTTATCCATTATTCATTTTCGTTATTTCAAGAAATTTAAACAGGCTTCAATTAACAATCTCAGAAATTTCAAAAAATTTATTTTTTCAAAGTAAAAAGAAAAATACTCATTAAAAAAATGGTTTTATAAAAGAAACTTATTTGGTAAAACTGAGAATGTAATCTCCAAACATACAAAATACAAGTACAAAATAAACAAAATATTCAAAGTGAATTAAGAAAAGCGATTGTACATATAAGTTTACTAAAAAGTCACTTGATATTTGTCAATTTCATCTCTATGAATATATGAAAAGTGCCTTTAATCACATTTAGTAACATTGAAGGCGAATTACGAAACTTGCGAACATTGCTTCAGTGCTTGAAATATTCTTGCTTCCCATTTTCCATGAGTTCCATAATACACCAAATCAACTTCAATATGATTTCCAGTCACGTCTGTAGCGAGTTCAACATGTTTTCCACATAAAAATCTCTTTCGGATTTGCTGAGCTCCAATTTCTGATAAATCGTAGCTACGAGAAAAGCTGTGTAATCGTCTATAAGCTCATCTATAAATACATCAATTTTGTGAACATGAGAATCTATCGGCGTCAATTCTTAGCAGCCATTTGTAAAGTAGAAAACTTAATTTATTTTGAGACAAAGACTTAGTAAGAATTTTGTGTTTTACATCTTCTTCGTAGATTCCGACAAGTGAAGAGATACCTTTAAACATTTGTGGACACAGTGCTCTCAAGGTAATTACCCATACAATTTTTTAAAATAGAACAACAAGTTTATTAAATTTACAAAGCACAAGTAATAATATAATATGATAATTGCATTTCCTAAAATTTTAAGCTTCAGTCATCGAGGAAGAAACACCATTATCAACATTCACACTTGATTCTAAACCATACCGAAGCTATACCTGTAATTTATATATGTAGCCTCCATATTTTAAAATTCGCGCGTGAATGGGAGCACGTGGAGAAGACGCAACGTTGCCAGATGTTCCATATTCACTGTGGTAACTTATAAATTTATGTTAAAATTTATTCAATATTTTTTTATACGAGTTCTAAATGATAATTTTACAAGTATAATTATGAATTAAAGATTTTTTTACATATTTCAGAAATATTTCAGAATTTTTTAATTTTTTTATGTCATTATAAACCAAAAAACTAAATTTGCCAATACTTTCACACATTATTTAAAATAATTAATTATTCAACTTTGAAGCTTTAAATAGTTACAAGACATGAAACATAACTCAATTAAATTGTAATTTACGTCCTGTTCGAATTAAAAGCAATTTTTATTTTAAATTCTTCTTTTACTATATATTCCCTTTTAAATGCTTCCAGCCTGCAGATTCGCAACATTCACATTCCCCTCCTATGTAGAAGCTAGTCTCCAACCTTGCCGGTAGTGCGGGAATATACACAAATACACGTACACGCTCTTTTTCTTTCGGTCTCCCCTCCTCGGCAGAGTTGCGCAGCGCTCGCAGTTTCGTCCACACAGTGAAAGAGAAGATAGCTGATTCACATGTAGAGTTTTGATAAAATAATCTTGATTTTGACGATTTGTATGCCAATAGTGTTTTGTTATTATCAATGTTATTTTGTATGAATAGTCATAATTAAGTACAACTTTAAAGCCGGCCGGCATTGAAGAAAATATATGCACAAAAGGACTGAGAAGCGCGCAAGTTACCGGCAGATTCTCTTATATAGTTACTGTATAGCTCACGTGTTTGTATATGTGATGCCCGGCTTTGCCAACACATTGTCAAAAAATATTTGTGCATCTAATGTTTTATCGATAAAGCGAGACGCTAAAGTGTAGTACGGGACGATCAGTAATAAACAGCTGTTACCTTTTGTTTTTTTATTGTTTTATTTGTTTTTTTATATTTGCAACTTGTTCGAGGTTGGACGTCATAACCTTTCCTTTGTTTTGATTACGTTGCTCCTTTTACTTCTACATTCCACACATCTGCCCCACCATTGCGGATCGAAAGAAAGTAATTAACTTTGTACAGAAGTATATGTAGCCAGATAACATGAATAAATTGAAACAGCTGGAGCAATATTGCAATTAAAAATGAAAAGGTGCGTACAAAATATTCAAAAAAAGTTTATTTAAACTAATCTATAAGTTTAATACAAATATGATGTAAATTTGATCGTAAACTTTAGTTAGAATACTGATTTTAAATAAATATAAATCACGTGGGATTATTTTTTCAAGATTATATTTGTAGTATCATTAAAAGAATGCGGCGGGCAATCTAAATTATAAATTTGATTATATCTTATTAATTTCAAGTTTACATGATATATTATTTCTGGTTATTATTTAACTCATTTTTTTGGGTGAATGACTTTAATAACTTAATAAAATTTTATATCGAATGAGTATTTATAAGCTATTTTACACTGTATAAAAAAATTATGCAACCTAAATATCCTGTTAAACGTCTATCGTAGAATCGGTTATTCTTGCTCTATACATAATTTTGAGTATGATTCAAGTCATCTATCTTTCGTTAATCTAAAGATGGATGGGTATCTCCATTATTTCATGTAATCCACAAGTAATTGGTCTATAATGGTTTTTACGATGAGTAATTTATCAAATCCAACATCGTCTTAACGTGTAAAGAATGTGAGTTCCGCTAGAATTTTTAATCTCAAGTAACATTTTTCCTACAACAATAACAATAAAAAAACTAACTAAATTGTTCATTAGATATAATTTTTTTTGGTATTTGTTCGTGTCAAACATGTTTTGTTTATTCTGTTTACATTGCTTAATAAAATATAGTCGTTCAAAAGTTAAAGCAAAAATAACTTAAAATCTATATGTAGACAAAGCATTATAGCGTTATACTTATCTTTGAATCAGATTACATTTCGAAGATAGACGACGTTTGTTTCAGTAACATAAAGAAAACGCGAATCAAATGACAAAATGAAGAATGAGATTTACACATATCTACACATAAATACATTTCAATGGTCAATATGATTTTTCTTATTGCACTTATTGTAAATTAAATTTAAAAATCCAGTTTGAAGACAAGGCCTTTGTAGTCTAAACCGCACGATACGAAAAATTGACCTATCAAGAAATGTTGTACGATACTCATGAGTTAAGTACTATCGTTCTCCGTAATTATTATCCGAGTGTTAGTGCTGTGTAATAATGGAGTATTAAAATCCATATATACACTCCTCAATAATGTATTATGTCCGAAGCTTTTGAACTTGAACGATTCTAGTCTAAATAAAGATAGAGCATGCTCGATTTAACCTATCAGTATATTTTTATAGATTTGTGACCTATAACTGAGGATTACTTTAAAATTTGAAAATTTAAGTTTATAAAAACTACTGACTGACATATTCTTGATTATGTTAGTTATCGTATTCTTACATATATTAATATAATAATAATAATTTATTAAAAAAGAAATAACTGCATTATATATCACTTCATAAAAAGAAAAATTAATTCTAATATGTATGTTTTATAACTATATCGTATATCTACATGTTGAAGGTTAACTCACATAGCTTTTATTTATATTTATTTTCCTTATTTTTATTAATTTCATGTAACAATCAGCTCATTTGTTTAAAAACAATTCAAATCGATATTTGCTCTTCAATTTTTCATTCTACTTCAATCATGGAATGAAATTCATGAAGACGATACATTCAATAGAGATGGAATCGTACTCCATCTTTGTTTTGACTCAAGTCGTTCAAATTCAAAAGATTCGGACAGAATACATTTATGAAGAGTATATAGCAATTCTTTATTTAATAAATGAGCATTTTATATAAAAACCAGTTAATTCAATTCAAATAAAATTTAAATATATAATTTCAATGACAACTTGATTTTGTTCAAGAATATTTCATTTTAACATTTGTTAAAATAATTATTCAATTATATTTTATTTTGCTAATTATTTTTATTTGATGTGCCACAAATTTTCTTTTATATCGTTAACATCTAAAAGAATTCGTTATTAAAATTACTGAAAATTCGTTATTAATTAAAATACATTGAGTAAAATTAAAATTTAGACAATATAAATATAGACAAAACAAAAATTCATCATTTTTTCTTTTATTTCAGTTAGCAGAAATGAAGAACGTCCTTTAGTCAAATTAACAATACTATCAATTAAAAATCGTGCAAAGAAAAATATACCACGTCAGCATAAATGCAAATTAGTGAAATGAGTGTTAATTGTCAACTGTTAAGTGACTCGTTGCTACAATTGTTTATTGACTATGCCTGGAACGAAAAACTTTACGGCGAACGTTCCGATAACGAAGCCAAAAAATTTCGAGACTGGGTGTCATCCGAAAATGTAGATTTAAACAATGAGAATTGGCCTTTCTTATTAAAACCAGTATACGATCCTGAATGTTTTCACTCCCAAGTTTGGCTTGTAGACACTATTCAGGATGTCTTTTACAAGGTAGTTTGCCAATTAGAAAATGTCTTACCCATCTTATTCGACTGTAATGGAAACATTAATTTTATCGACAAAAATGGCAGAACTATACTTCATATTTTTATTGCTGGTACTAAAAATAAAGCGAGACAATCACAACGTAAAATCGACAAAAACCTAATTCTCATTAAATCATTAATAGAAAATGGTGCTTCTGTAAATATCGTCGACCAGCACGGAAATACTCCTTTCTCCTTAGCAGCACTGTACGGACAGAAAGAATACTTACAAATAATGTTAACAAATTTTACAAATACCGACACCTGTAATGAACATGGAAATACTGCATTACACATAATCGTGGATCAAAGTCTGACGATCGAAGGTAAATACGAGAAGGAATATCCAGAAATTGTTAGATCTCTTGTTCTCAAGGGTGCTGACTTAACGAAAAAGAATAATAAACGATTAACACCGGTACAACTGGCTGCCAGTAAATATAATATCGAAGTTTTGAAAATTTTTAAGACTAACGGAGCAGATTTTAGCATACTTACAGATGATGGTGAAAACTTGATATTCCTCGCTTGTAAAGATATGTGGTGTGTTAAAGACGAAATGAGAATACAAAAGACTATTGATTTTTTAGTTAACGAAGGTTGTGATATTAATAAATCAGACAATAAGGGTTATTTTCCTTTACATTATGCATCTTTATGGGACAGAGCAGTCAAATGTTTGATTATATATGGTGCAAAAATTGATTGTCGAACAAAAATTCATCAACAGACACCTTTACATTGGGCTGTGAAAGGATATCACTTCAATTTAGATACAATTAAAATTCTGGTACAGGCTGGTGCAAACGTCAATGCTAAAGCTGCGGACGGTGCAACTCCATTACTGATGGCTGCGATGACGAGTAGCCCCGAAATTGTTCGTTTTCTCATTGAGCAAGGAGCTAATGTGAATGATAAAGATGACATTTTTGGATTCACGCCGCTTCATCTAGCTGCGATTGAAAAAGAAAGTTTTGTATTGTTAATAGATAAAAGCAATGATATAGATGTATCAAGTAATCATGGTGTGACACCTTTCCATTTGGCTTCTCTAACAAGTAATTTGGACGTTATGGAATTGTTAATTACTCGTAGCGCTAAAATTGACTGTCTCGACAATTTGAATCGAACGTTATTGCATATGGTACTATTGGGAAATTTTTTCTTAAATCTTGAGAAGCTTTTGGACAGATTTATAGACGAACAGTTGAAAAAAGTAAGTTTTATTGATGAGATGTGGTCGTCATGGTGGTGCAGATACAATAGTCATTGCCAAACAAGTGCTATTGAATTAATAGTTAATACTAAGAAATCCGATGTAAATGCTAAAGATATAAATGGTAGAAGGCCGCTTCATCTGGCAACACGAGATCCTCTTGGAAGCTCAATTGAAACGCTGCTAAAATTGGGAGCTCAGATTGATGTCTTCGATCAGAATCGTAGATTACCTTTTCACGAAGTACTCGAAAATGAAAATATCGAAGGTTTGAAGTGTTTGTTGAATTTCGGTGTGGATTTCAATGAGAATAATATAAATCATCTGATAATTCGTAGTAAAAAAGATATAAAGGACGTGTTTTTTGATCATTTAGTAAAAATAGATATGGCTGGCTTGCCAATTGCTAATGTTTACAAATTTAATGTCACTGTAGCAAAGTACGAAACGGAATTATATTGCGATTATATGAATGAAATTCAAAAAATGAAGGAACGCGTAATGGACGACAGCAGTATGTCATTGTACGAATTTTTAAGAACAAGCTGGAGACGTAGAATTGTCTTGATGCCGTGTAAGTTTTATGACGCATGCAGTGAATTCGAGTTTTATAAAAAAATCATTCATTCAAGTTATCGCAAAGCAATCGAAAGACAACAACTTTTTGGACCAGCTCTTAAAGCTTGGTATGAAATAACCCGCTATAATTTACCTAACGTTTGCGTGGAATTTATTTTGGAATTTATGACTAACGGTCAGTTGACTGAGCTGATAGAATCTGCAGGTCTCAATTACGTTGACACGTAATATAAAATAATACCAATTAATGTATTGTGTACATTAAAATTAAATCAAATTTACTTACAGTTTCTAAGATAATTTTAATGTGTAATGTGTGTGACTATAATTAAGAATTCCGTAAAGCTATTTTTATAAATAACATATTAGTATTCGTAATATATACTATAAGATTTTAATAAAATTTTATTATTTTTATACACTAATGTGCCACTTATTTCTTAATAATTATCAAAATATGATTTTAAACAATTAATACAAATTAATATACTTATATCAAAAATTTTGTACGCATATAAAAAGTTGTTTAATATTAATTAGGCATAACATAAACAAAACTTCATAAAAACGTTGTTTTATTTATATCAACGATGTTACAATTTATGTAAGTGTTGACATGTAATTATAACATTCACTTCATAAAATGAAACGCTAATGTATGTATCAGCAACATTCGATTTAGCATATTCGTAGCCTCCAAATACAATACCAATTAAGTAATAAGTTAAATCAATCGAAAGTATTAGGAGATCGTCACTGTTATTTTATTCAAATACGGCAATTTATTTATATACATAGACTTGTATATAGGGAATAAATAAATTTGTATTTATGATATTTATAAATTAATAATACCTGCTAAACATCTTCGCTCTTTCTGCATAAGCAATAGATAAAACCGTATTATTTATAACTGTATATTTAATATTTGATAAAAATATTTGTATTTTTATTGTCAATTACTGAAAGCTGTATTTCTTACAGCATATTACTTTTAAAACCATCTGTAATATATTTTATATTCTAATTTAAAATGTGTTTTAGTAAATTGAGCAATATCCTAGTTTAAGCTTAGATTCAAATACGAAAAAAATTTAGTTAAAAATGATTTTGAATGTTTTTCCATCAAAAAAATTTAACCTTTCGTGTAATGTAAGTTAGAATCGTTGTATTTCGCGGCGTATTATTCAAAAATTTACTGTAATATGTTTCCCCCAGCCAGCTACAGAGGAGAAAGTTCCTACGTAATTGTAACTTTTTACGTCATCGGTCGAAGGTAAATAAATAGGATGGACTGCATCTGTAACAAATAGACATGGTTATATAACCATTCTATTATTATATAATCATAAAATTGAAAAAAGTGAATTTTTAGACAAATAATAATTTAGCTACTGGTAAATTGTATATCTGTCGAGTTTCAGAACATCAATATCATTTCGTAGCGTATTTTCATCAAATTTTGGATTGTAACTTTTTCGATGACAATATCAGATCCATCATTAATATATACTATTTGATACATCCAAACAATAAGTCGCAGTTACTAAGTATCGGAAACAGGATATTCAAACGCCTTTATATCTAAAGCTAACGTACTTTGATGATGCACTGAAAACAAGTAAGGCAGTCTATGGTTAAGCACCTATAGAAAATAAAATGATTTCCTTCATCGAAGGTGGAAAATGTTCCCAATCCTCTCCTATTTTTTTCCATTTTTTTATATTTATATTAATATTTTTTTTATTATTATTATTTATTATTTATTATATCTTAAAAAACTGAAAACTGATGAGTTGCCAACATCCAACGTTGTGATTGGTTAATGCGAACAAAAGCGCGAAATTTTGAATTTTCGTATACTTTGAAATAATTGTATTGTACATTTCGAGATGTGAGACTTACATTTCAGCAATAAAGTCAATTTATAGCAAAAATGGAAATATGCCGTTAATAAATCATTTTAAAAACATAAGATATTATGATTTGAAATTATTAGTATAAATTAATAATAATAAAATGAAATGAAGGAAAATTCTTTTTTATCTTTTGTACAAAATTAAGAGGTCTGCGAGCAATGGATACTAATTATCAGAATATTCAATCCAGTAAATTTGAATAATATTCACGAGTGTTTGTTCGCGGCATCTGCGCTCCATGTGCGTAGCACGAGAGTAGAGAGCAATAATTTATAAAATTTTTTTTGGTTGCTGTAAAAGTGAAAGTTCATTTGGAAATGCGGTCCTTTGTCGTTTAATGAGTTTTTTTTGCGGATGGGGAAAACCCAGAATATAAACATGTGCGGCAGTTCCAGCGGTGCGCGCGGAAAAAAGGCTATGGTCGTCCAGCAATTGTCGCGCAGGTAAACGTGGAGGGAAATCCGGCTTTATATCCCTTGCAGCTCTAATTGGCCCCACGAATATGCCCAATGCTGGAGAAAACTCTCTGATCCTTCTTCAGGAAGGAGGAAGCAGTCAGTAGTTCTCGAAAACTCGATCCTTGCACCTCGTTGCTCTCTCTTTCAATTACCTAGTTGCTCTTTCAGTTAACTTGCTGCCTTCAGTTCTTTACTTCGTTGTGATAGCTAATAGTAATAGCCTTCAGTGGTAACGCGTGTGCTGAACGTGAGTGCGAGATTCTGGCTTTACATCACGTTCTGAGGACAACAGTTGCGTGCGAGCACAGTGTCGTGCTTTTTTTATTCTGTGTTAAGTGACTTGGCGAAACCGTGATCGCAACAAGGGCTACCGGCACCCGTTGGCCTAGCTGAGGATATGCGTGATATCCTCTGAGGCGTCTCCGACCCTGGGCAGCTCAAACAGCAGCAACTTGGCCCTACTCTTAGTAAGTAGCGTAACTCTTTGTACATTTGTCGATTGTGTTTGCTCATATTTAGATGGCTTTTCCCTACTCATGACTGGGGTTTTTATGCCGAATAAATACGAGCCTAATTATACTTGATAAAAATCTAATAAAAATAAATCCATGTCCTTTATTTATTCAATATTTACGTACCATATCCGTATTAAATTTCAAAGAACTTAATATACATCAGATTTATAAATTCTTTCTTATAGGTGATTTGAATTTCTGTGCTGATTATATTTAACTTGGAATTTCTATAAAATAATTGTCCCATTTGTTCAGTGTTTTTAACAGCAACGATTTTAACAAAAATACACGCGATATTAAATAGATTACTTACGCCAAGACTATAAGAATGAATATAATAATAATAATGAAAAAGCCATTATAAAGAAAATACCATATTTGAAACTTCATCATTTAAGCAATAAATTTTATTCATGACATTTGTTTGTCCACAAATTATTCCTTATAAAATTAAATTTTAGGTGCTGGACCTAGTATTCAAATTTGAATCGAGTTAAAATATTAGAAAAATTAAAAACAAAATTTATAAGTAAGCCAATCATTATTTCATGAGATGAACTGACGGTACCGAGTATATAATAGCAAGTAAATCAATTATTTATTGAATTAAAAATATAAAACTGTTGTGACCCATTATTAAAGGCTCGTGGATACTATCTATAATCAGTCAGAGCAGTATCCACGGATTTTCCATGAAATATTTTGCTCAAATGTGCCACGTATATATATGCTCATAATCTCGTCGATCATCATCATTGCGCTTTCTCTCTCTCTCTCTCTCTCTCTCTCTCTATCTGTGTGTGTCTCTGCTGTCGGTTTCCTCTGTCTGTCTCTGTCTCTCTCATTCTCTCTCTCTCTCTCTCTCTCTCTGTTTCTCTTCCGCTTCTCACTCTCTCAACCTTTAACGCATGCGCACTACTTCGATTATTCGACCCTAAGCCTTACAGTGATCACAAGCCAAAATAGTTCTGTATTTTTAATTCAATAAATAATTAATCTACTTGCTATTTTATACTAGATGCCGCCAGTTGATCTTATGAAGTAATGATTGGCTTATTTATAAATTTTTTTTATCAATCTTTCTAATTTTTTACTTCGATTCATACTTGGGTACTGGGTTCAGCATCTAAGAATTAATTTGTTTTTCAAGGGATGATTTGTGTATGAACAAAGAAATGTCATTAACAGAATTTATTGTTTAAATAATGAACTATCAAATGGTTAATTACTTTTTCTAATAACTTAAAAATAAAATCTGGTTGGTAGCTTTTAAGGCCTCAATCAGCCCTATTCCCTCCGATCAAATAATTTAGGTGTTCGTAATACCAGACTCCTCGTTGTTCCACGCGCCACCTTATGTATATGAGACGTAAATAATCACAAACAATGCGGTTCGATAATTCTTGTTTGGTCTCTTTTTATAAATGTTTTTTTAGTTATTTTTTGTTTGTACTGAAAATACCAGAGAATTTAGTTTTATCATATGATTGACAATTTAGCACATTAGATTTTTATTAATGCCTTTTTTCAATTTCATTAACGAATTCAATGGCATTATCAGTTATTTTAATTACTATTAATATATTATATCACACAATCTAATTAAACCACCGAAACGTTATATAGCATTTGTTAATTAATATCGCACCGCGTCACTTGAATAAATCTCCGTTTGCAAATTGCAGAATTTACAGTAGTTTTATTTTACTAGTTCTTGAAAGACCTATTATATCTGATACATCGGATATTTCGATCCGATCATTAGTAAGTCATTATTGCAAAACCAGAACGGCGTCATCATATGTTGAGTACTTTATTTTTATTGTCAATACTTTGAAAATGTGTTGAAACATAGTGTGTTTAGTATATACTTTGTATTAAAATTATGTATTAGTTAACAAATGTAATTGGTATGGTAACCCCAAGGATATCTCATTGTTACCATATGCGTCATCCATCTTAGGGAAAGAGTTAGCCGCTGATTATAACGCACCTTTACACTACTATGTGGCCACCATTACCGCTCAAAAAAATTGTACTCCGAGTCTCTAAAAAATAGCCTTCCAGATTTGGTAAAATTCAATTGCGTTGATTGCTCCGTCAATGCCGTACCTACATTGTAATTCACTGCTACTTGTGTCTATACGTTGAAAGTTTATTCAATTAGTTTAGCTATATTTATGATTGAAAAATACGTATTAATGAATGAAAAATTATCAGTAATAGTTTGAAGTTGAAAAACTGGACAGTCGCTGGAAATTGGTTGAGTAAATATTTAGTTATAAAATTAAAATATAGTAGTAGATAATTATTATTTTTATTCATATTTTTTATACATACTTTGTGATTATTTTACTTTTTTCAGATGAAAACTAGCCCAGTTTTTCAACTTTAAACTATGACAGAATTTTTCATTAAAGTCTATGTATTTTTCAATAATAAATATAGGTATACTAAATGAATAAACTTTCAGCTTATAGCCGTGAGTCCATGAGTAGCAGTGAATAGTAAGATAGGTACGGCACTGACGAATCAGCGAAAGCAATCAATTTTACCAAATCTGAGGTCTATATTCTAGGGACCCACAGAAAAATTTTCCAGCACCGTTAGTTAATCCAGTGAGGTTTTAGGCCTCGCCACATGTGCGCATACGCGCGCGTACGAGGGCGCACAAACGTGTATAAATAGCTAAAAATTTTGATAGTGCCAACTACAGAAAGTTACTACTATTCCTCGCATGCCCCAAACGAACACACTTACTCCCGGAACAAACGTATCATAACACTATATTATTGAAGGTTATGATACGTTTGTTCCGGGAGTAAGTGTGTTCGTTTGGGGCATGCGAGGAATAGTAGTAACTTTCTGTTGTTGGCACTATCAAAATTTTTATCGATTTGTACGTGTTTGTACGCCCTCGTACGCGCGCATATGCGCATATGTGGCGTGGGCCTAATAACATTCGTTTCGACTCACTTATAGTCGTCCTCCAATCTGTCATAAACTCGTTAATATTTGCATCAGTGAAACTTGAAAAACAGTGAAGTTGTTCAGGAGTTGAAAATTTTGTCTTTTTTCAGCAGAAATATTTGTTAGCAGCACAAGCAATCGATAATGCGGGTAAGTTGTAGAGTAAGGTTATATTATGGTTCGACGTTCGTATTGGCTAAACAACAGCGGAACAAATGTGACTGTACATCTGTTAATTCGATATTTTACTCATTAAGGATTTTCTCTTGTATGCAAGAGCTCTCATCCGACTTTCTCTATCTTAATATCTTATATCTTAATCTTAATCTTGAAATCTTAAAAAATGATAAGTCACCGGCATCCAGTGTTGTGATTGGTTGATGCTCAAAAAAGAACGCGAAATTTTGAATTTTCGCATACTTAGAAATATTTTTATTATATATCTAGGAGTCTGAGATTTATATTTCAGCAGTAAATTCAGTTTATGAATAATTAACATAGATAATAATCTACAATAATAGAAAATTTGAAGAATATGCACGCGTGTTTTTATTGAGACAACAAAAACCATACGATATTAAATGTATTACACATATATTAATATGAAATTACAAATGAAGCCACAATTACTATTATCGAGTATGTAAAATTTAGTGTTGTATAACAGTATAATTTATTTATCGTATGTCGAATTGATCTTTTGGATAATTTATCATGAAATGAGTAAAAGTTTATTTTTTGTGAAAAAATGGGTGCAAGTTTCATTTTTATTCATTAATTAATATTGATGTACGTAATGTATTTTAAACGTCATAATTTACTCGTGTCCATTAGAATCTCCAAGTTGGCACGTAAAAGGTTCAAATAATGTAATATAAAAAATGCGAAGCGTGCTAAATAACACTAGTTATTGCACAAGTTTGAAAATATTCTCCATAGTATTTATTTTTCTCTTATCTAAGTCTTTTGCAAAAATCAATATGTACTTTCGTTTATTTAAAAAAATTAAAACCTAAAGAGTTGAAATATACGTAACTTCAATGGATAAAACTGTTACGAATTGTTGAAAATGCTAATTTTTCCAGTACTATATTATTTTTAAAGATTTCAATAAAGAGTTTATCTATTTTGAAATGTTAATATTTATAAGAAACAATTTTAGAAGCGATTTAATGAAACGACGTAACAACAAACGTACCATAGCTTTTTAACAATAGTATAATTTTCAACTTTTAAAAACATACCGATGCCTATTTTTGAACACGCTTATTCATTCATGATGTACTCATTTTGATTTTCTCAAAGTTTCGTGATTTTTTAAAGAAGCTTGCTACGTAAATCTTCAATGGAAAAACAAGAAAATTTAGTTTTCTATATATTCTCCTGTAAGTAAATTTATTAATTTTATTTTTGACAATTTATACAGAAAGTTTTTTTTAGAAATCACGAAATTTAGAAAAAATTGAGATTAGTACTTCTTAAATGGATGATGTTGTTAAAGAGATAGTTTTCAAAAGCTATAAATTTTGTTAAAAAACCATGGCGCGCCATTATTACGCCGTTCCACTAAATCGCTTTTATACTTTTTTCTCATCAATGTTGACATTTGAAAATTGATGAAGACGTTCTTAGGATCTTTAAAAAAAAAATGTTCATTTTTGACAATTCATAACAGAGTTTTAACTATCAAAATTGTACATTTCTTATCTCTTGATTTTTATTTTTTCTGAGTAAACGAAAGTACATATTGGTCTTTGGAAAAGACTATACGTAATCAAATACTATTGGGAATATCCACAAAAATTTTCCGTTTCAATCTAGCGATAAAAATTCAATCTGGCTTCAACTTAAGTGCAAATTGCGACACCTCAAATAATCTCGCTTATTACCACAATGTTGTCGTTTTTCTAAAAAAGCTTTTGCCTATTTGCTTATAAAAGTGCCATATTTTTTTTTGATGAATTTCTGAACAATATAGTTTCTATAGTCGTGCTTTTAAATAATTAAAAGGGACGAAATATTGAAAAAAATTATAATAAAATTGGAAATTCTAAAGGACAGTATATAGAAAGGAAGAATGGTGCGTAGAGCGTTATTTGACAAATATAATACGGGCCAGATTATTACTGGCTGTAAGACACATTCACGTACAATTGAAACGTTCGTATCTATGAAAATATCGGGGAAAGACCTAATTTCAACAAAGTTTATATTGATTTCAGTTTGGCCCTGATGCTCCGTTAATTTCTCTGATGAAAGAACAGAAGACCGGACTGGCGATGTCGCTGGTCGTATTAGAGGATTTGGAAGATGCAACTGACTCAATGAACAATACCTATTTGCACTATACGGTCGATTACGAGGCTCCAGAGGTCGCGTCGCTTTTAATACAGTTTGGTGGCGATGTGGATGCGAGAAATAACTTAGGGGACACTCCATTGATGAAAGCTGTTAAGGCCGAGGTGCCGTGTCCACGTGTGATAGACAATTTGCTACTATTCGATGCCGACGTTTATCTGCAAGATAGGGCTGGCAAAAGTTCGTTGAGAATCGTTGATTCCGTCGACTGGTTAAAGAACGATCCGAAAAGGTTTCAGGTTTTGCGGATTTTTATCGAATACGCGAAAAACATGATCGACTTCGATGTGCTACGCGAGGGAGACCGTCATGTGATCGAGCTGCTGCTACAAACCAACATCAATCTGAAAAAAGCCGACACCGAGCGCAGAACTCTAGTTCACATACTCGCAAAGAATCCGAACTACCGCGTTATCAATCAGCTGCGCGGTCGCGAATACGACGTGAACGCGTACGATATGTACGGAATGACACCGCTGATGTACGCCACGACCAATTGCCTCTTCAATAACGTGCAGTTTCTGTTAGAGGAAGGGGCCGACATCGAAGCTATCAACTTGGATATGAAATCGTCTTTGTTTCTATCGTTTTACCCGTACTTGGAAGGAGATGCTTGGAAGACCGCTGCAGTTCTGCTGGAGCATGGCGCCAACGTTCAAACACAAGCGGCATTTCCCCAATTGGCAACGATCTTCGACCTGTTAAACAGCGACACTGACCCAGACACTAACTATGGTGCGGCTGAACTCGCTCTCGCCCATTTGGCTTTGCAAGAGGCGCTTGGAACACCGATCACCAACTTGGTTCAATCCAAACTCAGTACGAATCAGCGTTTCTGCGACATCTTTCAGCAATGTCAGCAAGAACTTTTAAATACAGTGTATCCGTCCACCAGTTTGCTCGATTGCCTTTCAGTCGTCAAGGATAATTTGGAGCAATACTTTATCTCCAACAAAGCGGCTGTAGAATTTCATCTTTACAACACGAGCAATGAGTATTACCGTATGCTACTACAAAACCGCTTCAAGAATATATCTAGAAAACTAGCATTGACAAGAACAGCTGCTCACGTGATTTGTCGATTAATGTCGCCAGATTTTCTCTGTTATCCAGAAATCGGTTTTCGAGTTGTTCAATATTTGAGTGACGAAGAAACTCACCTTTTAACAATGATAAAAGAATAACTATACTAACTACATGGCTTCAGATATTTCTACTAAATCAATCAGATAATCATGTATTGATATATTGCCAAATAATTGTTAAGATCAAATCAATAAAATATCAATTTTTTGACATACGACATTCTGTATATTATTATGTGTATGCTTTTCGTCAAAACTATAAAGTGCTCGCAAATGGCACAGACAATCACTTCACGCGAATCGTATCGTCATAATAGACATGGATTTGATGGCTTACACATTTGAACTTGAACCCCAGAAGCCTTCAAAGCAACATAGTATGAATAATAATAAAATTAATATAAAAATGTATATTACAATTTATTATTGAACGGAATAAATCACATTTTATAAAGCACGCTACAAATAATACGTGAACATAACGAATTTTAGCGTAATATCATATAAAAATATGTGCAAGTTGACCAGCTGAAAACTAAAATAATAGCGTCATATGTAGAATTTCAACTGCTATCAACGAACTCCATAACGCTTAACGTAAACAACAAGTTCTCTCACAGATTCTTCTATTCTACAACGATAACCTTGATCTGACTGCATGACCTTTCGAATAAAATCTTTGCGATTGACGAAGTGATAATATTGATAATGAATAGGATCTTTGGTGTAATCTCTGGCGAAACGTTTATTTAAAAATACTAGAGGTCCGATTTGCACGGCTGCGAAAAGTCCATGTAATCGTTGCCTCTGCACGGCTTGCAAGACTTTCTCCAAGCATACGACTTGATCGATCGATATGCCATTCAAAGTGAGGGTCTGCTCCAACACCGAGTGATACACTTTTATGGCGAACTGTTCGAGCTTGGTCCTCATCGCACCGTCCAGGTTCAAGTGAAGCAACTGGATAATGTCTATGGCAAACGGCGCGTACACAACCATTTGAAAGTCCAAAAGCCGACAAAGCTTGTCGTCTATGGAGAACATCAGATTGTTGATCCACAAGTCTTGATGGCAAATGACATTACATTCGCCATCGGTCAGACGGTTTCCTCGCGTCATTTCCTCGTATGCTGTGACAATGTACTCGGACTCGAGGCCCAAATCGCGAGCTATGCATTCAGCCAGCTCTAGACCAGCCCTCAACCACTTTGAATTGCGCCCGTCGTCGCGCTCGAAACTTTTGGCCCTGAAAAACCCTTGAAACGCCTCTGTCAGTGGCACTTTCAGTTGACGTTCCAGTAGCATCGAGCAGGCGTGAAAACGCGCGACCGCGGTAACAGCAGCTCTTAGCTGCGACGCCGTTAGTCTTCCGGCGGCCAAATGAAATCCCCGAGACTTTAAGTTTTCCAACACAAGCACGTTGTCCTTGGCCAGGTAACACTGCGGCGACCATCGCTCCACGTGAAATTGACGAAGCCGCGGCAAAAAGTCACGGTAAAAGTGGCTTTCCTCGCGAAACACTCGCGAATTGAAAGCGCTACTGTTCGCTACCGATGACTTTACGAAAAATGTGTAACTCTGCGCCAACTCGCGATTGCCGACTGTGCATTTAACTTGAATGGTCAACAGCAGTTGTTCGCTCAAATATCCGAGCTTTTCGCTGTGCAAAGGTACGATATGGAAGTCAATAGACTTGATACTTTTCAAGCTTGAAAATCTACTGACTACCGTTGCAACTTCTTCTCGAGTTAGATAGTCAGTCGCAGCGGACAACACCAGATGTTGTGACATCGTGCGGATTTGAAAAAAAATCACACTGGTCCACTGATTTGTAATTCAGCCGTTCTTCACATTCACGCCGACAGTCGTATCTGCGATAAAAAGCATCCTTCTGATATAAAGCTGATCGTGCCCATGAATGTTTTGAAGTGCACGACTCAATGTGATAAGAAATAATTATATTCTTAAAATATTTTTGATGGATCGCCAATTTCATTAAATATCAATTGGATTCGCAATCTTAATGTTACTTTTATTTTCATTATTTCTCGTGTTCATCGTCACTTATATCGCTGTGCTTTATATATCATTCTTTTGGTATTAAGTATGGTAATATAGATATGGTAATTTCCAGTAACGCTCACATTGAGTTTTCACAAAAAATTTATTGCTGCGATAAGAAAACTATATCCATTTCTTTCTCGAATATTTATTACAATTAATCTGATCGCTAATATCTATAATAAGAATTTTATAAAATTATGGAAAATCAGACAAAAACGTACACAAGAAGTTTAGAGTTACAAAAATCAGCGACAAGTAATGATTAAACTTACCTCTAAGCGTGTCTACTGTGGATAATACCTTTGACGAATCTCGCTAGCTCTTTTAATAGCTCGGACTTTAGTTCCACCACTCAAAGTTACGTAATATATGCTAGCATTCTAGAACGTCAATATTTTTCAAATAAAATGGTCGATTTTTATCGTTTCAGGATAAATAACTGGGAACTCCGATTTCAAAAGTTTTCCTCCGGAAATTTTATACTATGTATGTAAAGGTATAGTTTCTATGTGCCTGATTGCTTGAAAGCAGCAATATTTTTTCAAAAATTTGAAATTACACGAGGGGCATTGTTACAATTTTTATCGATCGATTTACCGATGTAAAACGTATACTTGTGGATGACATCATTCACTATGGTAACCAATGACGTCTAGTCTTGGGCGTAATGACTTTATCTTAAAGGTAACTTAAGCGCCTCTGCTATGAAAAAATTTGCTTTGTATCGAATCTTATTCGCGAACATGATATCGCATGACGAAGAGTTTATTGTTACTTCTCGTATAACTTAAATTCACTATCCGATATTCTCCCCACGCTTAGTCATACGAAAAATGATATCACGATTAATAAAGAATGCTCTTTTCCGATTTGACTACTAAAAATAAATAATTGATACTGAATATAAAAAATTTGATGGCAATAGATTTAAAATCAACGGAAGCAGTTAAAAAGCCATTTTGTGATTATTAGGATCAGATTTATTCGTGAAAAATTAGTTAGATTATAAGCAATAATTATTTTTATAAAGAAAAGTCATTCATAACTTAGCTCTATATGTATTTTGTATTCAAAGTTCATGATATGGTAATAACCTAATTAATATGCTCAAAACACATCAAATAACATCTCAAAAATACATATTCTTAAACTCTCAATGTAATAAAATAATATATTACATTTATAAATATTATACAATATACATTTACGTATTTGGTATTGAACTTGCCTTAGTGCTCAGTAAACAATCACAAAATAAAGGAACTTTTGCTTTCTAAACGTTGTTTCAGAAAATACTATACCTAACATAATGGGAAAAAGTGTTTGGTCTTGTGTGTATTTTCACCCTCGCTTCATTCAAGTGTAAACCTCACACCAGAAAAGAATCTACTTTCTCATAATAGTTAGGTAATGTACTATTTTGTTAAATTTATCAATCATTTTAAAATGTAATTTGCAAATTCATAAATTAAGTGCAGATTATCATCATTTCTAAAACTTATTTGTTGACACCTATGAAAAAATTCATTATGTTAAGTACAAAGTTTTTAAAACATAATTATTATCATATACACACACATGCGCGCGCGCGCGCACACATAAACACATGCACGCGCGCACACATACACAGTTTAATATTACCTCAAACTTAGGACTTTTTTTCTAGTTTTATCAGCCCTCTTTCACTTGTTTTTCTTCAACATCCTTACCATTACTGTTTGATTCTTGATTATTTGTCTTTTTGTAGTACTTTAGTTTTCTTTTTAGATCATTAAAAATCTCTTTCACCCATACCCAATTCATTGGATCATCAAAATTGAACATACTATCAAAACCCATACCATCTTTTACATTATCCAATCTTAAGGGGAATTTTTAAAAAGCAGTTAATAATTTTGTTACAGTCAGCTGCTTTGGATTTTTCTTTGCTATTGCTTCTTTTTCCATGTCTATCAGCTACTTTACAAAGAGTGGATATGATGGATTTGTAAAGATATATGATGAAGATATCAACTCCTGAATCAATAATAATAAACACAGATGGACTTTTTTTATAACATAGTTGTCAGCAATCAATGTTAACATAGCTGGCTCAGTATACAAATCTTTATCAGCATTATTCTTTTTAGAATAATTAATATATTTTTAAGTCTCTAAAATAATTTTTTTCTTTAAGATGTGACCCATAAAAAGAAAAATTGTTTTATTACCCTACTATTCTATTTGATATCAGCTGTAAACATTCTTACCTTGATAACTGGGTCCTTGTTTATAATTGTACATTATGAACAAAATAATGTAATCAATGAAATCAATTTTAACTGGAATATAAAACTCATTTGTAACAAAGAATCACAAACGAATTGAAAGATTGTATAAAAATAATCAAGTCTTACAATTTGATAATACTACAAGAATATCAGATTTTTCATTAGTTGGATCAGTTTGATTACGTACCTAATTAAATGCACTCTTTCTTGCTCGCTATCCTCCACGATTCTCATCTTCATCATCTATGAAAACAATGAATGGAATGTTCCCTTAATGTTTGATTACTTGACTTTTCATATTTTTCTTGTTTCTTATCTAATATTTTACAAATCTTTATCCCAATAAACTTCAAAATTAAACAATCTTTTACAGAATTTAATTTGTTTGGATATTTTTGGAGTATCACTGCTTTTCCAACATTAAAAGCTAATAAATTTTCTTTATGTTAGTACAATCATCTTTGATTTCATTCAACCACTTCATAAATAATGGATTTTGGCTTTTATTTTCCTGGGCTCTTTTCATGATTTATACAATTTATTATACTGCTATTATCTATACTGAAAATATAAACAAGAATAGAAACTCTCTAATTCAGTAGATCTATACATCGAAATTTTATCTGTTTACATATCAGTCGATAGTAACTATGACAGTTTTCCAACTTCACTGATTGATTAACATAAAGTGAACTTATGCTTACAAAAATAGCTTTACAATTAGTGACTTGATTTTCATTAATACCAAACTGTTTATACATACATACTGCTTGAAAACTGTATAGTCTCCGACTACATGAATCCCATGGAGACTATAAATGAACTGCCAAAAGGTGCAAACACAAGGATCTATTTTGAACATAAAATATTATAAGGAGATCTAGCTTGAGTTATAAAATATAATACGATTTTTCCACTGAAACTTAAGCGAGAGGCGGAGCGATACAACTGGTTACAGCGCTCGATGCAGCGGCTATCGGTAAAGCGCTTAGAACGAGATAAACTTATTAGGCTCTCTCCAGATAAGATCCGAGGGTCAGAAAACCGCGCGGCATTTTGCAATTCTGTACTAACAATAGCTAAAAGCAATCTGGCAATAGCGTTGTGATATGTCGGATCGGAACATGTAAACACAGTTGACTAGAAGAAAGTAACTAATTAACTAACTTCATAACAAGTAAAGTAGCTAACTAACTAATTTCAACAAATAAATAATCAATTACAAAAGTACAAGGTGAGTTTTTCAATTAGTATTTGGCAAGTGCTAGTTCTTGAACTTCAAATGGTGATTGAGAATTTTTCATTAAATACTACGTATTTTTCAATAATAAATATAGATCAATTGATTGACTCAACTTTCAGCTTCTAGCCACGAATACCCGAGTAGCAGTAAATAAAAATGTATAGGTACAGCACTGACGGAACAACCGACGCAATCAAATGTCATTTTCTGAGGCTCCGCAGAGCAACTTTTCCAGACTCCGGAGACTTTAGACCCTGGTCCCATAGCTACGTATGAATGCGGACGGATACGGACGCGAATCGCAACTCTAGTAACATCACTAAAAATATCTAGTTCGATTATTTAGTACCAACACTACCGGTAGTGAGCAAAAGTAACTGTTGTTTAAAACTGTAGCGCCGAACGTACCACATTTAATGTTCAAATGTCAGGTCTACAATTTACTTTTCAAATTCTCATGAATATTGCTTAGTGATGAGTATGCTAATGTAAAAAAAGCTTTTGGGATGATTAATACATATCATTTATATATTTTTTCTTCTTCTCATATATTCAAGTACTTCCATAAAATTAACGCCTAATTCCACTAATTGTAGTTGAAAGTCTATCAATTCTCTATCATTTGCCATCTTATAGACTGCAATAATGTAAAGGTTAAATAAGCGTTCATTAAATGTGGTACGTTCGGCGCTACAGTTTTAAACAACAGTTACTTTTGCTCACTACCGGTAGTGTTGGTACTAAATAATCGAACTAGATATTTTTAGTGATGTTACTAGAGTTGCGATTCGCGTCCGTATCCGTCCGTATCCGTACGTATCTATGGGACCGGGGGGCCTATTCTGAAAAAAAATTTTGTGGTAAATCAGTTTGTCACTTCAGTTTACCACAGAATTAATCACTTTAGATGTGATAAATGCTTATGACATGTGCTAAAATTTTTTTTCAGAATAGGGGGGGGGGCCTTATTGTAGTGCTGGTCAGACGCAGTGACTAATGAATGTTAGTTTTGTGACGGACACGATCGACGCACAATGTACTGCGGAACGCATAAAACCCTAGCAAAAACACTAACTTCTAGGAATTCTGAAAAAAATGTTTCCAGTGGCAACCTTGCATGAGTATAATACTTCGAAAGAATTTAGTGACTTTTATTTGAAAAGAGAAGTTAATTGTCAACACTGAATGCTATTGTAATTTTTTATACGACATATATAATATGTTATTGCTGAAGATTACAATTATTGATAATAATAATTTTCAAAACAAACTAAGCTTTCGACATTAATATAATAATAATATTGACTTTTTAATAAACGATAATATATAATACTGCGAATAATATGTGACGTGACGCATATACACACACGCACACACTCACACATATATATATATTTATTTATTTATTTCTTAATTTATTATTCTATCACTGAGATCAATCAAAGGAGTTTATAAAAAATACATCTAATAAATAGACTTTTTTGATAATATGCAAGATATATAATTATATATTTTGTTCTAAAAATATTGAATAATAGAAATTAATGCGTATTTTTATGAGAATCACATGACTTAATATCTAGCGTTAAATTCTTAATATATTCATGCTACAAACATTCGGTATAGAATCGAAGAGAAATTTCAAGATTTGAGTTCGTTATAATATTGATTTGATTCTAAAGTTTAAATAAGTTAAAAATCTTGAATTGTATGTTATATCTTTTCGCCGATTATTTTTTTCACTTGAAAATTAATAATGGTGGTGGTAAGTTGAAGATCGCTGAAAAATTAACTATTGCTTTTTGTTTGTTAACCTCAAAATTCTAATTCCTTCAATACGCTCATCTGGCATCATATATCTTCCATTTTCCTAATGGATCTTGTGCGTTTTTACCGGGAAAATGTATATTATATATATTATACTCCATTCAATTGTTACTAATATTTTGTGTAAAAAATTTGAATAATTATAAATCATGAACGCGCGCAACATTCTGAAAAACTGCCTTATGTTCTTCCGTGATTCCCTTAAAACCATAAAATATTAGCCCCTCATATATCATAAAAAATCTTGAATATATGAACCATAATTTATATTTTAGTTTGACGAGAAATTACTGGAGTTAATTAGAATAGGGTCCAACAGCGATGCCAAGATGATCATTGAAAGAGGTAAGGGTATGCAACACACAATGGATGTAAAACGAGAAACTTTATTGCATTATGCAGCTGAATACGGAAATAAGGAGATGGTCGAATTTTTGGTGGATTTAAGAAGCAACATTAATGCAAGTAATGAAATTCAAGAAACTCCATTGATCAAAGCTATCGGAGCTTCATCACCGAGCACGGAAGTGGTAGAGTTTTTGCTTAGAGCCGGCGCCGATCCTCTGGATGCATTGTCCATTGTTAGCGAATCTTCCGAGTGGCTAAATAAAGATCCTACTATTGAAAAATATCATATTTTGAAAATGTTTATCGACTTAGCGTATGATTTTAGCCAGTTTGTTATACTACGCGAAGGACGCGAAGAACACATCAAATCATTGTTCCTAGCTGGTATCGATCTCCACAGGGTTGATCGTGCGAAGGGTAGAACTTTGGTACACGTACTCGCAATGAATGGGAGTCGCGGTGTCATTGATTTGCTGTACGGTAAAAATGTGAATATAGAAGCGCGTGACCGAGATGAGATGACGCCATTGATGTACGCAGCCTGCGCTAACAACGCCCGCGGCGTGGAATTCCTAGTGGAAGAATTGGGAGCAAATGTCGAAGCTGCAAACCAATATGGGGAAACAGCTTTGTACAGAGCTATTTACAGTGGAGATTTACCGCAGAGCAACAGGCTATCGATTCAAGCTCTTTTGCTGGTCGGTGCAAACGCGCAAATAAAATCTAAGGAAGGAATAACGATCTTTGACATACTCGCGGGAGATATCATATCCAACGGATTGGTTGACCTTCCGCTTGCTCATTTGGCCTTGCAAAAGGCACGTGGAGAGACCATAAATGAGCTCATTTATAGCAAAATTAATTCTAATGACAAATTCAAAAGTTACTTAGAGCACTGTCAGGAGGTACTTGAGCGTAGAATCGACGAGCACATTAGGTTAATTGATATACTGATAGCGAGCGAAAGAATAATAAAACACTACTTTAAGGATAACAAGTTCTTTAACGAAGTGGAAAATCTTGAGCTGGACATTGAATATTATGAATCAATAGTAATCAAGCATCTGGCCAAGTACGAGCTGATGATTCCATTGAGAAAGGCAGTAACTCCGATTATTCCTTGGCTAATGCACTTGGAATATGTAACATGCCCCTATGTATGGGGTAAAATCGCTTGGTACTTGCGTGAGAAAGATTGCCAGTGCTTAATTACACTTTATCACCGATATCAACTGTCCAAAAACGAGTTTCCTATCTAGATATGATGAAATATATATAATAAATCTGTCCAATATGCTCTACATCAACTAATATGGAACGATTGTATCAAAATAAACCTACATTAATTATATATATATCTATAAGGTTTTATTTCTACTTTTTAAATTTTGGCAGTATTTCAAATATAAATTTTTGTTTTTTCCTAATTCTGTATTCAACATTTGTCTAATAAAAATATGAAATTGAAACTATTTCTAAATATTTTTTCCCCAAAATAATCAGCGAAAACTTGAACAAAAGAAATCTCTTTCTGTAATATTAGCTTTCATTACTTTTGTAACTATGTTCCAACAACATCACGATATCAAAATGTAATAAAAATTTTTTTAAATACTTCTGTCTAAAAAGTCTAATAATTTAAACAACTTTTTTTCATTGAAAAAATATTGTCATTATCGTCAAAATATTTCCACATTGTGTGGAGTGATCATACAAATTGGAAAGTCTGAGAATTATATATCATTTTCATCGATTTCAAAAAGGAGGAGTTATTATTATAAAATATTAGACTCAAGTTTTTTTATGTATGTTTGCATAAATCTATACAAATTATTCAACCGATTTTAATAAAGGTGCAGGAATTTATTTGATAGATTATGCTAACTAAATGGTGCCGTTTTATTGTGTCCACTTGATTTAAGAAATTTTAGGAATGATTGCAAAAAGTAAATTTGAAGTCGGCTTTTTTAAATTAATGATGTTCTTGACATTACCTAGGTGTTTGTCAAAGTCTGGCATCAAGGGCTTCTGCACAACTGAAGAAATATTTTCCAAAACGTGATTACGAGCTGAATCATACATATAAAATAGAACTATACAAGTAAAAATAAATTAAAATGTAAATAAATGCCAATTAATAGAAGCAGACGAATCACAAAGCAGTATCTTAGACCGACACTCAGTCTGTTATACACTGTAGATTTACCAATAAGCTTCCAAACATCATAACAGTAGCAGTATAAACGGTACAGCTATTTTAATATCACATCCAGAGACAACTATAGTATCCAAAATATTACAAAATTATATAGTTAATTATCTTTAAAATTGGTTCAACTTATGAAGTATGTATTATAGTAAGTGAAAGCAAATCACAATACAAACGTCGTTCATTACGTTCCACAAAGCAATTACGTTAAATATCTATAGATATATACTTAGACCGAAGACTTACATGATAAAAGCATATCTTCACAAAACGGAAACATAACTGAGATTAAAATGGACAAAAATGTACTGAGCTCATCGGAGGAAAATCGGAGCTTACAATAGAAAACAAACTACTGCTATAATAAACTATATTGAAACCAATATGCACCTATGAAATTTAACTATGAGGTATCGCTTCAATTTCGAATATTGAAATCCTGGAAAGATTCCAGCCAAAACTCTTACCTAATACCGTACAGACACCATGGTTCGTCCCAAGCGAAATTATCCACCATGATCTATATCTTTTGCTGCATCACATATCTTTATATAATACATTTAGGAGGATTTTATTTATTTGCAAATATGTAGGTACAATGTACCGAAAAAAAACAACCAAGTAAGCGAGACTGCCGCTATTTTAATATTAAATTCACGTAAAAATTATGTAATCACTCAATTAATAATCACAACTTTTATCATTATAGCACACGAAGAAAAATAATACGATAATAATTAGTTATCAATTAGTTATAATTTTATTCACAAATGAAAGATCATAAATGTAAATTTCCAAAAAAAATTTACATTCGTTAACATGTTATAAATAATTGGTTTAACTATTTGATTCTCTAAAAGTAAATAAATTAAACAGTAACATGTTAAATTAAATTGTTCTATAAATAGATATCTCTAAAAATTAGCAGAAAAACACAATGAAAGAAAATTCAAATACCTTCCCAGCCTTGCGTCGTATTCTACTAATTTAATGAAAATCATCCCTTTTGCTGATGAATTTGATGCGTTGCAAAAATATATGACGATATAACGTAATGTTTCTTTAAGAACAGCTGCAAACTTAGACGAATTTAGGCCAAGATGCTATTTATACATATATTCTTTGCTAGCCTAAAGTTTAACCACACTCAATTTCTGTAATATAGCTATCAAATTTGGTATGTGTAGTCATAGATATATATAAATCAAAATAATGGCTGTACCTACAATTTTTACGTTTTATTATAATTTATATATATTTATTTATTTTAATGTAATTAACAATCAGAATTTTACCTAAAGAATTATATTTCAAAAATTAAACAAAACTTCAGTAGACGTCATTTAAAAACTCGCGCGTTATATATCCTCCCGATTTCCCCTCCAATCCCTCCACTCGCGAACTCGCGAACTCGCGCCTTGCGACATATGCACACACAGCATCCTTTTCACTTTTCTCCTCTCGTGGCGTTCAGGTGATTGCGGCTGAACATTGGCGAAGATGTAGGATAGTGGTGGGGGTCAGCCGGCGCACTCCCGCTACACACACCGTTCTTCTCTCTCTCTCTCTCTCTTTCCCTCTCTCTATCTCGATTCAATCCGCAGAGTTCAGTCGACTTGTCGACATGTCCATCTGTTGTTGTATCATCGTTTATCAGTGGATTCAATTGGTGTCTTACTGATCTGCAGTCGTGCCCCACAAGTGCAAGAACTGCAGTTCACTTGTTAACGACAACGGGAGGCTGCAATCTGTGTATATTGTCAATCATCTGCATCGACCATCTGAGAAGGTTGGTGAAAGTATAAAGCTTTTTTGTTTGTACGTTATAAAAGTGGGAGAAGCATTTTATTCGCGAGGTACATGGAGTGTGCGAGAAAAAGAGAGAGAGAGAAAGAGAATAGCTCTAGGAATGCAATGTAATTTTGAGCTCTCGCTCGTTACGTACATAAGGTGCGCTCTCCCTCTCTCTCGCTCTCGCGCTAGTGGCATAAGTGTGTCGGTGCATTCCGAGGCGTGTCAGTGCTTGTCATCGCCTCGCGTCGCACGTGCACGTGTATTCGTCAATGTGCTGCTTACTGGTGTGTGCTTGCGCGAAACCTTTGTCTGGCTATTAGTTGTTTTGATGTATAACACAGAGGACGACGCTTAGTTTAAATCCTATTAGTCTCGAGAGAATTTATAGTGATACTCTGCTATTTCTACGGTACAGTCCTTTCAGTATATATGCACAAGCGAGGCATTCTTAGAAAGTATACATTCTAAAAATGTGTCACAAATGCAGCAGCCGTTAGAATTTGCAGTAGAGCACGCTTTCTCTCGTCTGTGTCTTTTGTTTCATTGCCTTTTTGTGTTTTTATTAGTGACCTTAGCACGTTTTTTTTTGGAAAGGTTATTTATTTGTGAATATAAATAGAAAGCATAATTGTAGGTATGCATTTTCCTAATATGGTTATTTCGTGATATAAATGTTGAACGATTGAGATTGTGTAAATAAATGTATGTGTGCTCATTACACTGTTCGTATAATATATTGTGAACCGCGGCTCACGCGAAAATTTCTGTTGCAAAATTGACTGCTTTTTCGAGGTCACCTTTGTGTATGGCTTTTTATTTCGAAGTCAACGTACGTTCGTGCGTCTGTTGGAAGACCGCCTATCGCTTTTCATCTCTGTTTTTCTGTTGCGCTCAATTATTATTATACACGGTGTGTAATTATTTACTAATCAAGTACGTTGTTAAAACACCGCAATACGTGCGGACTACTGTACACTTCAGTCATTTCAATTTTGCAGTTTCATAACGGGTATAACGGTTTTTTTCTGGTTGGAAATTGCGCAAGTAATTTGATATTCCTTGCATCAAAACGAGGCTACAAGAAATTGAGTACTACTCCGTAATTTGAACGGCTTTAAAAATCCTTATCCGAATTGTGTGTGCGTACAAGCGTGTTTACTGGTATCCGAGAGGTATGCGTGGGCTTGTTTATATAATAATTTGACGATGTCGAGGGAGATTTCTTGAATTCACCGTTATTCACAGGCAGAGAAATGTTTGAGCCAATGAATTAGAACAATTTTTATTTCCAAGTAAAGGTCGTACTACAAAAATAGCATTTTCAAACAAAGCTCGGGATGAAAGAAATTTTGAAATGTCTCAGACGAACATCTGCTTATTATTTTCTTTCGAGTGTTAATAAACCTATATAATAATTTTTGTATGAATGATTCACAGTGCTGATATCTGTAGCAACAATCTCAACGAGATCTACGTGACCGAGTCGCTTGTTTTTTTCGAGTCGCGTACTTCTGCTGACTTTATTGCCATGGCTCAGGAAGAAGACTGGGACATGTGGGTGTCTATCATACGCTCGTGCTGTTTGACATCCAAAAAGCCGCTTACTTTGTATGAAATTGCAAGTAAGTCTTCAATTATAATTTATATTTGTAATTTTTTATATTTAATTTTATATATTGATTCTGTTTTTTCATGATCTGTTGTTTGAATGGCAAATTGAGCTAATATTTTTATTGATTTATACTAAAGTAGTTAATTTATTTTGAAATAATTAAAATAGATCTTATTTTTATTTGTAATTTATAATATAATTTTTTTTTAAATAAATGCAATCAAATTCATCATTTTACAGGGGATGTCAAACAGTTGGAGGACAAAGATATACCGTATAAAACTTTTAAGTTCAGATCTCTGGAGGACATGATCAAAAACATTCCCAGCTTGAAAGTATTCAACCAGGGTGGTTCACTGGTTGTACAAGCTAATATTAGTGAAGAATCTGCACATATAAGCAAGATGGTACAACGACAGAAGACTTCTAAAAAGAAAAGTCGTACTGTAATTATTTCTTACATATAATTTATTCATTTTAATTCTAGCAATACACATATTTAGCTGCAGTTTCAAATATATTTTACACACACATGTACAAACATTGTATTATAGAAATGTGTATGTGTGTGTTAGTGTGTGTTACTGATAGTATTATGACATTGCAAACTTCTTATTCTAGAAAGAAATTAAAGTCTACTATTAAGAACATAAAGCTAACATAAAAACTTTTTCACACTATCCATAAAATGCCTATGTACACTTGTTTGATACATTTCTTGTCTTATTATTTTAATGATATTTGAATGTATTTTAGAATTATTTATAACCATGTGCATTCACAATAAATATTAAAACAATATTTGACATTTTAGTTAGCTCCAAGGGCAGCGAATCGATACAATGCAAATACTCGTCGACCCATCAGACCTAGTTACAACAAATGGAATTCCCAAAACAATTACGTGCCAAATAGGCAAGCACTATAACAGTTTATATAACACAATAATTTATATCTACTTTTAATTTAATGTACCTTTATTGTCAACAGGCCAAATGGCCAATATTCTAGTCCTCAAAATCAGTCATCATACAACAACCGTAGTCAACAGCAGAATGGTGAGCAATGTAAACGAACGATAACTTCACCAGCGACAATGCAGCAAACAACATCTTGTCAAGTGTCATCTCCACCAATACCAAAGGGGGTCAGTTACGCCTCAATGTCTCCATCTACTCCTCAGCCGAAGACTGCTACCACTGCTCCAAGCTTCTCAATAACCTCTGTACAACAGAGGATAGCACAGACGAAGACTGAAACACCAGTACGTCACAGTATATCACAACCAACCCAGCAACAGAGACTAAGTCCAACAGCTGTATCTCAAACTCCACAAATCAAGTCACCACAAATAAACTTTACACCATCTCCGGTGAATACAGCTCAAAAATCGAAATTGCAACAGAGGCTTACAACGTCCACACTGTCGCCATCATCTTCAAATATACAGGAAAGACTCAACATTCAGAAACATGACACTACAGTTCAACCAGTAAGACTTAGTTCCTTTTTGTAATTTTACGAATATTGCCTAATATTACAAATTTTGAAAACAATCAATCGAACTTATTCACCAGATGCATGATCCCAGACTGATATTGAGTAGCTATGTAAAAGCTAGAAAACTACCACTGCCAATTTATAAAGATATTCCCTCAAAAGATAAGAACATCTACTCATCTGTTACTGTAAGTAACGAAATAATTTTAAATAAAATTATTGATAAAACATTAATTATTAAAACATTTAATTCAACTGAAAAGGTAAATTCGAAGAAATACAGCTCATATCCGCGTGAAGCCAAGACAAAAGAAGATGCAGAAAAGTTTGCAGCACAAGCTGCTCTTGCAGAATTGCTGGACAAGAGCAACATCCCCCAGACTGAGACATCAAATCATAGTCTTATCATGCAAAGAATTTTAGATATTGTTCATGCCCATCCAAATGGTTTGTTTGAATCAAGCTTGGTGGCAAACTATGTAGCCAAGTACAACGAAAGATTGCCTTCAACTTGGCTCAAACTGGTTGAGCACACGATAAATATCGACATTGGAGCGAACAATTTGACAATTCTTAGTCCTCAACAAGATTCTGTAACTCGGCAAAGTAGACCAACCAGCCCCACGATTACCGAATTGCCAACAGTGAGTCTTTGCAATTTAGATGAATTTTATATCAAGATATATGTGGTTTACAGTACCACGGATATCTGGGGAGTAATCATCCATGAGGAAAATAGCGTAAGTACCTTTGAATAGATTTTTTTTTTAGTAATTAAAATTAAGGGTGTATTGAAATTTCAGGATAAAATTGATGACTTAGCTAAAGATATGAAACATTTCTATGATATAAACGAAGCAATCCCAGCTACCGTTATCCCTGGTCAATACTACGCTGTATATGATTTTGCTTGGCACAGAGTTCGCTGCGTCAAAGTTGATACAGATGCAAAGGTAGCAGAAGTTTTTTTCATCGATCGTGGGGACCACGATAATTTCAAGTTGTCGCAGCTACGTGATCTCAGTGTTCAATTCTGCAAGTTGCCTGCTCAAGCAATACAAATTTCTTTAGTTGGACTTGAACCGTTTTCCAAATGCATTGAAATGCAGGTTCTTCTTGAAGAGACTATGCTTGAAGAAAATGTAAATGTTTATGTCAAAGTTGATTCTATTAGACAAGCTGGTTTTCCTTTACCAGTTACCTGTTACTTTGAACTTGATAAGGATACAGTTGTGGATATAAATGAAGAAATGATCACGAAGTTCATGTCTGAAGTAGCTAATCCCCAAATTTACATGAAATCTGCAAGTTTCATTTACTATTAGTTTTTATGATTGTTGAATTTTGAGCATTTGTTTGCATTTTTTAACAACGATATAATTACTTATTTTTGCAGAATATGCCAGTTAGTGATGTGTACATATCAGAAATTAGAAATAAACAAGTTTATATACAAGTAAAGTCAACAGGCTTAGAGTTGTTGAATGATATGATCACAGATTTAGCAAAAACTTGTTTGGACATCAAACCTGTAAAACCTGCTGAAAGACTGGAAAAGTTCAAATTATATTTAGTAAAGCATAACGACAAATGGAGAAGGATAAAATTAGTAAAAGAATTTCCTGACAAAGCTCAAGTTGTCTGTGTCGATGAAGGAACTATAATCGATGTTCCAAAAGACAGTTCGGTTTCCATAGAAGATGTTTCACCTGTACTGGCAATGTTTCCTTATCAGGTAAATTTTTTACAATGACTTGTAATTTTTAATTTTTCTTTTATTAATATATCATTTAATATTTTACAGGCTATTCAAATCCATTTACATAAAATTTCTCCACTTATGTTCGACGAGAAGATGGCAGCGCATCTACGATTCCTTGCACCGAAAGATGATGTATTCATTATGAAGGTCGTAGGTGATCTTGAATTGATACCCAGGGTGGAGTTGTACAAGAGAACGGAAAACAATTATTTAGCTTCACTAAATGACACTTTAGCTTTAGAACCTGAAATATCGTAAGTTTCTTAATTCATTACTTATATAACACGACTAAGTGTCAGAATAGACAAATAAATAACAATGTTAACTTTTTAATTTTAGATCGAAAATAGACGACAACAACAATGATAAAACAAAATCACGCTCAAGAAAGGATCGAAAATCACTAAATAATCGCAACGAGTTCCCATTGAAGATACCAGAAATTCCACCAATTAACCAGTATTTTGATGTTATTATCACAATGGCTGCTCATCCAAGCAATTTCACAGTTCAACCTTTACATTCTGTTAATGAACTGAAGGTATTAACAAAAAATTATTCTTTTCATTTAATATTTTCAGCTCAGTTTTGTAAAAATACCTTTTGCTTTATTTCAGAAATTAATGTTGGATCTTTCAGCAGTCTGCAACGCGTACAATGGTCCTCCTCTTACATCAAGCAATGTAAAAGTCGGGAGCATGTATGCTGCAAGATATGATAACGATGGAAAATGGTATCGGTAAGTTTCAATTAACGTGAAATTGTGATTTTGGAGAGTAATTTTTTTTTATTATAATTTTTTATAATTTTCAGAGCATATCTTTCCAAAATCCTTGGAAAGACAATATGCGCAGTTTACTTTTGTGATTATGGAGATTATAGAGCTGTGTCTTTGGAACATTTGCAGCCTTTAGCCAATCAATTTTATGACTTGCCTTATCAAGCCATCAAGGCCAAGTTACATGGTAAATTCACAGCTTTTATAAGTAATGAAATGCGCTTCAATAAATGTTGACAAAATGAAAATGAATATTGTTTTGTTACAGGTATTATCCCAAAATTAAAAGGTGATTGGACGGTTAAAGACTCATTAAGATTTAATGAATTAGTTGTTGATAAGTCATTTGTGTCGATCGTGAAGAAATGCGAAGTTGAAAATACAGTGGCTGGTGAAACAGTTTTAAGTCTTGAATTGATCGATACTAGCACAGATGATGATGTCGACATTATTCAACAGCTTATCAAAGAAAAAAGGGCTGAAAAAATTGAGGACTGATTTTATTCTGTTTACTGTCGATCGCCAAATAAAATAGTATTATAATGATTTAAATTATTTACTTTATTTTTATATTGATTCCAAAAAGATTGTAATAAGCGAAAACGAGCTAAAGATTATAGTTTATTTTATATAGAAATGTGTATTTCTAGTTAACATCCTGACGGTCTATATGAGTGAAAAATATGGTTCTGTATTTTTTTCATATAATAATTTTAATAAATAATCATTACTAAATAATGGATTTAATTTATCTTACCCCGCGATGTTTGATTTCAATAGTATCCATTTGAGAATTATAAATGTAAATCACTTGAAACTTTGGCAAAAATGTTCTTAAAAAATTAATATTATTGAAAAATTCTTTTGAAAAATATTTGTTATTTTCATTAAACTAGTCAGATTTTCATTTCGATGTGCTACTTTATTAGAAAGAAAAAAATCTATACCGATTATCGTTAAATACTTAGGAATGATATATTCATTATTCCAAACAAAACCGTTACGTATTTGTCGAATCAAACATTGTTCCAAGAATCGAAATCAACTGTCAGCCGAACTTTACAAGAGAAACTTAACAATGGAATCTCTAATAGTTTTGGATTGATAAATTTATATCTACAATGGATATTATAAAATGTTAATACGTTTAATAATATTTGCCAACCAGTGAAAAGTAACATATTATCTTGCGCTTTCCACTTTATTTTGAAAGTGTACAAAATACCGGTATAACCTCAATTCAAGCCAGTTTTACGATCATTCTTCGCAATATATGAAAAAATCTCCAATTATGAGTTTGACTAACGAAATCAAAGAATTTTACTCAGCGAATTTTGAAATGTACACTAATTTATTATGCGACCCTCAACAATTAGTGTCAGAAAATGCGTGGGTTCTTATACATTCAGCTCGCAGTACTACAGATATTCGGGGAGAAGTGCAAGACGAATTCAATCAAGTACTAATTTCTTTATATATTTATTTGGTTTATGAATAAAGAATGAATGAGATTTAATTATTTTTAGCGGTTTGCAGCAATGCAATTGAATACTATGGATAAGTATTATGGAGACACTCCTTTGAGTGCAACAAGTATTGTTGAGAATTGTCATTATGCTCTTTTTGATTCCCAGTGGTTCAGAGTGAAATGTATCAAGTGTAATTATCAAACACGCATAGCTGAAGTGTATTTTATTGATAGAGGTGATTTCGATAGATATCCTTTCAACTATTTGTTTAATTTGTTCGACTTTTTTTATCTGTTCCCACCTCGTGCTGTCAAGATATCAATAAAAGATTTAGAAGATTATGCAGATTTACCAGAAGTGGCAGATATACTTTCAGAGCTATTGGTTGAGCAAAATGTGTTTATTAAAATTAAAAATCTTTCAATGCCACATGATGATATATTTACTTTAGAATCTGATGTACATATAATGAAACCAAATGGAACCATGTTAAATGTAATAAGTGTTTTGCTTGATAGGATTCATGAGTCAAATTTGAATCCAAATTACATTATTCGAACTGTGAGTTTGTAATAAATATATTCAACTTACATTATTATTTGATACCTTAGTTGAGTTAAAATATTTTTTTATTATAGTCTGATATAATACATTATCAGGCATTCATCCCACAATATGCTTCAATATCTTGCGCGAAAGAAAATGAGATTTATGTTCAACTGAATTCACTAAGTTCATGTTATTTTAATAAACTAATAAATTTAGCCAAAGAACTTCTAAATACTGTAAATGATTTAAAATCAATTGACACCTTTGACAGAGCAGTAACTTATATTGTAAAGCATCCAGTGTGTCAACAGATATATAGAGTAAAAATTATTAATATTAAAAATTATGATGAGGCTGAAGTTATGTGCATTGATTTTGGTCAAACATTTTGTGTTAAGAAAAAAGATTTGATAATATTGGAAGATATTTCGAAACCATTGGCTTGGTATCCAGAGCAGGTACGCTAAAATATCATTTTTTTAAAATTATTAAACTTCATTCACTGATATAAGATAAAAATGGAAACATAACTTTTTTAGGCAGTACAAATCAACTTGTATCAAATAAGTCCAGAAATGTTTGATACAACCATGGCTATGAAATTGATAGATTTAGTTCCAGAATCTCAGCAAGTTTTGTTAAAAGTGATAGACAATACTAAGGAAATACCAGTTGTGACATTATTTAGGACAGGAGAAGATGGTTTCATGAAATGTATCAATTCTGAATTACTGGTGAATTCTATAAAAAACGTAAATTTAATTTCTTGAATTTACAAATACATTATATTTATAAAACTAACTTTCATTTTTTTTAGTAGTCTTCAAGTAACAACTGATTTTGTATTCCTTGGATGTTTTATCAAATTCAGTAATATTTTCTCATGGACTATAAGTATATTAATATTTATAAAATATATACATAAATGTTAGTGCATTTTTTTGTAGTTGTTGCGATTGTCGCGTGAGTATATTGCTTTAATGTTTCATATGTTTTGCTTAAGATAATCGATTTTACAAATTAAGACAAAATACAAGCCATGCATCATAATAGTGTAATTTTTTTTAATTCGACAATGTCAATATTCTATGTAAATTAAAATAAATAAAATTTTTTTCAGAAAAAACGTATATTAAAATTAATCTTAGAGATATTAATGTCATAGTGCTTTACGTTAGTTGGATCGAAATCACTTTTATGATGTATGCTTTGTGCATAGCACATCTGATTATTTGCTGTAACACACGAGGGAAACCCGCAAAATGATTCAATAGTGACCTACGTCTCGCTGACATTGGTACACCTAGCGCAAGCGCCTCTATCTACTTATATATGCGACCGCAAGTTTATTTAGTGATAAAAGCATTTTTTTTCAATTCTAAAATGTGAGCTTTCACAACAATTTTTAACTTATTATTAAGAAACGAGTAATTGTGATTTGTCAAAAAAAAATTCGCAGAGCTGTTTTTTAATGTTTAAGTTTAAGTATTGTAATAAAAGTATTAAAAAATCTATTGGATTAATGTTAAAATTAAAATAAATAAGCTAGTTGTTTTTTTTTTAATTGCATGAATTTCTGTTTTCAATTTTATCTTTTTATACCAACAAGTAATAGCAGCTACACGGTTATAGTTATAATATTAATACCAAACTGAAATTCATTCACCTTTCAAAATATAAAGCGAACGAAAAATATATCGTAATTGTGATCACAATTCCGTAATAACCTAATTGTAATCAAACATTAATATAGAGAACACCATCGCTTTAGTTCATTTCATCACTGCAGACAGTGTAAACAGTATAGTCGGCATCAACTGACATTGGATAGACTGATGAAGCGCGCGCACGCGCCACCACATGAATATGTCGACAACGACGACGAGAGAGAAGAGAGACAAACTGCTAGCTTTTCTCTCTTCTGACTTGACCGCAGATCGGCAGTCGCGCGCGCGCCTCTCGAGTTGGTGTAATACATAACCGAAGATTTTGAGTGAAGTATTTTAGTGAGAAAAGTGTTCACCTACAACTGCAAGTGTGTATTTCTTTTTAGGAAAAAGCTGTAAGAGTAGATTTTTAAGTAGGTGATTTATTGTTGATTTTTTGAGTTACACAAAAAAACTGCCCAAACGAAATAGCATAATATGTCAATTAAAAATGTTGCAGTATTAAAAAAAGTCGAGGCGTTATACGCACAATAAATAAAAATTGATAATTAGTAGTTTGACTTTTTAGTGTTTTTTTTTCGTTATGATTCGAATAATTAATAGCTTTCTTCCGAACATGAGAGAGAGAGAGAGAGAGAGAGAGAGAGAGAGAGAGAGAGAGAGAGAGAGAGAGAGAGAGAGAGAGAGAGAGAGAGAAAGAAAAAGAATGAATTCCAGCCTCTTTGTATGATCGTTTTATTAATCAAAACCTGCTCTATTGAACTGACCTGCTGCTGCTCGGTGATACATCATTTGATTGCTTCTAGTTTCTTTTTTTTGTAGCTAAATTGGAATATCAAACAATGCTTGTGAAAAAATGTCTTTTATTATTTTAATTGATTATTGATTTGTGTTAATTTTCTCTTATAAAATATCGGCTCGACATTAACACTGCGTATAATAATTTTCTCTTTCGTTGCTTTATGGGCATACTAACGTTAAAAATAACTTGTCAAAGAATCTAATTTCTCACACCGCTAAACGATATATTAAAATTATGTGCAGTTTTCGAGGTAACACGCAGCTGATTTACAAACGTGAATTCCATCTACATTACTTTTTTTTGTTTCGTCGTTCTTAAAACGTTTAAACAAACGTCAGATTGGAATGCTAAGTGCCGATTAAATGCAAGTTTTTTCAACGCGTATGCACGGACTTACCGATTTAAAGTGAAGGATTTTTTACAAAATAAAAACGATATCGAGATTCAATATTATTGAGGACGTTTTCTTAGAACCGTTAACTTAAAAAGCTTATTTTCGGCAAAATAGCCGACTAAGAGCACTGCTTACAATAAAAATCTCTCAAAGATTTGTATAGTTATTAGACTACTATTCAACTGCACGAAAATAATGAAAAAATTGATAAAATTGTAGCATGAATAAAATCATACCAGCACTGTAAAAGAAATCTTAATAAATACTAGTAGTTACTTTTTTATTATTTTTTTTGTTGATTCCTTATAATTTACAGAATAACATATTAGTTAAAAAAAAATCTTAAGAAAATTGAGATTTCAATCGAAAGAAATGTACTATGAAAATTAACTTAGTTTATCTAATACTTGTTGGAAAAGTAAAATTTTAAGATGAATATCTCGTTTTCAAATACCGTTACGTATAGTAAATTTTTTATTCTGCTGTGTAGAAAATGAAAAAAGTAATTTATTTTCAAAGCTTGACGAGTCTAAAGAAAAGCGATTTTCAAGAGAACGTCTTTAAGCAAACAAAAAATTACTCAAAACGCATATTCGAGTTTTATGCAGAGCTTTACATAGATTTTTACTTTCGAATTTGAATGTAAAAATCTAATATTTTTAATATATATACATACCAAAGAAAAACATTCCAAAGATTGATGAGAAAAATAAAAGAAGAGTATTATTTATGTGTGAACCGTGTTCTACATCTAAAAAATACGACAATCAATAAAAACTCAACAACCATTCTTCCTAACAATTCTAAAAAATCGTCAACACAACACCACAACAAATTTCCAGCTGACAATATTAGACAATTAAGTCTTATCAATAATCTGGCAATGATGTGACTTTACCAGCGAAATGCGCTAAATAAAAAAAAATCATCAGAAAACAAAGAAGAGGATATAGTGTCACCCTATCGTCAATTAGCTTTGGCGTAAGGGCCTCCAACAATTAGCGAGGATGCTCGCCTCCGGATAATGATCACCGAGCAGACCTGGAGCATGATGCTGGACGGCGATGTTGCCGGCATTAACGAGTGAGTCTCTCTCTTTCTTTCTCTCTCTCTCTCTCTCTCTCTCTCTCTCTCTCTCTCAAATGACACTTTTGCCAAGAAAATCTTTACAAGGGCCAAGTTTAGAATTTCAATTTGTATCGCGTGTCATCTATGTTTCATTTTTAGGTGTGCAGTATGTTGCACGATAATTTATCATAAGCAAAAGTAAAAAGAGAGTGATGCGGATATATTTATAAGATGCATTTTCCGTCATCGCTCGTAGTACTAGTTGCGTACTGAGTTCTCGGCGTAAATCAAGAAGCGTGTAGATATGAATGTTTTGCTTTATATGTTATGCAAAATGTTTAGTTCAATGATTACGTTTTTCAATTTAAAAATAATATAACTTTATTATCGTTTGCAAATGTATTGATAATATCAATGTTTTTTTTAAACAACGAAAATATTTGCAAGAATGTTAACTACGAAAGCTTTTAAATTTCGCATACAGCACATTCGGAAAGTATTGAATATTATAAATAGTTCGAAATATTCTAAAAACTGTACAGTGGCTAGTTAAATTCATTCATGAAACAAACTTAGAACGTATTTAAATTCATCCGTTCGAGCATGGTTTTACTTTTCATAGTTAGCTCGAAGAGTAAAAGGAATGTAACTGGAGCAAATTAAGAAGCCTTTTTTTTCGTTGAATATCTGTTCTCTTACTACAAGCTATTTATTTCCAAAACCATTAAAATGGTACAGCTCTTTATTTTCGTCATTCTCAACACGGAAGGAATCACTCCATGTATATGCGCAGCAAGGAAAGTAGCTTCATATGAAACTGATTATATAGGGTGACAAGTTTAAATTAGCTTCATCGTTCTTTATTCATAGCAGTGGCTTTTTTAGTATTCGCAAAATTACAAGTAAATGGTAATTATTCATGTTCAAGGATACAGGCATGTATATTCATTGCTCAAGGCATTTTGTTAATAAAAATCTTTTCGCGCTGTTCTAGATGAATTCCATTTCGTAACTTTAGTCAAACAACAATATCAAATGCATACCTCGTATATATTCTAGTGTCCACATAACAATTCAATTCCGATTCGCGTCACACGCGACCAAGCACCCGATGGTATAGTGTGAATTCATGGACATTGTCAGATAGGTTGCACAATAATGTTTCATCGAGTGCAATACACGTGTATAATTAACTCTTTCGACTGCACTGATTTTCGCCAAGATGCGCGACACATACGTGCGTGTGCTTTCTGGACATTTCCGTCTTTTGCGTTTATAAATATAACGCGTCTTCCCCGACAGACTCAAGCTGTATTGATGATATTTCGTATATATGCGAGACGCTAAGTAAACCATCACGGTTGACGGCCCGTCACTTCAACGGCACTGTTAGCTTCCTTAAAATCCGTCTTCTTTAATCTTTTACGTCAGAAAAAGCTCCATCGCTGCGTATCAAGACTATGCATACAACGAAAGCTTGAAAATGTAGTAAATTACGTACCTAGACTAGGAAAATATTAGTACGTAAGAATTGACAGCCGAGTCGAAGCCGAGGTTATCGATTGTCACGTGTTATGGGCTTGCTAATTTTCCGGCCATGGTGCATGTACTACTTTTTTCTCCAGCGGCCCGAAAATAGAATTTTCCGGCCGCGGTTTGATAGGCAACATGCTAATTTTTGCTTCGCTGGGCAACAAATAATATACGCACTATGGCCAGTAAATTGGCAAGTCGATATCACGTATTTGACAATCTTGGCTTCGCCTCGGTTATCAATTTGCGGACTTATCAATACTTTCCTAGCTTAGGTACGTAATCTACTATTTTTGCCCAACGGCTTGAAAATAGTATTTCCCGATTACAACTCGGTCGGTAATATACTAGTTACGGCCTCGCTGGGCAAAAATATAATATACGCACCAAGGCCGGGAAATTAGTACCTGTCCGTAGTACGTGAGAATCGACAGCCGAAGTTATCAAACACATCGGCTGTAGGTTTGTCTATTTCCCGGCCCGGCAGGGGTGCATATATGTTTTTGCCCAGCGAGAGCTCGTAATGAGCATGTTACTGAGTGAGCTATGGCCAGGAAATGCTACCTTCAGGCCGCTGGACAAAATAAATAATAAAATTAGTCGTAGCTTACTATTGTGGTTGGTAAAAGATACTTCTTAAATTTATAGCATTACTATAACACTTTTTTCAATTAAGAACATTCGTATTGATATAAGAAATGCTTTATGAGGATTTATTTTACCGCGCTGAATAATGTTTAAAACAATTTTAATGTGTCGCTAACGTAGTAACATAATAGTACATTATTGCTAACATATACATAGTTTATAAATACACACACACACACACAAACCGAATTTCAGTATACACAAAATAGATATAGAAATTCATTTACTCTTCGTTATAAACTTTCAAAACGATTAAATAATACTGACAGTATTGCAAACATTTCAAATTACATCATTTGAGAGTATCAAAGTATTTTATTGATAAAGATACGAAATAAACCAATAGTATTTCTTTCGAAGGTTCATAAATTAATACTTTGATTCACAAACTCCTAGTTTGAATAGTGTCCAACATCTAAAATTATAATAATGTATTAGTTCATCTAGAGTACTATCATCATTATTTATATGCTTTTCGATGCCAGTTAACTTAATAGCAAAATATCATAAATTCTGACAATCTTCACCTGCTACACACACGTACAATCGTTAAAAGTTCATATTTTACTGAAGAAATTGTCAGTGTTTTTTTGACAAACGGCCAGTGGACAAATTTCTTACATGCCTTTCTAAATTTAGATAATTTATTTGTTTTTAATAGGTAAAATAATGAATAAAAAATTTTTTTTTACTTACAAATTTTATTTATAATCTATCTATGAAAATGAGACAATAAGTAAATATGTTTGCTATTATTTGTTAATTAACAAAGTATAGAACAATGCTCCAGTAATATTATGTTTTTATTTTTTACTTATATGTGTATTATATTTTATTAATTTTGGTTTTTTTGTATATTAATCAGTTTATGTTTCTTTAATCTGATAGTAGTGATCATTGTCATGAGAATATGCTAATAAGTTTGTTTGGGTGGTTTTTCAATCTGTTGTTGTATTTTTCATAAAACGTTTTAATGTCTTATTTTACCGATGGTAACTAGATCATTTTTGGTGATGTCTTTGGTACAAACCATGGGGCTCGTACGATATTGTATAATACTTTAGATTGGAATCTTTCTAGGATTTCAATGTTTGAGTTTAAAGCGACACCCCATAGTAGAATGCCATAAGTCCTGATTGGCTTAATTATCGTTTTGTAAAGCAGTATTTTATTTTCTATTTTAAGCTCTGATTTTTTTCTAATGAGCCAGTAAATTTTTCTCCATTTCAGTCCCAGTTATTTATGTTTTCTAAATATGTGCTCTTTCCACCTAAGCCTTTGATCTAAATGAATTTCAAAGTATTTCACATGACTGCTTTGTGGTATGTTTACCGTTGAGTTTAATAAGTGGGCTGGTGTTTTTCCTAAGTATGAAAGTTGTTTGTATTGATTAACATTCATTTAACTTTTTAGTTGATTAACTTTAATTCTCCATGAGCTTAGCCAGTTTTGTAAATAATTATTTATATAATTTTGTATTGTTTCCGTTGCTATATTTACTTCCGACTGTGATGTGACAATGACTGTGTTGTCTGCGTATGTTGCTATCATGACGTTTGGAGATTTTGGCAGATCGGAGGTGAATAACAAGTCCAATATTAGTTCTAGTACACTACCTTGCAATATTCCTGCTCTTGTTATCTGTTTTTTTGATGGTTTTATTTTATTTCGACTTGAAATTCTTTATTTTGTAGGTATCACTTAAGTAATTCATAGTGTTTTTCTAGAAAACATCTTTTTTATTTATATAGAGGATCTTTATACCATACTTAATCAAAAGCCTGTACGACGTCAAAGAATACGCAGGTGCAATATTGTTTTTTTTCTACAAATTTCCTTGCAGTTGATACTATTCTGTTTACTTGCTCTATCGTGGAGCGGTTGTATCTGAAACCATATTGATGGTCTAGGATAAGTTTTCTATTTATTATTATTGAGTGAATTCTAGCTAAAATTATTTTCTCAAAAATTTTAGGTATTAAAATAATCTCTGCCGTTTTTCATTGAGTGGAAAAATAACACAGTCGAAGGCATGTATTAAAAATAATTGTTAAATATCTTATTGCTATAGTAGGTAGCTTTTTAATCATTTTCCTGTAATATCATCAAAACCGGATGCTTTTTTGTTCTTTATATTTTTGATAATGAATAATACTTCCTTTATTTTCACTGCTGAAATTGGTGTACTATCTTGGACGTTCTGGTCTAAGGTGTCCTCTTCTTGTTTGGCGACTATTCTTTGATAAGGTTTAAATACTAAGTATAAATGATTGTCACACTTATCAATTTTTGTTCTCGTCTGATCTATAGCCTATTCGCCACAAGGTTTTCTGATAGGTGAAATAAATGATGTTGATCTATTAAGTCTCTTGGTAGCTTTCTATAATGAGTAATCTGTTGCTTCTGTAGGATTTAGTTTTCTAAGTTTCTTTTGGGTTTGTGAGTTTTTTTCTTGATGCAGTAATTTCTTTAATTTTGTGACTGTTTTATTTAGTTTTGTTTTATCTTGTCTCGACCTTGTTATGTGGTACCTTTTTCTTAATAATCTTTTTTTCTTTAATTTTTACAGCTATTTTATTTGAAGTGAATTGTTAAGATTTTTTAATATTTGCAATAGTGGAGCTTTTATCTAGAATTTTAGTTGAAAGGATCTGAAACTGAAGCTCGCGGAATTAATGAAACACATTTTTATCTTGTGGAAATTCTTCAAAAAAATTTAACATTTAAAAGATTTTGTTGTATGAACCATTGTTCAAAATAACATACATTTATATACATTTCTTCAGGCTAGCAATCTCACCACGGAAGCAGCTATGGATTCGCGCGGTAAAGAAATTGACACAGGAGCGTCTTGGCCGTGAAAGTTTAGCTGCCTGGGAAGAGGGCAAACCAAGTGTCGAGCCCGAAGACTTTGATCAGGATCTCGACGACAAGACCAAAAAGTCATCGGATGCATCGGCCGACACTGACGTCGTTTATCCTGATCAGAGTGCCACCGATAAAGAAGGTAAAAACAGTACACAATCAAGTTTAAAGTGATTGAAATATTTGAGCGATGAAAATTTTTCTTCTTGCCAGCTGTTTTCAAAAAAGGCTACAAATACAAAGGGATATTCTGCCCATCGTTGACGAATAGCTTTCACAACAAGCATCTCGAAAAATCATATCTAAAGTATTCGAAACGACAGCGACAAAAGTCGCTTATTATGCTCAATATTGTCGATTTAGGACTAAAGGTAATTTAATCCTAAAAATGAAAATTTTTGATATTCGTTTACTTGTACCTTTGGACTGTAATTGCAGATATGTCTAATCTCAATCTGGCTGTGGAGGCGAGATTATCGAAGCGATGGCACGTGGTGGTGGTCACTTGCGTGGTCAATTTGCTGTATGCTAT
This sequence comes from Phymastichus coffea, assembly GCF_024137745.1. NCBI lineage: Eukaryota > Metazoa > Arthropoda > Insecta > Hymenoptera > Eulophidae > Phymastichus > Phymastichus coffea. Next base: position 1,719,239 of record NW_026706864.1, read on the forward strand.
CCAACGTGGTGGTATGCGCTCTTGGCTGGTGGCGATGTTTCTCCAACAATTATCTCTATTGGGCTTCTATATTTACTTGGCTACTTATCAATTCCCAAGGTATATCATTGCATTATTGTTTTCTTGGACATGTATTTTATTAAGATTGATTCACAGCAGATAATAAAGTTGAGTTGAAATTTTGTTTATATTCTGAATTTTTTTACCAGTGACATGATTCTCATTTTTTCTACGATGCGAGGTAATATTACGTTTTAGCTTGTTAAAAGTAGAAGAAAAAGAAGACTGTCAGAAAATTTCTCATCACTGTCGAGAACGATGAATCTAAAAATAGCCGCACATGTGTATCTCCCGTAATTGCAAACGTTCATTTTATCACGCGTAAACGAATTAATTCATCTTGAAAAACTTTTTACGAAAACTCACGATTAAGACGTTGAAACATCTCGTCTTTATTCTAAAAAGCAATGATCGTGAATCGAAAATAACCTGATATATAATTAGTTCGTATATAGAATAAGCCGGCGTGATTTTTCTTTTCTGTTACTCTTTATGTTATTGCTCTTGATGAGTGTGTGATTTTATATTTTAATATTAACAAGAATAGTTGATTTCGTAATTATTATTTTATAAATTTTTCAGTGTTGAAAATCAGCATTGAAATGTATGATTAATGTATAACGATAAAATATTGCTTACGTGATTTTACGTCAACCTCATTAGATCATAATCTTTCGACAATATACACTTCTAATTCGAACAGTTTAATCGCTCAGACATCTTAATAGATCTAATTTGTATGATAATATTCAAGACTGTCCTTAAAAAATATATACACGCCTGATGTCAAAATCAATTAATAGAATAAACGTCTATAAATGATTTAGTGAATGGAAACAGAACAAACTTTTTAATAAGGAAAAGACAGTTGAATCGATATATAAATTTTGTTGTCGTCAAAACATAAGAAAAAAACAATGAAAATACCCTAATATTTCCACAAAATTATACTTTCTTACAGGTTTTATCGTGGCGGGACTGAACTTTCTGACTCAACAACGTCTAATGTGGTACATATTATTCGTCGTGTACGCGCCCTACGCGATGTTACCACTGCCACTTAGATGGTGTGTCGTTGCGGGATTCGGAACTGCTTTTACACATCTATTGATTGCCGTTGTTACTCTTCTCACCGATACTCGTCATCATGAGGTAGTCAAAAAGGAAATTAATACGCTAATGTGAATAATTATTGTGTTTGATAAGGCACTTGAAAAAAATGTCTTTTTTTTTAAATTGATCTTGAATCTAATAGAACACACCGGGAATCATAAATGCCGTAATTATGCGAAATTTAATTTCAATTATATAAGCTTGATTACGCGTTATGCGATGAAATCGGCAAGTAATTAATAACGCTGTTATAATAGTTACATAAGATGGTAGAGTTTATAAAAAAAAATATTTTTCAGGATCTATCATGTGTATCGCGTATGGTTGCAACGAACTTGTTGCTCTATTTTGGTGTGAATCTATCCGGTATGTACACCAAGTATTTGACTGATCGTGGACAAAGACAAGCATTCCTCGAGACTCAACGTTCGATGGAAACAAGACAGAGAACGCAAAACGAGAACAATCGCCAGGAAAAGCTTTTATTATCCGGTGAGTTATATAACCTTGAACAGAAAGTTTATGCCGAGGAGAAAAATTCTTTTTTTGGATAATTGGCACAGTAGGTGAATGTCTTGTTTCTTTTTTGCAATTGTCAGTTGGGGCTTTTAATAAATTCACGGAGAAATTAAAATTCTTTGCACGAGTATGGAGTATTAACTGTTGTTCTATTCAACCTAGAAAACTAGCGACATTGATGTCTTGTACATTCAAAATACTACATGATTCGAAAACTAAAAATTTAAACACGCTGTAACATATCTTCCATCGTATAACGTAAAACTGTCCAAATGGTGATTAATCGAGCAATACACGTCATCGTCATCAAACGGCGCTAAAATTGCACAGTGTTTATAAAAAAAAGGCCAACTGCCGGATGCAATGGGTTTATTTATATAACTGTGCAAGTCGAGTTCTTTTAACACATACATTTTTTTTTCTTTTCCGACGCCACCTGACACTCAACACACTTGTCGATGGAGGCTTTTTAGCTATAGCTTAGTTCAAAATCAACACATACAAAAAACAAACAATATAATATTTCTTTACAAGAATAATATTACAAAGAAAATCATTACGATTACGAGAAATATAGAATTAACTGATATCAAAGAAAAACAGAGACAAGGGAGTGATAATAATTATATACCATACAAGCAGGGCGACATACACACAGATGCGTTTAGTGGCCCGTGCGAATCGTTCAGCCGTGCGCCAAGAGGGTCACTGGACATTCTCACTCGATTGCCCATCACCATGTTGTTTTATATGTGTGTGTTTATACTGTGTTTTTTTTTTTTTTTTTTTTGCGAAGACCTTCTCCGCTTGTTGCTGCTATCGATTTGTCTCTCGCGAAAATAGACACACGTGCATGCGATTTGCGCTGCTTGCATTTAACGACGACGGTGACGTAAGAGAGGATGATGATTTTATTGGAGTGTTGATCTATCGCTCTAATGCTTTTTTTAATTTTTCAGTGTTACCGGATTTCGTGGCGAAAGAAATGATAAGAGACATAGCTCGTGAAACTGCACGTGGAGGGACGATATCTTTCACCCCAAATCAATTTCATAGGATTTACATTCATCGATATGAGAATGTCAGTATATTATTTGCTGATATCAAAGGATTTACAGGTAATCAAGCTATTTTTTATTTACAGTTGATCATTTCAGACAAGAAATGCATCAGTTGATATAATGAAAAAAAAATTGGAATATAAAAACGTTTCTGTAGTTCTACGATCGCTACTTTAATTTTATTCTAATTTTTTACAAGTTCCGAAGTAAGTTCTAAAAATGTTTTAATGTCATAATTTTCATACTACAAATTAATTTCAACAGCGTTCATTATAAACATTCATATAAGAAGTAAATGATTCATTAACTTTTGTATGCCAATACATATTTATATTAATCTTCCTGGATTTTGAAGCTTTTTTACTTATATACATTTATACTTGTATATACATTCTTATAAAGGTGATTGTAACTAAATCATTAACACATTGAAGATTGATAAATGAATTTTCATATTATCCAATACCAAAAAAGCAAAAATATTACTTGAAAATAACGAAGTAAATTATTTTTCAGCCTTGGCAAGTCAATGCAGCGCGCAAGAATTAGTCAAAGTGTTAAACGACTTATTCGCCCGATTTGACAAACTCTCAGCCGAAAATCATTGTTTGCGAATCAAGCTGTTAGGCGACTGTTACTATTGTATTTGCGGGCTGCCTGTGGCGCGAGCTGACCACGCGCACTGCTGCGTCGAAATGGGTTTGCATATGATCAAGGCCATAAGAGACGTACGTTATACCACCAAGGTTGACCTCAATATGCGCATTGGTATACACAGCGGGTCTGTGCTATGTGGGGTTCTTGGTCTTAGGAAATGGCAATTCGATGTCTGGTCTTACGATGTCACACTGGCTAATCATCTCGAGAGCGGTGGAATTCCTGGGTTAGTATGTCCGAGAGTTTGAATGATCGAATGGTTTGAGAGCAATTTTAAAGCTTTCCTTTGCAACTTTAATTTTATTTTATTTAATAAAATTGTTACTTACAATATTTTATTTTTATATTTTGCTAATTAGGTAATTGTTAATAATAACCAATTAAAAAACAATTATAAAAATAATCTTGAAATTTCAGCCGAGTACACATTTCCGAAGACACTCTAAAATGTCTAAACGACGTGTACGAAGTAGAACCAGGCAACGGTACTGAACGTGACAACTATTTGAAAGATCGTAATGTCGTCACGTATCTAATCAAGCAGCTGGAACCGCTTCGTTCAAGACGTAGATACTCGTCGAGACCAAAAATATGGACCGACATCAACAGTAGCGAACAATCGGATAATCCACTGAATCGTACGAAAAAGAGTTTCAAGATGGGTAACTCCTTAAGTGCTGGCAACCCAGCAACCGTGCATGCAACGCACGGTACTGAGGATGATATTGGCGTCGAGTGGACGCCGGAGATTCCGTTTGAAAATGTAAGCAAGATTATTATTTTTTTTCAAAGATTTTATTTTTTATATAAATAATTTTAAATTCTTATACGTAAATTTCGATTTGACAAAAATTAATAAAAATTAATAAAAATTTGTCTAGACTTATTTTAATTTGTAACGATTAATTAAACATTTCATCTGATTCACTTTACGTAACCCTACTTTCATTGAATTAATTTTTAAGTAAGATCATTGGCATACATACAAATTTGGAATTACAGTTGAATAGCGCTACATCAGTGAGTAACTTGGAATCTGACTATCTCGAGACAGACTCAGTCTCAGCAAAAAGCGAGCAAGTAACGCGTGGCTCGGAGAAAGAAAAGTCAATAAAAATGGCCAACGGAATGGAAATGGTTAGTAACAAACGAATGCGTCTTGCCAATATAAATCCATGGACTTTGCGATATAATGACGAAGCTCTGGAGTCGAAGGTAAGAATAAATATGTTAATTCATATGAAAATAATAATTAATTTCTTGCATTAAATTTTCAGTTCCGGCAGCTTCGTGAAGATATGTTTAAATCAAATATGATTTGCTGCTATGTACTCTGGCTATTCATCGCAATTTGCCAAGCGATCATCCTTCCAGAGTAAGACACTTAATCAACTACTTATTTTCACTATAGAATCACAAAATAAAAATCAATTAATTTCCATTCAGCTGCACAGTAATACTGATAGCTCTAATACTGACAACTCTTCTCTTGGCCGTATCATCCGTTTTGGTGATGGCTGACGAGTTCAAGAGTTTACCAACCTCACTGCAACATTCTTCCTCGATGCTCGTGCATAACAAACAGTATCGTACACTCTTCATTTGCGGTGTAATAAGTCTTATGGCACTGACATCGATTGTTGGTGCAATCGCCTGTCCTGTCGTACGAGTTGAACCGATTGCTCTACAACAAATAGATAAACAAGTAACATTGCAAGCAGTATCTTCGCCAAAGATACCTTTACCTAGTAATAGCAAACTTGATAGGCTGGTGTTGCGATTTCTGGAAGCTGCATTGAAGGATGACGTTGATGACGATGTTGATGAGAAAGTTAATGATACTGATGTTGATGTGGGGAGACAGCTTGACAGGCATAGGAGGCATAGAGAGTTTGTTAGGTTTGTAAAAAAGTTATTTATCATCCCTTAAGCTTCAACTAAGAAAAAATTTGTAATGGCTTTGTTTGCAACCTAAATTTTTAAAGTTTATTGTCTATTCTAAGTTTGTAAAAGTGTCAACTAAATTTCAAAAGTCATAAAATGCCTCAGTTCTTTTTATTCTTCTTTGTAATTCATAATAAAAATCAATTTTTTGCAGGTTTTATGGTTTTGAGCACCACTACGAACCGCGTATACGTCACCACCACAGACCTCATCGTAAACGTCATCAGCGTCATTTGGAACCTCGTCGTGAATCAATTGCTGTTTCGCGAAAAATTCTGTCTACAGTCGAGTCAACGCAAGATCAAAAGAAACTTATAATAGAAGCACCAATGGATCGAAAAATTCTCGAAGAGGTGCAGTGTTTGAAGCCCGAATACATCGTTTTCACGTGGATTTTATGTCTTATAGCTTTAGCGTCGTCATTAAAGTTGTATTACTTGGTAAAAACTGCCCTAGCAACTTTTGTCGCTGCTATTTATGGAATTGTTATTATTATATTAAGAGATCAGTTTTCTAATCGAGATGAAGATCAAGACGTGTATGTGTAATTTAATTAACGTAGGTTAATTTTGTATAGTCGAACATATTTTAAATATTTTACTTTTTAGAATGTCAATACCGCTACCGGCTCAGATGCTAATTTTTTTAGTGATATTTCTCGTGGTGGTAACTTACCACGGTCGTCTGGTAGAAGTCACCTCAAGATTAGATTTTTTGTGGAAGCAGCAGGCCGAGCGTGAACTTTCTGATATGATTGAATCGAGACACAATAATATGCAGCTATTGAAAAATATTTTACCTGACCACGTAGCTCATCATTTTCTTAGCCAGGAAAAACCATCAGAGGTGAAAATTTTACTTTAAAATGTTATTCTGTCTTATATTTATCACAAATAATTTATTTTAGGAACTTTTTTCACAATCCCGTGACAAAGTTGGCGTTATGTTCGCAAGCGTGCCAAACTTTACTGAATTTTATTCTGAAGACGTTAACAAGGGTATGGAGTGTATTCGTCTCTTGAATGAAATAATAGGTAATGTAATTTTTATTAAAAATCATAACGATCAAAGATAATATTAACTACTATAAATTCTTTCAGCCGATTTTGACGAACTGCTAGATGAAAGGCGATTCCACTGTATTGAAAAAATTAAAACAGTAGGGGCAACTTACATGGCAGCATCTGGATTAAACCCCAGTAAAATTGTAAGCATTCATTATTGTCACTTGTTAACGAAAATTCTTACTCGTATACTATTAATGCCATTGCAGAGCAAGAATCTCGAAGATATGGAACATGTATGCCGATTAGTCGATTACGCCGTAGCAATGAGGCAGCGTCTTGAAGATGTAAATGTTCACTCGTTCAACAATTTCGATTTGCGTGTGGGTATAAGTTGTGGACCTCTTGTCGGTGGTGTGATTGGTGCTCGAAAACCTGTGTTTGATATCTGGGGCAACACCGTCAATGAGGCTTCGCGCATGGACTCCACTGGTGTCATGGGCAAGATACAAGTGCCATCTGAGGTCGCCAAGGTAAATAACTAATTTTTTATATTGTTATATGAAATGCTATTGTATGACGTATTTGTAAATCGAATAATACACAATGTTTATTCTGATGAATATATAACAATTTTTTAAAAAGGTGTTTCTGCTAAATGGCATGGTATAATAATGTGATTTTTTAATACTTTTGATTCAAGAAATTTCCACTATAAACAAAAAACATAATGAAATTTTATTATGCAATTTTCGTCAACTTCATTCTTATCGAAGTACAGAGTGTAATCGTTTTTATAGAAATTTGTGTAATAACAGGTAGCATTCTAAACTAAATATTATTTTTAATATATTAAATTTTATTTGGAAAGAAAAGTACGAATTAAGCTCCTATGTTTGGATAGAATTTACTTCAATTGTAACAAAACAACAGCGCGTTTCGATGTACATGCACGAAATATTCGCAATCACATACGTACGAGACGTATGGTGATTTTTTTGTTTTATAGCCGGGTCAACCGGGCTTCCATTTACGTATTGAAATACTTTCGTGATTGTATTCCGTTCTGTAAAGATAATTTAAAGTGATAAGAAAACGATATAGTTTAATAAAAAGGAAGCGTTTAATGAATATTTATGTATTTTTTCAATGAGGATTTAAAAAATCTATAAGTTTTATCTTGTCTGTGGTCCTTTCTAATTTAACCACTGAGAACTTCGACGTTCGTTTCGATGTAAACGACGAGGAATATGGTTATTACATTATAATTAACAACTCTCTATATTTTCTTCGATAACAAGAGATTCAACGATTTTAAACCCTATCTACGTGGATTTATTGTAGGAAAAATACCTAACACAATATTTTTATCATATGACGTATATAACTGTAATAAAGTCGTAAGACGTATAGGGTTTTTCATGTGATAAAGTGTGTTTTGAAGTTATATTAATTGGAATACAGTGTATGTTTTCGCAATTAAATTAGTCATTACAGGAGTTTTATATTAATAGTCATTCTACGTTCGTTTTAATTAAAATTAAACGAATTTTGTCTCTATAAACCATAAAAAGATTTTTAAATCTGTGTAAATAAATATATAGTAGTGATGGCTCTATGATATCTAAAGACTTGTAGAATTCACATTCATTTCGATCTAAAATCGTACAGATACGTTAATACAGAATGAAAATACCGACATTGGTTTATAGAATTCAAATACGGTAAATTATCAACTTTCTGGTGATAATATTGAACTATCGACTTCTCCTTCACGTTGACTTTTCAAGTTCCCAAGGCGTTCTGGGATAAAAAGGACCGTTGGACTTGAAAAACTCGCATTCCTATGGTTCTGAAACAGACAAAAATCGTTAATTGTATGAGTCAACAAAAAGTAAATTAATTACAATGAATTATCTTTAGTACCTTTATTAAAATAATCGTTCATCTTCGATACTATATGTTCATGTGTATATGTATTGACTGGACAGATAAGCTTTCTCATCCACTATCAGAGAACAGTTACGTCGATTTCTAGAACGACAACTATATTAGAGGTCATAAAGTCGTATCTTCGCTTATTATTTGCATAATATAACATTGTACAATGTTGTCTGGAACACTTTTCGATAGTAACAAGCACGCATACACGTGACTTCGTCGGGCTTCTTCGAATAGTCTATAAAGTTCAATTTAACAAGTTTTATCATATAATAATTACAAGTTGCTTAGAAGTTTGCAAGTATCGATGTTGAAACCTTTACGATATTTGTCTACGAGCTGGATATTCAATTCTCGTGTACATTCGTCGATTGCTCTATCTTCCATACCCTATCGGTATATTACATGAAAGTGGAATTGGATAGAAGCTCTATTTCAGTAGATACCATAACTACATGTATTATGTGTTACCTGATTGGCTCTATTAACTGCCACAAGACGGAAAACTGAAAACATGACGATACGCTTTATGGCGAGGAGAATGTGCGTGATCTTGACGAACTTGAAGCAAAGATCAGTTGCTAATCGCATCTTTATAATCCAAGTTCAAGTCACGTTTATCAAGTACAAGTGGTTAACAGCGGCTTGATGCGACTGCGCATTGACTGTTTTGCTATCGTTTTGAAGACGGTGAATAATAGTCAACGATGTTTTCATGTCTGAATATGACAGATGCAAAGTTCTTCGTTATCGTTTTCTAGAAAAATGTATGAATCATTTCCCGTGCTATAAGCCATTTTTTCCTTCGTTCTCTCATGCTTCGGTTTGTAAATTTTCAATATAATATTCTATCGACAGAATTTCATAAAAAAAAAATTTTTTACAGATAATTGCAGTATTTTCGATTTAGTTAATTTTTCGCGTACTCCCTATAAACTTGTTTCAGACTTATAGCTATTATTTTTATGACTATAAGTAGCTTGTTTTACAAATATAACATATCGGTAAAACCAGGCTTAATTCGTTCTTTCCGTTAAATTAATACCGTCCACACCAATGATGCATCTATGTAGATATACATTGCCACTTGATAAGCGTGACCCGAATCAGGAAGACGCAAGCGCAATTCACATACTTAGTTTTGTCTCAAAGTTTATATAATATTACACATCATGAAGCTCCTTCTTATTTTTCCAGTTTTCTGCTTTGCCACGCTTAGCAGAGTACACTGTGAAAAGGTAATATCAAAATATTATTTTGTTACAGTGCAATATGCAACAAGCAAAATGAATTTGGCAATCGGCAACTTTCATGCCAACTGCGCGCACAAGTTCATATAAACACATATACTCGTTATTATAACATATGGCAAAGCGTAAGTTCAACGGAAATATTGTCATTAATTGTTTGAGTAATGCTATTGACATTTGCCTTTCTTACATAATTTTGTAAATCATGAAATTTTCTCTAAAATAGTATTTCAAATTGATTGATACGAGTACAAAGTTCCTATACTATTAGTTAAATAATCATTTATTTCGCGACTGACTCATTCGCTTCGACGACGTTTATCTAGGATTGTTACAAAGAAATTTTTGAGCAATGTGCACGAGAATTGAATATCGCGGACCTACAAGAGCTCGTCAGCACTATCAAATGGAATGGTAATAACTGCTGACCGACTGGTGGTTAATGTTTAAATTATTTCAAATAAAAATTGATAGAAATCAAGTTTTCAGAATTTCTTGCAAATACCAATGACGATGTGCTGTGTATGTTTACTTGTATATTGAAAAAACAACACAATTACAACACGACAACGCTTCACGAAGGACTTTTGAAAGCAGTAGACATAGGCAAGACGATCCAACTGCTAATGTCTTTATTACGTAAGAGAACGATATAATTATTGCTACTTTTATTTTGTAGCATACGAAAATCACTTCAAGACCACTAAATTCACGCGTGATGATGTAGAATCCAAGATAAGTAATTGTCTTACACAAGGTATTGATAGCCTGTTTAGGCCAATCCGCATTTGATTATTTTGCAATTAATACTTTCTGAATATTTCAGAGCGAGATGAATGCAAGTTCGTCAAATGTGTCGAACCAACAAATTTGCCGTTTATTGATGTATTAACCTATATGGCACAAGTGTAATCTACACATATAACGTTTATTTTCAAGATATAATGATAAGCGTGAATTTTATTTTTTAAATCTACTATGTTTATCTTCGTATGTAATTTCATTATGCGATTATCTCACAGCAATCAAAGTAATGATTAGACACTTAAAGCGTGCAAAAATATGCTTGCGAGATGGAGTTGCGTTCGAGTGATAATAAGTCGCATGACGTGGATTGATGAATCAGTTATTTGGATGGAAATGATCAAGTTAACACGCAGTTCCTGTATGACGTATTCAAAATGCAGTTGCTGCCAATATTTTAATTAGAAGTGAGTTGAGTGAATTCTTTTATTGAAACACTCACAGTAGTAAAACATGATCATTTTTATTCGGTAATTATCTGTGTACAAAAATTCATTCATGTTTTACGATATAAGTATATGTCGATGAATGGCGGTTCAAAAATCCCAACACACTTGGAGAATTCACAATCGTCGTTTTCTAGAAATTGATAAAACAAATATAGTGTACGAGTAGAATTCATTTGTTTTAAAAGTATAAAAGCCATAAAATAAAAGTGTTGTTAATTACCTTTGATCGAACATCTCTTTACTTTCGAAGTTATATCAGTGCGAGTGAATTTCGTAACACGGAAGCCAGATTCGTAAACTACGAACCCACGTATTAATATTTCGGCATAAATTTGCAAGAACAAAGAAAAAACTAGTGATCATTTTGTCGTACCTTCATCAATCATTTTTAAAAATCCGTTATACAAGGTCAATCCTTTTTCTTCGGACCATTTTCGAAATCCACACGCGTATAAACAAGACGCATCGTTAGTAGATAATTTCCCATGATCTAAATTTATACATATGAGTGGTATGAAATAATTATATCATATTAATGAAATTCAATTTTACCTGTAACTTTAGTTTTGTCCATTTGATCACTCCTACCGTTATACTCTCTCAGACATTCTGTTATGATTAACTTCGCAATAGAGTACTAGTAAAAAACAATAAAATATTTTTTCTTGTGCTCAAGTCATCTTTTCATCGAAACTTAGTCATTTAGATGTAAATTATTTGAAAATAAAATGATGACCAAAATCATGAACAGATTTTTTTAATTTGTTAAATGTTAGTCATCAGGCTCCTATTTTATTTTTTGGTCCTATGCCGTATAGAGTAATAATATAATACAATATACCTGTAAATTCTGTTTTTGGCTACATGTTTTATGACATCCTAATAGGCAGATAATTAAAAAAATGAGAAACAGCTTCATGCTTCTATTTCAATCAAGGCAAAAGTCACGTACAGACTGAGCCGGAGATGCGCTAAAGTCTTCTTTTTATTCCCACCCATTTACATGGAAATTATATATTTAAAATCAGAAATATAAAACACGTGGGATAGATACGGCCTTCGAATTTGTAGCCGTCATGTTAGAAGTTGAATTGATGATGTGAAAACGTTGAGCCATTTTATAACTCTCTTAGCACATACCACATACAGCAACATATAGATATATAACCACCATTTCAACTTTCACTCTCGTTACATAACAATATTTCGATTATATGCAAATGTTTGAGGCGAGTTTTAGAATTTATTGTAGTAATTAATTTTTCTCATGAGTCCACTACAATTTTTTTTCTATTTAATTTGATTTGGAAGTGCCGTTACAAATAAATTGCAAAGTGATATTTTGATGTAATGAAATTTGACATTAAAATCCAAAATAAATTCATTTGGTTTTATAACTTTCAGTTTCGCGAGTTACAGTTAAACGGATATATGGTAATATTTACGCGCATCAATGCATCAATGAGTTCAATGACTTGCATCGTAAATTTTCTAATTTTGAGTTCTCTTTCACATCCATTAGAATCTGTGCAATAAATAACAAAACAATTTAATCATTAATATATTTTTTTTACTCTTTCATTCTTTTTCATCACTAATTAGCTACTAATTGATTAATTTTACAACTTTAAAATATTTTATTTGGAAATGGTTAATCACGATACAAAATATTTTATTTTGCAATTTTATGACAAACCATGTGACACTTCTTATAGTAGCATGTATCACGAAACGTTCTTTTCATCTAGGTAATTATCGGATCAAAGAAATGTTTATTTTAAAAGAAAAAACCCTTGAATGGAGGGTTGAAAATATTGACGCATTTAACAAAGTCACACTCGTTCAATCCTAAAAATAATACACGTATCCTCCATTTTATAACTTTATAATCTGCAGGTACTGAAAATATAAATAAAATTTCTTTACCTTTAGCTTGACACTCGTTGACCTTTTCTAAAAGCTTTTCATAAGAATAATGGTGACGGTCGGTACTCATTGCGAATACTACATTGAATATGATTAAATGAGAAATTAACTTAAAAATTTAATAAATTAACAAGAAGATAGTTACTATAATTAATGCTGGAAAGAATTCCATTGTACGCATTTTGCTCTTCTTTTTCACTGAACTCACGGAATGTGCAAGCCAATATACAATTTAGAGATTTCCAGTGTATTTTGTGCTTTCCATAAACGTTATCGTCATCTGAAGTGTAAATATTATTTAATTAAACGAATAATGTAGCGACGAAAGTTTTATCTAAAAGATTCACGAAACATACCTTTACTGCTTTGCAGATCTAATTTATCTGCGCATTTTAAAATATGGGGACTTATATGCATCTGTAATCGTCATTTTATAACATTAAAATATATTCTGTGTAATTTTTAAAGCATTGGTATTTGATTGATTGTTAATTATCGAGTAATGTTATTTTTTGTTTGTGTATAACTTTATAATAATTAAAAATGAAATTTATGAAAATGTATTGATCAACAATAAGGATGTTGAATAAATATTAAGTATCATATACGTTACCCCATCAACAAGGCGAAAAATAAATACGAAAATAAATATATTCATCACAACCATTTTCTCTAGAAAAATACGCCTCTGCGTACAACTACTTCTTATGAGATTTATAGTGGAACTGTCATATGAAATATTGTCGACCCAAATTTGCTTATCACTTTGATAGAAACCGTATCTTCCAATAAAATATATCTTAAATTCAGTTTCAGTTCTTTCTTTACTGATCCATTGAGACGCACCACGTGTTTATTCTAATATATATTTTATAAAATCAACAAAAATGTTCATATAAACAATATATCAATAAAATAGGTTTGAATACTATATGTACTTTGTTGCAGAACTAATAATTCAACGTTTAATGGATTCATCTAAGAAGGTTTAAATAGAAATAAGTTACTAAACAAACTTAAAACACCTAGATCGACTTGATAACTGAATATATCAGCAATTGGTAATTTGAAATGCTCAACACACTTGAAAAACTTGCATACCGCTCGTCCTGAAATATTCAATAAAACTTTTAATAATTCTCTGTACATTGTCTTATTTCGGATAAAATAAGTTAAATAGCAACTGTCATTTGGATCAGAAGAACCAGATTCAACATTTGATTCTCGTCTACATTGCCGAAGATTTTTCACCTTTACATCGTATGATATACTATTTATGTAAAAAAAGTATTAAAGATGAAACCTATATAGTTTAAGTGTTTTCATAGAAAATTAAAGTTCGCCGATATCTTCATCTATCATCTTTGAAAGTCCGTTTTACAAAGTCTGCATTGTTTGGCTTAATCACATTTTCCATTATCATTTTTTGAGCAATGTATACAGAAATCGATTAGCTGATGTAAAAAAACTAAAAATTAACTAGTTCAACAATATTAATAAAGTAATCTTCTACATCGTTATCAAATTTTTGTGTATGCATTGATGAATAACTTTCGTCGTTTATCCTATAATAAAAATTTTAATTCGATGTCTACTTGTCGCTACAGAAATTTTTACAACGAATCTATTTTAGGATATTGTGATCATAAATTTGATTTTATTACAGAATATAATTAATTTCAAACACAATTTTTTTTTTAATTAGTAACGTGTTACAAAAAGCAAAAAATGAAGAATAGTTTATATTTATATGGCCTTTTACAAACTTTATGCATTTGTTAACATATAGTGTATATATTATTGCTGATTGTTACCATTTTATTTATAAAACGCATGATTTACGTGTATTACTTTTGTTAAATAATAAAAGTCTTCATATCTGAAAGTTCGACCTTCACGAAATAAATTATTGTCTTACCAAGATTACGAATAATTGACAAAAGTAGAAAACGCTCAATACCAAACTAGCAATTAAAATTCTAACAGATTCGAAGACAACATTGTTTGAATGATAAGCATACGAAGGTTATGGGTAGAAAGCAAATATGTTACACAACGGTGTTTGCGTATCCAATATTTACTTTACCCGCGCCTAATTATCATTATGATTATTCAAGTTATTTATAGAGTGTCCTTTTACTATTGTTTCTTTCGCAAACGCAAGATATTTGACAAAATCTCTTCATTTTTTTTATCGTGAAACGCAATTTTCCATTACATTTTTTCAGTTTTACCTTTATTTTCCTCTTGAGATACTATTGACGTACTAGAACTGGAATTTAGTGATTTCTTGAAAGTATTTTTCTTGATTATGATTGTCACCTCTTTTGCAGTATTATCCTTACTGTATAATGGGAACTCTTCGGGTTGTTTCATGTCGAGAATTTCAGTGTTCTGGCTTGTAATAGTTTTAGTTGCGTTAGCGCTTTTCGAGCTTTGACAGAATCTCGCTAAGTGACCTTCTTATTAGGAGCTTTTTCATTGAAAAGTATACCCCTCTGGAAATTACTATATAAATTTTGTATATATCTTTGGACAAAGTTTGAACACAACATGTATAAAATATGCATATAATACGTATAAACGTATACATATTACGTACATATTTTGTAAATATTACTTTCATATTTTGTTCATATTTTGTTCATATTTTGTTCATATTTTGTTCATATTTTGTATATATTTTGTATATATTTTGTACATATTATGCATACAATTTATACAATATTTCCAATATTATATAAATACCGTTATCATTTTGTGTAAGAAATAACGTTATCATTTTGTAGCTAATTTATTTTGAATATTTATTTCGATCAAAATTGGAATATTCAATAAAAAGCAATCGTTATCAGAACATGACATGAATTTTATAAGCAATTGTTTCCTCGCAAAAAAATTTCATATTATAGAATTCGTATAGGGACATTATCATCATTAATCGATATTTTAGACGAATCATCTCATCAAATGTTTAATTTCGCCCATAATTATAAGTTGTAATTTTTATGAATTGATTTTTAATAGTTATTTTTATTAGAAATGAAAAGTTAAGAAATAAACAATTCTATTATTTAGAATGAATAAAAAATTAAAAGATTATTAATAGTGCAGCAACATAAATTATTATATTGTCTACAATTAATTTAAGAAAATTAATCAAATTCATCATCCATATGGACTAATGAACTAGTGATTTGATTCCATCCTTGGTTGAGTAAACATATGTTAGCAATTATTTAGTAGTGACTGTTTTTTTCTAATTATATTTCTTTTGTTAAATTTTTTTTATCTTCGAAGCGAATCCATTCATTTT
Organism: Phymastichus coffea; assembly: GCF_024137745.1. Lineage (NCBI taxonomy): Eukaryota > Metazoa > Arthropoda > Insecta > Hymenoptera > Eulophidae > Phymastichus > Phymastichus coffea. The sequence goes on from NW_026706864.1 coordinate 1,735,283, forward strand.
TTGTCATTCAAGTGAAAGACAACGATGACAGTAATTTATCAATTTTGCCAAAATGCCAATATAACAAAATGAAGCGAAAAGAATTTTTCAAGCATAAAAATTATAATGCCAAACTTTTTCAAGAAATTCTAACGTACGCTCGTTTTTCTACCTTGCAGTTTCTGGAATCAAAGGGCTACAAAACAAAGAAGCGAGGTTTGATCGAAGTGAAAGGCAAAGGCACGATGGAGACGTATTTTGTGCTGGGCCGTGGCGATTCTCGAACCGAAGGAACATCACGCGATCGAAGTGCTTGCCGAAGTCTCGCTGCCGTCGTTTATGGAGTTGTACAAGCGAGGCGCAAGATGCACGATACCTGAGACTCGGCCAGGCCAAGTATTGTCGGCTTTTCCACGACTGGGCTGTGAGACAACTTGAGCGCGCATTGAAAATACAAATTTTCTCTGAAAGTGATCAAGTTTTTGTTTTGTGTTTTTGGGTGAAAAAAAGTTTTGTTTTCGTTATGTAACAGTGATATTTATTTGTGATTTTTTAGGTGATGTAGAATGTTTTTTATTGTCATGTTTTTCCTCTTAATAGAATGTGTCTTAGTAGACTACGTCGAATATAGTATTTATGACATGGGTTAGCAAAGAATTGATCATGAAGCAAAAATAATTTCAAACAAAACTTCTTTTTCACAATGCTTCTATTTTTATTACTAAGTTAGTTGTCAATATTAATCCCCGTTACTAATTTTCCAACAACAAAAAATTCATTACGTTCAAACCTTTAACTCACTCTACTCTTTATGTGAAGACATGACGTTTGATAATCGTGAGATTACTATTATAGTAGCGAAACGATTTGAGAGAGATCTATTCATAAATATGAACTTATCTGAGATATCTAATGATGTTGAGCTTACATATCGATTTGAATCTAGAAGTTTGTTGGAAATATAAAAATGCAAATTTATCTAGGGCGTAATGTCTAATATTACTTTCGAAACAAATGCCAAAAAAGAAGCAGCAAATTTATGCTATTGACAGAAAAAATATTTATCTTGAATAAGCTGAGTTTCACTCGATAAGAGCCAAAATATTCAAATTTTATTTTCAAATCATTTACGTAGTTAGTATAATATATTCTAGAAACGGAATCCCTTTTAAATTCACTTCAAAAATTAGGAATCTGAAAATTAATATTAACATATCAAATTGGTCAAGTGCCTGCTAGTCGAAAAAAAAAATTTTTAAAGTAATGTTCCGCAGAAAAAAATCAATCAAAGAACATTTGACATTTATTATATCAATTTACAAATGATCTTATTTTTAAATATTTTTATCGATATGAAATGAAATGTGTATTAACATTTTTATATTGTACCCTTTTTTTTCAACCAAATAGTAATCTACCAAACAAACAGTAAAAATTACCGTACTTGTAAACATATCACACAAACTTAGCAAAATAAGAATAAATGCAATCTAAGTATTAAAGTTAATGTTACATGCAAAATACGTATAACATATACCATGTAGTAGAAAAAATGCTGCAGGCAGCCCATACAATTTAAATTGTATATTTTTCTCTTCTTCTGTTGAGATAATAAAAAAGAAGTTGTTATATCCTCCAGATTATTCGTTGTTCTCTTGAATGATACGATATCATATTCTTTGGATAAATGTCAAAATATTAATAAATCATGAGTATTAATTACAAGATTTTTTGATGGCTAGCTAAACTAGTGCCAAAGCGAAAATCGTCTCGCTCGTGCGAATCATTATACACACGAAGAAATATATTGCTAAGAAAAGTTAGGATTAATTAGAGCATAACAGTAGCATGTCTTTAAATTTCTTTATTTTTACATTTCTCGTATAATTTTTATGTATCGATTATATATTTTCTTATTAAAATATAATTATAATTTACTAACAATCAAGATACGTCGCTCGCAGATTGCAGTCGCATTGATTACATTTACACATTCCATCAGATCCAGACCACCCTCCATTAGAGCAACACTCGGCAGTGAAGGCTATATAATATATTAAACATAGTTTTACTCTATCTAAATGTTAATAAATACACGAAAACTCGTGTCGAGTTTTCCCCTTGATCAACGTGTTTATCACTTTATACATAGCGGCCTTAGAAGAACAACACCGTGTGTATCGATTATTGACTAATCAGCAGTGGTAAGTAAAATAGAATCGTAGCTGCTACAGTTCTTTCTTTGCGTTTACCAGATATGCATAAATAAATCAAGGTAAACTACATTGAACTGTAGTAAGGAGACCAGTGAATCTCGATCATATGGAAAACTTACAATGCGCATGCGGTATGTTTTTTTACATGTTAACGCGACTTAGATGCTGGATTCATTGAGCCTTATCGCGACAAGAAACAACGAGAAAGAGTGAGCGAGTAGGAATAAAAGCAACATAATGAATCAGAGATAAGGGACACATACGAGAAGGGTGTAGATGGAGAACAAAAAAACGTATAAACCACAAGTCTAATGCACGTTGTTATCCTCGTTACTTTCCTCACTACTTTCCTCACTTTCGTTTTTCTTCAGCTTAGATCCCAAGACAAGTTTGTAATTAATTCCGCTACCGTCAGGACTTATGAATTTGACGTTAACAAAATTTTGATCCACGCCGCCATCAGCGATTGACGGAATAACTGGACTTCCATTCGGTACCAAATCTTTCATTTGAATTAAATACAGAACGTAATCTTTCAAAAAATTGTGGACGTAAAAGAAAACTATCTCTTTGCCTGTAGGATCAGGAGCGCGCACGATGATCTTTTCCTCGATCATTGTCGTTTCAACTGGTTCAGTCGTTGATGATGATCCAACGTCTGAGCTTAATTCTTTATTCAAATGAGCAAAACACAACGAACTAATTATAACTATTAATATAGTATTTAATAAAAATGAGTACTTTGTCAGAGACATTTTCTTGAATGTTCATTCGTACTGGTAAATTCGTTCTGACACTTGGTTCATGTTATCACATAGATATAGACGCAACTAATTATTAATCGAATATTTATCTTATCAAAACTTATCTCTAATATCAGTCATTGAGATTTATTATCTTGCTTACACATAAAACATATGAATTTTTCGATTCATTTAAAAAGTTGATTCATTATTCACAAACGATATTACATTTCAAAAATTATCACTTTGTAAACTGAAGAATCGTAGTGTTAATCTGCTGTATTATTTAAAATACAAATTTAATGAATACAAATTTACTTGATTTCGCTAATTTATTCAAGAATTACTACTTAATTCCATTAACGAGCAGAATCCCTTTTTTATGTACAACATTTATAGAGTACAATTTTAATATTAAAAGATAGATTTTTTCCAAAATCCTATATAGAACTCTACGATCTTTCATAATCTGATATTAATTTTACATGAAAATGTAAAATTAATATCAGATATTATTATTTTACGTCAATAACTCTATTATTTTTATATTAAAACACTGATGGTTTCACGTTTGTTTCAAATTTGTTCAAATTTATTCAGAACATTTTTAAATTTTTTATTTTTGACTATTGTGGATAAATTTGCTAGAACAATTCTTAAAAAATTCACATAAGTTCTTTCATAAATTTCAAGCATTTATTGAAGTATACAAGTCTTTTTCAAAGTTGATACTTTTAGAATTAACACAATGAAATAAAAAATTAGAACATTTTTTGTGACAGATATCTTTTCAATAGTACATATAAACGTACGAGAAAGCAATCTTTTCGACGAAAACTATTAACAGATGATAAAAATGAGGAAGATAGATTTCATAATCCTAATATAATATTGTTTCCAAGTAACGTTAATACTGAAAATATAACACAGTGTCAATGAAGAAAAGACGGGCGATATATTGATAAAGCATTACAATTTAAAAAAAAAACATAATTTCTAGCAAAATTACATCAATTTTAATTAGTATTTTATACTCAATGAATAATATCAAATGTTTTCAATGAATAAATGTTTTCTTATTATTTTTAGTTAAAAAGTTACAGTGTTTTAAACATTTGATTTGTTTCTGATAAATAATCCGGCTGACGGATTGTAAGCCACGTTAAAAATTTGTATGCAACGGATCAATACACATTAAAAAGAATTTGTCCGGATCCACCTAACTTGAAGTCGCTTCGGCAAGTACCTCGAACAGCGCGAAAAAAACAATTGTTGATTTCAAGCTAACTGAATGCTGATAATCATTGTTGTTGCTCATGAGAAAATAGATCCGATAATAAACGATATTAGACATATTCGAAGGTGTGACGTGTAAAAGAGCTGCAGCACTTTGTTTTCCTATCTCATATTGACAGTTACCTCGAATAATTAAATGTCTTTGTAAAATTGCTACTATACTGTACTATATTGTAACCTACGCGCCCTGTAAATCTATAAATTTGGTCTATTCATTTGAGCCTCCTCTTATGTGTCTATGTAAAGTACAGTACAATAGTTTATCGTCTTCAGAACACCTCGCATCAACTCCAGTTCTTTTATAACGAGCTGGATTATTTATTCACTTGAACACTTGAGTTCTATCTTGTAATTTGTGTTTTTAACTATGCCAAGAATTCGTTCATTATTCAACTTTCTTTTATTTTAGAAAATATAATAGGATTCATCTTTAAAAAATACAATATCACATGCATTAATATTTATGGAAAAATTATATTTCGATCCTAAGGTTGAGCGTTAATAACACTAACATTTTATTGATTTTATTATATTACATAAAAGAACTTTCAAGTAATTGAGCAACCGATCTGAATCTATTAATTTTTCAGCTAGTATCTATTATGTGGTAGAACCTCGGAACATTATAAACCAATTTTTAAATATTGTAAACTTACGTGAATTAAATAAGTCATAACTTTTTATGAATAATAATATTTTCGTAGTTTTCAACTATAAAGTAAAGTCTTTTAGTTATTTTATTTGAAACACATCAAGTCACTCTTTGATTATATAATCGATAAAAAAATCTGAACTAATTTAAAATATAAATTCAGATTTGCTCATCATTTTTGCTATAAACTTACCTATAAAAAATATAAAATAAAGTATTTAATTTTTCAAGAATGATCCAGAGGCAAAAACGTATCTATCTCTCTTCACAGGTATCAGAATATCAGAAAACTCAGTCAACATTCACGTATTAAGTGAGGTCAGATGAAACGTAGATTTAAATATGTCGAGATAGCATTGCAAAAATTGTTATTGATCACGTATTCCTTATTTGCCTTACACAATTAAAAAACTTTTTTTACAAGTCTTTAACCGGCGATATATTCTGAAAAAATATATTTGTATATGTTTTTGTTAAGCGCACGTTTATTGCTTATCAATTGCGCTTAGTTGAAATTACTACCTTATCAAAAAATTTAATTCATTGCATTTAGAAGATTATTTCAATTATTTATTAAACTTTTAAACGATCAATTTATTGAACTAATTACATTTTCTAGTAATTACATTACTTTTATGATAAATCATCCAATTAAATAATTAATTATTTATTCTAAGTAACGACCAATTGGAATTTGATCTTATATTTTTATTTGAATTATTTTAATTTAATTCATTATATAAAAACACCAGTGTCTCAAGATATAAAACCCATTAGTTTTTGTTTTTTTCAAAGTTCCTAATAACCTTTAATCGATTCTTATGAAATCTTATTTCTCCTCCGCCCGCGGCAATTCGCAAATTCAAGTACATCTTTGAAATCTGCTAACGCAACAAAATAAATTTTACCAAAAATTTATGCTCATTGCTGCTTATTTTATAGTTACATGAATATCGTTATTTTTAATTTTAATCATAAATAAGAACTATTACTTCTGCTCTTACTTCACGCTCTTCCATCATCGCAATCTGGTACAGAACATCATATAGCTGCATTGCCAAAATCGCATAACAAAACGTAGTGAGTTTCGTACGTCTTGTAACATAACAATAATAATATTTTTTTCTGGTACAACGAAGTAACAAACTATCATTGCGCAATACGCTCAAGGCTATGTAAGACTTACGACAGTACACAGAATTTTTCTAATTCAATATGCTTATTTTGGAACAAAACAATAAACTTTTATGCATCAAAGTAATGCCATAGTTCATCCGAATCAAATATAGTATCTTTGACTTTATATATGGCATTGTACAAGATCAAGTCCAAAATAACGTAAAATGGGCATTGAAGTATAAAATTAGCTAAGCAATCATATTTTATAATCATTGATTTTTAGTATTTGAGGTGACTTTTTTATATATGACCGTTTTTTCCAATGCAACATTTAGAAATTCAATGAAAATATATTTTTATTTGTTTGCAATTAACTTATTTTGAAAATAAAGATAATTAACAATCCAGGAAACATAAAAATCCTGACTGAAGAAGAGTTAATTTCAAGGAAGAGACAAATATTTAAATAAATACGATATTGAGATAAGATAACAAATAGATCCCATAAAAGAGAAATTTAAGCAAGAATTTTTTTCTATTCTATACAGATTTTTAAGAATTTTTCTATTCTATACAGACATTTGAGAGTTTTTTTTCTATTCTATATAGATAAATTTAATGAAAAGGATTAACCTTATACATAGTTTTAGTCGTATATCTCTGCAGGCAGATGTAGTAAAAAACCAATGAAGAACTAGATCATTTCAGGTAACGATCATACCAGCTAAAAGACGAATTATACATCTTTCAAACTTAACATACATTACCCAAACTCAATTAAAAAAAATCAAACAAGGAGTTAAAGATCAATCCAGGAAAGTACGAAAACCTCGACTCAGGGATAGATAGTTTTAGAGGAGAGAGAAATAAATCAATAAATACAACGTTATCATGTAGAATTTCAATCAGATTTGTTTAAAAAAAGTTCAAACGACAAAAGGCATTCAAGGAAATGATAATACCAGCTGAGAAAATATATTCCCATATTTAAAGAATCTAAGAACATAGATTATCTTATGATGTTACGATCGTTACCTGAAATGATACATGATATGATGTTCGAAGTCGGTCCTTTACTGCATCTACGTGCAATACTTTAAAATTCATCCTGTTTACCGAATTCACTTGTATCGGAATTGAAAACAGCTATGAAATCAGAGTTAATCTACTTTTCTGAACTCTTAAATGGAAGTATACTTTCTCACCTAGTATTATCATTTCCTTGAATGATCTGTAGTCTGAACTTTTGTCAAAATATCTGCCTGAAATCCGGTCTACCTCAATCAAATTGTATTCATACATTTATTTGTCTCTTTCTTGAAATGAACTTTCTTTCAATCAGGTTTTTCATACCTTTCCTTGATTGATCTTTAACTCCTTGTTTGATCTTTTTCCATGAGTTTGGCAAAGCAAGCGTGGTTGGAAAGATATGGAAAGTCTTTTTACTTTGTATGATGTTATCTGAAATTATCTGTCTTCTGAATTCAGAGATCAAATGATTAAAATTTCAAAAACAATTGCTTTCGCTCTAGTTTCACGAAAATATAATTTTTTTACACAATAAATTAGGAACTTCTTAGTTCCAATACATTCTATGCTATTTGTGGAATCAATTGAGGTAGCTTTTTATCAGTCTATGGTGTGTACATAACATAGAATGAAATTCAATGCAATATCAATTACTTATTGTCCATTTTTTTACCAATTAAAGGCAATTGAATTATTTCTAAAACATTACGAATATAAAACACTTAAATGCGCTTGCCGTCTAGTAATAAAATAAATTCTAAGCTAATATTTACAATTGCGTGATCTCAACTTTACTTTCTACCACTAGATGTAGCTGCTCTCCACATCATTTCTAAATTATCTTGAGTTGTAGCCTTTTCTCTTTGCAGTTTTTGAATAATATCGTCCTTTTGCAATAGCAATTGTTTCAGTCGTTGCATTTCTCTTTGATACTCGCTTTTCAATTGATCTGCTCCTTGTTCTTGATTTTTTATATGTTTTTCAACTGTAGCTAGTTGTTCTTTGGCACCTTCTTGAACGATCTGAGGTAAAATAAATTTTTTGATCTATCCAATGTGAACGTAAAAAAATATCTCAATTTTAACTCACTTTCAGTTGGCTTTTTAGATTACTCATTCTCCACGCAATGTTACTTCCTAAATATTGAATATTTTCATTCTCCTTCTCTTTTTCGCGAAGAAGCTCCGCCAATTTATTCTTCTCCAAAACAATTTTCTTCTGCTCCTCCAACAGTTTCTTACAACGTATGTTACACTTTGTAAGCTTTTGCTCGTAAAAGTCTCGTGATTTCTCAATCGAGTGACTGACTTTCTGCAAATCTTTTAATTGATGCTGTGCCTCTCTGAAAAATCGAATTCAACGATTAAACAATTGCGCGTTTATTACACTTCAAATCAACTTACTTTGAATGCAGCTCAGAATTGGTTAATTGATTTTTAAGTTGATCCCGCTCTGCTGTAAGTATCGCTATTTGCTTCTCATTCTCCGGTACTATTTCCTCCAAATACTTTATCCGATTATTCAATTTCTTCTTTTCTGAGTCGTATTGCTGCTTCAATTCCTCGAACAATCTTCGACATTCTTCGACGGCTTTATTATGCACTGATACTGGCATCGTCTTCTCAATGTTAGCGTTGAATTTTTCGTACTCCTGGCTCATAATTTCATACTTGCCTTTCAAGTTGCTCAACTCGGTCTTGCATTGCGTGTAGTCTTTATGTAGTTTGCCGTTGTCTTCCGACATTGACTCAACTTTTCGCTCGTAGACGGCGTGAACCTCTTGCAGTTTTTGCCTTTGCAGTGCAATTTGTCTTGATAGCAGATCGTTGTGTTCCTTTATTATAGCGGCGTCTTTTTCAACGGTTTTCATCTCCTCGGTGCATTTATGAACCTTAAAAACAAGTGCAGTCAGTGCACACATAATTAACTAAAACAATTAAAATATAAGCTGACATACCTGCACTCTAAAGTTCTCAATTTGGATGTGAAGATCCTCGTTCTCCGTAATGACATTCTTCAGTTTACCAGTGAAATGGTCCAATTCTTTCTTGAACTTTTGTACCAAATCATTTTTCTCGTTAATATTCTCATCGTAGGCATTCAACAAAGGACTCAAAGCATGAAAATTGACTTTACCCCAAGTTTCCAATACGTGCTTATTTTCGTAATTTACCTCGGTTTCATCTATAACAACTGTTTTATTATCCTCAGACCTAAATTTATCTTGGTACTTTTCGATTTCAACGTTCAAGCGGTAGACCAAATTTTTCAACAGATTGACATCTTCGTGTAACTGCGAATTGTCAGTTTTGAATTTTTGTACAAGGCTGATAGACTTGTTGCGCTCTTGTTCTAAATTTCTTATAACCAGCGTCGATTCTTCCCGGTTCATGTTTAACTGTCTTAATTCATTCTCTCGCTTCGCTAACAACAAACTTATTCTGTCATGGTCCGCTTGCATCTCGTAGTAATTCTGCTCCAACTGCAGGTACTTCTTCTTCAAATTCAATAGTAGCTCGTCTCGTTCTTTTATGGCTGACGAGCTAACTGCAAAAAACAAATTTTTCGTCTCTATACGAAATCTCCCTTTTGTTGATCTGCGAAATTGGAAAAGTTATGCTTGTTATTTACCTGATCTGGGATTCGTACCTTCCAGCTTCGTCGTCAGTACATTGTTTTGTTCGACCAATCTGGCGATTTCTTTGTGTAAGCAGCGTTTGCTTTTGCCCTTCGATGATACATCGCTTAAATCAAACCTGACCGATGAGTCCTTAAACGACTTGGGTTTTAATATGGACTTGCCCGACGAGCTATGTTTTTTGCGATGCTTCGATCCATGAATTGAGGCGACGTCACTATCGTTGGATGTGCTCCTATGCCTCGCATGCTGTGAATTGTCACGCAAAGATGTGACGATTAGACGTCTTCAACAGTTTAAATTCGTAGATTTCAAGTTACCTTAGCGAATAAATTACAAACCTTTCTTCTTCCTCGGTTTATGAAACCATTTGTGCTTGTTGATCCGAAAAAGTACGACATTATAACTTCACTATTACGCACGTCATCAAATCTTTATTACAGCAACAAAATACAACAAAAACTTATTAAACTTGGAATTTATTAGCACACGCCATATAAATTTATAGTCTATGAGATTGTTTAATCGTGTCAAAAATGTTGTCTACAGATTATTAGAAGATATAAATACGTTTACGCTATGTGTGTTTATATATAAAGAGGTTGCCATAGAAACCGTAATACGTTTGTGATTCCTGCTCCCATGAAAAAGCAGCACCTGTTTGCTTTTATATGTAAAATAAAATATTAATGTAAAAGCCTATATTAAAAACCGACATTGTCAAAATTAGGTAGTCAAATTATCAAATGAGAGAGAAACGTTAGAATAATAATTTAGACGTTTTGGTTTTGTTTCTAGCTATTCTAGGAATCTTGTCATTGTTTGAGTTATTTTATTTTACTTTTAAGTATATTGGAGTTGCTGATTATTTGTTTTTATTGTCATGTATAATTTTTGTTTTACTCAAACACAAATTGTGACATGGAAGCCCATTCTTTATATTACTTAGATGAATTGCCATGTTTATGGATATTATTATTAAAAATCATTATGAATCGCACTTACTGTTAAAATAATATTTTATGTATTCAAATAAAAACAGTAATTATAAAGCATAAGAAACATGAATCAACAATTTATAATTTTTAATGTTAGTATGTACATGTGTATTATATTTAGATTTATTTTCACATATCAGTTACAAAGGTAGATCAACATAGAAAATACAAAAAAACACCTTTATGTTATATTCTGAATTTTACTGCTTACAAATGTTGTTGATAATGGTATATCTGTGGCTCTCAAGCAAGAGATGCAATGCAAATGAATAGTTTTTCTAACATTATTTTTTTAATAATAACTCTTTCATTTCATCATTCAGTGCTATTGCTAACTTATCATAAAAAGAATCTTTGGACCACTGTGTTCGATAAAAATATCTAATTGTCTTGCTTCAATTTTTTGATAAAATTTTATAATTTTATCTTGCAATGTAAGTGCACAACTACCTGTTGATTCAGATGGAAGCAAGATATTGTTAAATTCAAATTGTGAAAATAAGTGATTAACGCCATTCGATATTTTAACAGATTTTTCTGCAAGCAGATTTTGATCAGGATGATTGGATATATCAAGACTTTTACTATTAATATTTGAACTACCATCAAGACCGTCTGGAGAACTCTATCTGATTTGGATGTAATCAAATTGAAAATGTTAAAATTATTCTGGATATTTTCATCTGTTTCTTCATCATCATCAAAATCATGATAATTAACCAATAACGAAACAAGTGAATTTTGTGGATACATATGGTAAATAGATTTTGCTTGTGAATCTTGAATATATAAAAATTTGTAACGTTTTTAAATAGTGTCCAATCTTATCTAAAACAAATAGTAATATATTCATTGATATACGATAAATGCATTAGTTTCTTCTCATAAATTATAAGCCAATGAAAATTAAATAAAAATAAATGATTACATAAACGTTTTAAATCAGCTCTGGAAAATGCGCACATTATTCAAGGTTAGATTTACAAAAAGTTATGTACTTTCTAGAAAAATTAACATTTTGTCACGATTGAAATTGTAAAAGCCAACTTACTATATCATGAAATAAAACTACTAAAAGTTTAACTTGAATATATTTAACAACTAAACTGAAGCAACATGTGCGTATGAATAACTGTCATTGCAAGTTCACACAAATAATTAGGTTGTATCCCATGCTGCCGGCCTTGGTATTCTTTTATTTTCCCATTGACTGATATCCTTCTTTTGAAGATCTTCGTACTGAGCTTCCAAAGTCATTTCCTCCGGCTTCTTAACTTTCATTCCCATTTTTATAGCCTCTTCTCTTGGATTAACTGATTCTATGGGTCTGTATTTGTATTTTAATGTAGTAAACTCTCTTAAACCAAAAGAACCTCCGATGATAAATATGAAAAATGGTATTGCTAATTTCACGTTTTTGTTACCAAAAAATGAATTTTGGCTCATGTTTACGCAAGACAGAATTTCTTGATGGCATTACGTAAAAACTGTTATTTTGTAAATTGTACCGGAAAAAGTTCAATTTCAGTTTACTAGATGGCGGTGGGTCTCTTAGTTGAGACTACGGTATGCCAAAACGCATGCGTTGACTACACCAGATAAAGACTCATGCGCACGCGCTGTGTGGAGAAAAAATGAATTGTCGGATGAGTTGAATCTAAAATACAACGATCAAGTAATCGGATGTTTTTTTATAATGATTATATGGTGATGTTATTATCATAATATTGTAATTTATAGCGCTGTCTAACAAAATTTAGTTGAATCTTTATTTTATAATCTGAATGAATGTATTTTGAGCAGTTCCTAGATTTTTTTATTTAGTAGTGAAAAAGCTATTTTTCCAAGAGACATCTATGATTATAGATTTTTCAATGTTTTCATATCGTTAATAATTCACATTACTAATCTTTCCGTATTTATCGAACAAATAAATTATAAACTTATTTATAAGAAACATTCATTTATTGATTAACATTTTCAAAACTTTTTAAAAAATAACATTTTACCAATAATCATGTTTTCATGGTACAAAGTGAATAAAATTGGCTAGTGAAATGTTATGTAACATGGAACATGTGTTTCCCAAATTTTAACTTGAATTCGAAGCTTCTGTAATTAAAAATCTTATGCATTTTTTGAACTTGAAAAATCAATTTGTATTAAATTACATATTTTATTGACTTACATAAAATCCATTTTCCCAACTGATATTTTCACGTTGTCTTCCAATATTTCAATATAATAAAGGTATTTGCAAATTTAAATTGAAATTGAAAGAAAATAGGATACCAATTTTTATAGCAAAAGAAACCAATAGAAATGTAAAGAACTTCATGATTTTCCTTTGAGCAGTCGACTCTTCTCTAAGCAAGCTTCTCTAAGCAATCAGTATCAACACTACGTAGAGTGCGATAAAACTGTGACCTACGATTCGATAAATGCACAAAAATGAACATGCGCTGAATAGTCAAGAATATTTTATGAGAAATAACAGACATAACATCAAACTTTTTTAGATCGTGATCTAGGATAAGGTATTGTAAAGTAAAAAATAGATGTAATTCAGTGATTTCAGCGTAACTGTATATTACATTAATATGGTAAACACAATATTATCAATCAATCGCAGTGATGATCGCTAAATGATGATAATAATAGAGCTAGCTAAAGGGTCGCGATAACGCGACTTTTTGCCGTACTGTACAGGTTTTACAATGATAATCATAATAATCATAATAATCGATAATAATAATCCCTAAATTATACTACATAGTTCCTAGATAATGTCGTTACAAAGTTTTAAACGCACGATAGAGGCGTCGCACACACTCCCGGGGGGATAAAAGATGATTTTCGATTTTCTTTGGTGAACGCCGCCGACCCGAGAGTTTTCATTTTTTTTTATTTATCTTTTATTATTCGCCGATCGTGTTTAAGTTACAAAGGCACTGTACACGTAAACATTAGTACATACACATAGATGAGCGCACCCAAGCATTGCTTTTATATTTCTTTCTCTACTTCACTCTCTTTCTCGAAAGGTGGACTTACGGTATCACATTTTGGCAGTGAACGTTCCCCAAAGTGTTTTATTTATTTATTTATTTTTTTAAATCTCGATTTCCTTATTTGCTGCGGAGTTTTTATTTTTGTTTTATAAAAATATCGACTTTATGCAACCGATCTCCGAAAATATGTTTCTTTTAGACTCTAGTCGCGTGACAGCAGATGTTTCGCGAGCGTTGCAATTGAGATTATTACATGAAATGAAAATTCTGTTTTTTTTTTTGTTTGTTCACACCAATAGAAGTTTTTCTTTTACCAAAATAAGATTACATTTTTAAAATTCTATCTTACTTCTAATCGCGAATTAAAACTTTACTTTAATATATCTTTACTAATATATACATATTGCTACGTTATTGGTTGCGCAATTATTAATTGAAATGAATTTACGTATATTTACTAAAAAATCTAGTATATTTATTAAAAATTATTTATTCGAATAAACTCATAATTCTGTTTGCACAAATTTCTTGCAATGTACAATTGAAAGTTTTATTCATACTTTAAGTACTCGAACAAACGAAAAAAAAAGTCAATCATTTTTCAGTTCTATTATATTAACTAAAATGTAGAAATAAATCCAGAAGAAAGATTAATTTTGTTATCATGTTGATAAGTAAAAAGACAGTTACTCCGCTGATTTAAATGAATGTTCAACGCTGCGCGAAACGTGCGAGATTGTTTTTTCTTATTAATTTTCTTTGCTTGCGCTCAGAAAGGGACGTGGTATGATACAGAGAATTTGTAAGTACATTACGGTTATAAATAATTCTATGTATTACAAATGTTTTGTTTATTCACATTTGTTCGCAAAAGAGTAGAAAAAAACAGACAAATCGAAAAGAAAAAATCATTGTCTATATATACATATACAATTGAATCCGCAAAATAAATCTAGTTTCCCTCATCATCATTTCTAGTACTTATACAAACAATTATTCGGACCGGATTTTCAAGAATTTAGATTTTATTCATTTATTGCCTTAGAATAAGTCAGAAGTGCCATGTTTACCGACAAAAAATTTATGTAAGCACAGTTAAAATCAATCGAAGAAAATTGTCAATATAAAAAATATGAACACAGAACGATACAAATACATTCAATGACTTTTAAATTAATAAACATTTCTTGTGTGAAAAATTTGATTAATACAGAATATAACAACGTCAATTATTCTAAATACAAATCCGAGTTTCATTTGTCTGTTGAAGTTGGAATGATTGCGATAGAAATTGACTTGTTAAAAAGGCGGCTCTAAATATAATATATTTCCTATATATATACCTAACGAACTTCATTCATTTCAATTTTCTAACGAACTGAGCCTACAAATAGAGTCATCGCGTACACAGCGAAAATGACCATAATAAGAAAGTGAACCATAGTGAAATTGATTATTGCTAAATCAAACTAAATCATTACATGATTATTAAAAATAATTGTTTTTAATAACTGAAACTTTTATTTCGAATTCAAAATAGCACATATATCAAAAGTATAGTCACATTTCTTCAAATTTCTTACTAAATTTCGTTATATTCTAAAGTTTCGCCCAATTTCACTATAATTACTTCCATTCGCGCTAACTAAGTTTCGTCAACGTTTTTCCGGTGTTTCCTTATTAATAAACTACTTATATAGATAATGTAAACAAATTTACTTTTAACACTAGATTGTAATAAGAAAAAAAAGGTAGAAGTCTGAACAAAAAAAAATCAAAAAGATTGGCAGAGTTCATTTACGTTGCCGACGTCTACCAATGTTGACGCTATTTGAGATCATTGAACATATCGGTATGTTTTTGTTTTCTTTTACTGAATAACTCATAATTATTTTTACTAGTATTTGCTTTACAAACTTTTCGAAGTCATTCGACACATTTATCATTGTACGGTAAAATGCTGTGTTGTCTTGTCATTAAATATATAACTTTGATAAGCTTTCAAAAATACGCGTTTTGTCAGCTAGATAATTTTTTTTCATCTAAGCAAATTGACACGTTTACAAGACAGTATATTTTTCACGTTTTTAAAGAGTAATTAAATTTATTACACAAAAACATTGATTGCAAATTCAGAAAAATTTCATCTGTAAGCTTCTTGCTTTTTACGCGCTGAAATTTCATTGAATTGTGAGTCGCACAAAACCATCCTATTTCATACTGGACTCGAATTGGTTTATAGAAAAAATAATGAATTATACGCGAAGGAAAATTATCTTTGTAGAAAAAATCACAGTTGTAATTTTTATTTTTATAATAACACCTACGAAATTTCAATGTTATACTAAAATAAAATCTTTGTATTTCCTTCAAAGATAAATTTCCTTTTGTATGTATATGCTTTGTCAGTATTTTTTCAGTGTTACATTATACTTGTTTACATGTGTACCTGTTAGCACATCACAGCATATTTGCGTATATTATGTAAATTGTTTGTTTTTTATCGAGAAAAATACAAATACATTCGCGTTTATATATTTTTGATTACGTTATTTTTTTCCGCGTTATCTAAATTGAAAATTTATTTTTATTTTCTGAGTAGTGTTTTGAACTGCTGTTACATGATTTTTTTTCTCTTGTATACTTGTGATGCTTGATTGCACGAGTTTCTAAATATTATATTTACAAGAAGCGCGAATTTTCCAATTTGGCAGTGACACGATGAATAGTTTTTTGCATTATTATTAATATAACTTCAAAGAGCATCTTAGCTAAAGCCTAAAACAGATCAATAGCTCGTATAACAATGTACAATCTCGAAAAATTTATTTCATATGACATGATCGAACTTCGATGTTTGTTCAGGAAAAAAGAAACAAAAAACATAGAATCGCTTTACACGAAACAAAAAAAAAGGAAAAGAAAAAATATATAGAAAAAAAATAAATCTGCACTCATGATTCCACATAATCGATATCTCATAAATCACTTTTAAAATGTACAATTCAAAAACTAACAAAAAAATATTAATTATCACACGCCATGAAAGAACTATAAACGTTGTTATAGAAAACAAACGAAAAATAGTTCTTTTTGAAGAGAACTTCAATGATGGGAAAGAGGGGAAACGAACAATTAAACTAGCGTATTGAGAGTCCTTTGTACACAGAAACGACGAAGAAATTTCGAGATTCATCGTCGTGTCGCGGGGGAAGGGGGGTAACTTGCACTTGTCGCACTTCTCATAGACTTGACACTTACACTTTTACTCTGCAATATATCACATTATAGATTTTTCAATTTTTTTGCTGTTTCAGTGTACACGCACAGACACTCTGAACTATCGTGTTCAGTCCGAGCCGAAGTAGTCCATGTATCTGTGCTCGTCGTCGTCTCAGGAAATCTGAGAACTAGACTGTGATGGTGTTTGTTGCTGTTGTTGTTGCTGTATAAGTTGCTGCTGTTGCTGTTGCTGAAGATGATGATGTAATTGTTGGTTGTGATGTTGTTGCTGTTGCTGAGGCGTGCAAAGGGTGAAGTTATCATAGACGTCCATAAGATCACGCATCCTGTACTCCTCGAGGCAGACGAAACCTTCGAGAGATGGTGATTGTTTTCGCGCACAGTCTAGGCAGTGTACTACATGACGCTTTTCTTGCTCACGGATAAATAATATGTTAAACACCTCAATCTAGGAAAAAATTTATTATTGCAAAGACTGTCAATTACACGAATAATAAAAATTCACGTTTTTTTATCTCTTACCTCGCACTGACCACAATAATGCGACGCTTCGTTCTTGCCTCTACCATGGAATCGCACTTCCACATTCTTGAACTTGACGTATTCGAGGATCAAGCAACATTGTCGCATAGTCCTTAGTAAACAATTTTTAATGAGCTCGAATAATCGTTTGTCCGAAACCTTAATATTCCTTGCGAGATTCCACGATAAATGAATCATTGGAACAATCGACTTAAACGCTTGAAGTTTATTCCACTCGTAGCGTTCAATTGCCAATTGGTATTGACGTGCTGTTAATGGACCCACATTCCATGCTATATTATTACACCAACCAACCGCTTGTACCCAGTGAACGCAACCTGACAGTAAAAATTTCATGAGCAGTATGATCGAAAAAATCTTTAATTAAGCAATGAAAAATTGTACTCACCAGCATTAACCCACACAAGATCACCCGGTCTCTGTACGAACCTGTACACAGGAACATTTTCCTCATATAAATCTTCCATCGATGGCCACCAGCTGCCATGCAGATAATTGATATTATTTCTTTCGCAAAGCGACTGAATAACACCCCAGTAGGCATCAGGCACACCGAACCACTCACAATCACCAGGTCCAATGTTAATGTTTATTGAACAGAAGTTATTATTCTCCTGATGTCCCGGAGTCCGACTACCGGGAACTTTCATATATAGCTGCACAGTGTTCATACCAAGAATCACATGACCAACATGGCTCAACATATTACCAGCCGATACGACTCTAGCAAAAGCCGGCAACTTCATAAGCTCCTGTAATTGAGCTTTCCATTTTCTCTCGTCCGACAAATCCACGTTCGTACCGAATCGCAACATTTTCGCACCCGACTTTCCTGGTAATCCGTAGATATTTTTCTTCCTCTTAACATTAATTCCAGTGCTGTCTTTCGAATCACTGTCCGAAAGATTCGATGTGGACGTGGTGTGAATACCGGCAGCTTTGTCCCGCTCTTCCTTCAGACTTTCCTGGAAACTCGACGCCTGGTATTGTGCGTATTTGGCAATCGTAGTGTGACTCCGATGACTAATGCAACCCCATACTTTTTTCGCAAGGACTGGATCCCAATTCTCATCACTTGTCTGCTGAAGCTGAGTACGTACTTCAATCGTGTGATCGGGATTCGCTTCAACCAACGTTTTTGTTGAGAATAATCCCAAATCGAGTTTCAAGGCAGCAGCCAATCCGCGTACCACAGCGATTGGATGCTTCAAACAAAATTCTTGAAGAATCGGACTGAACACATCTTTCTTATTCTCCAGATAAACACTTGGGGTGGCAGGTAAAAGTTGCTCTTTGGTCAGCTTTTGTGCTGGTGGATCAGGTGGTGTCGGTGGTGGTGATTTATCGCTGAGTATCGACCAACAACTAGGTACACCTTTGAGAGGTCGATTTCGGCATAGATCGACAATTTGCTTAGATGTCATTTCTATGTTAACCTCCGGTTCAGTTTGCGTCTCGCATAGACGTTCGAGTCGTAATACCGGCTCACAACGTAGAAGAGATGAGTCTACTTTGTTTGTACTTGACGTTGCCTCTGCTTTGATTGTCTCTACTGCGGATTTTAGTTCTGTTTTAACTACTGGGGTGGGTGCTGGTTCATCTGGTTTCTCAATCTAGAATACAGAATTGTTTTATTATTATTCACTTGCAAAAATAAAATAAATAAAATACTAAACAATAAAAATAAAATAAAAAATTTTAATAAATGATGAAAAGTTTAAATTACTTACCTTCACTCTCTTAGTCTTATCAACTTCGCCATTAAGATTTGACGGTGAAAAGGGTCCCGAGCTCAGTGTGCCATTATTCAAAGGCTGCTGATTGTCATCTTTCACATCATAATCTTCCGAACCAAAATGTTTCAACAAATCTTCAGCAAGTGAGGTAGCGATATCTTTTTGCGACAGCAGTGCCTGTAGCTCCTGATCCGTGACACCGAGACCAGCGTCTTTATTCGCAGCGGTATTGTTAACAGACGAGCCTTCGGGATAAGAATTCGTCGTCGATGAAATTTGCGTGTAACCTTGCGCATCGAATTGTCCCTGTTGATTTTGGAACTGTTGTTGTTGTTGTTGTTGTTGTTGTTGTTGTTGTTGTTGTTGTTGTTGTTGTTGTTGTTGTTGTTGTTGTTGTTGTTGTTGCTGCTGCTGTTGCTGCTGGTTGAATTGTTGGCCGGTTGCCGGCTGCTGTGGTCGAAAATTCGGATCCGCCGCAGATTTATAAGGCATGCCTGGTGTCTGGCAATTGACCGTCGCTGTTGCTGCGTTGTAAGCTGCGTTTGAATCTGAGAAACCAGTCTGTAGAGCTACTGATCCACTTTGCTATAAATATAAAATTTGTTAATTAATAGAACTAAAGAGCGTTACATAAGAACATACAATTCGAAAACTAACTGGTTGCTGTGGCATTCCATAGTTCTTAATGACACCTGCTTGTTGCACAGGTGGCTGGACAGCATAACCAATAGGATAGCCAGGCTGTCCAGGTCTCAGACCTTTTTGAGCAGCTTGTTGCTGCTGAAGCCTGAGCTGTTGTTGATGCTGTTGCATAGCTCGATATTGATGTTGCAATTGCGCCAAAAGTCCTTGCTGCTGTGCAGTCAGACTACCGTGATTCTGCTGCAGGAACTGTAGCATTTGCAGCTGCTGGGAGGTCAGGTAGAATGACGGTGGTCGTTGTTGTTGTTGCTGTTGTTGTGCTTGTTGCTGACCTGCTGCGCCTTCTTCTCCTGGCTGACATGAACAATGAAAATTAGTTAGCTTGAATGGAAGACGATAGATATACTATGATTTAAGATTGTGTTGACCCTATTGAGTTTTCTGAATGATCAGTGAGCGTTAGACGAGAAATAGCTCAATAGGCTCTGTTTTGTTTATGTAGGTATGTAAGGTGATGTAAAATATTGAACTGAAAAATTAATCGTGTATATAGATGTGTAGATGTAATATATACTTACACATGCTATTCAAATTAATATAAAAGTTAGTTAAAGAGCATAATATCGACATATGAGAAGCCAAAATAATGATTTTCATAGCTTTACAAAAACAAAATTATCAAAAATGAAAAAATACATTTTTCATTTTACAAATAGAAACTCAAAGATACAGGTAAAAGTATCAGTAACGAAAATGAATCAATGTATTTTCGCTTTTCATAACTTCATTTTATACTACCGACCAGAGTTTGTGCCGCCATGTGCTCATACCATCATTTATTCAAACTCTTTTAATTTTGTCAATGAGAAACCTGTGAGCTTGTCTGTAATGAAAGAATAAGGACATTTAATTTGAATATGCTACGAACAAGTCGCGTTTCGTCAACATCCAAATTATCCTTCCTTGCTTTTTTGCCCATTACACTTTTAGCAGCAAGCCACTAGATAGATGACCTAAGGTGGAAATTTCATTGTGGTAAAATATTTCTCAAACTGTCATGAATAATAACTTATGAGAAATAATTATGTGGAATTTTATTTCTGAATTATGATAGAGTCGAAATAAAATTGAGAAAAATGCTTTATGGAGTGAGACTATAAATTGAATTGCCAATTGGATCAGATGATTACCAGCAAACTCAAGTCTATCCGCGTGACTTTTATGAGAATGTACCTTAAAGCGTTTATTAGCAACATTCTGATTTTGTCCTTGTGGGTACGGTGGCGGTGGTCCAGGTGGTCCTCCTGGATACTTATACCCCGGCCCACCTGCTGCTTGCTGTTGCTGCTGTTGCTGTTGACGACTCGACAATTCCGCACTAATTGGCATATTCCAAGCTTCTTCTATTGATGGCAATTGACGTCTTCTGCAAAAAAACGTAATGTTCAGTTCTGAATCATTTGATTTTTTCAATTCATCAGATTTCTTTATATCAATTGAAGTCAGCATATCACGCGAATAAAAATAAACCGTAATGATTTCTAAAACAAAAATTATTGACACTTATTTAGCTGAAGTATTTATAATTTATTAAGAACACTGTTTGACCAATATTCAATGAGAAATATTTAAATAATAATAAAAAAACTGATAAATTTATACATCAAAAACAATACCATCTTTGAGAAATCTATAAAGAATCTTAAGAAAACAAAAAAAGCAAATTTATAAAAAAAAATTAAGAAGAAATGTCCTTAGACTTACTTGGTAGCCACTGAAGGCATGGGTGCTTGGCTGAGATGGTTTTGTAGAAAGCTGATGCGTTGTTGTAGAGAGGGGTTCATTGGACCAGTACCCCCACTCGACTTACTAGCGCCACTCAACTGGCTACTAAGAGAGCTGTTGCCACAGTTCGGTGTATTGTTGTTGCCCCTAAACAAAATCACATTCCAAAATTAATAAGAACGCTATCCCTATTCGAAGTAGACGTTATTCTTTGGTCAGGTGAGCTTTTGGAAGTCAAATGCAGACCTTGACCTTGATGATTAACTTACGGTACAACAAGGACCATCAACGGTAATGTGCGTGTTTTTTATATTTTACCTTTGTTTTTGTTTATTATATGCTTATAGGTGCGTTCTACTATGGATTATACAAGAGAGCGAAATGATTAAGATATATATGAGGGAGGGTTCTATCGACGATAAACTAAGAAATAAATTCTATAATCATTGATATAAAGGGACTAAACTGAGTAAATCTCAGTTTCAAAGAAAATTGTTAAAATGATAAGTACGGAATGATTTGTTTATCAGTTGGTGAAAATTCTAAAATTTTGATTTCGTAAAATTTGAATAAGGAACAGTCAAGTCAGATATATATGATGAAGACTCATAATGAAAAGACGAATCGCCTTTATTTTCGTTTGTTTACGTTGAAAAGACCTTTCGCTGTTGAAAGTTTGTATAGATAGCATAGATTTACAAATATACAATTGATTAATATTTCCAAATCAATTGGTTGATTGTAATGACATCTAAACGCACACTAGCATTTAAATAACATTTTAAGCAAAAATCTTTCTATGGAATTTAATCATAGGTAAAGTCATGCAAAATAACTACAAACTTTTAACAAGAAAAATCTAAAGTATTATAAAGTAACTTTCTACTCTTTCTTGAGTATCCTGTCAGAGAGATTAGTTCTGAATTCTGTAGATTTTGTCTTAAGCTCTATGTACTTCAAGTGGATAAATGCTGGCAAGATCTGTATAATTCTTATGCAGATATTGAGAATATTCACTACATCATGAATGTTCAAAGTTATTTAAATACTTTCGTATATCAAATGAAAGTGAGCCCAAGTATATGAAAAAGAAGCTAGTTCCAAAAACATTTGATGATATAGTAAAAACATCAACGTGTACTTTTTTATGTCGATGACACGAACAGTCGGAATAGAGAATTATTAAGGCGAAAAATACTTAGAAACTTAGCGACCCCCAAGAAAAAAGAGTAGAAAACAACCAATCGACAACGCAATCAAACGAAACGAAGTCCACGTCCATATTATAGCAGCACCAAAAGCTAAGTAGGTAAAAGCCAAACATCTCGAATGTTTGGACATTTTAGCCAAAACAAACAATCTTTTTCTGGAGAACGAGTAAATATCGATGTAATACCTTGAGGCGTTAACGTAGCAAACAAGGGCGTCTTTCGGTTGGCTGTGGCTCTCGTAAAGTATACCAAGATTCGTCCAAGCAGCCGAGTGCGACTTGTCGAGTTGAACAGCACACACGTAGGCTTGTAAAGCGTCCAACGGTTGATTCTGCTGCTGATAAAGTATTCCTATGCTGCACCAGGTGTCGGCGTTGCCTTCGCTCTTCTCCACCGAATTGCTGCAACCGGGATTCTCCATTTCAATAAGATTTCGCTCGCTCGCTCGCTCGCTCGCTCGTTCGCTCGCACGTTCGCTCGCGATGAGAGGAGTTTACTGACTCACCGGTAAGCGAGGAAAGCATCGTGGACTTGTCCCGATGCCGCATGGCAGCGGCCGAGTAAGTAGAGACTTTGCCCACTTTTGGGATCAGCCTTGATGGACTTTTGCAAGCAGCAGATCGCCAATGCCTGCTTCTGCTGGTGCGTAACCCCAAGGATGCTCACCTCAACCACGTGGTACATCCATCCTGCAACAAGACAAGGCGCGCTTCCGTTACCAAAATCCAATGCACTCGGGTACACAACCTCGCCATTCCGTTTCTTTTTTTAACGAAAATGCAATTGAAGAATATCGTGTCTCAGAAAGAAAATGGCCTCTCTTCGTTTAAAGGCACAGAGTAGAGCTCTCTTCCGGCCTCGAGAGTATTCAAGCAGCTGAGTCTTCTCTCTCTCTCTCTCGCAAACATCTGCCGCTTTTCTCTCTCTCTCTCTCTCTCTCTCTCTCTCTCTCTCTCTTTCTCTCTCTCTCTCGCTTCCAGACGGTTTTGTAACCGCCCGTGAGATGTGTTTTAACAAAACGTAGACCCTACCTCACGACTTGGATAACCAGACTGATGGCAAATGAGAAAACGAAAGGCGATTGATAAGTCTAGCAAACATACTGACCCGGAAGACGAGGACGAGGAGCCTTGGCGCACGAAAAAACGGAGCGTCTCAGCGCCCGCTCACCCCAAAACCAACTGAATAGATTTTTCGCAGGTACCCCCGAAACATATAGGGCCTTTACTTTACCCCCCTCCTCCACCCCACCACCGTCGCTCTTTCGTCTATTCAGTTTCTCTATTCTCTCTCCCCCTCGATACTGTTGCCCGTTGCACTTTTCGATCTTTCAGTTTAATGCTATGGTACTCCCACCATTGCTTGGCTGCGGCGAGGCACGTAGCACGTTTAGTTTGTTCCGATGGATCTGGCTGTGCCTCCAGTTACAGTCGTACGTTTCCTCGTTGTCGCGCTACGAAAACACGTTTTTCGATTCTTACGTTCCCACGAGCTTCTCAATTTCTTTATCTAAAAGCGCAGTTCCTCATTTTCACAAAAATTATCACAATGGAGCAACGGTTCAATTCGCATCCGTTAGCAAACAAGATGGATATCTATTGATTGCATAAATTATGCAATAAAACAAGAAGAAATAGAATATCCAAAAGTCATTGTAAAACTCGACGTTACTCCGCGTGTCTCACACGCGCGAAAATATAATTGGCGACGCGTGTAATAAAAATCTCGAGTTACGCGAAAAAGCAGGCCGCTCCCCAATAGAACAATAAAAAAGCGCTCACGTGTTGACGAGTGCAGAGAGAATGCTGGAGGGGGAGCGCGGGAGAAAAATCGGGATTAGCCATGGGTGGAACTGGGGGAGAAGGAGGGAGACGACGGGGGGTGAAGATTTGCAGCGCGCGTCAAGTGAAGAGAACGAGATAATTCTTGAAGGTTTAGGCCGAGCAAGATTTTTCCGCGCTCGAGAGAGGAAGAGGAGCGCGGGCATTCGTTGAAACCCGCTCTGAAATATCGCGCAGGACCGCACACGGAGACGCGGCAATAAAACCGTACCCGAGCGGCGGTGCGTGGAATAGACGCCAATGTATGCACGCGGGCTCAAGTGGGCTGGGGGGAGAGGGACACAATTCACGCGCATTAGCTTTAATCGAGCGAATCAGACGTCGCTCGGACCGCGCACGTCGCGCGGCGGCGCTGACTCTCGCCGGCCGAAAGTTACGGCATTCTGCCGAGTCGTTCGCGCTAATTACGTCGAGCACGAGTTTGGATTATCGACGACAAGAGTATTGCTATATTTTGCACCCAACTTTTCTGTCCTCCTTCCGCATTCGCTTGGCCCGCTCCGCGGGAGTAAATATGAGCGTTAAACAGCTGGTACCTAAAAATTTTCGCACGGCGTAGAGCACCCCGAGGCACTTGTGCGCGCTTAGAAAGAAACTTTTATAAAGAGGCTGCTTTAGGGCGGATAATAAAAGTAAAGTATAGTTTTGAAGATTTTATAATGGTTCGACTGCGTGTACGGTCTGGGAGTGTCTATATTTTAATGCATAAAAGTGGATGGATTTCGTTGGCTCGATTGCAGTCCAATAATTCTAATTTACGAAAAATTCCGGAAAATAATTCATGAATGCTGATTTCGCACAAGCAACTTTTAAAAAAGAAGAATCGTCCGATTACTTATATCATCCGCAGCATCGCGTTAGTGCAGTCTGGAGTAACAGAAGTTGAGAAGAAGCAGCACAAACACAGAAGCGGGAACAGCAGACGAACTTCCCCTCTGTCAGCGTAAACTTTTTGAAATAGGACAGAGAGGAAGTCGAGTCTATACAATCAAATATCGCAAATAACTTGACAGCTTCTCCCAGAGAGATAACTTTTTTGAAGACTGCATTTTGCAAAGGATATTCGAGAGAACCTTGTGATTTATTGTCGACGGGCGCGACAGATTTTAGTGGCGCTTCAAATCTTGCGTTAAAGGTGTGAGAGCGCTGGCTTGAGAAATTCCATATGGATAGTACAAGCGATGCCGTAATCGTCGTTTTGTTGAAAACGCAAGTTATAACTATTCAACGTTATTTTGTCCTACACGACTGTTATCGCGATGGGACAAATATAAAATGCCAATAACCTAATTTAATGAATAAAATGCAATATTAACGGATAAATACGCGTCTCGCACGTACAAATTATTAGACATCAAGCGATCGTTGAAATCCCAGCACGCAAACGAAATCTTGGAGGTCCTGCATCCAATCAACGAAAATCTGCAGCACAGACAAAGCACGAGAGTATAAGCTTAGAAATGCGGTTTTATTCGAAGCCTCTCTCTTGCGGACGACAAGGCAAGTTTAAGTACCGTTGGCTCTTAAAATAGAAGTCTTAAGAACGCGAGCGAGAGAGAGAGAGAGAGAGAATCTCCCCTCCCCATCACCTGAGGCCTTAGCAAACGGTGCACGAGTCTCTGACTTTGAAATCACTCTCGCGTGGCTATTCCAAAAGGGCTTTCGCGTGATATCAAACGCGCCATGTGAAAGACAGAAAAAAAAAATCTAAAAATAATCTTCGTCGGTATAGTACAAAGCGCGTGTATCGTCGAGCTAATGACTCACCGAGAGGAGAGGAAAGGGCATAATATCGCGCAGACACATGAGCAAACAACGTCATGCAGCGGCATCATCGCGGAATATGTAGGTCGCGTGCAATGCCTATCTCTCGTCGCGTCTATACTGTTATGGCGCACGCTTGGCTTGTAACACGTGCTTCTTTGTACTTAACTTTTCTTTTAGATGAAAAAGTTCGCTTCGACAACGTTCTTTTTCTTTTTCTCCGAAAAGAAAGAAACACTCGTAAAAAATTGCAATCGCGCAACTTTCCCAATCGCGATAAAACAAACACGAAGTTTCTTTAGGAACTGTCGGACAAAGCTACTAAATGATCATTTTTCTTTTTTCACGTGCGTGACTAGTCGTCCTGCGATGTAGTACCCTCAGAAGTAATCGATATTCGTCTTTTAAAATATTTGACTACGGTCTAATTCTAAATTTACGTTCACGTAATTTTTTCGTCGTTAGAGGGAGCAGGGGGTACTTACAATTTCATAACACAATCATCACTTAAACTCGCGAAATGCTCAGGACGATAAAAAAAGAGGGAAGAAAAGCATTTCCCAAGACGCGCGGCTATATACATAACACAATATAGGTACACGCAACCCTCTACGCCATAAAGCGAATGAAGGCAACAATGGCTGAAGGCTTCTTTTTAAAGCGAGAACGTGCCATCTGCCGTCACAAGCAGCGGCGGCAGCAGCCGGACAACGACAGACGGCCGAATCGGGGTTAAAGGGGACTGCCGACGACGACGTTGCGTGCGTATGTTTGCACAAGTGCGTTTTATACGAGAGTGCGTATGGTCTCGTTCGCGAATCAGGCCTGAAATTGATTTCATTCTATCTTTGGACGGCAAAATTTCGTCGGTTTTATACCTGAAAGCAAAATGTTTTCGCGAAAATTGAATTTGCCAAGTCTTTGCTATTCGATTTATCGAATAGTGGATGCCAGGAAGAACACGAACATAATAAATCTTTAAACGAACGTTGAGGTTTGTTGCAAGCCTAGATGTGGCAGGCGGAACGAGACGAGTGCAGTGAAATTGGTTGAAAAGGTGATGCGCGTAGGCAGCCGACCGTTGGCAAGAATTGATAATCCATGGTCGAATTGACAGCCCGAGCCAGCCAATAAAATGCCAGGCAAAAGCGAGAACAAGCAGAGAGGCACGCGTCGTGAAAGTTGAGCCTTAACGGAAGGGTCGTTCTCCTTCTTCTCGTGTCTATATATACAGGAGACATTGAGAATCTCTCACGATTTCCGTCGGCGACGAAACGCTGCTCCCTTGTACACGGTCGAGGCTTTCCGTCTGCCCCACCCGCGCGTTTTACTGTTCGCCTGAATAAATCAATACAACGTGTCTGCTGTGGCGTGCTCGTGGTGCAACCGTAGGCGCGGGAGGTTGTAGCACGCGCGCAACAGTGTTTGGTTTTCGCAGGGGCGTTTAAAGGGACGACCATTGTCGCTGGGCATTTTTCGGCAGGCGGCCCACTTTACCGGCGCATGACCCACATAATATTCGGCTCTATTTGGCTTTCACATCCAAAGCGCGACGAATCCTACTCGGCCCCGCAGACAAATGGTGCATTTTGCGAGTTAACGGTGGTGTAATACTGACCCAGCTGTCGGCAGATATCGGCCGTAAGGTGGGCCGGCAATGTCTTCTCGTTGAGTAATGCTTCGTAATGCTCCTTGGCGAGGCGGTACTTGCCCTGTACCTCGTGCAGGTGCGCTATGTGGAACTTGACTGTAACACAAAAAGTGGATATCGATTGGCTTTTATTATCTGTTTTTCTTTCGAAAGCACACGCAACGTCCAAATGATCCGTCTTTTTATTTGCCCAAAATTTCATGCTTTCATTTGGTTTTTACGGGCTATTTTCAAGCGAATTCCTTAAAAATTTTCCTACATGCTTTTCATACAACGACACATTTCTTCTTATTTCACGAAGAAAATTCCTTAAATACTTTTCATCCGGAGCATTGCTCCTCGTTATAAGAAAAAATAATATTTCCCTCTGTTGATATACAATTCTTTTTATAAAGACTGTTCGGATTGAACTCGTTGCTGTTTCCGAACGACGCAATGTAAGTCTCGACGAACTAGAATAGACAAAAAAAGACACGGAGCGATATCTAATCAAAGCTTAATTGAGTGAGAGTCAGCCAAATTGCGATAAGAGCGACAAACAACCCCTGGAATTATGTCAGCGTAAATTCACGATTAGCAGCTTAGTATAGTTAGACAAAAAAAGTTTGATAAAAAAGAAGAGTAAAGGTCACGGATTTTCCGTTGAATGCAGAGCTATTTTTAGCTTTTAAATGCCGAACGTCAGAAATCCTGCACGCGAAGTGAAATCATTGCTGATTCACGAACGTACATACGCGCTGCTTCAGTGAATTGGCAGTTTGCGCAAGATGAGTACGCGCTTTGATTATGACTGACAATTTGTATAGACTTAGTTCCGCTTCTTGAGTGTTTTCCGGGAATGATTTTCGGGGAATAACGGATTTTATTAGGTTTTTTCGACATTTCAATTATAGCTATTTCGTAATATAACCTCAGGAATTATCCAAAGATTTATGTCGGATTTTTTAAAAGTGAAGTTTCATTCAGTTGTTTCGAATTATTTTAATTTTTTTAATTAAACCACTTACGAATATTTCAATATAGCAATAAATTATTCACATGTATATTAAGAAAGACTTTTGGCTTTTTATTCAATTAAACTGAATATAATCTCGAGTTATCGATAAAAAGAGTATGACAATCATTTGTTACATTCCTAAAAGAATTTCCTCAATAGTAAGCAATTTATTGTTGTAAGTTTCTGTTAAATAAATAAATAGCAATAAATAAAAAGCAAGAACATTTTTTACATTGTCAGTTTCAGCAGACTTTGATCCATCAATGTAATTCATCTACCCATATCGAATCGAATAAATGGACGATATTTACCGTGCCCCTTGCCAAAAAAGAAGTAGTTCCAAGCAAACCGATCAATGTCAAAAGAAACGTTGGCGAGGAAGCCACAGACACCCGAAGCCTTGGTGGAAAATTAAGACAGACGTCGGGTCTTCGTTAATCACACACGCGTCTTTTTAATCTTCCAATGCAACGAAACGGCGTCATAACTTTTTTCCTTTCCGAAAGTTGTCTTCTCGGCAACGCGCGTGAAAGTTACGCAGGAAATAGTTCCGAGTTTGGCTTCGTTCCAAAAACCGTCGAGTAGGAGTTTTGTCAAATGAGAACACGTACTTTCAAGCTTGGAGAACGAGGCAGGTGTGGTAACGTCAATGAGGGCGAGCGTCAGATGCTTGAGTGCTGCCTCGTAGTCACCATGGACCTTCAGCATCAAGCCAAGCCTAAGGTGTACCTCGCAGGCCCGTGGAAATCCTGGCTCCACCCATAGC
The DNA here is from genome assembly GCF_024137745.1 of Phymastichus coffea. Classification (NCBI taxonomy): domain Eukaryota; kingdom Metazoa; phylum Arthropoda; class Insecta; order Hymenoptera; family Eulophidae; genus Phymastichus; species Phymastichus coffea. Next base: position 1,765,143 of record NW_026706864.1, read on the forward strand.
ACCTGCTGAAATGCTTTCACTGCCCTGCAATATGACAAAACAAGCATTTTTAATGACATTTCTCAGAGCACTTTTAAAAAATCTGTGCTGTCGTTGCATTCTTTACAAAAGTTTACTCGAATGTTATACATTTTTGTTGATTAAAAAAAAAAAATTTTTTTTTCATCATTCACGAGATTAAACGAGCGACAAGAAAGTTTTCCTTAAAATCTGAAATTTGTTTCTAAAATTGCAAACCTTACATGAAGCAAGGTGTACTTTTAGGAAAAAATTTCCTGCATTGTTCATATCGAATCCCATTCTCCAATCAATCAACGCAACGCAAAAAAGAGTTCATGACCCAGTAACATCACTCCAACATCGTTAAATGTGCATCGTTGTATCTAAAAAGTAACGATTGCGAAACTAGAACCTTCACCGTATATATAAAATAAACAGTAGTAGTAGTGCATACACACGAATTCAGGAATAATGAGCGCATCATTGCAAAATTAGTTTCTCACCGTAGCGACGGCAACGACGACCCAGATTTCACGAGAAAAAGTCGTTCGGAATTTTTTGTTTCGCTTCGCGATGGAGACTTTGATAAAACTAATGACGTGAATGGTTATTATTAGGCGAAAATGTAACGTAAATAATTGATAAAAGCCTCGATTTTCAGGCGTGAACGAATCGATTATGCACACTGGAGTTTTGACAGGTGCATTGGCAATCGTTAGCGAAATCGCGAAAGAAAACAAGGCGAAAGTGTAATTTGCTTTGGTGCGCAGCTAAACGCCCGAAAGAAAGGAACGAAAAATGATCGCGAGCCGAGCAACAAAAGGCAATTGCGCAAGAGAAGAGCGCGTCCTTGCGCGAACGCGAATATGCAATCGGCACGTGCTAGAACAACGCTTTTTCTTGCATTTTCCGGCGGCGAGAGAGCGAGAGAAATAACTAACGGCTAGCCCTGAGTTTTTTCCCCAAGGACGTTTTTCTCGCTCTCGCTGTATTATCAGCTTCACGTACTCGTGCGCCAATTGTTCGTTTGCACGATTGTAACGAATGGATGATGATTGCCGAGTGTGTAAATGAAGTTGTGTGCGCAATCATTGTACAAAGAAAGGCATTTTACATACGACGGTAATTCACCGTTAAATTTCAAAGCGCTTCGTCCGTCAGCGCACGTCACGACAATAAAAAGGAGGAAAGATTATCAGCATTAAAATAATTAGTGATCGTCACGCCGAGAGCACGCGTGCAATGTCCATTCAAGTGTTGTGTGCACGAAAACACGCGTTACTTGAAAGATCAATAAAAGACGAGCGGTAGGCGCAAGGAGGAAGCACATTTAAAACAGGTTTAAATTGTCGACTGTGTCGACGCGGCACAGCAATGGGAGGCAAGAAAACGAACAAGACGACACAGACTCATTCACGGATAAGCTTCCATTCGTCCGTCCATTGACTCTGCGCACTCATAAATATGATGCGTGACATTCTCTCGAAATAGCTCAATAGCTCTTTTAATCGATGACGAATTCACATAGCGTCTGCTGAACCCAACGATCTAGCGACAATTCTATTGTTACATTAAAAGCCGATCTATCGTAGAAAACTTTCCTGTTGCGATCGGCGTGCGCCACGAGGAAACTCTCGCGCTTGTATTCGTTAAACGATAAGGCATACGCACACTCGCGCGCATCTTCGCTGAAAAACAAAAGAAAATTCTAAAGCTGAATCAACAAAGAGCAATTATCATCGATACTCCGACTCCTCGGTCTCTTTGTCCTAAGGGGTTATGTAGTTCAATTGTCACACGCACAAGCTAAGATTGCGCAACTGAGCGACTGAACAAGACACGTCGAACGCCCATCTAGGGGTGTGTTGCGCTTGTGCGCGAAAAGGAAGACAAACGATTTCCTTCGTGACCTACATTTACTTTAAAAGCCCTCGGCTTTGCTTCGTGTATATATATATATATATATATATATATATATATATATATATATGTATATCTTTTAGCGATCTGCCTAACTATATAATCGCCTCGCGGCTTTAGAAGCTGTAAACAACGCGTTTGCACAACGGCACGAAACCCGTGGGCTTCATCCACTTTCAGGGACTAGGGAAACATCGAAAAAGTGCATTGACGTAAGTCATGGATCATTCTGATTTTACGATTACTGAAAAATTTCGAGCGACACGCGTCCGTATTACTCAACACACTCTGCCGCTATCGCGCCGCATAAATTAACATAATTTACGATGCTAGCGAGTCCCACGGACTATATATGTATACACATACTACGTACCCCGCGTTCTCTCGTTGCATTTGCCAATTCTAAGACAAATCTCGCGTACAGTAGTTACTTCTACTACCGTTCGCGCGTGTCGATGATTAAAATATTCTAACAATGCTGCACGCATGCTGCGCTCGTCTGGTCTCTAACAATGGACAAAGAGGGACGTGTTTAGTAGTGTGTGCATACGCACGTGTGGCGCCTTTTCGATTATGCAATTTTATTATCTCTCGACTTGCTCGAGGGTTATTTATCGTGCACAAGGAAGCTGGAGCCGATCTCATTTTGGCGCGTACGCCGTTCGAATGTTGTCTGCGTTGCGCAAAATGGAGATTTCAGATTTTTCTAAGGGGCTAATGCACGAGCTTGTTATCGCCCAGATAAGTTATGAATTCAATTTTAATTTCACGTTATCTCAAAGTTTATTTATGCAGTTCTTGAACAGGTCGATAACAACGGGACGTGAGTCAAATTAAGGTAATGCCTTGACCAACAACATAGGATGACTTTGCAAACGGGGTGAAAGTGCGCTGTTTCAATTGTTCTTGCGACCTGAAAAGTCATTGTTATATGTTTCGCGGCAGTGGTTAATCCATTTGCGCAACTTTACCGAGTTATCGACGACCATTGACGACTCAATTCACTCGCATTTAACATTCTTCATTTTATGTAAATGGAAATTTTGGCTTTATTAAGGGATTCTTTTCTTCTTTCATCGATATTTACTTATGTTTTACGTCTATTATTGCATTTAAGAGAATAATAACACCATTAAATTCTTTCGTCTGATCATAAACTAAAAGCTGTCGAACGTTACTCAATTTGCCCAAAGAAGATAACTACCCACAACACAACACAATAAGTTACCAATTTTTATATGAAACGAAAAAATTATATCTTTTCTTTCCCCATGCCTTTCATGCCACATCCTACAAAGACGATTATATAGCATGTTCATAGCAGTAGCAGCACGAGTCACGATTGCCACATCCTGCAATGCAGCAGAGCATCAACAATGCAATCGAGAAGTTTGCGAAAGTCTGTCTTTCTCTCTTTCGTGTCGTAACGACTAAACCTACTGCTGCAGTTGGCGAAAAAGAGAAACGACGGAGAAGTGAGACAACAATTTTTGACGGAAGTGATCGCTTTCTTTACCGTTGCGCGTCCGAACGCACAACGCTTTATTGCGTTATGTGCAAAGGGTGATGACGCTTTGGACAGAATGCAACAGCTCTTAATGATGATAGTACGTTGATTGCGGGATCTTTACTTTATGTGCCAATTCTAACAGACTCAACCGGTTGCGCTTACATATTTCTACATTCTGGTTTTCTAGCTCATTTTTAGCAATGTATGCCTTTATTATTATTCAATCGAGATAAAAACTTTAAATGTTTAAGATTGTTGAAAACTTTAATGCGAAAACTGAACGGGAATATTTTCTAATTAATAAGTAATAATAATAAATTAACGACTAATAATAATTAAGAAAAATAATTTTATATCTGATAAAAAATCCACTGAATTAAAACAAACTGTTACAAGTGAATCACTTTTCTGCCACCATGGTGAACTGCTATAAATATATAAGGAAAAAGATTTAAAAAATCAATAAGAAACGCTTACAAATTTCGAAAAAATACAAAAACATGAACATTAAAAACAGCTATATAAGGGCCTTCGTGTACTACAACAAACTGCCAAATTAAGTGAAGATACTAACGAACAAGAATCATAAAAAAGCAAACGTTAAAAAATAGATCAAGAAAACATATAATAAGAGAAAATCTTATATAAGATACGACAAATAAAATTGATTGCGAATAAATCACATGATTACTTCTGACAGGACACAAAATAGTAACAGTAATAAAAAATCGAAATAGTAACGGTAATGCAAATTCTACATTGGAAGTCGATGATGATATTACGTTTCCAAATAAAATGATACCAAACATTAGAACGTACGTGCACAAGGAAATTGTAAGTTGCCCTACAACAGACCCCTAAAAAAAATCAGGGTACAACTTTTCAAAAATGCAAAAACTTCCCACTGAAATCAAATCAGCAGTCACGCACATAGCCGACGAACTGACTAATTTGTTACGGTAAAAGAAAGGAAGTAGACAACAAATAAGAAAACCAACAGCAATTTCGAAATATATACTGTATAAATCCTAAATATACGGGTATTAAACATGTAAAATAGTTTTTAATAGGATAGAAGATAGCAGATGATAAATACAAAATAACAGCAGCTAATGCAAGGGTTTCCCTGGAAACCCAATGCTTCAAACACATAGTATTCGTATAACGTACGGGGACATGAACTATCCAGGTAACAACAAAGCAATACTCTATTTCGATGGAGGAGTTAGAGCTTGAGAAATTTTCATCAACTCAATGTATTTATTAAAACGACAACTGGAGTACAAAGACCCGATGGTTGTGGATGACATAGTCTTCACAGACCCTTGCAAATGCGACCTAAGGTTACAACATCAAACAATGCTTCGTCACTACGGACGTTACATGTGCAATGGGATTCATATGTTCAGCCAGACTGAACGCAATAGAGAAAATAATTTTGGCAATAGACAGGAAAACACCTGTGAGACGGTATGATGATCGATGCTAATCAGATACTGGTAGAGAAAAGTACAGACGGGCAAAAATATTCATAATAATTAAATTTTCATCATAATTTTTATGAAGTTAAATGCCAGAGCAGCGAACAGCCAAACTATATCCTTGGCTGATTACTAGGCAATTAATATATGTTACTCTCGTCAAATAAATAAATAACAATGATCAATGAGTATAAATAATGATACGTTATAAATTAAATATTCTCATTTTCAATGACTTTACAGAAAGAAGCCATATCAGTATTTCACTAGACATAAACGCATGTGTTGTAATCCTCAGCTGAAAACAACGCCACAACATATATAAAAAGTGAAAAAAAACCGGTTCGCACATCATGTAAATATACGCATCGACAGGTGTGTCTGTGTGTGTTAAGCAGAGAGCAGATGCATCTTTTTGGTTTGGAGCACGTGCCGCGTGCATTTTGCAGCTGCAAGAAGCAACCATCAGGCGAGGTGAGACTTGCGCGTGGCTACCCGGCGACGGTCGGTTAAAGCAGCGCGAAGGCGGGACGATGATCGCCAGTTTTCGATAAGATTAACATCACGGACGAGCAAAGGATTTCTCAACTGATTTTCGCATTTGTGCGTTCGATAGATTTTCGCCTTGTTTTGCAACCAAGGACAAGTGTTAATCTTACCGTTGCCGAGCGACAATAATTCGAACGAGGATCATCGTCGTGGAAAAAGCGAGCCAATAATTACCGCGATCGAGCTTGAAGCTCCCAAACTCGACGTCACACGACTTTCTCTCCCTCCAAATTGCATGCAATTTATCAAAGTTCCTTAAGCATTGTACTCAACTCGCACCGGGTGAATATTCATACGGGGAAAAAAACACCAGCCATTAGCATCAATCACAAACGCGCAGACCTTCGAAAAATATATTTACTTACACACATCTGCGGGTTTCGTTCGCGGAAAATCATCAGAAATGCACAATGAGAGAGACAGCAGCTGCAGGTGCTTACTGCTTGCCACGCGACCGGCCTTTCTCTCGTTCTACGTCTCTTCGCTTCTGCACTCGGCCGTTATACAACGTTTCCTTTTCAAACGGGCATCTTAATACTCGAGACTTTTTTCATTTAGCTTTTTCGTTGGGGAATTCGAATTCTCGTAAGTTAATAAATTACTGAAAAGCATCATCAGCCTTCTTTCTCAATTTGAGAAAAGAAATTCTCACTTCAAATTTTGTAAATATAAAACAAATCTAGCGAATTCAAGATTTTCTCCATTCTTTTTATCACATTTTTATCAGGTTTTTAATATCGTTGGTTGAATTCTTTTTTAATAGGCTTTCAAAGGGCGTCCGTAGCAAAAAATATTTTTTCCACGATTAATTTCGTTTAAAAATGATGGCTAAACTCAATAATATCCGCCCATTAGTTGCAAAAGCACATCGATATTGAGTCGATTTCACTCTACAATGCAGCAGCCAGCTCTCGGCAGAAATCGAATTATGCAAATTCGGCAATCAATTAATTACATACTCAAACAATCGTTGAATAAAAGATTCTCACTTTCGCGCGCAAAAATTACCATAGCAAAGTAACCAATCATCTCGTTTACGGGGAAAAATGCGTACGCGAGATTTTCATCTTGCACGCACACACGCGCGCGCGCGCATGCACCCTCTAACGTGTTCGCGAGCGGAGGGTGGAGACTTTATTCAATTAGCTGTAAGCTCGCGAATATCACGCAACATTTTTGCGTGATTTTTTATGGAAGCGTGGCATGTTATTAGAGCTAAAACACACGATAAGGCTCGCGTGAAAGCATGTGACCGTGGCTGTCGAGGCATTTTTTTCATTACGGCGGGTCTTTCGTATGCTTGAACAATAATATTTTTCGTCTCTCGATAAACTCACTTGAACGCAAACAAAATATCTCAAACAAATGTCCTTTGTCTCATTTCAACTGTACACCTACGCAAAGTCTGTCGATTTTTCACGCTATATTTTACAAACGTAGTCTGAACGTGCAAAAAAGCGAGCGATGGTAGATCCTGATATATGACATTGGGGAGTGCGCAAGAGCTAAATTATCGGTATAATGAGAGGAGAGAATCGTTAGCCGTGATTAAACAAAGAATTATGTATCAACCAGTTTTTTCTGCTACTTTTTCTTCAGATTTGGGTAAGGGAGGGGGGCTGGTAATTAAGCTATAATCATGGGGCAACGGAGTTTGCATAAGAAATTCAAGGGTTGCGAGTTTAGTCGAGCGCGTAAAAAGAATATATACGAAGCTTTTTTCGGCAGGGTGAACGAGAAAAGATTAAGTTGTAAATTTTTTTACGTTTCCAGTATACTTATTTGTGAGTTCACTAGTAGTCGGTCGTCAAAGTACATTAAATGGTATATGAAACAATGTTATATATGAATTTTCTTAGAACAAAAATATAGACAGTGAACTTAAAATACAATATACGTAGCAGCGTGAGAAACTGTTTATTCTTTTAGAATATTGCAAATTTTCCATAAATTATGTCTTGTTCAAATGAAAAATACACTTGGAAATTTTTTAAATATAATATAAATTGTACCATGAAAAAAAAGTTAATGGACGTCCCAGAAGTATTTCAACACCTCCAAACGTGTTCTCTGATCGAAAACCGAGCAACTCCCCAGGATAAAACAAAACATCAATAATTCATTTCAAACGCTGTCGTCACGCCAAAAGTGTATCTCCTCGAAAATTATGCATGAAAGTTGGGGGGAGGAAGTGGAAATCACAAGCACGCGCGATTTGAAAGTTAAATAAACGCCATCGAAAAAGTTTTCTTGTTCATTTTTCGCCGGGTTGAAAAAGGAGGAAGCGAAAAGATCAACAAAGAGAGAGGATGCGGGTGCAATTGCGCAGAGAACAACAGAGGTCGATAATTTTTACACATAGATTCGACAAATAACAATTTGAAATTCCCACCAACGGCAAAGAGTTATACGCGCGACAAGGTAGATGTATTCAGAGATCGGGGAACCGCAAGACTTTGGAATACAAAAGCGAGGCACGCAAGGAAGCCGCAGCTTGAAAATAAAAAAAAGAGAGCGAGAGAACGACATCCGTTTCCTTCTCCGGCGGCGCCGAGAGAGAGAAAGATCGACACCGTCAATTTTCGGCCTCGCTGTCTTTTGTCTTGGCACGATAGAGTTTAATCGACGGAAACTTATACGCTATGGAAATTGTCACTGCGTTCGCCAAGGGATATAAGCACTTTTGTGCTCATTGTTTTGATGGTGTACGACGGTTACTATATAATGCATTATTTTTTAATGGGGTGTGGGATTGTCAAGGAGAATTATGGTGTCAGTTTTACAGTTGCGTACACTGACAAAAAATGTATCCTTGAAAAAGTAGCTTGTCATTTTTCAAGAACAATAGCGCATAGAATGTAGCACGAGTGAAACGATTTTTATTCAATGATCGAATCATGCAGTGCATGATCTTGGAAATAGGATTCGCGCACACGTTGAATGATGCGTCGTTGATGAACAGAACGAAGTCTTTTTATCAATTAACAAGATTTTGAAAGCTTGATCTTCGAAAAGAGTAATAAACGTACGTTTTTTAGATATACAATCGCAGGCGAAAGTTGAAAGAGGCCCCCCCTAACCACACAATACAATATTCCCTTTGGACGCCTAATGGATATTTAGTAGGAGAAGAAGATACTTTTATTGCTTTTTAAAGATGAAAAATACGAATAGCCCAACCTGCTGCGTTAATAAATTCCAAAATGACGATGAATGGCTGTTAACGAGCGAAGGATTACATCGCAACGTTCGATCGATTCGATTTAATAAGTCTGTCACTTATAAAAGGTAGAGGAAAGGCGCAGCGTGCTTTGATTTCCCTGCGATATGAAATATTCGCGGAGGGACCTATCGTTCTCTCTTTTATTTTTCGGTGAAAGGGAAATCGAATGGAATGGAGAGTGAGTGCAACGCGCAGTGAGTGCTCCAACGGCTTTGAACTTTAACGTCGCGGTTGATCTTTTTTTTTTCGGCACATCAAGAATTTCATTGTTAAGTACCGGAGAATTTTTTGAATGGCAAACCAACCGAGCCCCGCACATTTTTTTCCTCGCGCAGACAACGAAAGTCGTAATTTAACGAGTCGCCGAGCGCAGTGAATCGTGTTTTCATAAATCCCGTCTGTTATGGGACAAGGGCTATTAGGGCTTTTCACCAAGAGAGAACCGTTGAATTTATTGTTGTCGCGATATAAATTTCGCTTTGATATATAATATTCCCTTTGCCTGTTCTGGGAGCATTATTTGTTGCCTCTTTATCGTATATTATACTTTGTTCGGTGTTTTTAGTGGCTTATAATGACTTTCTAACGATATCACTTTTAATTCATTCGGAATGAAATTATACTACAAAAACATTGTCTCATTTTGCGCTGCATCCTTTGTTTCCAGCGTCTTCGCTTCGAAAAATAAACAAGCTATGAATTTCTTATTTGAGTAGGAAGAACGTTTAACATGATTAGTAACTATTCTTTTTGTATAGAATCTTCGAATGAAGGAACGTTCGCTCTTATTCCGAGCAAATTGGAATGAGAAAATAGTTATCTTACTTTAAGAACACTTACAGGTTTCGCAACTTTAGTAATGCAATAGTTTGTAGTTTTAGCGCTCGACGAAAAAAATGGCCTCACTTTAAGGATTTTTTGTCGCTTGCTGTCAGCGCATTTCAGCAAAATCACACACAAATGCACGAATGTAAGCGAGCAGCGATGAAAAATACAGAGGTGCATGCAAAATACGAAGAGAAATTCAATATTCCCAACGACGACGCCTACATTCCGATCCGGCATGCACAATAAAAGCGAACGCGCATTTCTATATTTTCCATGCTCACGCGCAGACGAGGAAAAAAAGTGGTCCCCAACCGCCTCACCAAACACGCGCCCGCATCAAAAATTTAGCCGAAGAGAGCACCCTGGCATCCCCGCGTTCCGCGTGCGCACATAAATTCTTGGAAATGACCGCCGACAACGCAGCAGTGGAAACGTGCGACCGCACGCACAAATGAAAAAGAGAGCAGACTGACGTAGTCTAAGAGAGAGAGAGTCTAGGCATTCTACTACGAAAAAGCCATCGTTGGTCGAACGTCGAACGGGAGCAGGTTTATTTTTCGGATGGTTTCGGTAGCCGCCGGTGGCGCGTTGATCGCGGACTTTGCGCGTCGTACGCGCCGAAGGCACGTCACGATTGTGCTTTCCAGGAGCGCTGACTTGTCAAGCGAGACGTGTTCGTTACAATCGCCTTTCGTTCTTTTTCCACGACGCTCGCGTACCGCGAACTTTAAGTATCGGCTTACGTCTCTCAAAGTTGTCGCACAGCTGCTCCACGGCGCCACTCGACGCTCACCCTGCGCTCGTTCCTCGCGCATGATGATTTTTCTAGCAATTAGTAAGATTCCACGCGCTCGTGCGAGACAATGCCGGGATCGTCCGATCGCGAAAGGAACGAGCACACGGGAAGAAAAAAGCAAAAGCCGAGAAATGTCGGTTCCAATCCTCTTTGGCCTTTATTGCCTCCGAAAAACGAATTCTCACGAAAAGAGATCTCCTCGGGACACCTCGCTCGCGGAACCGGTCACCCTCTTTCTTTTTGCTCGCAAAACAAGAAGAGGCCGCAGGATATTGGAAATAGCTCGCGAAATCTGCCTTCGTTTCGGAGGGCTCGCGCGACATTGTTAGCCGAAGCCAATCGAGATTCCGCTACACGACCGAACGTGCAATTCGCGATCTCGCGCCACCCGCTACTGAGACGTCCGTTCGACGCGGCTTCCTGGACAGATCGAAGCCAATGTCGCGAGTCCATTCGTCAGAGGCGAGCCGCCGACAGCTCGCGCAAAAAGGATGCTCAGGCGGCCGGGCCGAGTCGAAAAACAGGCACTCGTGTCTCCTCGTCATTTCTCGCGGGGGAGGGAGCGAGAGACAATGGGACCGGCGATGAATATTTATGATTCGTCGTCGGCGGCGCTCGATGCGCGCGCACAATCGCCTTTTTTACCAAATCCCTTAATTAAATTTTCCCCACCCTCCGCGGTGTGAATAATGCAGCGGGGCTCGGGGCTCGTGACTAAAATCGGACCGCAGCGAGCCACGCGGAACCAGTGTCCCCTCGCGCGGACGATCATCCGAGAAAGTCGCGAGTGTTTCGCGCCCAGCGCCGCTGCACATAACCTAGCGTAACATCGTGGCTACGCTGGAAGGTCGATCGATCGCCAGTGCGCCGACGACGCGTTTATTCGAGGCCGCCTGCCCCCCTCTCGCCCACCCCACTCTCCCATCCCCTTCCTTAATCTTCCTTTTATATGCGCGGGGGGAGAGGCTTCTTTTACGTCGATGAACTTGAAAAGGCGCTTTTTTCCCAGAGCGGAAAAGAGGCGTATTTTGTCGTTTGGCAATTCGTTCGAGGAGAGAGGAAAACGGCGAGGAGCGATCGGTCCTCGGCCCGTCTACGGTCATTGAAAACGTCGACTACGCGCGACACCCAATCAATCAAACTCCGCGGGAACAATAACAGAGAGAAAGAGAGGGCCAATCAATGGCGCGGCACTTTCATTTTTCCCGGGGGCCGGCGACGAGAGAGGCCGCCGTCGTATTTCGGCGCGGAGGAGGTGGGGGAGGCGAACGAACTCTCCCACCGACATAGGACGCGCGCGCTCAGGTGGGCCTCGTAGCTGCGCGCCGCGCAACCTGCAACATTCGCGAGTCGCTACGGGCGAATCGATTGCGGATTAGCCCCGCCGACATCGATTCGAGGATAAATCAGCGCTGCTTTGCCTCGGACGTTGTTGGCAAAGAATCTCAACGACGCGCCCACGCCTGATTCGACCGCGACTTGGAAAAAATTTTCGATTGCAAAGAAAAAATTTCCCTTTTTCGATACGCATCTGCAACGGGGTATAGCCGTAGTATAGACAGCTAGCGGGTCAATACTCGGGGTGTCCCATCCGCTTTAAGAGAGAGAGAGAGAGAGAGAGAGAGAGAGAGAGAGAGAGAGAGCGAGAGAGAGAGAGAGAGAGAGAGAGAGAAGAGGGGAGAGAGAGAGGCGCGAAGGGTTGAGAGAGAGAGAGAGAAGAGGGAGGATGTACGTTGGGCCGCCGGCTGCTGCTGCTGCTACTGGGGAACGGCTCCCCCCAGCGACTGCCAAAAGATATATATATATATATATATGTATACATATACACACATATACGTATTTCTTTTTTTCTCGTAAACGAGGGCAGTTTTTGTAATTAAAGTCTGTTTATCAGCGTAACGGGGCGCGTTTAATTTGGAGGTTAGCCGATGTCGGTGAAGACGCCTTCGCTCACCAATCGGAGTGCACTCAACGACCCGCAGACGCTTAACGGTCCTAACCAATACATACACTTCGCAACTCTTTACTTCGAAGAGGGGGATTTTTCAAACGAGTATATATGTGCTCTTCTCGCGAGTAAGAGGCTGCGTCTCGGAATGCACCGTTAGGCGTACTCGCGAGAAAAGCCTCGCTGCTTCGTGCATAATTGCGCCTTCCCACGGCAGGGCTTTTGAATGCCTCGCCCGGCTAATTTGTGTATAGCTTCAATTAAGACGACGCGCAGGCTTTAGCCCTCCGCGACGCGTTATCAAAGTCTTATCTGAGGATTTACTGCTTATACGGGGGCAGGAAGGAAGGACGCGTTGGATCGGAATTTAGATGAGATGGAAATCGTCGCGCGCGATTTATATTTATACGCGAATTGCCAATTTTCTTTTTTTGCTAATCAATATATTGGAAAAGAGACGCGAACGAGTCATAGCTGGCAATAAAGTCAATAATTGATCTAACAATATCGAACAATACGCCTATTCCCAGAAAGAAAATAAGCTATTGTCCTGTCTTTATATATCTACGTCGGTAAAATTTTTTTCCTTTTTATTTTCTCGCGAGAAAGCCATTTTTTCTGATGCTCGTTCGTTTCTAATGGAGCATTTCACATTTTGCGAATGTTCATTTTGTAAAATTTTACAAAAGAATCGTTCGAATGGTTTTTTTCCAGTGAAAATATCCCAGTATTGAATTGACAATTACGCGTACATACAGAAAAACCTTCGCTATCGTTTCGGTGTAAGTCTGTAATACACTTTTTCCTACGGCAAGTGTCGTTAAACTCCTTCAAGTGGTATACACGACAATAGAGGAATGTGAATACATGAAAAAATTGGAAGGGCTAATTTAGTAGTACGACGCAGCTTTGCATATCCCCAGCGAAATCGTCAAAGCCGATCTACCTAGTTTAATTGAACAAGCGTAATTTTTTGCTCGGGCCGACGCGATCAATCTACGATAAATCGATCTACAATAAATGCAAAAAAAAGAAGGGACTCGATTTTCGATCTTCCCTCTCGGCGCGCGCGCGATGAAAATTTGATGATGTACGCAATACGGCGACGGGGCACGCGGCGGGGCACTGAAAATAATCAATCGGCGCACGTGAATAAGTGACAACGCCTCCCTGGAAGATAATTGCTTTCTCTTTCCGCCTGTCTCCGGCTCTATGTACGTACGCGTCTGTAGCTCACGTGCCACGTCCGAGGGATATAAGCGAGGATCGATGCTTACTCGAAACGGAAAAAGAGAGGACATCGACGTAAGCGAGTGATTATTTTTCTTCTCATTCGCACGAAATTGTAATCGAGCTTCTTCAATTTTACATCGACTCGTTTGCAAACTTGACCGCCCCAAACTCTTTCTTCATTGACGAGGGTCAAGAAACGAGTTTTGAAACAGAGGCAATTGCTGATTGTCAAACGAGTATACTATTTTCTTACTCTCTCCCCCTTCGTCAAAGCATAAACCGTACGAAGAAACTCTCGGCGCATAACCATTCTCACGTAAATCGATTCCTCCAACAAAAAATAAATAAATAAATAAATAAATAAATAAATAAATAAATAAATAAATAAATAAATAAATAAATAAATAAATAAAAGAAAAGAAAAGTACGAAGTGATAAATACCATACGGCGCTTCAAGTAGTTAGTAGTCGTCGAAAAAAACCTCGCTTCCACCCTCCACGTTAATTTTCAACTTATCGATCGTGTATATAATCGAACAAAGGGGTATAAGTGCTCGCCCGCGGTCCTTCTTTTGTTTCTCTCGAAAACAGCCCCTTCTTTTCAGTTCTTGCCCGCTGTCGAAATTAAATCATGTCAACGAGATTGAGGGTGAGCTGTTTCTTTGATGCGCCTACCGATGAAGAGTGGGATAAGAAAGCGATGGTTACGTAATCGATTAAAAGCCAGACGACGGTGGATTTCTTGCCGCGCGCGAGCGCGCCTGTGTGTGATTACGATCAAAGGCGTTTACGGGTTCGGGTTTTCAAGTGGACTTCACGAAACACTACTGGTTTAACACAACGATGTGCCTTTTTAGAAAGTAACGTTACGTGAATAGTTCAGCGGAAACTCCTGACGCATTAGCATTCATTCCGCGGGCATTACGTTTTCTAATTTTGGTTTTTTTTTCTTTTTTTAAATAGGAGTCGACAGGCTACGATTCACACAGAGCGTTCGTTGACTCTTCCAACCCTTATATCGATCGAACTTGCACAACAAAAAAATAGAGAGAGGGAGGGTGGGTGGGGGAGGGGGTGTAACAATATGCCATATGGCAACACCCCCCAGCACAGCGATCAGTTGGCAAATCGATTTTCAAGTTCAGAACACACGTGTGTATATGGTTGTGCGGCTATGTATAATCGATTCTTGGTAAATATGTATTAAACGCAGGTCGCGTCGTCGCGTGATCACAACAGGTTTTGCGTCCGCTGCGTTACGTCGCGACAGCTGTAATTTTCTAGTTCGAGGAATTCCGATTGATTTTTTACGGCGGCGAAGGTATAGGCGGAATGTGACTTTTTATTTGTTTGACGAACGAGTGCCGCCTGTTTTGTTCTCGCTCGGTCGCGATTGTTGGCGAACGAGGCGCGATCGCACGGCAAAAGAAATCTCTGCGTTCTCAAAGGGGATCCGCTTCTCCGAGCGAACGCCATTTTCTGCACACGAGAAAGGTGTTTCCATCGGAAGAGCGCTTTTCGGCAATGCAACATCGCCGGTTAATCTCAAGGAATTCATTCGAGGAGGCGCCCACTCGCGCGTGCGAGCGATCGGTTTCCGTTTGCACACACGCCAAGCGCTACTTCGCTGATTTCCGCCGCCGACCTTTCCAGCGCTGCAAACTTGACCAGGCGTTCCAGCACGGCGCTCGCTATCTTCGTCCGATAACAATGAGGTGCGAACAACGTGAAAGCCTCGAGATAGTTTTTGTCCAATGCGCACGCGTTGCCGTCGGCTGAGCTGACGTAAGCCACGGCTGATTACGTGTCGCCGTGCATGCGCCTGCATAATGCAAAGCGCGAGGGCTCGTCTCTCTCTCTCTTTTATTGCTGCTTCGAGTTTTCAGTTTCTCTTCAAACGATATATACCTGCGCCGTCGTCGGTCTTTCCTCTTTGTTGCTCTTCGCGGAGTAGAGTTCCGCTTGAGTTTCATAGTTATGATACTTTCGGCGCGTTGCAGTTAGTTCCGACGCCGAAAATCGAAACCTCGATTGATGAAAATCGAGGGAGATGCTCGAGAACGAAAAAAAAAAAAAAAAAAAGAGCAAAAAAAAACGAAGGAAAAATTGGCAAAACTCGAAAATTCGAATGAGATTGTGCGAAGGACGAGGTCGTCGTGTGTACGGAGAGCTCGCGGATGAGATGATAAACGAAGAAGCAGGAAGAGAGGCGCAGCGGAAACGCGCGATTAAGGACGCGCGCTCGTAACCGCACGCGGGTACACTGCACTTTGCACTTGTTCCACTGGCTTAGGCTTGCGCGCGCTTCTTTCGCGAGAGAGCTGAATGCCGCCCGCCCCTCTTTCGCTTTGTTTTTCTTCGGTGTGGGATCGAGTTATGAATTTTTCCTCTTCTGGCTTTGTGGGAATCGTTGGATATTAAAAAAGAAGGAGACGATTGGTCGGGCGCGGACGCTCAAATTGCGAGATGTTTCAGGGTGTGGATCTTACTTCGACGAGAATTTGCTGATTTCAGGCCGATCTACGAGTCTCCCGTAATTTAGTTGGTCTACTGCGTGCTTTCGCATTATTTAATATGACATTCGCTTTACTTTCGCTTGACTTTGAATCGTCAGTTGGCGGCCACCTGTGGCCGATAGTTGCACTAATAAGGCACGCCGAGAACCTGCCGAATCCTGACAAAAGAAAAGTTAGGCTCATCGACAAGTTTTTCGATGGATTTTTCGAGAAACAGGTTTTTACTGATCGTCAGCGGTATAATTGGTGGGCCGCGCGCGTAAGAAATGAAAGCAAAGCTGTATGGCGCAGCGAGAGCGAGGCAGCGCCGTCGTGGCGGGTTATCGCTCGATTCGGTAAACGAAGCAGGCGATCGATCGACGCTCGTTGTCGGTCGCGCGTCCACGTGGCCGAGTATTATTTCTGAATCTCCTTCCGAGGGCGAGTAGAACGGGCGCAGACGAGCAGAGGAAGGAGGACGAGAAGAGAAAGTTCTTCTTGTTCTCTTGTTGTTCTTTGTGAGGCCCCTCGAATAAAAAAAACGAGCAAAAATCCTGCGGCCCCCACATATACACGGCTGTTGAACTTTCAGGGTCAAGCTGGCCTGGCTGCCCCCTGTTCTATCAATCTTTTGCGCCCACCCTCGTTCGTGCACTTTTTGTCGTTGCTCGGGCGTTTAGCCCCGGCGAACGCAGATGTATCTGTCTTGTTGTTCGGCGCTGGTCGTTTGCTTGTATTGTCGCTCGACCGTCGGACGGGAATAGCTAGTCGCAAGCCCCCGCGAGAGCGCAATCCTCGGTAACGCCGAGAAACAACAAGGACTTTGATGCCGGCCTCTCTGTCGTCGCTCTTCTCTCTATTTTTAAATCCGCGCGTCCAGTTTTACGTGGCCCCGGTCTCCCCCTCCCCCCGTCCTCTTCCGAAAAGGTATGGGCATAACGCGCAAGCCGAAAAAGAACGAGAGAGGCGTCCTTGAACGTCTCGGGCCAAAAAACTCTCGGCCGATGCAATCTCGTCTAGCCGGGGAGAGCATCTCGCGCGCGAAACGCGAATCATATCGCTCGTGAAATTGAATCCTGCCAAATGACCGGTACGCGGCCGAGCGCGCGCCTCGACAAATAAGCCCTCTGAATTATTCATAGGAGCACGGATATTTCGTACCTGTGCATGACGCGTCCGAAGGAATGGGCATAAAGAAAAGGTTCAACGTCCCGCGCTTGCGCGTCGCCGCTCGTCGGCTCGGCTCTTTTTCTCCTTTTTCTTTTCTCGCTTTGCGCTCGGCTCTCGAGGCCAGAGGCGCGCACGCCGCCTCGGAAGCTTCGGCTGCGCACTGTTTGCAAATTAATTGGCCTCCGTCGCTGACGTAAGCTTTCGGCGGAGACGTCGACGGGGCAACGATCGATCAAGCTCGCGCAACTCTCGGAAAACGGTTGCGCGTAATGAGTCTTGGAAGCGCGACGAGAAAACGGAGAGGCGCCTCGGTCGCGTAACGCATCCAACGAGAACCGGAATGCGAGCGCGCGCGCTGTCAGTTTTTCACGGGCAATCGGGGCCCGCCGGGAGATATTCTGTCGCAAGGTCGATCGAACGCCGCCCGTCACGATGCTGAGTGACGATGGGTTCGGGCTTGGGAAATCCCAGTGGAAAATCGATTTCAGGGCAAAAAAGAGTGGCGAGCGGTGTCGCGCGCGTTGCAAAATGAACAAGAGAAATTCGATTACTGAATGTCGAACGAGAGCGCGAGAACACGCTTTTGTGTACGGGGCTCATTCAATTCTTATCGGGCTTTCAATTTATGTTGTGGCTACGATCTTTTTTCCTTCTTTACAGGTCTCTTCTGAGTTATTCCTTTAGCTTGGAAAAAACATAGCAATGGTTAATGAATTTTTCATTAAATCCATTAAGATCATATTTTTAATTTCCTATAAAAACATTACTTTCATTTCAAATACATTTAAAATATGCCATCCACTTTTTTCTCATTTTCACTGTGATTAAAAAAATAGAAGCCCCAACGAATCAATCACTACTTATAATCCAGTCATGAGCTATCAAAAAGGGAAAGTCGTTCGTTTCTTCATCAATTTCATTTTTACAAATTACTTTAGATGATTAGACGCGATTAAAGAGATCAAAGGACGTACATTCGACTATCATCAAACTTGCGCAAACTATAAATATATAAATTTGAAATTTCAGTCACACTTCACATTCCTAACTTTAAACAGAATTCGTAAAGATAGTATCAAAAATTTACAAAAAATATAACCTTTCTATTTATTCCTGATAGTTACTTCAGTTGGACTTAAACCACGCCACCTACGAATTTCTCACGAAGACAGAAAAGAGAGCCCGGTTAATCACAAGTTATCATCAAAGTCATGAAGCCCACCCAAAAAATGAATGTCCCGTTGTACAAACAAAAACGTCTTGAACAAATCGCAGAGTTTCTCACGCGCAACTTTAGCGAGCAAGAAAGAGAGAGAGAGAGAGAGAGAGAGAGAAAGAGAGTGAGACAGACGAGCCTCGAGCAAAAAAATGAACTTCTACAACAAACAATTACGAATAATCGCGAGGGTTTGGAGAGAACGAGAAAAGAAGAGGCAGGCAAGAAAAATTAACGAGGAGGTTTAAATTAGACATTCCCGCGCAATGCGTTTTCGCCCCTGCGCGCAACATCATTCGCAAGCGCCGGAACTCGTGCAGCCGAGGAAATTGAAATTTCATGGGTTTATTGTTTGGCGAGATGGATTTGCTGCCGCGAGGGGCTATCATCGCATTAATCGCACTTTTTTATCGAACGCAGCGCGATTACATGCATCCGACTTGGAGGTATGTTTACATAACTGCGATTTTGAAGTTTTAGAGAACGAGCAAGCGGCAAAAAAGTGAAAGCTGTTTCATTTATTGCGCGGTTTAAACCAAAGAAAACAAGGAACAAGTAAATACATTGTTCAGCAGCTAATTAAAATTAATTAATATATAAATGACGAAACAGTCATTAAAGAAAATTGATTTGTCTAACGAACATTTTGACGCTCAATTAAGGCAAGGAAATATTTTTCAATATTCGATTATATAAGAAAACTCAGCTGAAAATGTGTCACGGACTAATTAACAATTACATTGATTGATCGTCAATACACTAATCGTTTCCGTCGATGCCGCGTACTATGCAAATGCAACTTTCTCAATATAGTCAGCCATAAACATACAAGAGAAAGAATAAGTCAACAACGCCATATACTTTTCAATTAGTATTTAGAAACCTTCATTATCTTACATGCTATTCGTCTCAAATTTAATCGGACCGGAAACGCGATAAAAACGTAGTGTCTCCAGAATACACACATACATTTCACAATTGTTATACAGACACGCATGGAGATAAGTCGCGACGCGACGATTTATCAGTCGAGAGCGCAATTTTCGGGGAGTCGAAATGGTGGCGGACTCATGAATTTCCAAAGTGCCAAGAAACAGGAGGCAGGCACTACGCTCTCCTTTAATAACTATACCGTGGCTTTTGTGCGCGCGTGTTGTGACGTTAATTAAAATTCAGCGAGCGTTGACGCATTCCTATAATACATGGGAGGACAAAAAAAAAATTTTATCGTGGAATGTGAAGAAGATAGCGCGCAGCTGACGATTATGTGACGTAACATCGTGAGTGTTTGTCTATATGACTAGTTAATGTGGAACTATCGTTACTTCATCGAAACTACGTACCTTTCGAAAGAATAGTGAGGTCGAAATGTCGCTTTTATTTTCGAGAGGCTAATTACGAGCCGTAATTAGACTGAGCGTGCACGTGACCTGCATTTATCGTGAGAGAAGCAGACTACCCTTTCGCTACTTTCGCCAAGTGCAGGGGAAAATGTCGAATAGAAGTTCTTTTTGTGATGGTAAAAATTGAAAGGTTTTTGTCAATTCAAATTGTTATTTTTATAATTTTTGAGGTTAACTGGAGTGGTTCTATAATTAAAAATACTACTTGATGCTCTGATTGGACAGTTTTCAACTTGCAGTTTTAAATTACGGTATTTAGGTTAAGTTGAACTTTAAATAATAAACGACAGCTTTATTGGAGAATTCATTACAGAAAAAATTACATGATTTTTTTACGTTCCTAACCTGAATTATTGTTACTTAACCTAATTTATTGGAAGTGCGCAATTCGTTTTAGTCTTAAACAAATTTTCATGTTTTCCAGTCTAGTAAAAAAAAAACCTGTTTTTTAATTGAACGACAAAAACTTATAAGTTACAAACTAATATATAAAACGTTGACCTGCAAAAACAAGTCATTATATATACGTGTGATTAAGCAACGTAAATTTAGTATTGGAGCAAGGCAAGAAGATAAAATAGAAAAGCGACCAACGCAACTAAATAAAAAGAAAAAAACTGGCCGCCGCAGCGTTTACCGAATCGTTCCAGTTGCTGCACGCGTGCATGCAGCAACAGTACTGCAAACACAGAGAAAGGAGAAGGCGCATACACACTCGTAAACGCACCGCGCGCTAGTGGGTCAATGCAACAAGTCGCGCGCACCGCGCGCTAGTGGGTCAATGCAACAAGTCGCGCGAGGTCTACCGTTTCAAGCGCGCGATAATGATTATTGAAATGCAAGCAGCGTGCAAGAATCGAGGAAGTCGCCTGTAGAAAGAGAGGTTATATGCTTTTTCATTGAAGAGAAAGAAACAAAAAAAACGTTGCTTAGTCAGTTTATTTGGAGGTTAGGTTTGAGGTTAGGGTTTCACTCAAGGACGAACAAAGTTTTTTTTAACTCGTGTAAACTTGACGTCGTTCAGACTATGTTTAGAAGAATACATACGGGTTTTGGTGGTTTTTTCTTTTTTTTTGTTTCGATTGTTTCTTTTAGTTTGATCTGCGCGAACCGATAATTACAGCGCGACTTTCATGAGATCCTTCGTTTGTCTACAACTTCGTGACTACACTGGAATTAGGTGAATTACTAAAATCGCGAACAGCCATACATACGCGCAGCTCTGATAAATTTGGGAAGGGATTTTTTTCACTTATGTCTTTTTCGGAGAAGGTATTTGGACTAATCGATTCTAACCTTTGCGTGCGCGTTTGACTACATGGGAACCCACAGAAAGATATTTTGATTTTCAACTAAAATATAGCTCATTGGTATTCATGAATTGTAAATTCGAAAGGATGAGGATATTCTACAATAAAAAATACTTTACTTGATTATTCTTTATTAATTAATTGAAAACAAATTGTATTTGTTTGGATAATCAAATTGCACTATAATAAAGTTCCATTCAGAATGTTATAAAATATGTAAAAAACAAAAGTTTCTGACATCAGAAATACATAAAGGTAATATAAAGTAAATAAGCTATAATATTAATGCAGTCTAGTTTCGAATCAACTCACTAAAGGCATTCATTTAGTTAAGGCTATTTTTTTACTATTATTATAATCAAGTTGAACGTACGCATCGTCCAGATACAGATTGTAATAAGAGATAAAATAAATCTAGGAGTTAATTCTACCTAACGAAAGTCAATTAACAAGTTGAACGATAACACATTCTTTTACAATAGAACAAAAATTAAAACAGTTTTCAAAGTACCGCACCAAAAACTGGAAAAAGGAAAGAGCATTCTGAAAACAACTTCACAAGTGACGAAAAAAAAACTCGCTTTAACGCTTATCCACAGCACCGTTACAATGCTGCGAGGTGCTCCACCCATAACGATTTCGGAGGTCACGACAGTCTCTGTCTTTCTCACTCATACTCACGCGCGCGCACGGAAGAGATTCACCTGCAACCAAGAGAAAGAGCAACGACCGCCGCCGTGTATACAGCGTAATACCCGTAAGCGTGCACGAATGAGAGAGAGTTCAGTTCATCTCTCTCTCTCTCTGTCTGTTCTTCGGTGGAGTATGTGTGGTGCGTGTATGAGGAGAGCACGGAAAACGGGGGATAATCACGTGGTGTGCATGTCCGTGCGTTATTCGAAGCTCGCGCGATGCACTTTTTTCACTTTTTCGGAGGTCGAAGCCCACGACGACGATTGTCTTTTTATATTTAGGTAAGCACTATTTTCGGAGAGAAGAGAGAGCTATGTTGGAATGTCGAATGAGAAAATGAAAAACGAGTTCAAGGACCGCGACGACAGACGAGTATCGTCGTCGTTCCAGCTTATCACAGCCATGAAGATGGAAAGAGAGAGAGAGAGACTCACCATTTAAGTGCTACACGTAGCCATCAGCCTTTACAGATCACGTTAACAAAGATCACTCACAAAATAGCACTGGTGAACATATACGTGTAGCACTGAACACACAAACGAGAAATCAAAGCACACACGCAGTAGAACAAATCAACAACACACGCCCTCGTTTATCATCATTTTTTGGCAGTGGCACTGTATAGAACAATATACTTATGTACGTGTACGTAACGGCAGTGTTTTGTAGGTTTAGATACAAAAGCGCGGAGAGCGGCCAAGTCCTCCCCCGCAGAAGGCTCTCGCGCGACTGACGCGCCGACGCGGGGCACACACGAAAATGGTCGTGTGCGCCGCTACGGGGAGAAGAGAAGGGGAAACAGACGCGACTATATATGTGCGCGCACACAGCGCGTAAAGAAGGGGCAAAGCGCATGCACGCGGTGCCTTGGAGAGGGGGCTCGACGTCGGTGCATGCACGATAGTGAGAGTCAAAGCGAGATTTTCGGCGCACACGCGCCTCTACATCCACGTTACGCCAACCTTTCCCCTACAGCCTCTGCCCGTTTCGATTGTTTTATCTTCTGTTTGCGCTTTGCGTGGGAAACGCGAGCTTGCGACCGTTTTAGTTTGCTTTTTCAAGAGGGAATGGAATGCGAAGTGGGTAATGGTTATTTAGTTCAGCGTTGCTCTACTCGAGATTACATTTTCACTGTAGCCAGAGACTAAATGTTCTTTTCATTTGATATAGGTGGCTAAGTAGAATTTCAACGAGTGGCAATTGCGTGAATTAGTTTTTCATTTGGCGGTGGACTGTGGTTGATGATATATTTGCATAGAGAGAACTGGGTCATAACTTGGAATGAATGTATTTTGTCTTAAGCTTCGTGGTTTTTGAAGGAGCCCACCGAGGCGAATTTTTATCGCGAGAAATTTTTATGTAACTTATCTTCTTTTGACATTCACTCGTAGTGGCTCACTCGATAGAATTAAAAGTGTTAATTAATAATACGAAGGCGCAAAAATGCGACGACAGAGTGCATCCTCGTGAATTCTTTTCGATTCATCTAATCCATAATACATAAAAAGTCAACTTACATGACGCATTAACAGTACGATTCGTTAAGCAAAGATCGAGCAAGGGAAAACACATCAACTCGATACCTCGAATCGGAAGCTCAGCGAACGACAAAAGTGGCTCCATACGCCATTCAAACACGATATCGAAATCTTATCACTTTGGCAGTGATTCGGGCATCGATGGATTTGCAACAGGAAGAAGTTATTATACACAAACAGGTAGTCGGGCGAGAATGCAGATAGACTTGGATCAGGAGAGAGAAGGCTTCGACGAAATCAAAAGGGTGGGGAATTTTTATCCGCCGACGCGCATGCGCATTAGCGCACGTAATGTTTTGGCCACCGCCCGGTTGACTACGCAGTCGCCGCCACGGCCGGAGGCCTGGAATTCTTCTGCGCGCCTGATACATCGAGAGAGGCAAGGCCGCCGACGTCTGCGCTGCTCTCACACCGCCCCTGCAGATACTAATCTTTTCCGTTTCGCCCGTCGGCGAATCGATGCCGTGCCGCGGAGGCTGATGCTTCTCGGTTCGCTGTTCCTTCGCTGCTTGGCATCGCGTCGTTGTCTGAAAATTACCTAGGCGTAAGTCAAGTTGGATCGAGCGCGCCGCTCGCGGACGAACGGAAAATGATTGGCAATCGCAGTCTCGTTGACGGCTCGGTAAATCAAAGTTGCGTCGAGAGGACAGAAGCCCTGAGCGGGCAACGATTTCCGCGCCCATTCCTCGACGCTCTCCTCCAAATCCAGCGACAAGCGCGGCGCAACGGTGGCGCAACGCCACTCAACCAGCGAGCGCGCCTGCCGATTAGTTATTCGCGAGGTGCGCGAAGCTGAGCGCGCGAGACGCGACGCGTGTACCTGGCAATCGCGCGCGCCTCAAACTGATTGCCCCTCGTTATCCACGTTTAGAATGGGCCTCGTTGCCACATGCCATTGATAACGGATAAATTGGCGCAGAGGCCGTTGAAAAACCTACGAGTTGAACGAACTCGAGTTGTCTTCCGAACAAAGGACTTTATATTAGTCTCGAAGGGCAAATTTTGATGGCTGCTGTCCCTTACGCGCGGCGATCGTAAAGTTTCGCGGTTGCAATACACCGCTGCGGTTGTTTTTTCACGAGCTTGTGCCCCGATTTATTGTCGACGCTTTGACAAGCTATTATGTGACTGTTACGCTGCGCGTCGACGTATGTTTTGTTTTTCTTTTGTTGCAGGTGCTGCTTTACACGAGCATTATCCATTTATCTATTTATTTTTATTTTATTTCTTGAGAATAGGACAGTACTAACTATCATGGAATTCAATTTTACACGTGTGACATCTTTCATTGTTACGGTTTAATATGAAAAACTCAATTTAATGAATGATTTTTCAAGAAATTCCAACTTTTTATCAGAAATGACGTCTACACTCTATCACTTTAAACGCTCACGTTTGTAGTTCAAATTTTAATAAATTTTTCAATAGAAACGTCACTCTTATCGTTACCCGATACTTATTATCGTTGTACGCAAAATAAGCCATCTACGAATACCAAAACACACTAATTAATAAACATCAATTTCGAATTGTTGTCGCTCCATAAATACACATACTAAATTGCAACTTATTGTAAGTATAAGTAGCGACAAATTAATATTAATCATCATTATTTCCAAGCCGAGAAAACTGCACGGGAAAATGCAATCAGTCCACATGAAACTTTTCATCCAAGTATATATGTACATAAACCTACTACATAGAAGCGCCTGCGACTCATCGCCTAACGGTACGTCTGAAAATTGCGCGAGCACGACTCTCGCACTTATACACGACGAGGAAGAAGCTTTCACGGCGGAGCACAGTTGCGAAAATATCACGTATTAAAATCGATGTATACACTGACCTACAGCAACATTTGCCAGCCTAAAAATGCACGTACACAGAGTGGCGAGCACGTAATCGTCACATCTGTTATATTCACCTTGACACTTTCACTGCGAGTGCGCGCGGAGTCACGAGAGTTCTATCCGCCTCGTACAGTTCGAGTTGCATCATCAAGAGTGTAAAACGGCTTGCGTTTTATGGGCTATGGTCAATGTACGATTGCTCGTTCGAACCGGTATAAGCTTAAACTCATGCAAGTAGAAATATCAAAAAACAGCGACTGCCGTTGAGTAGACCTATGCGGTCAGCTCGTACGAATGGCTTTGCAAAAAGATCTTCGAAGCCTAATATCCGATCGAATCGAGTCCGACTGTCCTAAATTGTCGCTCGCCCTCGGCAAAAAAATGTGCTCACCTCGAAATTCACAAATATTTGCATAGGCCGCCAAGTGTAGCCTGTCGACACGTCGTCGCGTTATGTTTGGAAAAAAGGCACGCACGCGCGAGGGAATACTTTTTTTATCAGATCTCGTGCATGCGCGCATGAAAATATAAGCGACCCTGGCTTTCGTGTTGTACGCGTGCACGTAAGACGTCTTCGTCGCCGTTCCGCTTCGAGAATTATCATCATCGTCCGACATCGAGTGCACGTGTCGCCTCAAATTCCAGCCAGAAAATGCATTTTAGATTCGAAAGCTTGCGCGAAAAATCAGTTGCGCTCCTGAAGCCAAGTTTGCCGTTACAGTGGCGAGTTAGGGCAAGTGTGTTGGACGTACTTTATCGCGGGCCCGTCTCGTCAGTCGAATGGTTGAAATAAAAATTCTCAAGGTATAGCGCTGGAAAGAAAATGTGTCATTTTAAAGATGTGCATTTCTATATGAAGGTAGTATGGAAGCAGGTGTGTGTGCGCGTTGAAATATACACGAGTGATAGAGTGTTAGATGCGACACTATCCAGCGAATTACGCGCGAATAATGCGTGCGTGTACGCGACTTCGCTGACCACCACTTGACCGCCACTGATTTAGTTCCGATATTGTATGTACAAGTTCAATAAATTTACATTTATTCATGTGAAGTAGTGAGTCCCAGTCCTTGCTGTCATTCTCCACACACTTCACATCTTCACATGTAGAAACTATGTTTTTTCTTATGATTCATAAAAAAGTCATAATTTTTCATGACTTTTTCCAGTTCAGTCTATTTTTTCAATGAAAAAAGTGCTTCGTATGTTTATTTTTCTTTAAATTATTAACTTCAAAGTAGTTCACACTGCATAAATTTTCTCGATTTTTCTTTCGATAGGACAAATATACTAATTTAAAAATTAATGTATTTCATTACAAGTTCGCAATAAATAAATAAATAAAATTAAAATGGACTTCCACTATCTAAAATTAAAAAATATGCATCTTATCTTAGTATCAACACAGCATTTTTGCTCAAACTCAATCTAAATCCAAAAAACGCAGGTTTGCACTCGAAGAACAATAACAAGCATTCAATATCCATAATGTTCACACGTATTTTTATCTCTTCAGCCTATTACGGGCAAAATATTTCCAAACATCTTCATAAAACGACGTATGCTAAAAAAAAGACATCAAAGCCGAAACTACCGACAATATCCTCGAGGTCCGAAAAAACGCGTATCCCTCCGTGGCTCTAAAAGAAACGAGACTAATAATAAACTCCAACGACTTTCGAGTGGTTGAAACAGAACATAATTAATTCTTTTTCCCGAGCGAGTCTTTTAAACGAGACGGAATGCCTGCCGTTTCTATTTTAAAACATGGTGCATCCGAAAAACGAGGAAATTCGCATCGTAAAACATACATGCGAATGCCGACGCGCTCTTTTCCATCGCCGAGTGTTTGCGCCGAATTTTAAATTTAATTTTCGCTCTTTTTATGGCACTCGAGTAAAAAAAATTAAGCACGACCCTTTCATGCACGCATGGCTTTCAGAGCTACGAATTCAAAAGCACGTCCAAGCCGACGCATCGAATATCTAACTGGAAAATTGACGTCGCAGCAGGAAAAAAACTAGCGACACATCTAGCTTTTCAATTTTCCTCGAGCGCAAAATACGACTGCCCACGCAATCCAGCAATCCGTCACGGCGCATTTGAGCAGCCGACAAACGAAGAAAAATCATCGACAGGTCATTCCACGTTAAAAGCAAGACGAGGAAAGAAAGTGCATAGGTAAATAACGAAGGAGAAGAAGTGAATCCTCTCTCCCTTTAGTGCGTGCTACGCGTTTAAATGGCTGTGAAGGACCCTCTTCTTCAGTAGAAGAGAGCAGAGATAAAAAAAGAATCTCAGCCTCTAAACGCGTTCTCTCCAGCCCATACCACGGTATTTTTCATCCTTTCTCTTTTGGAAACATTCTGTCTGCGCCTCACTGTGTATATATTCTTCACCGGTTGGCTTTCCCTTTTGTACTCTTACGAGGCTTTCGTGGCTTTCATTTAAATCATCTTTTATTTCGGACTGGCTACATTAATTTTTCTCCCAGTGATTTCATGGCTGTTTAATTATATTTTGCCAGTGATTTTTGTGGCTGCGAGCTTTGCTTTCGATACGATTTGCTGCGATATGCGAACGTCATCGATTTTTAAATTGCCACGTTCAGTTTAATTGACTGTTAAAGACAATCAGGCGACAAACAGAAAACCTTTTTTTTCTGAAACGCTTTTAGGTAATATTGAAGACAATCAGATTGATTTAAAATATCTTCCATCGTAAAATCGTCAATATTGTTTCCTAGATATATCTATTACTTTGTCATCTAAACACAATTATTTGCGAAAGGAATTTCTAATAAATTCAACAACCAACTAACATTGAACACTCGTTTGCTAGTCGTCAATTCCTCAAAAACTTACTGAAAATCAACGGAAACAAAAACAAACGAAAAATCTCCCTTTTTAATTTCCTAAAGATCCTCCAAAAATAAGCGCACGTGTCGTGCGAGAAAAGTTTACACCTAATCTCACGTCTGCGCTTTCCTCTTTTTTTCTCGTCCTTGTATTTCGCTTCGCTCGGCTTTCCCAGTTCCTCCTCGGCGGCACGGCGCGGCAGTGTGCGGCTCTCTCGCTCTCTCGGTGTTATTGAACTCGGATCGCGAGGTCGTTAAACTCTATTCCGAGCTTGCGCGCCGCGTGACGTCAGGCGTGGGAGAGAGAGAGAGAGAGAGAGAGAAACTCTGGTTTAGATGCGCCGATGACGCGTCTGGGGCAGCTTGCCGTTTTATACCGTTTCTGACGTCATACCACGTCGTCGTCTCGCTCATTTTTTTTTGCGCGATCCGTACTTACATCGAATTTATTGTGATTTTAGCATATCTATTAAGTAATGAAACTATTCGATCTTAAAAAATTTGACTATTAAAAAAAGGTAAGTATGAACACTGGAAAAGGATCCGTTAACCAACAATATTCTCACGGTATCTTACTTCCGCATATCAATTATAGCGAGAATACATACTTATATTGCATCATCAGGCCTATAATGACCTTTGTTTTACATTATATATGCTCGGCTATGTAAGCAACGTCGTCGCGTGAGTAATTCAAGGTCAACGCTCTTATATGGCACAATGACTACTATATACCTGAAATTTTTGCGAGACACGAGAAATGACTCAATTCGTTCTTGAGATAACGGTATATCCATAAGTTAAACAAGTTCTGCTGAGTTTCTTTTTTCATTCGATGTTCTTTATTTTGAAATTTTCTGAACTTGTATCCGTGACGTTCGCCGTCTGAACTTGAATTTGACAAAGCAATTATTGTCGAATAGAATTGACTTTTGAGGTGGCAAAGTTTTTCTGAAATTTTAATTTCGAATTTTCGCACAACAAAAAGAATTTCTCATTTTGCGCTGCACGTTTAATCAACAATGTTAACGACTTAATGAATGAACAAGCGAAAGTTCCTTGTTTTAAGTAGAAATATTTTTTGACTTCTTTTTCTTAATGCAATTTTGATATAATGTACTTTAAAAACTAAGAAGCTTTTGTTCTTATATACTACGTATTCTCATAATAGTCTTTACAAAATAAAATTTTTTTTACTTCGCTTATATTTTTTACTTTACTTATAGTTAGAAAAAATATTTATTATATCTTCGTTGCAAGAAAATTTTTCTTGTTCCAGTACTTCGCAGTTTGTCATTCTAGTAACGAATATTTCTTCTACGTAACCTTCTTGACATAATATTCATGTTAAGAATATTTGTTCAACATGTGCGATGAAGACATCTTATAGAACAATCTTCCTGATCATCAATATCTTGAAATGGTAAATTTCACAAAGCAACCACAAAATTTATCCGATAGTCCGTTTAACGGCAACAGAACACGGCATTACTCACAGTCTGTATCAAAAATATCCACGTTAAAACACACTGACCTAGCTTTTACGAGTCTGGCGTCGAGTCGTAACACGCAGCGTATCCGTCCGCATCGTCGTGTCGGCGGGAAACCAATCGCTCATCGAAGCGTGGCGCGCCACGCGGCAGGTGAACTTGCTTTTACCGTAGGCTATAAATAACTACGCCAAGGTTTATTTTTGGCTGGGACAAAAGACGCCAACACAAAGAAAGAGAGAGAGAGAGAGAGAGAGAGTTGTCGCGTGGGAAGTCATATACTTGTGACTGACGAGGAAGGAAGGAGGCGTGTACCTACGTGCTTTTGCAAGGTCGCTGAAAATATACATAAACAAATGTGTTAACTACTGTATGATTTCGTTGTGTGATTATGTAGTAGGCGAAAAACTGATTTTTTTTGCATACCAATAATACATAACAACATTGTTTTTCACTGAACTGCACGGTCATTTCTTTCGCCATTGTACGCACTTGTTTAGCCGCACAAATGCAAAAGTTTTCCATTATTTTTCTTCTTTACGTAATCAATTTATCACATGAGCTTGCAATACTTCAGTTGCAAGAATCACAGGTAAATAACGAATTCACAACTGTTTTATCTGACATTATTTTAGAGATTCAAAGTGAAGAATGTCATTGGTCCTCAAGGTACATAAAAGCAAATCATGCCGCAAGTCAAACAATTGGCTCATCATCGTTTAACGACCTCAACGGAAAAAGAAGATTCAGGTTTTTGTGTGTGGGTGAGGTCAGTGCTCGCAACATTTCCTCTACGGTACCGACAACAGCAGCAGCAGCAGCAGCACCAGCAGCAGCACCAGCAGGTATATCGAGAGTTTGTTGACTCTCAGTTTCAGCCGACGCTGTCTGACCATGACCTCTCTCTCTCCCTATATACAAGAAAGAGAGAGAGAGAGAGAGAAGAAAAGAGAAGAGAACGCAAAGCCCAATATGGAATGTACGAACATGTATGGATTCACTTGTGGTCGATTAGATCGTTTGCGTATGTGTTTCTTACCGCTGTGCCGCGGATTAGCCGTGGAAAAGGTTGCACGTTACGGGATTGTAGGCAATTGCTGGAAAAATTACACTGTTGATTATGGCTTGGTATGCCATTAGCTTCGTATCGTGTATTGTGCAATTGTGGAGAAATTTAAAATGTTGATTGTGCTTCTAAATCTTTTTTTACAATGCAATTATTATATAATGTGATTATGCGCATGAACATTTCGATAAAGCATCGTCAAATTACCTAATTCGTTGATAAAATCATCCAAACCATAAAACATTATCGTGATATTAATAAAAATCTAACGACTTTTAAAATAATGGTGAAGCACTGTAAGGTTATTAAGTTATAATATAATCCAATAATGTATATCAAATTCCAAACTAGTTTACAATAAAATAATTGTTGTGCAATCAAAGATCGATAAAAGAGTTCTTCTGCATTTATATTCTATTTTTTAGTTTCTGACAAAATGTTCTTCAATTTTTTAAATAATGCTGATTTTGCTAGTAAACCAATTATACTGTTTTGAAATCGAAGCTAATAAAATCGAAGATAATTATTGAAATAGATGTATTTATAGGACAATTATACCGTTACTCGACACGTTTAAAATTACTTTTTTAAGTCAGTAATTATTAGTGCGGTAAAAGAAATCGATAATAAATTTCTCATAAAATGATTTCAACATATAATATTTCTGTAAATACTAATATTTATTAATAACAATTGCTGCAATAAACATTCAAGAGAAAACGCAACATCCAATTGATATAATAAATACGTTTTAAGAGTTACTTTGTCATTATCACCTATAATTTCATCTTTTTCTTATTTGAGCAGCTTAAATCCGAAGAAACGAATTTTTCGCTAATAATTTCATCTTCATTTTCATACGTGAATGTATTTTTAGACAAACTCTGTAGAACTGAATTATTTAAATTAAATACTATATCTTTGCAAAAGATAAATCATGACTTAAAGATTTTCAAATTCACCTCTGGTTGTTTAGAAATTAATAAAATGTTTTAAAACTATGGTGGTATAATGAAGACAGTAAAAGTATAAAAGCAAATATAATGCTTTCTGATGTTTTTTTCTAGGTGGCCTGGAAAATGAAGTGTTTAATAATGCTGCTATAAACTATATATCTTTTTACCTATCATTATTGAATCGTAACAATTTTTCTAGAATTTCAACAGCAATCAACGTTAAAACGATGAATCATATCACCGTCAAATGCACTTTTCGGTTATCATCTCTAACACGTGAAATTCTGGTTTTGCGATGGTTATTGTACTTTTATCGATATTTATCATTGGTGGTAAGTCAGATATTACTATTCTTAATTAGATTCCTCTAAGATCAATTTTTAGGTCAAGCACCTAATAATGACTCTACACAATCCGTGGGATAAGTTTTATTATAAGAGTTACAACCATTCAACCTTAGTGTAAGACTGATTTGATGTCATCTATAATTAGATGACAGAAGAGAACGAACAAAAAGTTTAATCGAACAATAGATAGAAATTCGCTTATAATAAAAATCTCTTTGTCAATTTCGATAGATTCTAATCTTCGTTATGGTCGTTGATGACGTATAATAATCTTGCTGATGGGCTTGCGAAATTCCTAATAATATACAAAATATGTTTATTGTTATACTGAAGATTGTATCCAAAGAGCAATATTGGGATGTCAACAAGAATTTTCATTTCAAATAACTCGTACATGGATGTATCGTTCAATTAATATGCGTTTGGAAAGATATTTCAACCACTCAACTTAAAACTGTGGATCAACAATTTGAAATTCATTTACTGCATTTATATAACAAATCAGCATAGACACACTTTTAAAAAAATACTAATGCTCTTTTATTACGCAACAAGCGTAAATCAACTTCATTGACAGTACAACACTCCAACTCAAGTTTATAGAAAAAATTATTTTGAAAAATAAAATTTTTGACCAAACCTTTCGCATGAATGACGAAAAAAATGTAATATATACACTAACGAAGCCTTATTAAGGCCTAAAGATAAGATCAGGTAAAGCTGAATGAAAGGGCAAGTCGTCGTTACGACAACGAACGAGAGAGAGCGAGCGAGAGAGAGAGAGAGAGAGAGAGAGAGCTGCAATGAATCCGAGGAAACAGCAAATGCATATCTGGGCCAGGGAGTATCGATTGGTGGATCTGGGTCACAGCAGCTTTGCGTTCGTACATGTACGCGTGTGTTTATATCACGCGAGAGAACTTTCCGCGTTTTACATTAACCCGGTAGTTTTGCATTTTTTTTAAATGCTTTTTTTCACAAAATGTCTCTAAACACACACGCATTACATAAACCACGAATGCTCAAATATAAATTTCCGCTTATCGTGAGCTACGTATTGTTGAAAAAAAAACGACGAGATACATAATTGTACACGTGACTTAGTTATTCAACTTTGAAATAACACAATTTACAGTGAATCGCGTTACATCGGTCGACGTTAGATAACACGAAGCTAGCGCGCGATAGTTGCTAAGCCCCGCACATTATTTTTTTCTTTCAATTTCATCCGGGGTCGAGATATCTGCGTCCGCGAGTATCGAGCCACCTGCTCTAGTTTCTCTCAACTCTCCGTTTGATGTGACAGACTTTTCGCCGCCAAAATAAACTCTTTTTTTGGATATTTAACTTGGATTGAATGTAGGTTAGGTTTGGTTGAGGTTTTGAGGTTATGTAATGTTAGAACTGTAAAAGTATGTGAAAAGTATTTCAAACGAGAATTTTTTTCCTTCAACATGGCATTGAGCGATGACTTACGCGATAACTGGTGGTTATCTACAAGATAATGCACAAGTCTGATAAAAAGTGTTTTTTTTTAATTTGTTAGTTACAAACGGTCATTTTTCTCTTTTATATCTGTTATGATATTTGCCCTGTTGCGTTTAGATATTCCAGTTGAATTATAATGAAGGCATGCTAGTAATTTATTAAATTCTTTCAAGATTTGCAACATGCTTTTGAAATCTGCTAACGAGCATTATTAATGTGTTTTAAGTAGATATAATGCCGTCTGATATTTTCAAAATTTCAAATGTATATTCAACCATAACGTCTACAATTTTTTCGAAGGCGTATTCAATGGATAAATTTAACAATTTGATGAAACGAAACACAAAGAAACAGATGAAAAAAAATTCTTTTCACGATAACCTACGAAGACGAGTTCTAAACGTAAGCCGGAGCCCTGAAAACTATCCTGCCCAAAAGAAAAAATGTTAAAGCTCTATCGAACAATAGCACCAATGTATCCTAATATAAAGAAAACGAAGTCTGCCCGTCATACTGAACAATACAAGACTCAAAGAAGAAGCAGAAGAGAAAACACAAGTGTAATACGTATAGGACTTCAACGTCCGGTTTCAGCGTTCTTCCGAAGTTACACGTATTTATAGAAGGAGGGAAAAATATCGATTTCCGGCGGCTGCACCAACCCTCCTCCCGTTTGTCGTCGCCGTCGTCGTTGCTCTCATTGACCCAGATGGAAAAAGAACGGAAGGAGAGAGAGAGAGAGAGAGAGAGAGAGAGAGAGAGAGAGAGAGAGAGAGAGAGAGAGAGAGAGAGAGAGAGAGAGAGAGAGAGAGAGAGAGAGAGAGAGAGAGAGAGAGAGAGAGAGAGAGAGAGAGAGAGAGAGAGGAGAGAGAGAGAGAGAGAGAGAGAGAGAGAGACTCTTTTGAACAGCCTTATACCTTCTCACAAACTCCACTCTCCCTTCTTTTTACCGCACTGCTTCTTTGTCAGCAGCGCGATGTTTTAGAAAACTATTTTTTTTCTCAAAGCCGCTCTTTTCATTTCGTTTCGTAACGAGGATGAATTTTAGTGCGCGGAAGAGTTTCTATTGCACGTATTTTTCTGGTGCCTCGCGCAAATCATACGAACGCTGCAATATCGCGTCGCGAAAAGCGTTCGGAAGTCAAATTTCGCAGTCAGCACACTAATCAAATAATTTACAATATACAGGCATTGTCTCATTTTCCAAGTGATGGCATTGGGGAAATCGAGACCCTTGACTTTTCTTAACTCATCTTGCTTATAGGAGCTCTTACAATGTCGTAAGAGCTCTCGTTTTCTCTAATTCTTCTTCGCGCCACACGACTTCGGTCTCGATTACCGCGGTGAATTGTATACGCCGATGTCCAAGACACATCGCGTAAGTAAAGACGATCTTTTTCTTCCTTACGGGTTCTGAAGTTTCAGAATGCTATTGGATAGTGGATAGCGACAATTCAATCGTTTGAAAAATCATTTCAGAGGTCAACTAAGTCAACTCTAATAATCGTTCGTTCATTCGATTCAGCGATAGGATATTGGAAAAAAAGTAAAATCTCGTCACCAAGCGAAAAGACGAGTCCTGTAAACGTCGGTCACGATTATATTAGAAGTACTGTTCATATGGCAGTGAAGTTGGCATTGCTTAACGCTGAGAAAAGCCGATGACCCGATTTAAACGCTACGATATTTTTGCCCAAGTGCATACTATTGCTAAACTAAACTCGCGTCGTATCCGCTTTGCGAAACTTGCAAAAGATTTTATTTATTTACTTTTTCTAATTTCACGAGTGTCTTTAGAAGCTTATAGCGTGTGTTTTTGCACGTTAGAACGTCAACGTGATTACGACGGTTGGAATGATGAAATAAATATATTGAGATATGTATAATAAGAAAGGCACACGAAAGTGGATAAATTTAGAAGCTGAAATGTGGTTACTAATTTAAAATGAGATATTGTGTATACTCGAAGTAATAAAGAAGTCTTAAGCGTGAATCTGTCAATATTTCTACTGCTTTGTCGATAAGATGAAGTTCTGATGCGTATGATTTCATCAGGATAGAAATATTGATTAGTTACGCTTTAAAAATTCAGAGCTTCGAAAAAATAGTGGGCTGAGATTCGGTGTAATTGAGACACAGAGAAAGTCGATGAAAAATCTAATCATTGAATTTACGTAACTAGTAATGCAATTACAAAAATTAATATTTTTATACATTTACAGTGGTAATTTACTAGTCAACCACAAAGTTGTCATTATTGTTTAGTATCCGTAAATTAGTTTTGTTTGTAATTAGATTTCAGTAAAAGTGACCACTACAGGATCAATTGACAAGAGCAAATCAATTTTTCCACAGAAGATGATCGACGATAAAATCCCTTAATGTTATTCAATCAACTGATTTCGTCATCAAGGAAGCTCTTCAACTCATCCATACATACTGGTACATCAAAACTCCGAACCTATTAAACGTCCAACATTTCCTGTTATATAGCCTGGCATGCATTTTCTTCCCACTGATATTATATCATACACACGCGCGCGCACACACACACACACAGAGTGCAGTCATGCGAGTCTATACCACACACATGTACGCACGTGCACGGCCTCTCCCAACGATCGCGTGGCACGTTTTGGTGGGGCGTGGGGGCTCGACTCTGCCGAGCCGAGCAGAGCAGGGGAACGACATGCCGCCATGCGCTCGCTGCGCTTGAGCACGTAGCTCTTCCCTAGCGGATGTGTCTGCGCTGACACCAATACAACGTCTCTCTGTGTGTGTGTGGGGGGGGGGGTGGATGGGTGGGTGTACATGCTTTTCGAGTATGACTTTTCTTTTCTATGACCCGTTCACGAGCAAATATGTTTGTCGAATGACTGATCGTTAAAATGGATTGGTGCCTTGACAATGTCCTTTCTTGAATACACAGTTTGTACTTAGGAGTAATTTAATTTAGTTGAAGGTAATTTGTTCAAGGTATTCTTATCCGAGCTCTGTTTCTAAAGTAACTGGCCTTTTTTAAAAGATTACTAACACTCTGATCGATTCTTTATAGACATGAGTAAATCGAGAGTTTCCTCGTGTTTCGAAATCGATTTTCGAAAGCGTTACGCTGTATTCCGAGTCATGCACGTAGTAATCAAAAAAATAATAAAACAATTTTATTTATGCTGAATATTTCATTATGTGAAGATGATTGAAATAATTTATAATAAAAGGGAATAATAATTGTTAAATCAGTAACCATAGAAAGATAAAATATTCAACGTTTCTGAAAAGCTTTCAAATTATTATACTAAACTCTCAACAAAATCAATCCGCAAAACCCGTGAACACAATAAAAAATATAACCTTGATATTATTATCACAACTTCAAATCCATCAAAACAACATACCTAAAGCCACCTAACGGAAAATCTAAAACATAAAACTCCTCGACCGACAAGTACTCTCCCTGCAGTCCAGTCCTGCATTACCGACGACAACTGATGTACTTCCGCCGCGGAAATTGAAATAAAACAACGAAAAGTGCAACGGAGGAGAACGAACCCCTCGCCGGCCGACGCCCCCTTGTTCAAGGTGAGCTACTCTCTCATACAACTCGCAACTTGGCGAGAAAGCCGCCTTGAGATTACAGACGCCTAGAATGGGAGCCAAGCTATACAAGTTAGATAATTTTCTATGAGTCGCCTTACTCCCTTGCAAATAAAAATCGAAATATTTGTATCACAGAAGAGGATATGCCTTGATTGTTTATTAATTTCAAGCTTTTCTTATTTGCCTTAGAAACTCAATCAGCTTAAATGTCAGGTGTGTGAGCTATGTTTGATCAGGATGCATAAACTGTTTTAGAAACTGCTTGTAAGTTTTTCAACAATGATAGCAAATTAGCCATTCAATGAGTTTAGAATACATTTGATATTCTTACATATTCTTAGAATGTAAAAACAAATTTTGTTTATTGAGTATACAAATGGAATGTTAACTCACCATGAATAAGCATTAAAGTGAAAATAAACCAATCCTTGTCCATAAAGAAAGGAGGCATCCTTCCAATAATCCCCCTTTAATTCATAGAACTTTTGATACGCAGACATTGCTGGTAGAACAAAGAGATATCAATGATTACTTAACTTTCTTCCAGCTAAATATGGCTCAATAGATAAGCAACAATTCAGCTACTAGTACCTTTGTTATAATCTTCAAGCAACAAATGAAAATGACCTAATTTGCAGTATGTCTTAGGATCAATACTGATACCCTTATCTTCTTCGTCATCATTGTCATCATCATCCTTAGAGCCTTCTAAATTGGTTTTAGTACTGTCAGCCTTTCTCCGTTGTTTTTCAGACTGAGCCTGTACAAGCATCTTTTCCAAATATTTTATTGCACGTACTACCAGAGCTTTTTTCTTGGTCTGTTCTGGAGAATTCAACTTTAAAAAGCCAAATTGCCAACTGAAACAAATTTTCCACGTTACATTATATAACAGAAAAAAGAAATACATTAACTACACAAAGTAAACAAACCGATCGACCGACATGAAAAAAAATGACTGGTCCCCAAAAAATCAAAACAATCTGTACCCGCCCACACTGCTTACAAACAATATCGAATGGGAAACAGTTCATAAAACAAAGTGGAGCACAGTAAGTGAGAGTGATATAGAGCGAAATGTAGGCAAAGATGTCAGTAAAACTTTGTGTGCTAACCTATCGAGTTCCGAGAGTATCTGTAACTCCTGGGGTGTTAAATTGATTTCGTCTGTTTCCTGGGCCATTTTTACACATCTAAACACTTAACACATATGCGCGCGAAGAGACGTTTTACGATGACGAACGAACCAATAATCGGCAGTCAAGATCAACGCGGCATCATTCTTATTCCCCGGGGAAGATGCACCACGACGACGGACGACATTAGGTTACGGAACAACGCGATCGCCGATACATACACGGTGTATGTGCAGTATATACGTGTAGGTGCGCGCGCACAGCAGCTACGAAGGGATAAAATACGAAATTACTATGAGTGCTGTAAATTATAACGCGCTATATATGTGTATGTATATCAACCATACAAAAACTTATCGACTGTAGGTGTCGCGTTCGTTCGTTTCGTTTTAATGGCTGTGGGTACCTGAGGACTCCGATGCGCCACAGTGTAGGTGTCGCGAATAGTCAATGGTCAGTTTTTGCGCTGCAGTTTGAATGGCCAAATAATTATTGTTTTTTTACGTGTAAACAGATTATGACGGTGGAAATATCGTTCAAAATGTTTACTTTCATTAAGTACTTTAAAACCGTAATTTTATTACAATCTAAACATTTTTAGTATGTAAACAAATAGTATAACATCATATACTTTATTTCAAGAGGAATTCTAATGTACTGTAATTTGTGTAAGATATGTGCATGTCTAAATTCAGAAGTAGTGAGCTCAGCAAAACATAAATACAGTGACATCAGAGAGATAGAATTTTTGACATCATCAATCTATATTTACCAATCTAACAACGTAAGTCTCTCGTCTGTCAAACAGGTGATTGTTTAACCATTTCGTTCTCCATAGCAACAGGCACGTCATTTCCTAACCCTCCTATTACAAAGAATATAACAAAATTCCAGTGCACCTCAGGTCTTGTAAAATTAGTTAGTGCATTATCATATCAGTGTGGAGTTCCTATAGTCTGTGGGGATCCTGCGCTCTTGCGTCAGTCGTTGTTCGATCTGTTAACGGGAAAGTAGAACAGCAAAGGCTGCGCCGTGTTCCCGACAAATTTTCAGTGGCCGAGGAAGTTAACTCGCAGGTATCGTAAAACTTAAAGTAAGCCTTTGATTATTGCGGTAAACGTGAATGAAAAGGGCAATAAAGTAAATTTGCCTAGAGTTGATTTTCATTGTCGCCATCCGTGTTGGAATAAGGCAGAAAGAGGTAGTGAGTGAAAAGTCTGTGTGGATGGGCTATTGATTTTTCTGCGATCGAGGTGGCCGCCCCGATTTCGCTACCTTTTATTGTGGTTGTGAATTCGCTCTTTTAACTCGGTTCATTCAATTTAAGCATTAAAATATTTTTCATTTTGGAGTTTCATAGAGGGTAGCATCTGTTTGTCTATATATAGCTTTATAACTGTACTTAAACTTGCAGTTGCATTCTAATTCGTTTTTACATTCTATAATTCGGTATATGCAAATTCTTTGAGAGCATTGTATCCTGACTGTTAGTGCAAAATTGACCTTGGTCTTTTAGCTCTTTGTTGCCGTTAGTCATTTGAATTTTTACTTGCTTGCTTTTTATAAATAAACTTATAAATAGAAAACATGTTTATGAATAGAAAACTTCCTATGACCTTTAAGCAGCAACTTAAAATATCTCATTAATGTAATTGTAGTGAATAAAGTTAAGTCAGTGAGCACACGTACACCATATCATACAGTTATTTATTTCAAATATTTAATTTTATTTAGTGAGATAATAATTTTTGTATATCTAACTAGTGGCCATACATAAATTTTTCCAGTCAATGCATATAAATGAAACTTTAATAACTAGTAATTATTTTCTCATGTGAATAACAGTGTAATCTTTTTTTACATAGAATCAAAATGAGTCTTCCTTCAAAGAAAACCAAGGATGATGCTAACAGAGAAGTGTCAGATGTCGCTAAAGATGCCAAGAGTTTCATTGAAAAAATTTTGGGTGATGTTAGTAAAACATCTGCTACTAAACAGATAATCATTGGAACTACGTCAGGATGGTAAAAATGATCCCTCATCAAATTTAAGTCATCTTTTTTTCAATTTTTATTCAGTCAAATTGTTAAAATTTCTTGTTTTAGGGCCACTGGCTTTATGACCATGAAAGTTGGAAAAGTTGCAGCCTTTGCTGTTGGTGGTGGCATCATCATGCTTCAAATTGCCGCAAATCAGGGATACATCAAAATTAACTGGGACAAGATTCAAAAGAAGGCTGACAAAATCACAGACAAAGTCGAAGAAAAACTAACTGGTGAAGGTCCAAAACTAATGGATAAGGTGAGTTTGGTGATTTTCTATAATTTCATTATCAACTGCTATATATTTATACTAGAAAATCACTTCAGTGTCATTTAAATCTAATAATGTAATATCTTCTTTGAGCTGAATTTTTGCATGTGTACAAATATAACTAAATTTTTGATCAAGCTTATTAAATTTTTATTATCTTAAAGTTTTTTATCAATATATTGTGACACATAACACCTACAATATTTGCAATTCATCACTGCATATTTTATTGTATTCAATAAATAAAATGTGTTTGTCATACTTTAATTCATGAATATTTTAAAAGATATTTTTAAATTAAATCATATAAAACTTATTTGATTTTCTAGTTTAAATAGTGTATGAAGAGGTCATTAAATTCACCTATCAGAATCAATATTCTGTATGATTTTCAGGTAGGAAAATTCTGTCGAGCAAACACATTTTTGGCTACCAGTTTTCTTGGTGGCTTTATAATCGGCCTAGCTTCATAAATCCGATAATCGTGGCTTCTGTATTATATAAAAATTAAATAAGACGTAAATAAGACTTCACCTAATTCAATTGTATAATTTTTTAAGATAGCCAAAGAAAATTTTGAAAATAACTTTTTACGAATTGCCTAAATTTTTCTGAAAAATTAAAAAACGTTTAGAAAATCAATTGAGGAAAATCAATTCAGGAAAGTGTTTTTGTTTTATATTACTCTTGTGAAAAATTGTTTTATATTTCCAAATTGATTTTTCAAAGTTGATTTGAAACTAGAAGCTCGAAACATACTAATAAAATGTACAATATATTATATATTTATAGTATAAAGCCAAAATTTGGCCTAATATAAAGTTTAGAAAGAACTAAATAAGTTGACTGATTCATTAATGAAATATTTTTTATGACAGTTTTCAATATAATAATTCAATCTTAATATCTACAAAAAATTATCAATAAAAAAATGAATCAGTCACACCCTAGTACAAGTTCTTATCACGTTCTGTTTGCTAATATACATTTAAATGAACGAATGATTGCCCAAATTACCTCAACCACATATCTTACCAACAGAATACTATTGTTTGAAAAAGAACGTAAAGACTGCCTTGTGTATTACAACAGTTTAAATAAAAACCAATTCTAAAACTTCCATAGTTTTTCTATCTTCTTAATTCTAATCATATCTCTCATGCAATCAGAAAATAACAGTTAAATTAGTGTTCAAATTTAAATAAAAACAATAGATGACTTGACTAACGAAAATAAAATTACAAGAACAAGTGCAAATCTGAGGGTGCTTGCAGATGGAGAGGTACGTGGACAAGAAGCTGAACAAGGCCGAGCAGCTGTTGAAGAACGGTGAATCACGTGGACGTCGTTGGTATCAAAACATCTGTTCAACTGGCGATGGTGAACCATTCCGTGCTAAGGAAATACACTTCTTCTTGGTATCTTTCGCCGCGGGTGTGGCGATAGGCTTGGCATCGGCCAACTAGGTAAACGAGTGCTGCGCTTTGATCGTAGACTTGCGCAGCAAATGGAAACCCAATCAACCTGAAATTATCGCCCCATCAATCGTTGAACCCGTCAATCCTATCGACTCACTTACAAGGTTCGTCGAGGATTTTAAAAAGAATTTTTACGAGTTTCGCGCTTATTGTCGAGCTCGCGTGCCTGAGAGATTATTCTAAAATAGGGCATCATTTCTTTTGGGTTCTAACTGCCCGTTTTGGTTGGATAAGCGTTTATCTATTGATACAACGATTGTGAATTTGCAATTTTCTTATTTCATTTCTCATTGATCGCGCGAATTGTTATAAAAAATATGGTATTACCTTAAAGTGTGATCTAACGTTGTACTGGAATCTATTCAATTATATAATAGGTAAAAATACAGCTTTATCAATGCTAATCCAATCAAACGAATGAAAAACTGACCATCTAAAAAAATGCATATATGCGTTTAAAATGCAGCACGATTAAGAAAAAATACTTTAGAATGAAAGAAAAAAAAGAATAGTATAATAGTATACTTTAGTACATATTCATAAACTGTCATTCAAACAATCTACTAGTGTTTTAAGCCAATCAATTAATCTTATACAATGATCTTTTTTTTTATTGTACGTATTTATTTCTCAGTAATTAGTTTTGAATTTTTGAACGAATTTACCGAATTTTTATTTACAATAATCGTGTGAGATTGATTTTTTGGTTGTTGCATTTGAAATGTTTTCTTGATATGTACATAAAATATTGGCACTCCCTTCGCTTTTTAGTCCTAACACTCAGTTGTTTGTGTTCATATTAGTGTAAATTATTATATTTTTTCGCTTTGAGAGTGCATACTTACACAAATACACGCATATAGCCGATAATGTAAGAGAAAAATATGAGTTTCGGGCTATCTCGGAATGATACTTGTTGAATAGTATTATAAAAAAGAAACTTATGTAATGTAGCACTTAAATGTAAAGCAAAAAAGCAAGGAATCTGTATATTGAAATATCTAAAAACATATGCATAAAACCTTGCGTGTTAGCAAGGCGTCGAGCGACGTTTAGTTCTGTGAATCACAATAAACGATGATTATATTATCACGTACAAAAAATGAACATTATTTTTATAACGACCTTTTCATTTAATTAAAACTCTATATTTAATTTTAAAATCGTTTTAGGCACTGCATTATTATGTTTCTCAGCCTTCGTCTTAATTTTTGGTCGCTATTGCAAAATATATGAGTCGAGCTGTCACTTATTTGTATAAGCGTGTCGTCCGGCTGTAACAACAAATAAATTCTAATAGTAAAATACCCCAATCTAGAACCCACTTAAATGAAAAATTTCTTACTAAATGAATACTGATCGACGTAGGTGTGTGCTGTAACTTTGCACCAGTGATTCCTTCTTGATTCAGCTTCTGAAGAAGTTCCTGAGGATCCAAGTTTCCGTACTCGTGTCGTCTCTCTTTCAAAACGTCTTCTTTAAAAATAATTTGGTCCTTAATTGAAGCTTTTCGTTTTCTGTTTTCGGGGGGCCTTTCCGGCAAACTCTAAAAATAAAGTTAGAATTTACATTCCATCAAAAGAACAAAACATTGCTTAATAAATATACCTTGATTGTGTAAACGTTATCTTTCACTTCAAGCTCTCCACTAATAGAAGCTAAACTCAATCCTGGCCGAATTTCACTCGGGATGATATTTTCAGCCAGACCTGGTTCAATGAATACTCGTCCTTTCTTCCTCTTCATTGGAAGTTTTATTACTTCACCTCTTTTAAATGTGATCAATGACTTTTCCTATAAAATTAAAACACATTTCATTAACAATTAATTTTATAAATCAATAACTCACATTGAAATAGTTACATACCCCCACTGGTTCAATAACCAAATCAGTCCTATGAGGTGCAGTTAGCGGCGGTTGCACATACCGCTCAGGTACAACTAGATTCTCTGGTTTCAAGTCTCGGATTAATTTATTTGCTTGTGTGAAATTCAACGATGTGTCTATTGGACAATGTACAGCTTTCATCGCGAGTGGTTGGAAAGGTGCTAACGCTTCGTGGTATGGAAAATCAGGCTCTGAAAAATTAAAAAGATTTAAAAATAT
Source organism: Phymastichus coffea (assembly GCF_024137745.1). Taxonomy (NCBI): domain Eukaryota; kingdom Metazoa; phylum Arthropoda; class Insecta; order Hymenoptera; family Eulophidae; genus Phymastichus; species Phymastichus coffea. The sequence continues at coordinate 1,809,141 of NW_026706864.1, forward strand.
ACAATAATTGATTGCTAAGAAAAATTGAAATCTCACCTGTGAATATGACGGTATGCTGAGGATTGTTGCCCCACATCTGTATGAAATGTACCGCATCACCAAATCTTAAACTAGGATGTCCACAGAAAACAACACAAGGTTGCCTAAAATCAGTGCTGAATCCTTCAGCATAAGTGGAAGTGTAATGTTTTAGTCTGGCATTTTTTACAAGAAATGCATGTGGGAAGGGTTCTTCAGGTAGATAAACTCTGTTTTGTTTATTTGTTGACAGCCATTCTGCTAAAATATTCGAGTAAGCCAGAGATGTTTCTGCCACTGGAGATATGAAGAATAGAGGAACTGCAGAGAAGCCTGATTTGTCAAGGTGAGAACTAAGACATTCAAACAAGTCGTATACTACTCCTGAAGGATAGCAAGGTATCAAAACACAGCCTCCAGTTCTTAATGTCATTGCTATGAAAAATAAAAATTGATTAATAAAAGAAAATGTTTATATATAATATACTATTAAAATTATAAAAGCATCTTACCCACTGTCATACACAATTCACCCAACATCGTATCAGGATTAGCAGTAGGCATCTGGGCCAAACCAGTGAGAATTAACACATTGGCATGTTTCAAAGTTGTTTGCTCCATAGGCCTTGGATGAGTTGTAAGTGTAGATGATCCACTAACATATGCAACTTTCTCATGATCACTTGATATTAGCCAATTGCTACTTCCCAAACAATACCCTGAGCTTATAGGAGTTACAGATAAAGCACCATAGATATCTATTTTCTGATCATAGCCAACCAGTTGGATGTTAGCTAATGCTGAATTCACAGCTGCCATTGAATATATATGTTTCCAGGACTTTGGTTTAAAAGCATCAGACAAAGGTGGTGGTAATATATGCAACATCTCTTTCCAGTACCTTGCCATTGTATCTCTTGGTGTTTGCTCAATATACTCTACTAGTTCTTCCATGAAAAATCTGCCAATTTGAAGTGTAGGTTCTGTCGCATATATGACACCTTTGAAACCTGTACCTTCTGTGATTAAAGGTAATGCCAACATGCAAGTGTAGTTTGATATTAGAATGGCATCAATCTCTGAAAAGTCTATAATTTTGTCTAAAGGTGGACAAAATTCTGGAGTTGAATCTACAAATACCCTGCCACAACATTCTTTCAGTTCCTACAAAAGAGCATAATTAAATTTAATAATAATAAAATTTAAGATTATCTACTTGTAGCAGACTTACCCCTTCTATTTGCCAGTCCTGATAGTTATCACGAGGAACCCAATTTATCAGTGAATTAAACTTAGCACTAGGTATCATAGGCATTGGCATAAAATTTAGTACTGACTGCATGTTTAGTCCACAGTCGAGCATTAATGTAATGCCCTTGAATGTGAGAACTAGACATGGTTTTGTTGGCTCACTAGATAAACTGTACTATAATAATCAACAATCAGTTAAAGGTTAGAATTTATTCAGAATAATACATAAATCGTTATTTATCAGCGTTTATGACTGATAAATAAATAAGATTAGATTAAAGAATAGAATGAATACACAAATATTAAATAGGTTATCTTTGATCTAACATGAATTATCAGATATTGATGAAAGAATAGAAACAAACTTTTTTAACATTTAACTTACCAACTTCATCTTTTAATAATTTATCAAACAATCAACAAGTAGAAACAAACGGCACTTTTTTACCCATTTTTTCGGTCGAATATCTCTCAAAGCTTTGATGACAACCAGAATGTTTTTATTAAAGTTCATTCGGTGATCAGGTTAGTATAGGTGCAAACGACCATATCGACACTGATTGTCAATTCTATTCACTATATTCAAATAAATCTCGTAAGTGAATCATCTAAAATAAATATATCTGTTTTATTGGCTCAAAAAATAAATGCACTGCCAATTACGTAAGAATACGCTTTCAAGTCACATGTAATTTTTAAATTTGTCTACGTTTTCTTCTTATTCTAAATCTTATATTTATAGTCGATATAAATTTGGTCAAGTCGCTACCTGTTAAGCTATTCAAATATTGAAGTATAACACAAAAGTTTAAATAATTATAATGTATTATTTTTCATAGTTTTAAAATAAAAAAGAACAATAATTTTTAAATATACTGTACAATAATTTTTATTGTTATACTTTATGACCATCAAATAGTTTCAAACCATAGTAAAATGTATAAAATTAAACAAATAATAACTAACTATTACATAAATATGAAAATTAAAAAGACGATTCATTCGTTGTCTCGAAATCGTATTTCAAAATTACGTCTTTTTTCTAGAGTAACTACATGTTATTAAAAATGTATCCCAAACTAACATAAAATATATATGCATATTAACATCGTTATAAACTGTGATTTCGAATATTATCGTTAGCAAAAAATTCATTCTGCCAAAAAAACAGAAATACTGTTGATGTTCTTAACATCTTTCAGCTATATCATATTTAACTAGTAAATCAGCTATATCAATATCTTCATCACTTGAACTTGTATCAATAAGTTCAAGGCTATAAATGACTTCCTTGGTTATTGGAGTTTTTACGGGATTTTCTAGAGACTTTGATTTGAAATTCCGTTGGCTAACTACTCGACTGACAAAATTTTTCGACTGTGTTAACTCTTGAAACTTCAAACAAGCCATGACTGTCCATTCTTTGGAAGTTGGTTTCACACCTGAAAATACAATATTTTTTTCCTAGTAAGTTAGTCAAATTTGAAGAAAGAAACAGATGTATTCAGTGTCATTATGGGCAAAAAAACTCACCATTCAATTCAGCCCAAATCGCTTGGTAAGGTAATCTATAATATTCATGTTCCAAAGGCACCATATTACTAATATCAACATTTTTGTATGACCCATAATCGCAGCAATATACTGAGGCAGTTTGTTTGTCTCTTACTTCAGTTACATAAGCCCTGAAAAAAAATTAATTTAATTACTTTGATGATTGGTTTCACTACTTATTTAAATGATACATTCCTTACCGACACCAATCACGATTATTGTTTTCTAATGATTTACAAGCATAAAGCTGACCAACTTTGATTGAATCGTAAGTTAATGTTGGTCCTTGATAAACTCTACAAGTTTCAGACATTTTGTATATCATCTTCTACAACGATACAATATCATACAAAAATATTTCAAATACACTCTCACTTAACGAAAAAAAAAGATTTCTTACATTAAAGTGTAAATTTTTGTTACGAAGGAGTTGTACAACAAAATGGGATGGATCACTAGACATAAAAACATGCACATCAAAGTAGCCTTGGGGAACCTGTGGTGCTTCAATAACTGAGCTCAAACACATGGCCATGCACACTCCTCTTTCTTGATTATTGTGTATTTTACGAATCCTTGATCTGAAACCAAAATTTATTAGTGACTACTATTACAATTTCTTTTTAAGGCATCAGGCACAATAATAATACATTTTTTCCTTGTTTATTTTCAATTCCAGCTCTTTTTTACTTGCTTCTGTATTAGAAATTTTAAATGACTTCAATGATTGCACTAATGAAGTACTGAAATCTTTGTCACTTGATGTGCTAATTGAATGGTTAGACTTAGCCAGCTCATTATCATCATGTTTACTTGATATTTCTTTATTCAGAAACAACAAAGCATCATTAATTGAAATAAAAAAATTACTTTCAGTCTTCTTTAACAACTGAACTCTAGAGATGTCATTGCTATCTGCTGTAGTGACAAACTTCACATGAATTTTATTTCTAGAAATTACTTTCTGAAGAGTTGATAATATCTTAGGATCTAAAATAGGAATTTGGTCCAACTGAACTTCAATAGCCTATTGAATAAAAGATAATGGATCTTGAATTTGAAAAAACAAATTTTACTATTTTAGAAATTCTAATCGAGAATGACTTACTTGAGGTGGATAATTTGCCAAAATATTGCAAACTTTTTCCAATGAAATAATATTGTTTTTGTTCACCTCATTTAGTGATCCAACATCAATCAAAAATATTTTAACCTCATTATCATCTATAAACTTCATTATTTTTCCGCGATACCATCTTTTATCTTTGTTAAATTTTACAAAATAAATTTGATTTATGTCATACTTTACTTTTTGATGTACATAATGTTCATTGTCATTTAGTTCTTTTATTGCCTTTTCCATTAATAAATTGAAATATCTAAAGCTTGGTATATCTAACTGTATATAAATTCTATTTTTTAAATGAGAAACATGTGCAGGTACAATATTGTTCTGCAAAATAAAAATTATTGTAATATCCCTAAAAATTCTAAATCAATATACTTACTCTTTGAATGTATAGCTTGGGATTCAACATTTTTTCCAACATTTGACACATAATCAGTTCATTAACATTGATCATTTCATTATTGTCATTAGTAAAGTATAGTTGAACTGATAAATAATCTACAGTAACTGAAGTAACTTTTACATACATAATTTTATTATACAGTTCAGCATTCAAAATTAATTGTAATTCGTCAAAATCTGTAAAGATTTCCAAGCCAGTTAAAACCATTTTTACAGCCTGAGCAGGTAGTATGCAAAATTGAGAACTGAGTTGGTGTAATTTGTTTAAAGCAACATCATCCTTCTCTCCACTGTCAATAAAAAACACAGTAGCAGTGGAATCATTGCATTGAAGACACTTTACCCTATGCCATGATTTATCCTTTATAGCATAATATGCATTTTGGATTATTCTGTTATTAGAGGTTTTTGAACATTCATAAAACGATTTCATTTGAGTTGCAAGCTCTACTACTTTTCCCTGTAAACCAAGCAGATTTTATGTTAAAATTGTTATTTTACTTTTGCAAAATATTATATTATAAAATCTTACAAGGTGGTTTTCATCCATTATAACTCCCCATACCTCTGAAACATTTTTGCAATAATGTATGTTGACCCAAAATTCATTACCTAATGTGTTGAGTTCCAGAAGAACTGATTTTATCATTGGCAATTCCATTTGTTTGCTTGAATCTGAAACCTTTATTAAAAATATTAATAAAAAATGATCTTTTCAGTATTACCTACAAATTAGTTTTAAATACAATTATTTACCTTTCTATTTATTACTGAGCTTTGTGTATTTTCTTTTAACACAACACTGAATGTCCAACTATTAAGTAAATCTGATGGCAAAGTTTCACCATAAGTTTGTTGGTACAAACTTTTAAAAATTTCTTTTAACCCAGTATTCAGATGGAAATCGATGAGTTTTAAAACTCTCTCTGTTAAAATATCATTACTAATTGAAACTAATGAAGAATTATTCTTGTAATCATAAAATTTGTCATTTAAACCATGGCTCTCTTTTATATCAATATTTTCATTACTACTCGGTTCATGTGAAAAGTTTTTGTTATAGTAAAAGGCAGAGCATTCTGACTTTGTACCTGTACATAGACTGCTATTAGTCAATTCTAAATTACTATAACAATTTCTTGGTATTGATGGATTGTTAACAATAGTCTGCTTGAACTTTACTATGTTATTTTCATCAAAAGTTTGACATCTGCGATGAGGTGGTATATATGGCTCAAAACCATACAATTTCTTTTTAGGTAAGTAGTGAAGAAAATCCATATTTCTTGGTATTGACTGCTGGATTAAAAATTTATAAATCATACATTAATGACATTGATATCGATATTTTTTATTAACAAGTTGAATGAGAGACAATGACATACAAATAATTAATTGCCTTTTTAAATCTTAAAAAATATATATAATTTTTTTTATAACATTGAAGATAGTTATGTTTTACTAAAATTATTTCAAAAATCGTATGAAGTAACTATAAATGTTACATAGTTCATACTACAAATGTATAAATGAATGTAGTAAGAAATAGTATATACCAAAACTAGTGCCGTAAACGAAACTTAATGATACGGCGAGTTAACGCCCGAATATAGCGAGGGCGGTTAACGCCGTACCCTCAAGTCATGGCACGACAGTATCGTTTATCACTTTATAGCGCTGCCTTTAAATCCGCACATACGATTCATCTTTCGGTGACTTAGTTCGAAATACCACACACACACACACACAGTGAGGTATAAAGTACGGTGCCGTTATTAACAATTTACGTTATGCAATACTATAAAATATATTTTATTTATAAAAGTTTTATAGTTAAAAAATTATTTCAAAGTAAATAACATATATGATCCATATATGCATGAAATCTGTAATGTTAAAAACAAAAATCAACGTCATATTATGGTTTTTACTGAATTTTACTTAATTTAATGTTGGAAGATAAAAATAAAATAAAATGTAAAAATTACCATATGATTCTCATTTGTTGGGGTTCTTATTCTACATTGTGATTGATCAAATCTTCCACTGAAAATCAAAATTTAACTAGTCATTTCAAATAATATCGTGCATTTTTTATACACAAATCTAACTAATCGAAATACTAATATAAAATCAAATATATGGAACAATAATTAAAAAAAAAAATAAATAAATCAGACAAAAAGAAATTTTCACAACAGCCGTTGAGACTCTTCTTTGTTTTTACTTCCACACGCCCTTATTGACATTCACGACGTATCAAAGTCTCAACAAAGAATTCATCATAAATGAAGTCCGACTAAACCTGATACTGTATCTAACAATGTTCAGTGAAATCAGTATCATTTTCATTCACATGCACATCCGATAAGTAATCATTTTAATTTTTCAGTAAAATATCTTAATCCAAGCTTTGAAACTTGACACTGAAAAATCAAAAAGAAAGTAATCACGCGATCTCTTGTGTTCGTCATACTCACCTAGTAGTAATACTTAAACATTTTCCATAAAATTTCACCTGCCTCTCACTCTCACCCATATCGTAATTGAATTTTAATAAATCACCGATACTTAATTATAACGTAATCCTTCATAATAGTCGTACACTAACGAATGGTATAAAGCTCTTGGGGAAACTAGTCGTAACAAGTCGCCAGTCACCGCACTTGGCTTTCTACGAATCGTCGATTTCAATTCAGTATCGCGCCGGTGCCACCACTTTACCAATTATAAATTTCCTCCACATCTCCCCCCTACTAAGCACCCGGCACTGCACCGGTACCAGTCTGCGCACGCGCATCAGTGCTGGATAGCAGAGTCCCTGAGGCTGAACCCTATCTAACATTACTTTCATAAACATTGGTTGCATAAAAAGTTATTGTTATGCTTTTGAGTCTGACCGAAACTAAGTATTTTGTTTGTTCAATATTTATTTAAATATGAGCGAAGTTATAGTACTGTTTGAGGGTTATTCTACTCAAATTGACGATGTCACAATGGATGCAAATTGCAGTTGTGTTTTAATTAAAACAGCTGAAAAACACAATATCATTGTTGATACTATGACTGCCTGGGACAAACAGGATATTATTGATGGTAAAAGTATTTAGCATATCTTTAGTTTTGAGTTTGGAAAATGTTACAAACAATTTTGACTACAACATGTACATATAGTAATAAATTATGAATAAATTAATTGCAACAATGTTATAATAATATTTGAGAGTAATTATAAAAATCCATATAAAATATACATTTTTTTGGGCAATTTATTGATCTAAAGAAGAATTTCTGATAAGGAAGAATATTTGGAATAACAAAAGCATACGTCGTTAAATTTATTGTCATAGAAAATTGCCTAATAAATATTTGATTTTTTCAGCTTTAGCCAAGCATAATTTAAGTCCTGACGATATAAAGTATGTTATATGTTCACACAGTCATGCAGATCACATAGGAAACAACAATTTATTTTTGAAAGCAGAAGAACATATTGTTGGATGTACTGTACATCACAACACACTATTCCATGAAAGAAACATTAAAACTTGTAAGTATAAACTTATTCTTACTCTTCAGATAAATATGGTCATCCTCTGTCATTAATATTTTTACAGCTGTTTATAATATTACCAAAGGAGTCAAAGTAATATCAACTCCAGGGCATACAGCAGAAGATGTTACAGTTTTGGTGGATGGAAAGTTTAATGGTGAGACAGCCAGAGTTGCAATAACAGGTTCATACTTGGAATTTTTGATATTTGAGTATTCAAGTATGATTTGAAATAAAATTTCATGCGCAATAAAATTTTCAGGTGATTTATTTGAAAAAGAAGAAGATGTGAATAAACCATCTATATGGATGAATTTTGGTATGCCTGAACTCAGAGAACATCAAGCAACATCACGTTATATGATTGCAGATTTTGCAGATGTTATCATTCCAGGTCATGGTTCATTTTTCCACGTTACAAATGAAATTAAAAAAAAACTAATGAATCAGCTAGAAATGATAAAATGTGGAATACTTACAGCGTAGTAACTATAGATTTATAATGATGAATACAATATGCTGTTATAAAAATTGTAGAAAATTTTATATATATATAAACACATTGGTAAGGTAGAATAGAATCTATTGAAGTGTCTTTTAGAGAAGTAATTGTGATAATTTTGTACTTGTAAATTCATATAATACTTATATAAATTATATACTTTTATAATATAATACTTTTTCGCTTTGTACAAAGTGACATTAAAAAACAAAAAAAAATTATAAGTTTGATTCAAATTTGATATAAATATTATCTAATTTACCATAAAATAAATTCAAGGATGGTATTAAAATAGAAGTATAATTAGCTGACAATGGATCAGTTGTTTTTAAACTTTATGACTACTAAAATTTAACAATTATTCTTTTGACTCAGCCCATAGTGTAAAATGAATTTTTTACTATCACATTAATACTAAATTCATATTTTTACATGATATTGATAGTTTAGAATTATATGTAGAAACTATCGTGGCATACTCAAGTTATAATTTAAAATAGAAGATACATTATATTGCATAAAACTTTTTTATTAGAAAATGTTCATTGTACATTAAACAATTGTGGTAATGAGTCAATGAATGTTCAATCTTGTATTTTCACATGCAAAACTATAACACTTTTATCCTTTTCCGAGCGTAAAAAATCTACAAAATGACGCGTTGAACGTCAAAATCGGATAAATAGCGTTTGAGTTACTGCAAAACAACCATTACAGTGAGAAATATGTTAATTAATTAATAACTTTTATAATTCACAAAATATTGATTTGTAATGCTGTATAAACTGAGATTTTTGAAGAGATGAAATTGCGATCTAAATTTAATAAAATATTGAAATTCTTTTTCTATAAAAGTTATTGTTATTAAAAAGGGACGTGCTTGAAAATTAATTTCTTGCAATGTGGGTACGTGTCGTATAAATGTCTTCATTTCCGTGATCATGTGTTAAATTTCAGTTGCTAAAGATTAGCTTTTCAGTGAATGCTATAAATGAATAATTTAATTAATTAATTGAATGGTGTCCATTGTAAACGTGATTATTATTATTGATCAATAGCATCTGAAAGTTATAAGTTTTTAACGAATTTACAAAAAAAATGATCTCGTAAGTGCAATAGGACTAAAGATAGGATTATTTTTTTATTTCCCAGGCCTTTAATTATTAAGATTTTGCAATGAAGTTTTCATCGATGGTTTAAGCGAGAGTTGAACCGTAAAAAAGGAACAAAATAAGTTTCCATTAATAAAATATGAAAACTTTATAAAATTCAAAGATACGAAAAAATTATATATATTGCAGCGATGATGAAAGAATACATCGGGTAATGTAAGAATAAGCGAGGTGATAATCGTTTCATAATCCTGTGGACAAAGCTGCAACTATGACGGTAATCCTTTTCGTGCAGATGTGATCGATATGTAGCGATGAATTAATAATCCTGCAAGTGAAGCCGTCGTCGAGAAAGGTAAAACTCGGTAATGGGATTTCAGTATCGTTCAAACGTTTGCAGAGCGACGCATTTGGAAAGGTTGAGGGCGCATAGCAGGCGTCGTCGATAGCGAATCGTACATCGAACAGGCTAATGTCGGCCTGCTGCTTGGCTTACTTGCTTTGCCTGTTGCCGCTTTGCGAAATGGCGCATCCGAACATCGAGGAAATACCGGAGCGAAGCCCGTTGCGCGTCGACTCCCTGCTGATGCGCTGCATCGAGTCGGGCGTCAATGACGTAGCCATGAGATTGTTGAAGAACAAATTGCACGATATCAAGGATGCCCTGGGATTGCTGCTGCATCACGCCGCCCTCTACAACAACGAAGTCATAGCCCAATACTTGATAGGGCTGGGCGCCGAAGTCGATCTCTTTGACTATGAATCGAAGACGCCTCTCATGGTAGCTGTGGAGAATAGTAATGTAGCAACTGTCAAAGTGCTGCTGAATGGCAATGCCAGTATCGAGGTTGCCGATGTCAGTGGACGAAACGCGCTGCAGTTGCTATTTTCTTCGCAAACGCACGAGGACATGTTGATGTTATTCCTTGAAAGATTGCGACGCGACTGCCGTGACGGCGAGGAGCTGGTGGAGCGACTGATCCAGGCCGGAAGTTCCATGTACCACGCGACTTTCTTCAGGGATACCGCAGTGCTGGAAAGCTTCTTGCAGCACGGCGTCGACATCGATTCTAGAGATCACTCCGGCGCCACGGCATTGCACGCTGCCGTCGAGTTGGACGACGTCTGTTTGGTAGAGTGGCTGCTAAAGAACAACGCCGATGTTAACGCCCAGGACAATTGCGGGTGCGGGCCGCTGTACGATGCCGCGTACCAAGGCAAGGTGCAGATGGTGCGCGTGCTGCTGGAGCACGGGGCGAACCCGAACGTCGCCGAAAAGCATTACGATTACACACCTTTGTTCGCAACATTTGCCTACTCTCTGGGCGAGTCCGAGCAGAACAACTACGACGCCTGCATCGAGCTGCTGCTCCAGCATGGCGCCATCCCTCAGAACTCGAGTGCCGACCGCAATACGCTTTTCGACTACGCCATGCTTGCCAAAAACAGCGATCGCATCAACCTTTTGGTCGCTCGTCTGGCGATACTCGACAAGCTCGGCACTTCGCTCGCCAAGTCCGTCATGTACTACAACGTCGAGGAGCACTTGGTCGCGCAGCCTCGGCTCGACCGCAACTACAATCTGTGCTGGAAGCTGCTCGAGTTCGCAGTCTACAGAAATTACTCGCTGTTCGACTTGTTGACCGGCGGTAAGCGCAAGTTGAGGGTTCTCGTACGCGACCGGACCTTCCTTTCCAAGATCAACTACGTGAATGGCAAGCTGGGCAGGGTATACACCTTTTACTTCAAGCCACTGATGAAAGGCGTCGCCGACGCTGTTCGCGCTGCCAAGCTGGAGGATGCCGCTATTCCGATTCTTTGCAAGATCTTCGACAGAAATTACAATCAGTGCTACAACTTTGCACGGGAAATTGTTGGATACTTGAGTTTGCAAGACCTCGAGCAATTGCGTCGACTATAAACTTGGGGGCATTTCCGCGCGATGCTTCATTATTTTTTCCTTCGTTGCGCATGCGAAATATTTTAGCCATGTTGAATTAGTTTTCATGATATTTGCTTTGAAATGCGATTGACAATTATTATTTGGTCAAAGCTATGCGGTGCAACACTTTTTCAGTTACTCTTGCAATGAATTTTACTTGACGGACATAACATAGATCTCATTTCTTTGGTGAACCTAAAGAAACAATGAGCATTATAAGTATAGTTGTTGATTCGCTTAATTGTCATCATTGATTTAGTAAATGTATATCACAGTCATGATTTATTTTACTGTCACGAATAAAAATACAAGTAAATTATTAACTAGGTTTCTAAAATTCATCAATTGCAGATAAATTATTCAATAATTATGTGATTAATAATTATTGCAGCATTTATAAATATATGACAGTCGATGAAAAAGATGCGATTTTATGCTGTAAAACATAATTGAATTCTCAGAGTACCTTTGATGAAATCAATTCTGATGATGTTATTTTTATGTATTTATAATGTTAAAAATAAATCAATGATTGATATATAGCAGCTATCGTTGTTTTATTAAATGAAATCAACGATGAGGTACAGCCGTTTATCCTTTTTGAAAACAAACAAGGCCAATTAATAAAGCCTCATGGACATTTTATAATTAATTTATTTATAGTACTTGTAAAATTAAATTACGTTCCGAAGTAGAAATAAAATTTCTTTATGTTTTTTAATAAAAAAGTACCATTTTTTCATTAAAATTTTGTCTTACGTATTGAAATTCAACTAGTAGTTTTTTTCTCTCAAGTTGGCATTAGAAAATTCGGCGAAAAGATCGAGCATTTCAAGCTTTAATTTTAATAATAGGCTTGACATTCGATAAAAAATTTTGCAACGTGTCGCTTTTAGGTGAATACTTGCTTGACGTGTATCATTGATATATTTCGCCTGTATCGATATAATGACCGATATCTTCCAGCACCGCGACTTAGAACTTCAATGAAATATAAACGGACATTATTGTTTTTATGCCCGGAAGTTTGTATTAAAATTTTTGATATCCGAATACTATTTGCTATTTCGACGAACGCTTAACTCGTAAGCCTAAATATTCTGCTTTTTCAATCGTCGATTAAGAAATAAACAAAGTACAAAACTAGCGTATACGTAGAAAGATAACGAAGCAGGTCAAGCTGTCAATAAATATCGACTCTGACTCATGAACAATATCTATCCCATTAGCAGGCCCAGTTGATAATTTTATAAGCCCCTTGACGAAGTTACTGCACGAGTTTCGTGTAAATAGCCTGCCCCCGCAGAAGCAAGCCACGCGAGAACAAGTCGTCAAGACTCGTTAGTCAATTGCCATCTGGACCCAAACGCAATTAATAAGGCGCGAACGACGTATGTTTGAAAAATTGTTCTTCCGATTAGATCTCATACGGAAGTATAGCCTTTCACGACGTTGCATTATAAATTCCAGTTGACGGAAGCTCATGTGTATTTCTCATGGAAATGGCTGAAAAACGCGAATCACACTTCGACAGCCGACTAATGCAACACATCCAGTTTGGTCGAGCGAACGAAGCGAACTCGATGCTGAACGAAGAGTTGGCCAGAGCATCGGACGAACAGACGAACACACTGCTGCATTACGCGGTTTTGGGGCAGAGTCCAGATATCGTGCAGCACCTGGTGGAGCTCGGCGCCGAGATCGACTTGCCGGGGAAAGGCGGCAACAGCCCCTTGGAGCTGGCTATAGAGCGCGTCGACGCAGCAGCTTTCAATGCCCCGGAAGAGCGAGGCGAAGATCGCGCTGCAGCTGATGGTTTTCGGGCGGCGCCGGCGCCGAAGAAGCTGCGCGTCAAGATTCTCGAGCTGCTCGTCGGCGAGCTACGCAGCCGGACGCTCGACACCGAGCAGCTAGCCGACAAGCTGCTGTCGGCCGGCTTCAATCTGCTGCACTGCGTCGCTCACTCGGGGGACGAGCAGTTGCTGCGTTGCATGCTGCAGCGCGGACTGGACGCGAACTCGAGGGACCACTGCGGCAGGACGGCACTGCACCTGGCCGTCATGCGCAATCAGCCGCGGTTGGCGAGGCTGTTGCTGGAGCACGGCGCCGACGTGGACAGGGCGTCGCGCGTAGTCGCGGGCAGACCGATACTGATTGCCGCGAGCAACGGGTACAGAGACACGATGAAAGTTTTGCTGGAGGCAGGCGCCGACCCCAACGCCACGTTCGCTCGCATCGACATCACGGCGTTGCGCCTGGTCTTCAAGAATTTCGGCAACGTGCCCGTCGACGAGTCGGACGAATGCCTGCAGCTGCTACTCGAGCACGGCGCCATTCCCCGAAATTTCAGCAGACTGCTCGACATCGCCCTCGACAAGAACGAGCCCAAGAAGATCAACATGCTAATCAATCACTTGGCAATGCTCGGCCTGCTTGGCAGGCCGATTACCAAGTCGGACGTCCACTGCAAACAAGACCGACTGCGCTCGACCATTCCGGCGATGCTCGACTCCTGCCGTGAATTTCTCAAGCGCGAGCTTCGCGCGAACTTGACTGTGCTCGAGTTGCTGACAAACAGCAAAGTCAGAATGAAGATTCTCGTGCGCAACGACGATTTGATGGGGACGCTGGAGATATTACTCTCGGAGGACCAAAATAACGAGCTCTTTCCCTATTACTGCAGTGCGCTCAATGAGCGAATAGCCAAGGCCAGGCGTACGGCCGAACTGGAGGACGTCGCGGTCGCAGTTCTGCTTCAAATTATGCACTGCTATCGGGGCCAGTGCGAGTTGGCAGCGAGAATAGTTGTCGACTATCTAAATGACGAAGACCTCGAGCAGTTGAGTCTAATGTTTTGATTGTACCCTCGATACCCAGATCTGGTACTCGTTTAGCGAGATGTTCGTACGAATTTTATAATCATTGGACGTTATACCGATTCTCAATCATGTACACCTCGTTCCAAGTTTGATTACGATCGGCTTAATCTTGTACCTTGCGGTTTCTTCTCGGGAGGATGTTTTATATAGTCAGTACTAGAGATATTCCTGATTATCGAAAATGATTATAGTTTGAACGTGCCTTTGACAATTTTTTGTATTTAGGAATTGTCATGTATTCAATAAAATATTGACACTGTATGTAAACGATTGATTGAAAATGATAACAGAGTATTCTATAGAGTATTACTTGAATGTATAAGTGACGTTATTTGCAGTTTTATTTTTATATTTGCATTGCAAATACGGTTGCATCGAAAGCCAATTTAATCGTTATTAACAATGAAACGACAGTTTGCGAGCAGATTAAAGACTATTGTAATTCCATCGTAATCTCTTCACTTCAATGTATTATACAAAATGTAAGTTGACGGATGGGAATTTTAAGTTATATCCAATTATATAGATCATGTATCTATATATTAGTCTAATACGATTGTGCTGCCATAATCTGAGTAAATTTCATCCCTGAGCTAAAGTATTGGCAGTGAGGGAGGAGTCGATCAGTTTGGCCTCAACACGTAGATAAATCATAAGCTGTTCAGAAGTGTTGCCGCAGCGGTGAACATCGTTGCCATCGCTGATCTGCATGGCTTTCTAATGTAAAGTACGTCGATCAACTCTGTTATCATTTGTGTTTCAAAGTGTCGATTGTTTCATAATAAATTATCATTGTCCTATTTAGTCGTCATTATTTCACATGTTCATCATGCGTTCACGTCATAAGAACTATAATCGTTGTCGTTTCAGTTGCTCGGATTGATCGTTACTTCGACATCGTAACTGGCTTGAGTGCTTGAATCTTGAAAACATCTGAAATGTCCGAGTGCTATCAATTCCCTCCAGAGGTGATAAGTGATCTAAAGAATCACAAGAACGATGACCTAAGAGAAGCGTTGAAAAAAGATAAAAGTCTCTTCACAGCGTGCGACGACTTCGGCACGTTGCTGCATTATGCAGCTCTACTCGACAATGCAGATATCATGCCCGATTTGGTCGCAGGCGGATCTGACCCTAATTCATTGGAGGGCAAAAGAACTACACCTATAGTAACAGCTGCGTTATCTAATTCTACGGCAGCATTAGAACAGTTGTTCCGACTGGGAGGCAACTTCGATATTAATTCCCGTGAAGGCCTATTTGTCGTGTACAAGCTTTTGAGTGAACAACGCACAGAGCCGGATATGATTGCAATATTCATCGACAAGTTCGTGAAACCTAAAACACCTACTCCCCGGGAGATGGCTGACATCTTTACACGCTGTGGCTCCTCGCTGTATCACGTCAGCTGTGCCAGAAATATCAGTGTGTTAGAGGAAATGCTGACTCATAGAAAGATGAACATCAATTCTAAAGGCGATTTGCAAAAAACTGCACTGCATTCAGCTGTAATGCTGAAAGACCTGAATCTCGTGAAGTGGCTTCTCCTTAAGGGTATTGATATTAACGCAATTGATGTTGCGGGCTTCACGGCGTTATCTCTCGCCTCGTACTACGGTCAATTGAATATGATCAAGGTGTTGTTGAGATACGGCGCAAATGCTAATGCCAAGGACACGCATGTTGGGCTTACACCTGTATACCTAACTTTTGCGGGTGCCTGCAAAAATATTACTACGCAACGATATGACGAATGTGCTGACTACCTACTTCATAATGGCGGTGTTCCCTCCAATCCGATCAATATCCTTTCGCGTAACTCGGATGGCTGTCAATTTAAAACTTTGGCCGATCATGCATTTGATCGATGCAACTACAAGAGGTTTAGAAGTGTCGTTTGTCATCAGGCAATATGCCATATGGCCGGCATTCGCTACGATCCGACTTACCTGTACAGTTTAAATCCAGAAAATCAACCGGCTGTGTCCGCTAGTAAAGAGTACTTCCTCCTGTGTCTGAAATTGCTCGATCTGCCGGTGTTTAAAAGAGTGACGATATTTGAGTTATTGACCTGGTGTGACTACAGGTTGAAAGATTATGTACGCGACAGAAACTTTAAACGTGTATTTACGGAAGCTTCCGTCAAATACTGTCTGAGCCTTTCGTATCCCTACTACTATGACGCTCTCATGGAACGTATTTCAAGACTCCAAAGAATTATTTTTTTGGAAGACGCTTTGCAACGTTAATAGTTAGTTGCTTTAAGCATCGCTGTACTCGAAAATTAACACCGAGTATGCGAATTAACCAAACATTGTCATTGTTTGATCTTAAACTACAATTATCGTATGTATTATAAACATTTTACATGATTACATATGAAAATAATTATTAGTTACATATTTGTTTTATACTTCCATCAACCTTGACCATACCTAACTCTCCTAGAATCAAAGTTAGTTATTTATTGAGGCAGCTTCTCTCGCGATGTCGTGAATTCAAAACAGTACAGGACATGGTTCAACTAAAATTTAATACTAGATTTTCTGGGTGAAATAAGTTATATTTCAAATAATCATATTATTCAATATAGTTAAATAACATTATCACGTAGTTCAATGAAAATAAAAAAAACAAATTAAAAAAAACAAAATTCCAATTTATTGAATGAATGGATTAATAAGAGTGGAGTAATACAAGCTCTGCAGGTTATATTGATAACCGCTTGTTTTTTATGAAGACGAGTGTCATGGGTCTCAAAGTTTTTTCTTTTGTTTATTAATTTCTCCAGACTACGTTCCATAAGCCTTTAGCCACTGTGTATTCCGAAGTGAATTGAACGATTGGATATTGGTCAAACGTCCGACAGTTATACGTGCTAATATCAGTGCACTTTATGAAGATGACAAGAGTCCATTATTGGTAACTGCATTCTATGCTGGAACGTAAAATGCTGTAATTTCTGTCGTGCCGGACTGTTAATTAAAAAATTTGAGATTTTAGACTTTGACGGACCTCCTAAGTAATAGTTTTTTTACAGTGGTACGTTAGAAGTCTGCATCACGTATAATTTAAAAATATCAATATACGATTGAAATTTCTTCATCAAGTTTTAAGAGTATCGAGAAATGTTTATGAATAACTGGTTATTAAACTCGAAAAAGAAGTGTCAAAAAATTAGTAATATTTGTAACGAAATTTTCTATTTTACGTAAAGACATCGTTGATAATTTAGACTTTGAATTACGTGTAAAATAACCAAATCATTTATATTAGTCGAAACTGTAATATTATTTTTCAGTCATAATTGATATCAGCATTATATTTTTTTAATAAGTAAAATATTTTACTCAAAGATGTCAAATGCAAATTAAGATAAAACCAGTGGACGTATATTCGTGATAGTTTTATTCGGGGTCGGGTATACAAAACTAGATTTATCAGTGGGTTTTAGTGATTTTTTCGGTTTCAGGGTGATTGATTATACCTTCGATATCCAGAACACATTTACCTTGCGAGATTTTCATTAAAATTTGATAATCACTGGATATTATGCTAATTCTCAAATGTACCTAATTCCAAATTTTATAATAACTGGTTGAACCTTGTACTTCACATCAATGTTTTATTGTATTATTTAAGGATATTTTCGATGCATATTCAATATTTATAAAGTCAATGGTAGAGTTAGTCATGATCTATTATCGAATAAAATTAGTCTGATGCGTATTACTTGAATTTATCTGTGACATTATTTACCTTTGTATTTTCATATATTGTATTCGCAAATAACTAATTGCAGACTTCTAGACGTTATGTTGTATTAAAATCTTACATATTAGTTATTATTTCGTTTCACATGATATGAAATGAAAAATAAACTTTCCTGGATAATGTGAAACATCGACATATTCACGATATCTTTTATCAATGCTTGCTTCCATATTCGCATAAGCCGATTTAATTGCGATTAAGAATGAATCAATAGCTTGTCAGCAGATTAAGCCTATTGTAATTCTATCTTAATCTCTCTACTACAATTAATAGGCTCATTATAGGAATATATAAGTTGATGGCTGGAACCATTGAGTTCTATTCGATTATAAGGATCGTACTTTTATGTATTAGTCTAATACGATCGAGCTGTCATAATCCGAGTAAGTTTCATCCTTGAGATAACATACAGACAGTAAGACAGAAATCCATCAGTTCGACCTCAACGAGAAGGTGAATCACAAGCTGTGCTAAAGTGTTGCCGCAGCGAGGAACGTCGTTGCCATCGCTGATGATCTGGGTTTCCAAATGTAACGTATGCCGATCAACTCTGTTATAATTTGTCGATTATTTCATAATAAATCGCCATCGCCCCACCATTTATTCGACATTATTCACGCTTTACCATGCGTTCACGTAATGAGTACTATAATCGTTGTCGTTTCAGCAGCTCGAATCAATCGTTTCTTCTTCTTTGGCATCGTAACTAGCTTGAGTGCTTGAGTGCTTGAGTGCTTGAGTCTCGAAAGAATCGAAAATGGCCGCGAAATTTATGTTCCCTAAAAAGCTATTGCAGCACATCGAGAGGGGTCGGAACGAAGAGGCAAAAGAAATGCTGAACGAGGATCTGGCGAAGGGGCGCGACGACTTTGGCACGCTGCTGCATTATGCAGCTCGGTACGGCAACGCAGCGATCGCCCCCACCTTGATCGAATTGGGAAGCGACATAGAAGCGAGGGGGAGCGGAAATCTGACACCACTGACGGTAGCTGTGTTACTGGAACGCACGGAACTGTGCGCGATGCTGTTAGCCGCGGGAGCTCGCGTTAACATCTACGACGATGAAACTATGATGCAAAAAATTTTCAACGAGCCAGATACATGCTGCGATTTGATCACGTTATTTCTCGAGGCGGTAGTATGTCCTCTAAAGCAAACCATCGGCGAGATAGTTGAGTTTTTCATATACTATAGTTCGTCGATGTATCACGCCACCTGTGTCGGACAAATCAGCGTGCTGGAAGAAATGGTGCGGATGGGATACGAGCTTGACTCTATAAACCGTGCCGGGAAAACTGCTCTGCACGCTGCTGCACAACTGGGAGACTTGTGTTTGGGCAAGTGGCTGGTCGTCCAGGGTGTCGACGTTAACGTGATCGATCACAGCGGCTACACGGCATTATGTGCCGCCGCGCGCTCGGGTGACGAAGAGATGATCAAAATGTTGATGCAGCAGGGCGCCGATCCTAATCAGCAATCGCCTACCTATCGGATTACACCTTTGTACGAAACTTTCTTAGATATAAAACCGGATATTTCCGAACAATACGACGCCTGCGCCGAGTGTCTCCTACAGAGTGGCGCTATCCCCTGCAATCCGTGTATAGTCGAAACGGTAGATGATCCTAAGACGATATTCGACTTTGCCTTTGAGCGGTCGAACTATAACAGGCTTCGAATGGTCATCTGTCATCTGGCAGTGTACGAGCAACGCGGTTTTTCAATCGCCAAAAGCGTCATGTACTGCCTCTGCCCGCAATATCAGGAGAGGCTGGACGACCAGAAGTTTTACTATAAAAGTTGTCACAGAGTACTCCAGACCAACATGTTTGGTAAATATTCGTTACTTGATTTGCTGACCAAGGACGAATTCACCATGAAGAAGATGATACGCGACGAGACATTTTCCCGCAAAGTCACTGAGATGAGCACCGAACTCTGTCTGGAGAAACTTTATACATATTACTACAACACGCTCTTTGCACGCATTAAAAGATACGAAAAAATAATTTTACTGGATGACGCTTCGGAACAGTTTTCGGGCATCACTTTGCGCGAAACTGCGTGTTGAGTATGAAAATAAACCAAACATTCTCATTGTTTGTTCTCAAGCTATGTTTCTTATATGAATCATAACAATTTGACGTATTTGAATACCAAAATAATTATTAATTATACATTCTTTTGTTTCCTTACAACAACCTTATGATACCAAAAACTATTTTAACTAAAGTCAACGCGATACAGCATTATGAGTGTGAAAACCCACGCCATTATTTTTTAATCCTACTATCAAGGCAACTATCAATATACAAGTTGACGATGGATGAACTGATAAATGTCGCGTGTTGCCTGGTGGAATTACTTTTAAATAATTAATATGTTGATTAATCATTTAGTGATGTTTAGAGAATGAAACTCTGGCTAATTTTCATTTCCAACATGTGTCAAGAATGTTACGTTCAGTTATTCCAGTAATATCGATTATATCTGAGTATATTTTTTTAGAAACTTGAAAATGGTCAATAGATTTACAAAATGAGAAGTCGCGTTCGTAATGATAATTGAGTGACAAAGTTGCAGGAATTATTTATTGATAATTAAGAAAGCTTATTCCAATTGTTTTAGTAATGATGTACTTATTACTTTTAGTCATTTTTGATTGGTTAACTTTACTTGCAGATTTTTTCTTGCTGGTTATGAAAGATCTATCTATAGTTATGGTAACGATTTTAACATTAAATCTACCGACATATTATATACACCTATTTCTACCGACTAGCGGTCAAATGACCGCTTTTGAAATGAACAATTATAGTCTTTTCTAGTTGATTGTAATTAATACAGAATTTAGCATAAACAATAAACACAAAATAATTATCATATAATAATTAAAAAAACATTTATTTTTCGGGCTTTAGGAGCGGTCATTTGACCGCTTTGGTAGGTTTAGTGTTAATATTCATACGATGTATGCTAATAGTAATTTGATGATTGTCGCATTGGTAGGTTCGAGACAATGTTAGTCTAACATTCACACATCTAAATTTAATTTTTCATACCTATAATTCTTATTTCAACATCTAAATATATTGTAAATATATTGTAAAAGTGCAAATGTACAAATATGCATTTCAATGATATAAAAACGGCAACGTGAGTCAACTTTGCCGTTAGTTACTTGTTTCAAAACTCCATTAAATTGCTATGTAGAGCATTTCTACGATAATGTACATATGTAATTTTTAAGATGTTGTTAATTGACAATTTATTTATTAATTTTGCTAAGAAATATTTTGGTTTTACATTATGTTGAATGAAAAGAAATCGTGAATTTTTCAATCCATGGGTCAGCAAATGGCCGATGTTTTTATTTTATAAAAGATTATTGTTTTAAACGGCAAATTCATTCTAGAATATTTGTATATGCAAGAAAAATAAAATTCCAATTAAAATGATTAATGATTTCATTCAGAAGTTTAAGACGATCAAAAAAGTACTTTTTTTTTTATAAAGCAACTTAAGTAAAAAAATCATCGGCTGACTCCAACTTAAAAACCACAAACACTTATATATAATTTTTTAATATGATGTATCAGCTAGATATCTCGCGGCTATTGTTGGAAATTTGTACCATCAGATATAAATATTACTTATTGCATAAAATCAGTTGATTTATTTCTGAATCGCAGTACATCATTACATAATAAAGTATATCAAAAAGTAATTGTACACTAGTAGTTTTAATTTGCATTCTGAACTCCACAAAAGATTATTTGTGCGAAAAAATATTTATCAGCTCATACAAACAAAGCCTTTTTTATTTGAGGATGATACATATATATATATATATATATATATATATATAAGAACTACAATAACGTTATTTTTAGCATACAATTTTCTCAGTCCATTGAAAAGTATAGTTCAAATGACATTTATTAGACTTCGTAACTAATACGAAATAAAAATTAACGTTGAGACGTACAATGTGGCAACGAAAGCTGCTGTGATTGATCTAGTTTCAAACTTGACATAGTCGCTCGAGATCACGTTCGCTCAGATATCCAGTCACTAGTCTTGCGAAGTTGTAGCACAAATTATAATTAGCGTTAAAAAGCTTGGAAAAGACGGGAATCGTCGCGTCTTCTAGCATCACCATATCAGTTGCTTTCGAAATACGTTCCTTCAAAATTCTGCAGTAATAAGGATAAATCTCGCTGAGCTTTGAGCAGATGAAATCTATTTCCGACATAATCATTCTATTGCGGACAAGCGTTCTCATTTTGTTTTGGTTCTCGGTCAATAAATCAAACAGTGATAAGTCGCCGTAAACGATCAACTCGAGCAGCTTATTGCATGACTCGTATATGTTTCTCAATTCCAAAACTATATGACCATGTTCCTCAATGTTGCAACGCAGAACGGACTTGGCATTGACCTTGCCAAGCTTATGCAGAATCGCCAGCTGACCAATGAGGTAGTCAACTTTATTATTCTCAGCAGGGTTTAGCAAAGCATAATCAAAAAGCGTATTATGATCGACGCTCGAGTTCTCCGGTATAGCGCCATATCGGAGAAGAAGCTCAGTGCACGCATCGAAATTTCCTTGGTCAGATTCGTCCAGTGAGAAAGCAAATACGGCAAAGAGAGGTGTGTATTCGGTGTTTGCGTGCCTAGTATTTGGATTTGCACCACGTTCCAGCAATAAGTGCATCAAGTCGACTTTACCATTGGTCGCGGCATCGAACAACGCGCTCTTGCCATATTCGTCGAGAGCATCTACACAACCGCCTTTGTTCAAAATCCAGTTGGCCATGTCGAGGTCACTTGTTGCAACGGCAGCGTGCAGCGCTGCTCTCTTGCAATAACCTCTTGAGTCGATGTCGATATTACGCTCTAACAGCATCTCCATTACTCGAATATCTCTGAGATAGCTGGCATGATACATCGAGCACCCAGCCTCGATTAATCTATCCACCAACACTTCGATGTCAGAGCAGTCACGTCGCAATCGTTGCAGGATCGGCTCGAGAATTTTAGTACTGAAATAGTCCGGATGAAAAACCATCCGAAGAGCACTTTTACCATCAACATCGGTGATGTCGATACTGGCATTGGCTTGCAATAAAACTTTGGTAACTGCTACACTGCGAACTTCTACGGCCACCATCAGAGGAGTTCTACCATCGGAGTCAAGTGCGTCAACATTAAGACCCACGTCGATCAGATGTCGAGCGATCACCTCGTTGTTGTAGAATGCTGCGTGATGCAATAGCGTTTCCCATTCGATCGAACTCTTGAGCAAATCCTTATCCAGCATTTTGAATTGCTCGTTCTGAGCCGTTTGTATTAAATTTACTAGCTGACCGTCACAAAGCACCTTCATTTTCTCTCACACTTTTGGATTTCAGTTTCTAAATATCAACGAAAGATGCTGACTATCACATCTGACCAATTAGTCATTGCTACTAAATATTCGCGTAAAAGACAATAATTATGTCACATAGATTCTCTATGTAAAAGTTTGGAAGGTACTTGACTGTTCGACTGCTCGAGTGATACCGATTGATGTGCTACCAGTCGATTAATCCTTCATAACTCTAATCAAAACCTGCAACTTTCGACTTTGCTAATAGGATTATTGCCCATCTCTTTTCATAATATTTATTCATCGTATTCAAGTCTTTTTACTGTGAAAGGATAATCCTCTTGAGCCAATCCTCTGGCAACTACAGCAATTCATTGCGGCAAGAATATGGCGATTTTCCTCTCATCTAAAGAGACTACTGTATCCAATATGTAACGAATTGATAGGAATCTATGTTATGGTCTTATGTGAAAAAATACGACTTCTCTGTGTTTAGATATATAGCTCTTTTACTTTGGTTCTACAAATCCCCAAATATAACTCGAAAGAAAAATACTAAACGCAATTCACGTGATATTTATTATAAATTTATTACGAAATTCGAAAAATGAAGCGTCAAGCATTAAGTTACATCATAAAACTACAAGTGATTATTAATTTTTTATCTAGAGTTACCTTCTGATAAGCACTGTGAGAATTGACGTTAAATCTTCGACTTACCGTACGATTCGATAGTTCAGTGTTTCTGATGGCAGGGTAGTTTTCTCGTCAGCTGCTCTGCGTTATGTATTTGTATCAGTTCGCAATCTATATGAATATGCCTCGATTATGGCACACTTATTGTAGTCCATAAAAACTATCTGCATAAAGTTTCTACCTTCGACATAACTAATGTCGACGTCAGCTGCGACTTCTGACAAAACTTTAGTAGCTACTGCATAATTGAAAAACACCCTGAGATTAATGCCACCTTTCCCGAGACATCGTGGAAGTGAGCTCCCAAAAATCAATTTTTTCGACTTTTCCAAAAAGTACAATCAATGCAATCAATTCCGCGTTAATTAATTAAGAGAAAGTTCAACAGATATTTGTTTGCTCGACACTGTTTTCAATAATTAAAATATAATTTTCAATTTGGGGCTAAGACTCAGCTTCAATATTTAGATTAGGTTAATATTCAATAATAATGTGCTTTAGAATGAAAATAATAAGCTCAACCGATTTTAACGTGAAATCAACCCCTGTGATAAAATCTACGTGAATATCAATAATTTCTTAAGTGCATACGGTATGCGCTGTATGAGTTTACCTTCCCATGTGGGTAGCATAATAATATAACCTTTGGCTCTTCTGTTACTTTTTATATATTTTGATATATAATTATATAATTTTCAATTGGTGTGATTTTAATAAGTGACATACTGTACTATACTGACTGTAACGCCATTGGTACACCCGCGACGATAGCGGTGGCGTGGGAATCGCTACAATTTAAACGATAGCCGATTGACAACTACTGGTACTTGATTTTTATTATTATTTAATAAATCCTTGATATTAACATAGATTTTATCACGGGGATTGACTTGGTGTTAAAATCGATTAAGCTTATTATTTTTATTCAAAAGCGCATTATTATTGAATATTGACCAGATCTTAATATGGGGCTGAGCTCTAAATCAAAAATTGCATTTTAATGATTGAAATCGGACGAGTAAGTAAATATCTATTGAACTTTCTCTTCATTAATTGACGCGGAATCGATTGTATTGGTAACTTTTTGGAAAAGTCGAAAAAAAATTGATTTTTGGGGTTTAACTTCCACGACTTTCACTTTTTCCCGAGTGCAACAACGTTGCTTTACATGCGCATAACTGCGTAAAGTAGCAACATTCCACACAAATTAATATTTATATACAAAACAAATAAACAAATATAAAACAGATAAATAACAAATAAACAAATATAAAACAAAGAAATAAATATGATGCGATTTTTATTTAAATTATGCATTTTTCTCTTCAATATAAACTAAAAGGAACGCGAGTAACTTAAAAAAATTTTAAAAAATTTATTTTATTTTAGTTTCATCATCATCAATAATGTATTTTATGAACTTTTAATCCAAAATAAATACATTCGATAATGATATTTTTACATTAGTTAATTACGTTATCAATTAAAATTTAAAAAATTAAAATTATCAATGTTAGGGTAATTGGCTTGGTCATTTAATTGCACAATCATAATATATTGTATTACATTATTTGATTTTCTTCCCATTTATATTATATTATATTTTTTTACAATTACTACTTTTACCAAGCCATAACTTTGAATTGTATTTAATACTTAAAATGTATTTACTACACTGATTGATCAGCTCATTTGCAATAACTTAAAAGCTATAGAAACATTTTTTTACATTTTTTCATTAACTCAATAATAATTTTAGATAATAATAAAACAACATTTTCAAGAGAAAGTAAGGACATAGTTCCCACAATCTGTATTTGGTGCAAGCATTGTCAATTTGGCAAACGAACATCAGGTTACGAACAGAAATTCTTATTTTGTAATTTTTTACAGTCAGCAATTCGAATAGCGATAATTTTTCAAATATGATGACATCGAACGCTTTTCGGTATTTTTCATAATTTCTTCTAGCTAAATCAAATGCTCTACGATTATGATTATTTCGAATTCGCATAATCGACTCTGTCACCGATTTGCTATGTGAGCTATTAGCACTTCGAATTGTAGCTGTTACCGTGCAGAGCGTAGTCTAATAATGTGTGTCGATATTGACTGCAATTGCGTGGGATAGCGCCGTGCTCAAAGAGCAACTCAGCACACTTGTAGTATTGTCCTTGACGTAGATCCCCGAACACTAAAACAGCGAACAGTGGTGTATGATCGTTGAGGCTTGTTACATAGTTGGGATTAGTTCCTGCTTGTAGTAATAATTGTAAGATAGTTGTGTTACTTTTGGAAACGGCCATGGACAATGCACATCTATCATTCGCATCGTGAGCTTGGACATAAACCCCGTTGTCGATTAACAGCTTTGTCAATTTCAAGTCATTCCTTTCCACGGCAATGTGCAGAACTGTGTCTTCGTCCCGACCCTTAGAATTGATATCAATTTGCCGGGTCAACGTGCATTCTATCAACTAGAGATCTTACAAATAAGCAGCTTGATAAACTGTACATTTGGCTTTGATTAATTCATTTACTAACTCTTTCATGCTACTTGTTTGAGCTTGTAACACATGATAAAATTTTACAAATATGTCGAAACAAAAATCTAGCGGGTCTAAGAGCGCTGAGTCCGCAAGGATAAACTGTCTCAATTACAGCGAATTTATCCATAAGCACATCGATAACTTCTATGCTTTCATCAAACTCAATGGCAAACATAAGTGGCATTCTCCCAAATTAGCGAAATATTCCGTGTCGTAGCCTAAATCTAATATATCTACGAACTATAACACTATTGTTTCAGAAGACTGCATAATGTCCAAATTCATAAGAACCATCTGTCAGCATAAATCAATTTCCTTTTAACTTTTTCATTATCATGCTCTGTTATATATTCCAGTAGGTCTCTATCGGAATTTAATTAACAGTAGCAGCCTACACATGTGAAAAGAATAATGGTATATAAAACAATTTTTAGATTGCTTTACAGTGATACAATAGACTCGACTTTATTATGTCCAACTACTGCAAACGATTGGTGTGCATTTGCTACCATGAGGCTATTTTCATCTGTCCATCTCTCGAGTAAAACGCAAAGTACGGATAAACTTTTTTAAAATATAATTCACGATTCTACATTTCTTGTTGGAAAATATTTCTGTCGAAGCTCCTTAGAAGGACGGTCATTTTAGTTTATGTATTTGACTTTATATTCAATTATACTAGACCGATAATTGCATTTAACTTGTTCATATTCTAAAAGTTTTTAAACCCAAATTATCCATTGTCTGGATGCATGGAATTTTCGGCATGCGTAGAATATATCAACTTATGGATGCATGTCCGCTATGGATAACGATTGTCTCGTCAATCTGCATTTTTTTAACAACGAACCTTTTTTGTCATGACGTTACAGTGCAACAGTTGCTTATTTTTTTACGTGCACGAAATCGCTTTAGTATTTATACGATCCTGTTGCTTGTATTTGCTGTGAGCCGCGCGCATGGTGTCCCCCTGTCGGCGTACTGCAAGTATCGTTTTTAAATTATAGACCTTTTTTTGCATAACGTCATAGAGCAACAGCTATGAAGATTGGTGGACAAGATTTGTATTGAGTCTTATGGAAACTGGTATAATAACATTTGTTAAAAAATAATTTTGCGATAAATAAAAAGTTTACTTATTATCAAACTACATATAACTAAAATAAGTAATAGTAGGTTCGATACAATAATCAATAACAAAATCATCGTTGTAATGTGAATGTAGGTTAAGTAATAAGATATAAACAGATAATTATATATGGCTCCAAATCACATTAGTACATTACGATACAAGGAAAATTAATTATTCACATATAGTTATTAATAACACAAATTTTTCTAAAAAAATAGTTATTGTTAAAATATTTACAGCAACGAGTGTAAACTCTGAGGTATTTATATTCGATTTGCAATATAAAATCGAATATAAAGGAATCGCAATATAAAGGTCAATAATCACGCTTTGCCTTTATTAAAAACATTTTGCAACTATGCATAAGTATAATATTACAACGCTTACGTAAATCCTGAATATGATCACGAAATCACAAGTAAATTTTTACGATCTTACGGTATAAAATAAATGTGCGTTATTTTTTTCTTTTCAAGCATCATCATTGTAACAAAATTTTTATTGTCGAGCTATATTACTCATATGACACATCTAAACAATGTTAGGTGAAGCCTACCAGCATGGTGACAGCCATGTTAAATATTGTTCATTTGACGACCATCAGATCTCTTATTGGAAAATTAAATCAAATAGTAATATTATTGTGAGTATCATGGATGCAGTGCTTCAATGGAAAACTAAAAAATGCAATGTTTTTGTTATGAACTTAATGTAAAAATAATGTATAATTGTATATTTTATTTTATTCATTTCATTTTCAGCATCGCGAAAATATATATATGACTTTGCTTACTTGTAATGCCTCAGTGAGACTTTCCAAATGTAAGGTACATAAAAATGTTTTTTTTTATTGTATTGTATATCATGAAACGCTTCCTCAAGCAGATACTAAACGTCAATTGAAATTGTAGTTTACGCATCTCGGTCGGGTATTAACGAGCCCGTGTTTGATTTTCTTACCAGCTATGGACTCACCAATACTTTCTCAGCCTATGTACCTAATTTGCTATTTTCAAGAATATGTACCTGTTATTTTCGTGTGTCCACCCGTCACTGTAATATCCTCTTTCAGGAGCGCATTCTCACGCTTAATTTGAATCTACTCTACAAGAAATCTCATCAGCTACGAGAATACGCTCAGTAGTGAAATAAATAATAATAAATATAGTATGTGCTAACTATCGCGTCAAATTTAACATCTCGTATACTTTACTTATAGTGATTTTGGTGACGGGTTGTAAATGAAGATAGTAAAGAACAAAATTTAATTAGATACTAGTAAGATGATTTTATCCAATCTGTATAAAACACTTTAATTTTACTTTACATTTTTCAATAAATATGCAAATAGTTAGTATACTTTTTTACGGCAACTATCGCAATATATCTGAAATTCGTTATTCACTTAGGTAGTTCATATTTTCGATTCGTTATTCACTTAGGTATTTCATATTTTATCTATGAACGCGAATTACATGAAAAGTACAAGGACATACAGTAACTAGGAAAAGTACATTTATGAGTGATTTCCAAAATAATATAACGTGCTGCTCTTTCGTCCTATAGAAAAAATTCGGCTGCACTATATACAGTATATGTATTTTCAACGACGTAGGAGTATGAATGATGCTGCGCTAGCTGTACCTACATATTTTCGTTTCCTTTTCTCGGAAAAACAGATTTCACTCGAAGGTGCCTCTCGCAAATTTCGACTATTCAACCGAATATGAAAGGGGACTGAGATGCATCGCTGCGGCCATCTTATCGTCGTTCCAACTCGTGTGTTTGAAGCTTGATTTTATCCATACCCAAGCGTTTGTCGAACGACTACTGATATACTCGAAATCTACCTGCTGCCATTAAATGTTTTATCTGCCTAAAATCAGTTTGCTGCTTTGCGTGGAACAGCATCGGACAATATTACAGTGCAACACAATCGCACAACGGTTGTTTTTCACTCGTACACATATTTTTTTAGAAAATATCGCAGTCAGCTGTTAAATTTGACGGGATAGTCAGCGTACACTACATTTATTATTATTTATTTCACTACTGAGCATATTCTCGCAGCTTGTAGAGTATATAGATTCAAATTAAGCGTGAGAATGCGCTCCTGAAAGAGGATATTACGGTGACGGGTGGACACACGAAAATAACAGGTACATAATCTTGAAAAAAGCAAATTACGTACATAGGCCGAGAAAGTATTGGTAAGTCCATAGCAGGTAAGAAAATCAAACGCGAGCTCGTTAATACCCGACCGAGATGCGTAAACTACAATTTCAATTAACGTTTAGTATCTGCTTGAGGAAGCGTTTCATGATATACAATACAATAAAAACAAACATTTTTATGCACCACATACATTTGGAAAGTCTCACTGAGGCATTACAAGTAAGCAAAGTCATATATATATTTTCGCGATGCTGAAAATGAAATGAATAAAATAAAATATACAATTATACATTATTTTTACATTATGTTCATAACAAAAATATTGCATTTTTTAGTTTTCCATTGAAGCACTGCATCCATGATACTCACAATAATATTACTATTTGATTTAATTTTCCAATAATAGATCTGATGGTCGTCAAATGAACAATATTTAACATGGCTGTTGGTAGGCTTCACCTAACATTGTTTAGATGTGTTATATGAGTAATATAGCTCGACAATAAAAATTTTGTTACAACGATGATGCTTGAAAAGAAAAAAATAACGAACATTTATTTTATACCGTAAGATCGTAAAAATTTACCTGTGATTTCGTGATCATATTCAGGATTTACGTAAGCGTTGTAATATTATACTTATGCATAGTTGCAAAATGTTTTTAAGAAAGGCAAAGCGCGATTATTTTGACCTGTATATTGCGATTCATACCATAGTAACCATCGAATATAAATGCCTCAGAGTTTACATTCGTTGCTGTAAATATAAGCCATATTCCAGGAATACTATATTGTAATACAAACCTACGTGAACGCTATGGAAGAATGTATTTAGTAATTCTAGCTGTACATATAATTTATCATTTGATAAATTTGTAGTAAAACTAGACTCGAATCCGGGAAATCCAAACGGTCACAATGCTCATTACAAAGTAGCAGTAGAACAGTTTATTAATAAAAAAAAGAAAAATCAAAGAATTTAGCAAATAAATTATGCTCAAAATAAGTCTCTTTCAAGGTCAGAAGTCTTTTTCATTTTGTCCGTAAATTAATTGCTGGACTGTTAAAACGTAATAGTCGATTTAAATATGACCCACGGAGTGAAGTAGGCAAAGTTTTTGGTTGAAAACTAGCGAGCAACGGGAACGCGGCAATTGCTCGCATACAATTTTCGAAAACATTTTCCGACAGAAAATATGCGCTGCAGATGAGCGTAGCGAAGGTCATGGAGAGAGCTAAGCTGTACGCGCCACAGGTGTCGCGTCGCGGAACACGGCGAATCGACGTCGCTTTCCACTCCCTAATTCGCTAATAACCTGGGCACTTTCTTCGAAAGTATCTTCGATTTATTAGCGCTCTCAGCTATTTAAACCCCAGGGACACGCCCGCAACTCAATCTACGTGACGGGGATAAAGGACACTGGCTCACGACCACATGGTGGGCATTCTAGACGATCGTGATCAGAGAACGCGGACTCGCTTTATATTTCAACTTTCATAATTTAAAACATTGTAAAATTCAGAGATGCCCTATGTAATAAATAATAATAAATGTAGTAAACGCTGACTATCGCGTCAAATTTAACAGCTGACTGCGATATTTTCTAAAAAAATATGTGTACGAGTGAAAAACAACCGTTGTGCGATTATGTTGCACTGTAATATTGTCCGATGTTGTTCCACGCAAAGCAGCAAACTGATTTTAGGCAGATAAAATATTTAATGGCAGCAAGTAGATTTCGAGTATATCAGTAGTCGTTCGACAAACGCTTGGGTATGGATAAAATCAAGCTTCAAACAAACGAGTTGGAACGACGATAAGATAGCCGCAGCGATGCATCTCAATCCCTTTTCATATTCGGTTGAATAGTCAAAATTTGCGAGAGGCACGTTTGAGTAAAATCTGTTTTTCCGACAAAAGGAAACGAAAAGACGTATACGTGCACCTCGCACAACGACGAGGGTGGAGGAGAGCGAACGCAGGCGCACTTCCGCGTCGCTGGAGGTACATATACTGTAATTAGTTGAACCGAATTCTTTGCCGTATGATGAAAGAGCAGCATGTTATATTTTTATTTTTTGGAAATCGCTCATAAACGTACTTTTTGTAGTTGGATGTATATTTTTGTACGTTTAGCATAATACACGTTTAAATTTAAAATATAAAAAAATGCGTCAGTTTTTCGAAACATAACCTGATTTTTCTCATAAACATCAATCCAGCAATAAAAGTCAACGCACAACGAAATCTCACATAGTATAGTATATAACGCGTTTATTAGTATATAACGCATTAATGCCTAATTTTTTTAAATTAAAGAGCTAGATGGTGTGAAATCGGCTCTCGCGAATAAGATTCGGAGTGCACCGGATGCAAAATATCTACGATCTCTTTACCTATAAACAATTTCGCTTCTAATCACCAAATTTAGTGTTTCTTTTAATGACTGTAGCAAATGTCGTTAAATTCAAGTGCTGAAATAACTTATATTTCATTTACTTAAATTTATGATCCATGGTAATCGTAATCGTTTGTTTTTAACCTATTTAATTCAAAATAGCTATATTTTTACGACCATCGCCACACGATACAAGACTATTTTAGCAATATCAAGTTGTAAGTTATTTTATCTTACGGAATCATGCACAATATTATCTTTAATATTGTACCTATCATTAATTTTGTAATTAAGTAATTAGGTAACAAAGCTGTTCTATTTTCAACGCACAATTACTCAATGAATTTTTCATTTTGGGTACAAGATTTGTTTGCAAAGTTACATATCATATAATAGACAAAATAATGTTTTCTAATAATTTTTAAAATTGCGACTCCTCTATTTTTTCTTTATTTATATGGTCTTCGGTTCTTTTAATAAAGTTTACGGCGTCGTTACATTTATTTCTCCACCTATATAAATGAGTTCAACCAGTTTTCGACTACCTGCCCCGCTACAATTCTCCTCGAACCCCTAGATCTCTCCACTTTCTTGCTGACTTGTTTAGAATTCATCTTCCCCCTTCCTTCTTCCTTCAGGCTTCTAAGTGTCCCTTTTCCTTTTCCATTTTTAGTATGTATATAGAATATAGCTTGGTATTTTTCTCATTGTTTCTATTACTACACATTTTTTCCAACCTCTACTCTTTATCTATAATCCGGTGTATTTTGTTACTTTTACAACCAACTGGATCTTGTCTTGGATCTCTTCTATTTCTTATGTTTTTCTAAGCCCTACATTTTGATACTGTGCAAACATCCCGCTTTGGCCACTTTGGCTACAATCATCAGAAACGGCATATATATATATATCCAACATTAATTTTTCCCTTTTCATAATGCCTCACTGTTTATCACTGTTATTGCTTTAAAATAGGGACAAAAAAAAGGAGAAATCTCTAATAACTTTTTAAAATATATACTGTTTGCCTTCAAAACTTGATCCTAGTTTAGTTCCATAAGGCGAAACGTTATTAGAAAGTTTTGTAAATATAGCTTGAACCGTTCGGGACCGAAATTAATATTACAACAATCGAAAAATTCCTCATATAAAAAAGTGTTTAATGTCATCTAAAAACACTTTACTCGTGATCTAATTGGTTGATATATAAATACGTGATATATTACTATGCGGTGACAAATAAGCGTGCAGATGTGATTTCGACTTGAGATTTTAATAATAAAAATTCAATTTATCATAATTGATACAGATAATTTCGAAGATAATGAAAGTAAAAAAATAGGCTGCAGTGTTATTGTTTTTACACTTATTTTATAAAACTAACAGAGAATAAATTGTTTCATAAAAATAAAAGGTTGAAATTGTTCTAAATATTTTCTATTACTAATCAATAATCTGATTTTTGAATGTGTAAGTTTGAAATAAAGGCTGTAATAGCATAGTTTGATGGTTAGCATGAAATCTGATTGGTCTCTATTGGTCTATAGAGTTTATTAGAACTATTAAGGTAGTGTTGATATTCAAAGAGAGAGAGAGAGAGAGAGAGAGTGAGAGGGAGGGAGGGAGAGAGAGAGAGAGAGAGAGAGGGAGAGAGAGAGAGAGAGAGCTAACGCTGAGGGCGCCGCCATATTGTTAGATCTTAGATCTTATTACCTGAAGATACAAATGTTCTTTTTCCTCGGTCTTTACCATCTCATGAATTAAAATTAGATGAAATAGTATTTATAAACCGAATAACCTTATATTCATCAAAAAATGATTATCCGTTTATTTTTAAATGTCGACATCTCCTATTAAACTACCATTTGCAATGACAATTAACAAAGCACAAGGTCAAACTTTAGATAAAATTGGAATAGATTGGAGAAATGACGTATTAACCACGGGCAATTATATCTTGCGTTATCTCGAGTTTCCTCTTGAGATTCACTGAAAATATATACAGGTTGTCCGAATAAAAATAGTGTTAAAAATTATGTATATAACGAGTTATATTTATAAATAATTTTAATAACTAAATAAATAAAATGTAATCGTATTCATCTTATTATTAATTAATTATAAAATTTTATACAATTATAAGTGAAAAATTCGTTCATTATTTTACACTTATATGTTCTTCGGGACAAAATCCATTGTACGTGCGTATAGCAAACTTCTAGTTATTACTAAAATCACAATTCGAAATCACATTGACATGCATATTTGCTGCCATAACAGTATATCACGTGACTATATCTCAGCCAATTAGGTCACGAATAAAATGCTTCAATATGGCATCCATCACTTCACTATAAGGGAAAATTTCTGACATATTCCTGTCGACTTTTTCCATATCTGAATTTTGGAATGTTTTGAATTTTGAAAGTTGAAATATAAAGCACAACGGTAGTTTTTCACTCGTACACATATTTTTTTAGAAAATATCGCAGTCAGCTGTTAAATTTGACGCGATAGTCAGCGTTTACTACATTTATTATTATTTATTACATAGGGCATCTCTGAATTTTACAATGTTTTAAATTATGAAAGTTGAAATATAAAGCGAGTCCGCGTTCTCTGATCACGATCGTCTAGAATGCCCACCATGTGGTCGTGAGCCAGTGTCCTTTATCCCCGTCACGTAGATTGAGTTGCGGGCGTGTCCCTGGGGTTTAAATAGCTGAGAGCGCTAATAAATCGAAGATACTTTCGAAGAAAGTGCCCAGGTTATTAGCGAATTAGGGAGTGGAAAGCGACGTCGATTCGCCGTGTTCCGCGACGCGACACCTGTGGCGCGTACAGCTTAGCTCTCTCCATGACCTTCGCTACGCTCATCTGCAGCGCATATTTTCTGTCGGAAAATGTTTTCGAAAATTGTATGCGAGCAATTGCCGCGTTCCCGTTGCTCGCTAGTTTTCAACCAAAAACTTTGCCTACTTCACTCCGTGGGTCATATTTAAATCGACTATTACGTTTTAACAGTCCAGCAATTAATTTACGGACAAAATGAAAAAGACTTCTGACCTTGAAAGAGACTTATTTTGAGCATAATTTATTTGCTAAATTCTTTGATTTTTCTTTTTTTTATTAATAAACTGTTCTACTGCTACTTTGTAATGAGCATTGTGACCGTTTGGATTTCCCGGATTCGAGTCTAGTTTTACTACAAATTTATCAAATGATAAATTATATGTACAGCTAGAATTACTAAATACATTCTTCCATAGCGTTCACGTAGGTTTGTATTACAATATAGTATTCCTGGAATATGGCTTATATTTACAGCAACGAATGTAAACTCTGAGGCATTTATATTCGATGGTTACTATGGTATGAATCGCAATATACAGGTCAAAATAATCGCGCTTTGCCTTTCTTAAAAACATTTTGCAACTATGCATAAGTATAATATTACAACGCTTACGTAAATCCTGAATATGATCACGAAATCACAGGTAAATTTTTACGATCTTACGGTATAAAATAAATGTTCGTTATTTTTTTCTTTTCAAGCATCATCGTTGTAACAAAATTTTTATTATTGGGCTATATTACTCATGATACATCTAAACAATGTTAGGTGAAGCCTATCAACAGCCATGTTAAATATTGTTCATTTGACGACCATCAGATCTCTTATTGGAAAATTAAATCAAATAGTAATATTATTGTGAGTATCATGGATGCAGTACTTCAATGGAAAACTAAAAAATGCAATATTTTTGTTATGAACATAATGTAAAAATAATGTATAATTGTATATTTTATTTTATTCATTTCATTTTCAGCATCGCGAAAATATATATATGACTTTGCTTACTTGTAATGCCTCAGTGAGACTTTCCAAATGTATGTGGTGCATAAAAATGTTTGTTTTTATTGTATTGTATATCATGAAACGCTTCCTCAAGCAGATACTAAACGTTAATTGAAATTGTAGTTTACGCATCTCGGTCGGGTATTAACGAGCTCGTGTTTGATTTTCTTACCTGCTATGGACTCACCAATACTTTCTCGGCCTATGTACGTAATTTGCTATTTTCAAGAATATGTACCTGTTATTTTCGTGTGTCCACCCGTCACCGTAATATCCTCTTTCGGGAGCGCATTCTCACGCTTAATTTGAATCTATATACTCTACAAGCTGCGAGAATATGCTCAGTAGTGAAATAAATAATAATAAATGTAGTGTACGCTGACTATCCCGTCAAATTTAACAGCTGACTGCGATATTTTCTAAAAAAATATGTGTACGAGTGAAAAACAACCGTTGTGCGATTATGTTGCACTGTAATATTGTCCGATGTTGTTCCACGCAAAGCAGCAAACTGATTTTAGGCAGATAAAACATTTAATGGCAGCAGGTAGATTTCGAGTATATCAGTAGTCGTTCGACAAACGCTTGGGTATGGATAAAATCAAGCTTCAAACACACGAGTTGGAACGACGATAAGATGGCCGCAGCGATGCATCTCAGTCCCCTTTCATATTCGGTTGAATAGTCGAAATTTGCGAGAGGCACCTTCGAGTAAAATCTGTTTTTCCGAGAAAAGGAAACGAAAATATGTAGGTGCAGCTAGCGCAGCATCATTCATACTCCTACGTCGTTGAAAATACATATACTGGATATAGTGCAGCCGAATTTTTTTTATAGGACGAAAGAGCAGCACGTTATATTATTTTGGAAATCACTCATAAATGTACTTTTCCTAGTTACTGTATGTCCTTGTACTTTTCGCCTAATTCGCGTTCATAGCTAAAATATGAAATATCTAAGCGAATAACGAATCGAAAATATGAGCTACCTAAGTGAATAACGAATTTAAGATAAATTGCGATAGTTGCCGTAAAAAAGTATACTAACTATTTGCATATTAATTGAAAAATGTAAAGTAAAATTAAAGTGTTTTATACAGATTGGATAAAATCATCTTACTAGTATCTAATTAAATTTTGTTCTTTACTATCTTCATTTACAACCCGTCACCAAAATCACTACAAGTAAAGTTTACGAGATGTAAATTAGTGACAAACTTATACATGAAAGTATTTCTCGAGTAATACGTACCATATTGTTACATATTTACATTATGTTTGTAAATAAAATGATAACAATACTATTATTATATAAGGTTTCAACAGACGATGTTTTATATTTTAAAAGTCGTGAAACACTTGGTGTTGCGCTAAGCAAATTCTTCGCTAGACAATTTAGATGTTATTAAAAAATAAAATATTTTTATTTACTGCAGTAGACGCATCCGTTTTGTTTTGGACAATGCTGCGTTGACCTGCGACTAATCCTTTTACGTTCTGTGAACGATACTTCACTATTCGCGCGAGTGACTCATCAACATAAGAAGAGGTCACGATTGAAAATTAATTCAATGTTATATTTATGTAATAAATTTACGTTATGTAATTAATATTAGCGCGAAGTCAAAGTAAATTTGCAAATTTGAAAAACTCGAATACCAAGAAAAGTCTCATGCAAACTCGAAAACGTACGATATACACGAGCGCAACGCAGGTGATCCTGCACGCGCATTATCGATCTTGCTTCGCTCGGTCAGTAATTCTCCTGCGAGCGCTTTTGTATCATAATATATTATATCTTCCGTTTTCAGCTGATGTTAAATAAATAAATAATCAATGCTTATTTTATACATTTTATTCAATTAATGCAACTCTATAATTTTGTTAGCATATGTTGACAAGGATAGTATTAGATAAAAAATTGTATTTATCACCTAAAGTTGTGAGAGTGATCCTCAAAAAGGTTTCCCAATAAATTAATACAGCTTCATACTCATTGATAACGTTTCGCTGGTGTGGTCTCCAACCTAATCAGATCTTTTTTCAATAAAAATAAAAATAGTTACAATCACTATATATCACATGGTTATTAAAGCAGTACTTAAAAAATTAGAAAATTACCAAGACAAAACATTCATTAAATATTACGTGATATATCACTATTTGGCACAACAAGAATAGGATTCCAATGTCAATATTGATAATATCATTAAACAATGCCTAGCGATTACGGTACGTTACAATAAGTCAAGAATCAAATTTAAATTGGATGAAATCGGAATCCACCAATTACTGTATTCAAACAAACACATAGTTAAATATAGCCAAAACCATAGTTTTCTATGTCTACCATTTGAAAATTCCCAATTTAGACAAATTTCGCTAAGTTTCAGCTCTTTTAACAACAGTTCTTATAAAATCTTTCTAATTTGTTGAGCGAAATTTTATACGAGTATTACCACTGAACATGAAATATTATCAGTACTATCAGTTTAATATGAATCGTTATACAAGTATGCTTCATGATTTTTCAACGATTAAGATTGAATGTACCTTTGGATTGATTGATGATGATAATCGATTTTGTGTATCTGATACATTTAAGCAATTAGTTTTAAATGTATTTAGTAGTGTTGATTTGATAGAATATTTCGTCTTCTAACACAGGATACAAGGTGCTCAAATATTAAAAATAATTTCAATGAATTAGATTGAACCGCCAAGCAATGTTTTGAAGAAAATATGTCTGAGATAATCTGGAATAGATTATGTTATAATTTTTACTAATGCGTAGATTCTTTAATTATTTATCTATACAATGAGTACAATAAGCTTGATAATATTCTAATTCTTTAAGTACTGTTTCTATAACCGTATAATTTATTATGTTTATAACTATTTTATTTTTATTGAATAAAGATCTGATAAGGTTGAAGACCACACTAGCGAAACGTTATCCATAAATGGCACATTCCAGACTATGAATTCGATAATTTAAATGGTTGTGGAGATATAAATTTTTCATTAAACATTTTCAATTTTTTATAACTTTTGATGTAATTATTATAATAATCTAATAATCCATACTTAAGTAAACTACCATATAGGCAGCATTTAGATAAA
The DNA here is from genome assembly GCF_024137745.1 of Phymastichus coffea. Classification (NCBI taxonomy): domain Eukaryota; kingdom Metazoa; phylum Arthropoda; class Insecta; order Hymenoptera; family Eulophidae; genus Phymastichus; species Phymastichus coffea. The sequence goes on from NW_026706864.1 coordinate 1,848,559, forward strand.
GTTTTAAGAAAATCCGAAACCTACCCCTGATAAGCTGATTGTCATAGTCTGAAATGTGCGAAATATGAAGCTGTATTAATTTATTTAAAAATCTTTTTCGAGAATTACTCTTACAAACATTGATGGTAAATAAAATAATAAAAATCTTCGATTAGTAATCATGATTCAACGGAAGATATAACTTAAACCTATATATCGCGGTCTAATAAACAAACTTCAGTAAAAGCAGCACATTATTTATGAAATAAATTATTTTCATTAATTTGTTGTAAGCTTTTTATTAAACGGAGCATTATCTACTTACCTATTTCTAAATATTGTGATGATCGTGAGCCACTGTGGCTCAGTGGATAGATGCAGGACTCTCGTGCGGGAGATCTGGGTTCAATGTCCAGCGTCTATTAATCCATTAGCACTAGAATCGATTTTTTCAAATTACTTGAACAATTTTTCAAAAATTTCAATTTTTCCATTTTCTGGAAAATTAAAAATTTTTTTACGGTTTTGAAAAAATTTAAGGGTCTTCCTTGACCTTAAGACTTTGTCTTTCTTACAAAATTATTCTGCAAGTCCATAATCATTGAAAAAAAAAATTGTTGAACATTAAAAGTGAAATTTATTGTTTCGAACATCAATTTGTATGAATAAAATTAATTTTTTTAAGAATCTTAGGCCAATAACTTTTAGTTGTAACCATTCCTTGGAACCAGTACCATTCGAAAGAGCGACCTTCAAAACATAGGGTATAGTGGCTCACAAAAACTTTTTTTCGATCAATTTCATTATACCGTGAATTTCTGTACTATGATATTAAAAGGTGTCAGTTCCGGGGCTAATGGGTTAATGACTTTTTAAAAGAGAGGAATATGTACAAAAATAACACCGTGACTCTATAATATATAAACAAGGATTAAGAATTTTCGACTCCGAAAAATTCATACTTATGTTGAAATTAGAGCAATGATAACGATTTAAATAAAAAAATATAGTAGTTTGTACCTTAATGCACACTTAGATCGCCAAATTAATATAAAAGAAAATTTTGTTATAAAGCCATTGTCCATAAGTTCTTCTGAAAAAAAATCATCTTATGATTTCCAAATGTCAAAATTTATTTAGAAAACACTCGTAAGCGTTTACTTGAAAACTTATGTAGCTTCTTATGCCGGTTCATTACCAAGTTTTTTTCCGAAAGAATTTACCAACTTATTTTCAGAAGGGGAGTAGAACATATAATGTTTAAGGATAGTAGTAGTTTATTTAACATGTATCGCCTTCTCGACCTCTACATTTACATAGAAATCCCGCTAATATACAATATTTACAAAGTTTACAAAGTTTACAAAGTTTACGACATTTACAAAATTTACAAAATTTAAACCTTTACAACATTTACAAAATTAACAAAATTAACAATATTTACAAAATTTACAAACTTTACAAAAGTTACAAAATGAATACAAAAACAAAGAAGTTACTATTTCGCCCTAAACATGTTTAGTAGAATATATTTACTTGCTACGAAAAAGAGGAACCGGTACATATAGAGCGCAGTACTCGGTGTTTCCTCTAGTTCTTCCGGCTTCCGAACATAATAATCATAGTGGTCTCCACCACTTTTAAGAGTAATTATGTACGAAACAGCAAGCGGATTGGAAAATACGTCCCAGATCTGTTTATAGGAAGGACATTTTATTACTATATCTTCTACTCTCCATGTTCCAGGTGGGTCTTTGTATTCACTGTAACTTAAGAAAGTTACAGGTGACGTTGGTAATTGGAGCTCCCTGGTTACTGCCCATCTAATCCAAGTCAGTCGTCGAAGGATGCTTTCTTTCTCGGTGAGGTAATCTTGTTCCGCCTTTTCCAACTTGTTTTTTATTCGTTCTTGAAGGGTACCCCTCATCGCATCCCTCATACGGTTTCCACAGATGTTATCTAAGCAACCGTATTCGAACGTTGATTGGCCTACTTTAAAAACGAAGTGCGGATCGTGTTCAGAACAGTATTTATATTGTTGTCCTCCAAACCAAAGACGCTCCCACCATTCACACTGCTGAATGATTTTCTCGCACACGCGACGGTAATTCATATACATCGCGTTCAGTTCAGTCGTTGTCTGGATCAACGCGTGATCCAGCAGTGTCAATTCCCATCGGCGAACCTCATTAGTGGATTCTTCGTCCTGGATTGTTGCCATTTTCTGGTGAAAAATTACTCTTATTACTTTTGTGTAACGATCTCACGGTTTTTATTTTTCTGTTTTCCAGATGAAAGACCTACGTGTATTTTTTCGTTTTTGTCAATAAATTGTAATTTTCATAAATTTAATTGAATATTATAAGTATATAGAACCCTCACTAAAAATATACATATCAAACTTGTACGCAACTTACATGAAAATCGTAAAAGAATTTGTGGAAGATTGGTAGAAGATTTGTTCAAGACTTTTACATATCTTATACATATTTCATTTAGATTTTAAATAAAATGTTGCATCGGTAGTCGATTCAATTAATCGATCCGTTCGCGATTCTGTAACTCGCGTGTTCGTTCGAACAATTAAGAGAGAGAGGGGACGCACGAGCATTTGAATTAAGCAGTTACACCTCAGCTGTTTTCGCGATAATACCACCAAGTTAGTTTGCACTGTGTTTCGCCAAATATAAAGTTTTTCTTTGGACAATTTTACGTGCGAAAGTGCAACGAAGTTATCGCAGCAATAAACAGCAGCGGCACAGAAGCAGTAAATTGCAAAAGTTTAAAGGAGAGCGAGGCAGTGCAGCTGATTAAGTGGAGGAGCAGCGGCAGTTGAATTTCCTCATCAACAATTACGGCTGATCACCGTAATTGCACCGCAGGGTAGGTGCATCTCCCGTTATTATTGCGTGACGAAATACATTCGGTATTTTGTGAACCGTGATATCGATTTTTTTGTATTCGCGCTGAACGTTAGTTTCGCGGTAATTTTCGAATCTTCTCTCTTACCGAATAATAATTCATTGTAAATCCTATTCGCGTGCGTTAGTCTTTCGGCCCATAAAGACTGTAGTTTTTTACTAATTAAAGTTAGTTAATTTCATTCGCTGATTACGTCATTTAATTTCTTATTAGCTCAAGCGATTTGTAAAGGCTTAGGTTTTAATCCGATTTCATCTAGGGAATTAAGCGAATTAGGCGTAAAACCGTTCACACCTAAGATACATCGAGTGTCACAAGTCATGTGACTTAAGGTGAGTTCAACTCCGTTGGAAAGAAGACACTTAAACGAAATCATCTGACGTAAAGGCGAATACACGTACAACTATACGTGTTTAACGGAGCGGCGGTTAGCTCTGCATCGTGGGAGTTTGTGCTTAAATAAATTTTCCATTTTGATAGATATCCACCCCTGTTACAATATGTACAAATATTCTACAAATTTTATACAAATTAATAATTTTTTTCAATAAAATAATAATTAATATTATAATAAAATTAATTTTTCTAATTATATAATGTATACTAATCAATTTGTATTTAATAAATATCTTTCTGGAAATACATGATAAGACAACTTGTAAAAGTTTTACGACTATTTAATTACAAAATAACTTTTATTATTATTTTACAATAAATAACTATTTTACTTAATTGTTCAAGCCTAATGCTATACACTAGTAAGTATAATATATTACAAAAAAGTCTCAGCAAGATCAGAAATTATGTGTTTGAAGATGTTGATTCACTAACTAATTTCCTTTATAGACTTATATAATAACTAGTTGCAATTTTGCTTGCGAGTTACAAGGAACTATATGAAATCATAGTACTATTTTTAAATATGCCATCTGTCGAAGAATTCACGAACTAATAAACTTAAAACTTCAAATATGTTTCTACAATAGGTTCATAAATACATAAATAGATGGCGTATTCAAAAATAGTACATTGATTTTGTATAGCTGCTTGTAACTTGCAAAAAAGTTTCCACTGGTTATTATATAAGAGAAATTAGTTATTGCTTAAATTTATTATACAACTTTAACTATCGACAAAAAAGGTTTATTATTTGGTCATTTGATAGAATTTATTGTACAAATCATCCGAGTATAACATGACTTTCATCGGTTTATTAGTTTCAGAAATAGTTTTAAAAATATTTCTTTGCTTTTTTAGTCATCCTACAAAAGTTATTTTGCGTAGCCGTTTGGACTTATATGAAATTTAAAAAAAGAATTCGAAAATATTTTTTACAGTTTCAACTTGTTCTATTTACACCTAAGGTCTAAAATAAGTTTGAATCGATGCATTTTTTTATCAAAAGTTCAGTGAAATTCGTCCACAGTCGGAAGTAAGCGAGTAGTGAGGGAACTTCAATAGGCGGAGAGGTAAACATACACTGCCGGTCATGTACCCAGGCAAAATCAGTACAATTTGCATTTTTTTATCTTTGGTATAAAATAACATACAGACATAAACCAGGACTTCTTTGAAAACTCTTCCTAAGAGCTAATAAACAATTTTATGCAGTCGCGAAGTACATATTTTGAAAGCTCTTAGGAAGAGTTTTCAAAGAAGTCCTGGTTCATGTCTGTATATTTTATACCAAAGATTAACGAAATGCAAATTGTACTGATTTTGTCGGCGGGGGGGGGGGGGGGGGATATAAAGTATATTACCGGCAGTGTATGTTTACCTCTCCGCCTATTGAAATTCCCCCACTACTCGCTTACTGTCGACTGTGGAAGAATTTCACTGAACTTTTGATAAAAAAATTCATCGATTCAAACTTATTTTAGACCTTAAGTGTAAATAGGAAAACTTGAAAACTTGGAATATACTTTCAAATTCTTTTTTTAAATTTCAAATACGTCCAAACGGCTAAGCAAGAATGATTTTTACGAGATGACTAAAAGACAAAAATCTATTTTTTTAACTTCATTTCTCAAACTAATAACCTCAAACTAATAATAATAATAAAGCCACGTTACGCACAGATGATATGTACAATAGATGCTATGAAATTACCAAACACCAGCCCTTCATCGCCAATAGGTAATGTGTAATGAATTTCGAAAAAAGCCTTTTTTCGTTAATTTTGCCGTTTTTTTAATTTTTTTTAGCTCGATATGGTTCGATAGACACGATTTATCTAAAAGGTAATTTAATTTCCTACAATTATCTCCATTGGAGAAAAAATAAATAATAAATAATAAATAATAAATAATAAATAATAAATAATAAATAATAAATCAATAATCAATAAATAATAATATTTATAATAAATAATAAAAAAGTTATTACGCAATCGGGTTTCAGCTAAAAATTAGTTATCAAAAATAAAAATGTCTTCATTGATTGGCCTAACAAGTTTTGGAAAAGTCTTGCACAAACCTTGTGCACATTCTTCTACAGAAAAATACACTAACGCTGAATTATCTCAGATCACTGAGTCCTACAGATGCAACAGATTACTCATTATGGAAAGCTACTAAACGATTTAAAATACCAATTACATTTATACCGCCGATCAGATAACCTAGTAGGAACTGGGCAAGATTGGACGAAGAAAAAGCTGAAACGTTCGCAAATCATCTTAGTAACGTATTCAAGCCTGACCAAAGAATAATTCCCGAAGAAAAAGCAGAAATCTTACTAGAAGGCTCTGACGTCCAAGACAGTACATCAATCAAATGGATTAAAATAAAGGAAGTATTACAAATTATTAAGAATATTAGGAATAGTAATATTAAGAATAGAAAATATTCTGGTTCTGATATTATCACAGAAAAAATGAATAAAATGGTATTCCTAATTGCAATAAGATATCTAACAATTGTTTTTAATGCATGTTTGGGTCTTTGCTATTTTTCTTCCTAGTGGAAAGTAGCAGAGTTTTTTTAAAACCAGTAAAAAATCAGAACTGGTTACGTCATATAGACCAATTAGTCTTTTATCAGCACTTTCTAAAATATAATAAATAAACTAATAAATATTAAATTAATAAATAATAAATTAATAATTTAAAAAATAAATTAACATAATTATTCCAATAATATTGTAAAACAAAGACAGTATACTTACTAGAGTATACTGCGGTTTATTATATAGATATATTTCTAATAGCAACAAAATTTTCTTATTGTCTATACGCGAGACAGATTTTAAAGAGACTTGGAGTAATAATAAAAAATGAATTGTTCTACAATTTTAGTAAAAGTTGTTTACAAGTTTTGTATGTATATTTCTAGTGGATATGTATTGAGTTTGTAATGAATTCTGAACCACTCGTGTTATTCGATAATATATTTATATCGGCTAGCGCATGTATATTGTTTTCATTCATTCAAATAACAAAAATGTTTTTCAGTATTGAGGTTTATTTTAAATAGGTAAAAATGTGGTTCTAAGGGTTATTGTATCACTGATTACGAATCTGAAGTCAAAATTTTAAATTATATAAATCCAAGATGTCAAATCCAATACATAACAATGATAACCAATATAAAACTAATTTTTTAAAAAATGGACACTAATGGTATGCCATTTGGATCCGCCATTTTGAATTTTCAGAATTTACAATAACCAACTAAGGGACTTTTTACATAAGAGCCATCAGACATTGAACATCGGATGTTGGACGAATATTAAGGTAAAAATACATTAATTGTTTTCATTATTTTGCCAAAGATTTGTACGTGTTCTGAAGAGATCATGTGCAACATTTATTTTAATTTTACGAATGTTAATATGAAATGATCAATTCATTTCAATATTTTCCTGCATGTCTCGGGTCTGATGTCCAGTAGATAGTCTCTAAAGGAACCCTAAGTTAAATTTTTTTAAATGAATTGGCATATGAAAATAGTTTAAGCTTAGCTTTCGAAAAGAAAGCTGCCCTATGAGCAATGAAAATGGGTTAAATTTGAAATTGAAATGCATGCTGGTACGAATAGTAAGAGTAATTTAAAACTAAATTTCATCAACCCTCATAAACATTTTAAAAATGAAAAATTCTCTTCTTTCATTATTTATTAGTTTAATCGAGTCAAATATTAGATACCGATACTAAGCCAATTTTTAAATTTTGTTTATTTAACATAATAGTATGTTAATTGAATTTAAGACAGTAAAAGACTAGGTTCGTTTCGTATGCGTACTAATTCTTCACGATTTTATTCAACATTCATTTTTGAATTTGTATTATTGAACAGTAATATTTCATTTGAACACAGAAATAAAATAATATTCATCAATGAGTACGAAATTATTGGACATGTTTCTTTTCTACACATAAATTAATTGAAAACTAATTGAAACGAATATTCTACACGCCACAATTGTACGTTACATTTTTTTAAGTATTGAACGCATTAAATATTGAATACGTATTATTGTACGTGAACGAACTACTATTCTAGGCAAATAATTTTCTTAAAATTGTAAGTAAATTAATTTTATACATAATTTTATTTGCTATAATTGTGCCTTAAAGTTTCTATAGATGATGCTTTTTGTTAATTAAGGCCGAACTCTTGGCTGCAAGGGTGCTCTACCGCGACTGCCTGCGGAAAAATGAGTTACTTGCGTTCATCTTGCTTTTAACAAAAGGGTTATAAATAGATTGAAGCAAAAAAATTCAGAGCTACTCCTCAAAGTGTCTATTTTCTTATAGTTGTTTTGAAAATTTGATATGTGCTTTTGTTTATTCATAAAAAATTGTAACTTTCGTAATTGCGAAACGTGTAACTATTTAATGAACAAATGTTATAAACTTTTGAATATCTAAATATTTTCAAGACAACTTTGTTTATTGATATCCCTAAAATGTGTGCACCAAGTTTGAGGTTTTAATATTAAAAAGAGAAAAATAGGAAAGCGATCCGGTGAAAGGACATCTCGCGGCGGACGCGATTTTTAATAATATTTTTGTTCACGACTTTTAAAAGAGAACCGTTTAATATTATTTTCAATATAACAATCTATGCAGCCCATAATAAGCTTCATTTGCTCAAAGTATCGCAGAATTCTAAAGAAGCGTTCTATAGTTTTTATCAATAGCAAGATGATTTTTTTGCTTCTTATGGAGAAATATATGGGGAACCGTGTCTTAATGTATTCTAGCCAAAAAACAGCATAGAACGCTTCTTTAGAATATCGCATTACTTTCCACAAAGAAAGCTAATTTTGTGCTGCATAGATAATCATATTAACAATACTATCCAATCGGCTCTCTTTTAAAACTTATAAATGAAAATGTTATTAAAAACTGCGCCCGCTGAGAGATGCCGCTCCACCAGATAGCTTCCGTATTTTTCTTTTTTTAATATTAAGACCTCAAATTTGGTATACACATACTAAATTTAGAGATATCAATAAACAAAGCAGTCTTGAAAATATTTAGATATTCAAACGTTTGTAACAAAGTTTTGTTCATTAAATTTACACGTTTGGTAACTTTAAAGGTTATAATTTTTATAAATAAACGAAAAGACATATCACATTTTTGAAACAACTGTTAGAAAATAGATACTCTAAACAGTAGTTTTGAATTTTTTTGTTTAAATTTGTTTATAATCTTGTTAAAAATGAGATAAACGCAAGTATCCCTTTTTCCGCGCGCAACCGCGGTCGAAAACCCCTATAGCCAAGGAAACGTCCTTAATAAAATTAATATTCTATAATATACACGGAATCGAATATAAATGAATAATATTGTACACGGGACTAATTTTTTTCCTACACGTATTATTTTTAACGATCGGCTAAGTTTTTTACACAAACACATACACGCAAACACATCTGTGTTTAAATTAAATATCATTGTATTCAATGAAACAAATAAACAAATTTATGTCAAATAAAATCATGCAGAATCAGTGTGTTTAAAATGGATCTAGCCATATAAAATATTATTTATTAGAAAAGAAAATAATTTCTGCAAAAAATTCGATTATAAAATAATTGAACCTAAATACTCTACATAAACTTTATCTGCACGAATAATTATATATTTAAAAGAACTATATATTTAAAACTGGCCATTATTTTATAATTTATTTAAGAATAATTAAATGTACGATTATGTCATATTAAATATTTTCTACTAAATAGTCGTTTATTAATTTTTCTGTAAAAAATGTAATATCAAATGATATTTAATTTTTAAATGAAAATAATAACTTATTTTTCATGTTCAATGGAAAAGCATTATGTTAAATAAATAAATTTTAAAAATTGGCGTAGAATTAGTATTCAACTATTTTCAATAGAAAAAGCATGAGTAAATATCAAAGTAATACCTTGTTGCGAGTTTTCTTCGTAATATTTAAAATGATTTGATCAAATTCACTGAACCCCAATCTTGTAGAGTTCTGCGGTTATACTATAGAAATCGTCCTACGATAGCGTCCAGACGTTGGGCTTCTATTCAATTACAGGTCAATTTGGACACTGTATATTCTAGTATGAAACCAATGATTTGCACAATAAAAGCCTCGATAATGATCACTAACAATCAGCCTTGATAAAGGGTCACTTTTTCCTTGTGCTAGATATAAAGTAATAACTGAATCTATGTAATAAGAACCAAGCGAATCGTACCAAAAACCTGATGGATGGTAAGAAAATTTAAGTGTCCGCGCGGCTCGACTGTTTACGCGAAACTGAACGATCACGTTGTTTCAGCTGCCAGGTTTCGAGCACTCGTGCAGCATAACTAAGGCGGACGAGTGCGAAAGTTGAAGACGGTCACACCCACACTATAGTCCAGTCAAATAGAAATCTCATGCAAAAAAGAGTGGTGGAAATAGTACCAAAATATTGCCAAGGGCTTTCGACACTTAGGTACACGAATCTGCCATTTTTTTTCTAAACCTGTGGCACGTCCGAGAAAATGGAAAAATTTTTTTTATTTTCCACGTTTTATTCGAAAACGGTAATGTGTATGGCGGAAAAAATATTCCAACATATAGAGTATAAAATTTTACATTGAATATGATGTATTTTACCATCTCGTTGTAGATATCGTTTACAACAGCAAGAAATAAATATTATACAAATCTTGCGAGGCGACGTCACTGCAATTCGACGCGCATTGTTCAAAGTGTATTTTTCTAATTCGCAGCTTGTTTATTTCTGCAATAAAAGTGAGTAAACCATGCGTAGCCATTATTAGTTATTAATTGCGTTAGTGCGTCAATATCGCGCGGCGTGTTGTTGCGGCAGGCATAGCTATAAGTTCATGAACGGAGGTGCACCGATGAAAATTGCCATCAAATTTATTAACAAGCTCGCGTGTAAATCAAAGGCTCCCAATAACTCGAAACGTACAGGTTCCTTGAGTTAAAAAAAAAAATTAGGGAGGGACTAAAATTTCTACTCCCCTCCAAAGAATAAGGCAGACAGTGGGCCGCCACCAATGCCGAATCATGAGACTTGCAAGAGGAGTGGGGTAACAGACTACGCGACTATATATATAGTAAGGCAATAAAAGCTGCTTTCCGAGCTTTTGGGCCTTGAGCGGAGAGAAAAGCCGCAAGAGTGAGGGAAATTTCGGCGGTGGCCGGCCGATGTCTCTCCTGGCCCTCCTGGGGCGAGGTCAGACCCGCGTTAGCTACTAATTAGCTCGGTGACCTTGCGTTGAATACCTTGCGATCTCGTAAATAACAAGTTTTAGATTTATTGCTAATTTGGAACGTTCATAACTTTTAATATAACGAATATTTTTTTTATTTGAAAAATCTTCTTATTCCTTGGAACTCACTGTATAAAGTGATATAATTTTTCTTTAGCATAGATTTCGGTATAATGCATTTATTGCAATTAACAATTAGTCTACATGCTATCGTTTTCAAATAAACCACGGAAAACGAAAAATTATTTCATTTTCTCGAACTTGCCATCGGTTTCAGTTACACTTTTTAAAATCAGACTCCTTTTTAACTAGACTACGTTGAACAATGGAACAGCAGCGTATAAGGATAAATCGACTGCTGATTCGTACAAGTGTATCTGGAACAATGTAACGAGGCAAGGGGTAGCGCTTTCAATGTTGCAGTGAACGCAAGTTTCTTTTAAAAATTATTCCAGCAAATGGAATTGTAACGTGTGTAATTTGACTAAATATACTGGATCTTGTTACATTATATTTTAAACCTATACTAATTTGAAATGATGGAAATCTCTAAGTTTGGTAATATTATTATGTGAGGCTGTTTACATATGAATTCATTACTGTATAAAAATATTTGAAAAATTAAAGTGAATCCATTTTTTTATGTACCAAAGGGCTCTAATATACATCTCAAACAGACAGCAGGTAAGTTTTCGTGATTTTTGAAATATGAAAAACATCGAGTAACATGTTTATTAACAAGTCGAACGTAAAAAACTAGATTGAAAGATAAAGCTGTTATATAGAATTTAACATTTATCAGTCGAGTTTTTAAATCAAATTAGCTTCTGTAAACCAGTAAAATGAAGACTGTCATGCGTGGTGATTCCGTAACTCTTAGACCACACGTTTTCGTCGAATCTTTGGATATCAGTCTATCGTTTATCTGATAGATGCGATAAATTAGATAGTTGATTTACTATTTTTACTTAAGTATACCAACTGGAAGAGAGAAATTGGTACGGCGATATTGTGCAATCCAGTATAACGTAGCGCTTACTTAACGAACTACAAAAATAAACGTAGGTCCGTGGAGTAGCCACACATGATAAGGTATTAAAAGTCAAGTATTTGAGTTATGAAAAAGAGTAATATTTTTTATGCGTTATAGTTAAAGAAAAAGCTATGACTAAAATTTTTATAAAGGTCGTTTATTTAGTGTTATCTGGTTCTAGATTTCCAGAAAAGCAAGTTTATTTGTTAAAACTAGTTATTTGGAAGAAAACAAATTGGTTAATTGTCGAATCGTAGATGATCTTGAAGTGAACATATTTTAGCATAGCGAAGGTTTGTTTATCAAGAGAGAAAATAATTAGAATAAAAGTTTTAACATCGCTAATTTTCGCTATTATTAGTTATGACGAACTAAATGGTAAGCATTTAATGACTGTATAACCGATTAGAAGATTATACCGTTAACATGCAACGAGTTATTTGAAATATTCAAGCTTTTCCTCATAGATTGGATTTGGGCAAATAAAAACACAAATATAATGTCATAAATTATCGATATTTATTTGATTGATCATCACAGAGCGTTGCTAAGAAAAATAATTGACAGAGATTTCATGAAAAATTGTAAAACTATACATCTCATGTATACATATTAAAGTACATATCGACCGTTGAAACTTGTCAACTGGGACTTATATACTTGCATGACATACTATATCACATAAGCATATTAAGCTATCTATCTAAGTCAATCACACATAATTGACCTTAAAGAACTACAAAGAAATTAAGCAAGACTTGTAAATATTTGTTGCCTGAGAGAAAATCAATGCTATGTAGAAAGTTTCAGGACCGAAAATGGAAATAAAATAGATTCATCAAAAATTAAATAGTTAAACATCTGGGAACTAACAATCTTGCGATGTATTTTCAATTTCTAGAAACTTAATATTTAATTTTATTTTCATATGAAACAGTTCATTAACAATGATATATTATAGAGTAAAATATATAGATACAGACAAATTCAAAATTGAACATCGTTCTACGAATTCTAATTGGGGGTTGGATTATATACAATAATATTTAATAATACATTTATGGTAAAGTCTAGTTTTTGACATTCTGTTAATTAGTATTTTTTTCATTCTATTTTTTATTTATTATTTTTACGTTTCTTCCGCGGCGTTGATATATTCAACATTTATTTTGTCACTACCCTACGTAATTGTATACAAACATTGACTAAATTAAAAAAATATATTTAAACAACGAAATATAACTATTTTTAAATTTCAGCGAACGCCAGTATTTTGAAGTTAACTTCTGACTGCTTGATTACTTTCAACAAAATTTTCCATTTTTAAAAATACTACTAACTGTAATTTATTTAGAAATATATATCAATTTATCATGGTTTAATCAATTAAAATTTCAAAAAACACTAACATTAATAAATTAATTCAGCAGCTTCGATTGTTGCTATCATGTTAATTATTTCTACGTTGGAAAAAATTGTTTCGATACAAACAATAGGAAAATCTACGTCTATAAGTTGACGTAATGCCATCTGAGTTACTTCTAGCAATATTTTTCTAATATCAGCTTCTCGATAGCGAGCCAATATTAGTTCATAGTAAATTGGAAATTTTGACATTATTTCAGAAAGGTTCAAATAATCAGTATACAAACGTCTTCTCTTAAACTTCATATGAAGTAAATCGTATAGTGTAACATCGTCGTTGATAAAATATTTCTTCAAATTTTCAACTTCCTGACGGTACTCATTACTTTGTGATCTAAGATCCGCAATCAATCCTAACAATCCATGCGATGTTTTAGTACGGTAATCATCTGAAAATGGTTTCACAGTCGACATTACAGGACAAGTATCGAATGGTGCAAAACCGTCATTCCTTGGGTAGCCAAAAATAAGTTTAACAAACACGTCATAATCATTAATGTCGAAACCAACCGCTAAAAGGCACTTTAAGTTGTACATAAAATTATGTGTAATGTTATTATTGACAGTCATGCAATCATTTTGATTACCCGCGTTCACAAGAGCACACAGCGACAAAAGTGCTTTCTTGACTTCTGCGTTCTGTAATCGATCTATTGCCACAAGTAGTGGCGTTTTCTCCAAATCTTGAAATTTGTTGTTGATATCCTGAACACTATTCTCTACGACGATGTACAAAAGTGTGTACAAACATCTCTTTCCGTTACAATGCAATTTAGCACCACGACTCGCCAGTAACAGCAAAACTTCCTTACAATTCGATTCCAGAACGGAATGCACAAGACTCCTACCATCCAGAGTAATAGTATTTTCAATAGCTCCTGCATTGATTAGAATTTCAACGACATTTTTGTAATTTTTACTCGAAGCTAAAGGTGTAAATCCCAAAAGATTTGCTTGCTCGTTAAGTGGCCCATGAATCTCTCCGCAATTAGATTCGACCGTTAGATGCAAAGGATTTTTACCGTTTTTGGTCAGAGCATTCACATCAGCTCCAGCGTTCATCAAAAGTTCAGCTACGGCCTTATAACTATTATAAGCGGCCAAATGCAAAGGTGTGAATTCTGAGACCAATGATTTGCAATTGACATCCACTCCGATTTCCAGCAACATCTTTACAAGATTGATGTTGTTTGCTTCTACTGCCATATAGACCAAATTCTCACCGAGTTTTGTCATCACATTAACATCAGCACCATTATCAATCAGCAAATTTACAACAGCTTCGTAATCTTCATCGGTCGGTGCATGTTCGCAAGTTAGTAATTTCACAATTAAATTGTCCTTTTTACTGCGTATTACAGCTTTCGTTCCTCTGAGATCATGTAAAAGTTGATCTAAGTCGTAGCATCGCCTAATTGCCAAATGCAAAGGAGTCAAGTCATTCTTGTCGCGTGCATTGACGTCTGCGCCGTGATCAATCAGAATTTTCGTAAATGCCAAGTTACCCAACACCGAGGACAAATGTAAAGGAGTTGAGCCATCTACACCCGAGCTATTCACGTTAGCTCCTCCGTCGATCAACAATTTAACTAAGTCGTCGCGTTGTTGATACACGGCTACATGCAAAGGCGTAAATTGCAGGATCGCATCTGGGTAACCGAGGTTGGAGCCATATTTAATTAAACGTTCGACTACTTCCGCAGTACCCTCGAGCAAAGCTAAATGTAGCGGAGTCAATTTATCGATGTCCTCAGAATTTACATTTGCGGCAGATTGTACAAGGATATTCAATTTGTTTGGATTTCTTCTTTTAGCAGCCAAGTGTAACGGTGTGAATTGTCGTTCTTTAGTACGGCAATGGACATCAGCACCGGCTTCTATTAGCTTTATAACAGTTTTGCCACTACACCATTGTACTGCATAATGCAGCGCTGAGAAACCTTCGTAATCCACAGCATTAACGTCACAAGCGTCACTCATCAGAAAATCTATAATATCCATTTCGGCTGGAGTGCCACGTAATTTGAACATATGTTTGCAAGCGAGTATTAGGGCTGACTCGCCATCGCCATTACGCAAACCTAACTCAGCTCCGTTTCGCTTCAAAACTCTCAATACCTCGATGTGACAATGCTTAGCTGCGAGATGGACAGAGGTCGATCCACGTCTGTTCCGTTTGTTAACGTCTGCTCCTTTGGATATTACAATGCGTAATAAGTCAATGCGCTTTTGCTTGTGTTCTTCGTCGCTCTCGGCGTCGCTGTCAACCAATTGGTGGAGAACTGTGTTTCCTTGATCATCGCATGCTTCGATGTCGTTGCAATAAGGTAACATGTATTCGAACAAGTCAAGGATTCGTCTTCTCGCTGCAATGTGAACCGGCGTCTCGCCGACTATGTTGACCGCGTTTATCCACGCGGTGTCGGATTTTTTGTCCATTAGATCTATGATTTCGATTTCGCGGACGAATTCGTTTAAATAAAATTTGTTGTTGTAGGCCATTGTTGCGCTCAATTCTATGTTTAAAATGAATTCATGTACACTCTTCATTTAATTATATGCTCATGATTTGCAGTCAATTCATCAATTGAATCTCATTATTTATGTAATTTAGTTGGTTTTGCGTCGCTGATTTACCATTCAATTATTTTAGTAACCTAATTAATTATTTTTAGTTTTGAACATTTTATTGAACTCTAAAAAATGTAACATAAATGTAAATGAACAATCTGATTTATTAATTATTCGAGATAAATGTAGAGAAACTTACTTTGATTGCTATTGATAGTTCTAAAACCAATCTGTATCCAATGCCTTCATTGAGTAGAAGAATTTTGATAGAACTTTTTCATCTTGTTAATTTATTCTGAAATGTAATACAGTATTATGGTTATGGTTATTTTGTTCTCAATATTTTGTTTTAATTGATAGTAATTTAAAATCTCGTCTTTGTAAAGGCAGTTAATAATAATAAAAAGATTCACAGAAAAATTTGCGGGCAGTTTATGAAAAGTCAGATTTATTTTGATATGTTCCGCAAATTTGTTGCAAGATTTCTATTGGGTTATTGGCTTGGGTTATTGGATTGGGTTCGGGTTCGGGTTATAGACAAATTGATCAGAAAAGTGAAAATTATTGAAATTACCAAAAATTTACGAAAAATTTGAAAAATCATGAAATTTCGTCAAATCGACGTAAAATTGTGAAAAATCATGAAATTTCAATAAATTTACGAAAAATTTGGAAAATCATGAATTGTTGTCAAATTGACGTAAAATTGTGAAAAATCATGACATTTCGTCAAATTGACGAAAAAAATGAAAAATCTTGACATTTTGTCAAATTGACAAAAAATGTGAAAAATCTTGAAAGTTTGAGAAATTGGGTCTTTGGGTTGGGTTGTAGGCTTATTGGGTCATTGGGTTATAGAGAAATTGACCAGAAAAGAGAAAAATCTTAAAATTTCATCAAATTGACGTAAAATTTGAAAAACCAGGAAATTTCGTCAAATTGACGTAAAATGTGAAAAATCTTGAAATTTCAAAAAATTCACGAAGAAAGTGAAAAATCTTGAAATTTCGATAATGCGAAACATCTGTTTCACCCAGATGTTCGCAGATTCCAGAGAATTCTGTGGTATCAGCAGGGACAGATTAGGAGCTTTCAGCTGAACACCGTCACTTTCGATACTGCAGCTGCTCCTTTCCTGGCCATCCGTATCATCCAGCAATTTGCTCGAGATGAGGTTTCCGTTCCGACGAGCGAGTAAACTCCGGAGCCGATTCTCTTCGAGAGATCATTGAGATTCGCGACGAAATGATCTCGGTGCTTCTCCGTGGTGGCTTTGTCATTCGGAAATGGGCGTCGAATCATCCTGACGCTCTCTTTGTTGTTTGGAATTGCTAAAATGACCTATTATAGTACAATAAATCTCAAGTCGACCCAGAAGTCACGTCAACTAAAAGAAAATTGTTATCTCAGTTGTTTAAAATCTTTGATCCTCTTGGACTTCTAAGCCCAGTGACTCTTTACATCAAGGTCTTTGTTCAAGATTGTTGGAAGGTAGAAGTTACTTGGGAAGAGTAACTTCCCTTCCTCGAGAGGTCCATACTAAGTGGAAACTTTTGTCTACTCAACTTCCACCGTTGGCTGATTTCTCGTTTCCTCGACATCTCCTTGTCCTCCCCATGCTGTCCAAATCTATTTACATGGCTTTTGTGATGCTTGTGTTCAAGAATACGGCGCTTGTATTTTCTTAAGGTCAATCGACTCAACGGGACAGATCCCGAGGAGGTTGATCTGCAGCAAATATCGCGTTGTACCGCTGAAGGGAGTCACTGTTCCTCGACTCAAATTGTGTGCTGCTTTCGTTTTAAAACAACTCCGTACAGAGGTAAAAGGCCAATTGGACTTTATAATCACCAAAGTAATCTTATCTTTTGAGTTCCTGTGAATCCAATAGGGTAATATATTGTCCAATATTGTCCCTTTGAGACAACTCAACAAAAGTCTACGGTGATCTCTATTGCGGTGGGCCCACAAACTTCAAGCGTATGTGTGCATGTTTTGTGTTGTGCGACAGCGTTCAGTTTTCTTGTTAAGCGAGGCAATTAAGCGGACCTTTTCGCCAACAGTATCAATACCAAACCAGGATTCTATAAAAAAGATATATTATTCGCAGTTGTTGCTATCTAAGATAAGAAATAATTTATTGAGTAAATCAGATCATGTTTATAACCTAATACCTTCAGAAAAGGTTGAAGATAAGTCAATAGTAATAAGTAAAACCAATAACCCAATAATCTAAAAATATATGTTATGATATAATCAAATATGGAACAACATTAAAATTCGAGTAAATTTTATATAATTATTCTATTCAGATACAAAATTTCGATATATTTTAATCAAGCAAAAGGCTCGGCAAGAATGCAAGTTATATAAAATTTATATAAATTATTGGTGACTAGCATTTAACGTATAAGTTACATTATACCATTATTTTCATTTTATCACTTTTTCCAAAACTCTATATATTCCAATATTGTAATATTTGTAATTATGATAATATATTTAATAAATAAATATACTTTTGAAACTATGACAATTAAATATGAAAGCTATTTTCAACGACAGTTTTTAGCATTCGTACTATTTTCAGATAAATTTTTTCATTACTACTTTCAAAACTCTATAATCAATAACATCCTTTTTTGTAATGATTGCGAACAGTAGATTATTTATTTGAATGTAGTTTGCTATGTTTAAGTTAACTTACTATTTAATAAGTTATGTAAATCATCTGAAAGTAATTTATAGCATTTGTACCGTCTTTAGATAGATTTCACTACTTTCAAAACTTTAAAAACAATATTTAAGCAATTTCGATACAAATAGTTATTTAAAAAAATAAATTAACGCATTTAAAAATAAAGTAATGCAACATTTTACTTTATAGAAATTTGTTTATGGTATTGAAATAGGATCGTTAAAAAATAATATATTTCAAAGATTAATATATTGTAATTGAGACTATACTATTAAAAAATTTATTTAAGTTATTTAATTACTTAATTTATTTAATTTATAGTAAGCATTCATGCAACTTTTTACTTTGTCAAAAGTGTTTTTATGGAGATACCTTACACTATACAGAGTTTTAAAATTTGCAAATCAATGGAAAATAATTCACATCTGCGAATACAAATTGAAGGACGCATGAATTTAATGAACGTAAAAAACATTTTTGAAGCAGGAAAATGCACGAGGACATCAGATATTTAAATATAACAAAAACCGTTGATTTATTTATTTGAAACTCTTCATGTGTATGTTGTTATGCCGCTGCAAAAGTACAATTAAAAATTTCTAATATTTAAAGATACAAGATTCAATTTACACGTCATGTAAAGAGAAATTTCGCTCAACTCTTTCTTTCGCAATTACCCCTGAATTTTCATTTATTCGACTGAAAAGAAAATGTAAATAAACGGCTTAATCATTTTCATAAAAAATGAAGCTATGTACTATTAAAATATTCCTCTAGGAATGTAGGACAATAAGAAATGCAATATACTTACGGAATGTGGAGAATCGACTTTTGGCTTGAACTTCGCCTTCAATGTCGCCTCGTTGGCGTCGGTTGCAGACTGCGGGCGACAAGGCAACGAAGCAGCGTGGTGCCACAACTAAATCAGAGCAAGAGCTAGTTCCTAAAGAAATATATAGTTTTCCTATGTAGGTATATACTTGCGCTGTTGCCGAATTTGGCATTCGATCCAGTTGCGCCAAGCGCGAATCTCAAAATTGCCCTTCCACATTGTGTTTTGGAATTGGCAGCTTTCTGTGACTGTTTTGAATATTTATAATTTATTTTTGAAATCGCCTAGGTGTGCTATTACTTTTATCACACACTTTGGTAAGAGTAGATGCTTTCTCGATTTTTTTATTTCTCTCAGCATCCGTGTTTGGAACCAATAAAAGTTATGCTATTACATTATTGATCATACCTTTACATCAATTTCTATGATAGTTATAAGTAAAATATGAACATAAATACTATATTTGTTTACTTTTTTTTTTTTTTATAAAACCTTAAAAATACACATATCTATTTTTGCACTTATTACATTATTTATATTACTAGTCAATCATTTCGGCATTCTTCAATTGTCGCTTCATATTTATTACACTTAAGACAGTTATTCACGTAAATTATCGGTAGCTGCTCTATGTCGATAAATTTAAAAAACATCAACTGAACTATTTCTATAGCAGTGTTTTCTTCATTAGATCTTTGCGACAACAATCTAATTTAAATTTACAATATTATATATAGTTTATAACAAGAGGCAATTTTGCAGCATTTAATATGAACAGATGATCGTAATATCGAGGTTTCTATTTCAAAGTTTATGAGCATACATTCATTTTCATTGGAAGTGTCAACAATGAGACACACGTACATAACTGCTTTTTTTTATCTTAGTTATCACCCGGAGAAGTGGTGTCTCTTCCAAAATCAAGTTCGCCAAAAACATTTTTATAGTTATTAAATTAACGGATACATGTAGTGGAGTTCGTCAATTTCCGGAGATTCCACGTCTGCACCTGTCTATTACATTCTTCACCATAATGAAATTGTGTTGTTTTTTAACGGGGAAATTCAATGCTGTCTTTCTTTATTATTAATGTCTTCATTTATTATTCTGAAATTACAGTTCTGTAAATATTTTTTGTAAATATTTTTCTGGTCATTAACAGAGATCGTTTTGCACAAATACTTTCGTTATTCATTCGTTGAAACACTTATTGTTGCTACATAAGTATGTACTTGAATAAATATTTGGGTAGAAACTTTAAAATAATTATCATAAATGAAAAGTATAAATAAAACTTTGAATATCGAATAAATCGATAGAAAAAAATTAGTTCTGAAAATTGTTACGATATTTTTAAAGTGTAATTAGATTTACCTGTTGACGATTAATCGATAATAAGAAAATAGATATTTGTTATATTGAAGAGTTTTATTGTAATTACAATTTTCGACTTTTCAAAGAGTGTAATAAGATTTACCTGCTGACAATTATCAATAAATAAGAAAAAAAATTGATACTTACTATTTTGAATCATTTATTTATATTTTCATTTCAATGATATGAAAAGAAAATTCGATTTCTTTGAAGAGTTACACAAGTTTCACCTGTTTGCAATTAATATATAATAAGAAAATAAATATTTACTATATTGAAGAGTTTTATTCATAGCATGAAAGATATTTTATCGTTTTTCTCACAATACTGCGTTACTAGAGCACGCGCGCGATAATCGTATCAAATAGATACGTAAATATAGCTCCATATCTTTGAAAATATAATATATAGACTATTAACAATTTCTAGGCATATATTTGGAGCCGTTATGAACAACTTTCTCACTGTAAGTTTGTTTGCCAGAATAATGTTTGTTAATGTTTTTTTAATCGGAAATGTTTTTCAACGCATAGCGGTGATTGCCTACTCTCAGAGGCGGCTAGTCTGGTAGGCTCGCGCGCTCAAGTCGTTATTCTATCCGGCCTTTCAATTTTATGAAAATTTTCTTTGAAATATTCGTTTGTATGCACAAGCATCCGCTGTTATTTTTAAGTCATCTTCCCGCGGCTTTAAGCAACTTCACCAGAGATTCTTGCAAATCGGCTTCGGTCAGCTGAAACAATGCAAGTTCATTTTTTTTTCATTACAATAATCTTGTAAATTTTCTCGTACGATAGTCTTATGATAAACACCTAATATTAAGTTATAATAAATGAAAAATTCTCTTTCACTTCGGTTTATATGCAGAAAATTGTAGAGAATTATGCCTTAAGCAATTTTCACTAAAATCAGGATATTTTTTTATTTCTTAATTTTTATTACAATTTGTTACATGACAATAATTAATTGTTTATCTTGTACAATATTAGCGTTAAAATACAGGTGAGGTTTTCAATGAATGTAAGACTCGGCCTAAGATTAATTGGTTAAATCTTTTATTATCAATTTCCATAATCGAAAAAACTAGTTTTTTCTTCAGTTGTTTATATTTTTTTAGGCGAGAGTTGCAAAATTTTCTTGTAGAATACAAATTTTAATTAAGATGTTTTATTTCTGTAAATCTAATTAATGTTACCTTTCTTCCTTTCAACTGTTTATGTTGTAGACCATGATTTGCAGATAAATTGCTTGTTTTTCATTTTTCCACGAGGAATTTACGTCATATAATAAAAAAAAAGAATTACGTGAGCAAAAAGAGTAGCGGCGAATTTGAGTACGCCCTAAACGACAGAAATAAGCGACGGTTTTTTCTTCTCCGACAGCTTTTTTTCCACTCTCCGATACTTTTGTAAATACAACGGCACAGGTTTTAAAAATTATCTTTGGCGTAAGTAAGAAAACTCGATAGCCGCAAGCCGGTCAGGAGAGTCGCCTGTCCATGATTCCCACCGTCGATATGATCGGCTCGTGTAGCCGTCCGGCGAGTTTGGATTGTTAACATTGATTTTTTAAGGGATCATAGTGGCTAACAGAAATAAAAATTCTGATAGAGTTATTCTGTGTACCAAAAGTTCGGCTAATTTTAGAACAAGGCTCGGAAATGTGAATGTAACAGTTGATAATTTGATTTTTCATTATTTAAAAATAGACGTACTGGCAATTTACAGCGTCTACTTATTTTTATAATGATTGATCAAGATCTAAGTATAAAAATTTCTTGATAATATTTTTTAGCACTTATTTTATTTGTGATTCAGATAAAGAATTAAAAAAAATTGTAAATAATTTTTTACAATTGATATACATTTTATTAGGCTATGAATAGGAACATAAGTCTTGAATAATTTATAGTGAATTAATAACAGTATAAAAATAATTAGGATTCTTTCTGTGTTATAACTTATGTGAAAATTATAATATAGTTGCTCTTCCAATAGTTATTCTTCCAGTATGCTTACTTTTCTTATTACAGTTATCATTTTTACCTAGAATTTACATCATGTGCGTGTTAAAGACTCCTAATACATGAAAATAATATCTACCGCGTGATTTTTTTCTTAATAGATTCGGTTTGAATTTAATGGGTTATTGATTCTCGTATTAATTTATGTCGAAAACAAATAAATAAAGCAGTTTTTACATTTTTTTCTCGTAATGATAACAAATCGAAATTTCGAACATGTAATACTTTGCTTATGAACATAAACGTATGGTTAAACATTTAACACGAAGAATAAATAAGTGATTACCTACTGTAATAACATTCATATTATTCTATCATTTTTGAATCGATATAATGTGATGGACATATTTCATTTGTATTTTATAAAAATCAGACAATAGGCATGGTATTTTTTGTCACGTTATTTTTATAACTTCATAGGAGATGTGTTGAAACAAGTACAATAATAACTCATAACATGAAAAAGATGTCCAGAATATTCTCACGAAAAACAGTGACTCGCACGAATTACATTATTAATAGATTTAAAGACAATGCTTTACTTTTTTCAACAGCGATTTAGCTTCATATTTCAGTGTTTGAATAGCATCATATAATCTCTAAAAATTCATTCGAAATAACTGTTAGAATTTGTTTGAAAATTTAAATATTACATAAATTTCTTAAATTTTCTACGCTTAAAAAATCAGATATATATTCGACGCAGATATCCGGGAGAAAGATATTTGATATTTCATACAAAGCTTTTCTGGTCATTTCAAAAAGTGATTTTCTCTCAATAGTTTCATTCACGTAATCTTCAATAAGATGGTTGTATATTTTATATTCTACAAGATCAGCTGGTATGCGCTCAATATAAGCAAGTCTACGTTTTGGTTTCATATGCAAAAAGTCGTAAAGAGATATGGAGTCATCGACTAAAACAAATTGCTTCAATTGTTCAACTTCAGCTAAACAATCGTCGTAATATTTTTTTCCGTTAATCTTATGAAATTTTAGCTGACTATGGTCATGAATTTGTATATTTATAGCATCGAACTTTATTAAGTGCATCATCACACGATCGATAGAATCATTTGATTTTGCAGAACAATTAAACGGGCAGTGACATTTTTCTAGAAAATCATTGACAAACTCATGAAAAGCATGACTTTGTCTTGCTTCATTCACATCAAAAAATAAATCTACTACTTGGAGATTATTTTGAATAGCTTCATGAAAAGACAATTGTCCGTTATAATCTTGCAAGGATTTATCAGCCCCCAACGATAACAGCAATTGCGCGGCTTCTTTTCCATGATGAGCTGCTACTTGAAGTGGCGTTTTCCCGGATATGTCCCTCGAATGAATATCAGCTCCTATAGCAATTAGCTTTTCAATCATAATCTTGTTGTCATAGCGTGCAGCAGTGTGTAACAGAGTTGAGCTGTTAGTATTATCTCTGACGTGTACGTTGGCGCCATGTTCAAGCAGCACGTTGACAATTTCATGTCTATCAAATTCTAATCCCACGTACAACGGAGTCTTGCCATCTGCAGCTAAAGCATTTACACGAGCATTAGCTTCCAACAGACTTTCTACTACGGCTAGATGACCCTTTTCCACGGCTAGAAACAATGGCGTGTATTGGGTGACAGCGATCTCACAATTGGGATCAGCTTTGTAAGCTAACAACACTTTCGCTATTTCTGAAAATCCCAGTTCGGATGCGAGGTGCAGCGGATTTTTCTCGCATTTTGCTGGTATGCTTACACTGGCGCCGGCTTTAACCAATTCTTCAACCATGCTCACGTGACCTTTCTCAACAGCTAGATACAAAGGTGTACATTTCGAACTATAATTCTTACTGTCGAGACTGGCACCGTGTCTCAATAATGCTTTCATGATATTTACATTTCCGGTTTCCGCGGCGAAGTGCAATGATCTTTTACCATCTTTGTCCGACACGTTGACATTGGCTCCTGCTCTCAACAACTCCTCTACTATAGCTGCTTGATTTTTCAGTATGGCTACGTGCAGTGGTGCTATTTTTGAATTTTTTTCCGTAAAGTTCAAGTTTGCTCCTTGCTTTATTAATACTTTGACAATGTCGATGGTACCCGATCCACATGCTTGGGCAAGCACTGATCCACTCATGTTGTTCTTACTTATATTGTCGTTGTTGACAGTCAATTCGTAAATAATCGTTTCGTAGATTTTTTTATCTCTGGCAGTGAAGTTATCCCAGTCGTTGATTATCTTTTTCAATACAATCACACTGTATCTGTCAAATTTTCTGTAGTGATCGCACATCATTTGCTTGATTCTTTCATTTTTACACGAAACTGCGTCGTAAAGAGGATTAGCTTCCCAGCCTGATATAGAACATTTATTCAGTATAGATTCTACAGTATTTGCATCGCCTCTATTGATAGCGGAAATAAGTTCGTCGTAATCATTGGCATTCTTTTCGACCCAATTGCTGGTGAACATGATGATTTTATGAGTTTTTCCTAAATAATGGTAAGAAATCTGGAAACATTTTACAATTATTGAGTATTGTCAATTTCAATTCATTTTGTTTACACATATTAAATTTTACATTTTACATGAAGCTCGCTCAAAATACTTTTTTCCAAAACACTTTCTTTTTCAACAATGTACTTATATTAACAAATAAATAAATTCCAGTAAGTGGACAGAAAAAACCATCAAGATCGTATAATGCCATTTATGAAAAAAGCGTCTTTAGGAAATTTTGAGAAAAATGACGTTAGAAAAACTGTCTCATTTAGATTAATATTTAGTTTTTATTAAAATATCAAACTTATCTGTCAATTAATTATTCTACATAAATATATAAAATTAATAAAACTTGCAGTTACGTACTATTGCTTAATTTGTGATTCTTCGAACAAATAGTTTTAAAAAATGCACTCTTCCTTATTTTGAAACACAAATTATTATATCACACAGTTATATCAATAGTTAATTAAATTAGGGAAGATTAATTTTGAATATCTTATAAAATAGCTCAAACTTATAATGTAGAACACGTAAAGAATGAAGGTATACTGTCGCACTACACGTGCACGACTGAGAGGTAGACTATGAGGCTTATCTATTGTATATAATAAGTTGGCTGTGTTATAGATATTAATTTTATTTTGGTTTTGGCTTATTTACATATAAAAATTATTTTTCAACTTTAAAATCTATTACCACTCCATTAACATTTTTCAAATAACTACAATATTTCATTTTTTTCATGCGAATAAAAGCTAAATTATCTTGATTGTTCGATATTCCCATGGATACGCTGATTTTGAGGGCACCTATTTTCCCATATCATTGATATTTTCATAATCAATAAACGCAGATAGAATTATTTAACACACTCAAAAATAAATACATTTTATTTTTTCAGAATAAGATGTTTACTTTTATGTTCTTTATGAGTATCTTTAATGAAATGTTTTTTCAATTTATTAATTTTCTCCGTATCAATTTTTCGCAATTTCGAATAAATCATTAAATGTTTTACTCTACTTAACTTTAATATAGCTTGTACCAGAATTTTTGCAAAAGAAATCTAAAACTTCGTATTCGTTAATTAATACTATTTCATAAGTAGAAATATGTTCAAATGCACAATTGTATCTCTACTAATATTATTCATCGATAAAAATAATAATGAAGTGATATTATATAATATGGTATTCTAAATAATTAATACTATTATATTATTGGAGATTTCACTTCATGTACCAGGATCATGTGCAATTTTTTTTTATCAATTATCCAGGCACTGATAATTTTCAACCACTTTATAAATAGTTATTTATCAATTTTTCAAATAGCGGTTTGTATAGTTAAATATTGTATTGAAATTTATTAAATTTTTCGATTAATAAACCACCAATAATAACATTTTATTGGTATAATCAAGTAGATACTTACTTTACTGTGTATGAGAATGAAGGAGGTATTTTGTTGCATTTAAATTAAGTATTATTTTATTTTCATGTTATGTTAAATAACTGTATTATTCATATTTGTCAATCGCATGTCATAATAATTTAATATTGTAGATACTAAGGTTAAATAAGGCTAAATTAAATTAAATTAAAAATTGATCAAATTAGAATTTTTATTCAAAAATATTTTTAAACACATCACTAGAGAAATTATATTGTTTAAATATATTAAGAAAATATACAAATTCATAAGAAAATTGTATAAAAATTTCATTAAGTACAGATTTACTATTTACAATTAGGTAATTCAAAGAAAATAATTTTTGTAAACTAATTGTTCGTGTAATGAAAATTAGCTTTGACTAATGGTGTCAAAACCGGTAATTGTAAATGAAGCAATCGGAACGTATATACCCAAAAGATTTTGGTTTACAATTGAACGTTCACAAAACTTTAATTTTGAATTCAGTTTCTCAAATCTGAAATGATTCAATCTTAATTTTTCACTACATGCAAGTGTCAGTGGCCTTAAAATTTTGTCGGAGCAATTCACTTTTACATCTCTTCGGAGTAGTATTAGTAGTACCTCCATTAGAAGATCGGCCTACACGGTCGCTTGATGCAATAAAGTTTATTCGTTTTTCTTAACTTCGTCGAGGTCGAAGTCATTCGTTAACATCACATTTTTATTATCAAAAAACGAGTCTTTTTTTTTAAGAAACTTCTATAAAATAATTATGATGCAAGACACTTGCTTTTAATTACCTTACAATGTAGAAAAAATATCCAATATGATACTCATTGGATTACTTATACTCTTCTATTTTGGTAGTGTTTCCTGAAATAACAAGATTTAGGTGTTGAAATGATTCTCCTTATACCGTGAGTAGAATTTAAAAATTTATAAATTAACAGTTTTGTTTGATCTCCTAATAATTTGATTGTTTATTAAATAAAAAGTTAAGCGTTACCTGTTTGACAATAGGTTTGATGGCAGCAGCTTTAATAATCATTTTCAGTAACCCATTATCAAGGAAAGCAAGCAAATATACTAGACATTTTTCAGGCCAAGTAATTCCAGTTAATCGATTCCAAGCCACCATTGATGGTTGTATTAACGGTTTCCTCCTACTAGCTTCTAAAAAACTAGCTCTAATAATACCGCAGTACTTCGGAAATTTAGATTCAAGATTAACGGGTACATTTTTAATGAAAGTCAAGCGACGCATTGGATTCATGTGCAACAAATTGTAAAGAACAATTTCATTGCCAAGCTTATAATTCCTCATCTTATCCACTTCTTTTACGCACTCGCCGTAATAAACTTGCAAGCCGTATTGGCTGATGTAGCGCTTGAAAACATTGGCGATCAGCAATCTCGCAGCTATCATTTTGGTGAAATGTTCGAGCAACAGAAACGGTACGTAATCGTAAAGCGCAGTCGTAACAAGTCGAGGCTCGCACTGCTCGAATACATCATTGATATCCGCCCCGTACGAAAGTAGCAAAGCCAAACCTTCGCCGTTTTTATTTTTTATTGCTTCGTGCAACGGCACATGCTCGTCCTTATCCGTTGCGTCGATGTCAGCACCGGCCTTCAAAAGAATTTCAATGACGTTGCTTCGATGACGAGTCGCCAAGTGCAAAGCTGTCTTGCCGGAATTATCTCTAGCTTGCAAGTCGGCGCCATTTTTTAACAGTACGTCGACGACGGCCTGACGACCGTCCATCGATATCGAACAATACGTCATCGTTTCCGTGATTACGCTGCTTCCGACGTTCGTCAGTGCTTGACCGATTTCTATGAGGTCGTTGACAGCTTCGTTATGGCCGCTCGTCGATGCCAAATGCAAAGGCGTTAACTGAGTACTTTTATGTTTACAGTTTACATTCGCTCCTGACTTGATCAATGTTCTCACGATTTTCACATCGCCGAGCATTGCTGCTACGTGCAGAGGAGTCAAGTTCTCATCGGTCGCAGCATTGACCTTAGCACCGCCTTTGCTGATCAGCAGATCCACAATTTCACTGCTGCCGTGGTAAGTTGCAATGAGTAGCGGGGTGAATTTAAAAATTGCTTCGCGCCGGTTCACATCAGCCCCGCGTTCGAGCAGACACGTAAGTACGTCCATTGGGCCTATAAACGATGCAATGTGCAAAGGAGTGACAGTGAAATCAGCTTCGGCGTTGACGTCCGCTCCAGCTGCCAAAAGAAGCTCCACGGCTGATTTTATGGTGCCGGAGAGAACTGCGAAGTGCAATGCTGTGAAACCACGTTTGTTTTCTCTACGGTGAACGTCTGCGCCGAGATGGATCAGCTCGTCAATTAGGTGGATGCGAGCTGATTGCGCTGCGTAATGAAGGGCCGATTGCCCATCTTTATCAACGACGTTCACGTCGATGTCTTCTTGCACCAGCAATTCCTCCATTTCTGAAATTATTTTTATTGACTCTTCGTCATCTTGGATCCATGGCTTTTTACACAGTTGAACCAGTCTTTGGTTGCCGTCTATGCGATTGTCCGTGTCGACGGTACCTTCTGCCATTTTCGGATGTGAGATATTACATTTATCTCTTAATCAAGGATGCGTTAAACAAAAGCTATCCTGTAACAAAAAATATTTCATTTATTACAGTTGATCTCTGGAGTTTACCTGTCAATTGGTCAAACGTAATAAGTTGCCACGTTTTTTATCGTTTTTATGATAACATCTGCCTTGAACAAATATATATGTGTTTATAGTGTATATATAAAACTCCTCGTAATACTTATATGTTGCTTTAAAATAAATATTGAAAGGTAATTTGATGATAAATATATATTATTAATTTGAAGTCGCGTTGATTTTGTTTGAGCGGATAAAAAATTTGGCTCGTAAACTTTCTTTTGCAAAGACAGAATTAAGAATATTGAAATAACATAAACATTGAACTTATATTTTACAAAAATAAAGTAAATATTAATTACATAGTAATATTTAATAAAAAACTGTGTTATGCATTTCAATCAAATAAATTTGACTTCAGAAGTACGTTATACTTTTAGCTTTAATTTATTCGATCACAGTATTTTTAAACATTTAATAATGGAACAAAAAATAAATAAACAATATCTACACAAAGATTAATGGATAACCTCGAAATTGTTCATTGTCAATAAAATATATTAGCTAGTAAACAGTTATTGAAAAGTGCAGCCAGTTTCCTCGTGATAATGTGGAGATATAGAGATTTCGAATATTGTTCAAACTCACGTCAAACATAAATAAATAAAGCTTCCTCGCTCCGATTGTGTACACATATTTCAGCCCATTTTTGTTCATTCAAATATGCTGCTCCGGCTCTTTATCTCCAATCAGATTTTTATAACTAGAACGAAGAATTTTCAGAATTCTTTTCAATTTTTACATTTATCAAAAAAACTTGGCAAAAAAGTGTTACGCACATTACCATATCATTGATGACAACGGAGAGCTACAACTGTGGCAACTACATCCGACGCACGCGCATTCGTAAAACGAGAGCCAATAGCAATGCGTGTTTTTCAAAATACGGGAGCGATATTGACGCAGTCAGCTGCTTTGCACACGTGCGCACTGACAAGTCGAAAAATAATACAGGAAGTGCAAAAGATAGCTATTTAAACTCAGGGGTTAGCTGTAAGTAAGCTATTTTCGTATTTATTATTTCAATTAACTTCTTGCCGTCTGAAAAGAAGGAGGTTCTGTATGAACTGCCGGGTATGTACTTTTACCCCTCCCTCGCCCCCCACAAGCACAATATTAAAGTTTAAAGTTTTACATCTTTGATGAAAAGTAATCTACAGAAACGGACAATTTGCAAAGCGGTATGCACCACGAATACAACCGAACGTTTCTTCTTATTTTTTTCAAACCAACATTTTAAATTGTATTATCTAAAACGTATTTTGTTCACTTTTGATCTCACGTCAAATATCGAAAAAAAATCGCAAAGATTTTGAAATACATTTTACTAGCTCATGAGTACCAAAATTTTATTTAGAGGTCCTAGCAAGTTCCCTTAATGGTAACATTTTATTTGTTGAAAAAATTGACTTTGCCACGCTTTTTTGAACATTCTAGGTTATAAATTTTTTTAAATTAACAAAACAACAATTTTCATTCAGCTCATTTTTTTTATTTCAATCTCTTATTATTTAGAACAAGTAAAAATCAATTAACAAGCACTTGATACTGACGTGCAACATAAGCACTCAGTTTATCTGGAGTTGCTCAATGCAAAAATCAATGTGTTGCTTTTTTCGGGCGCACCTATCTTGAAAGCTGAAATTTTTTATATAAACATAAAAATTACGAGTACCTAACAAAAAGTTATTCTAATTCATATTTTATGTGTAACAATGGAATTAAAAGAATTACTAGAGCCATGAATTATTGAAACTCAACTCGAATATTCATTATAGAATCATATTATTTCTTGCCGAAACCGAGCAGTAGCAGATATAAAATGTTCAGGTTTATTGTCTATTAATAAATAAACAAAATTCTGAAAAGTAATTTTAGGTATGCTAATATGACATTCAAAGCCTTGACTGGCTAAAACTCAATTCCAATTTTTATTATAGAATCATACTATTAATTTCCGAAAACCGATAAGTGCCAGATATTAAAAATTTAACCAATAAAAAATACACGTTTGTCACGAATTCTGTTTTTAGCTTTGTTTTCGACCAAGCTTTTTTAATTCTTAAAAGGAATAAAACTTCAGACAGTTTTCGTTTTATTTTTAAGCGTTTATTAGAGCAAAAGTCACAAGCGACCGCTCTCGACGCGAAAAAAAAGCCAATAGCAAAAAAAAGGGCGAGCGCAAGCTCGTGTGTCGTTTGTCCAGAAAAAAAAAAAAAAAAAAAAAAAGGTAACAATTTCATCGCTATGACTACAAAAACAATTCATCACTATGACTAAAGAACAATTGCTCGCTCTTCGAAAAATCAAAACTTATATTAGCCTGTCGGTAAATCGCAAACTTCTTTATCCTATCGGTAACATCCTCCTCACCTACAAAATTTTATATTTTGTATTCTTAAACTTTAATAGTAAACATCAATCATAAATAAAACAAATTATATAATTTACAATTGCGTCTTATTTCATATCTATTACTCTTACCAACTCTCAAGAAAATTAAACCCGAATTTGTCCAGCCAACCGTCCGTAGACAAGCCTCTGCGCTTAACTACCCCGTAGCTTTGCCTTTTACTGAATCAAAATTCATTGGCAAAGATTCTGCGCCCACGAAAGCAATTCTTTCGCGACGCGGCCTTGACACAAATTCAAAGAATACCTTTCTCTTTTGAGTGAGGTTTTACAGTCAATTCTCAGACAAGTGATCCCGCATGATCTATTCATGCGTACTTAACTAATTTATTACTAGGTCTTGTTAACACTCCGTTTTCCGTTCTTAGTTCAACAACTCTTACTCTATTATCGGCGCCTGGTAAAACACGAATTACAATTCCCTTTTTCCAACAGTTTCTTGGTACATTTTCATCGGTAATTATAACTAAATCGTTTATTTTTAATTGAGGTTGGTCCTTTTGCCATTTCTTTCTAGAATGTAATGTTGGAAGATATTCGCGTAACCATCGATTCCAGAATTCATCCGCGTACATTTGAGCTTTTTTCCATTCTTTCTTTAAGTCTAAATTTTTATAAGTATATCGTGGTAAACATAATTGTCCTGAAGAGGATCCAATCAGGAAATGATTTGGGGTGAGAGCTTCCAAATCATGAGGGTCGGCTGAAACGTGCGTTAATGGCCTAGAATTTACACTATGTTCAATTTCCGCTAAAATGGTACGTAAGGTTTCTTCTTTTGGATGCCTATGTCTAATAGTAGCCGCTAACGCACACTTCACCGACCTGATAAGTCTCTCCCACGCCCCTCCCATGTTGGAGGCTGTAGGTGGATTAAACTTCCAAACTATATTATTTTTTGACGTAAATTGAAACAATTTTGCATAGTCAATTGATTCGATCGCCTCTAACAATTCTCTATTAGCTCCAACGAAACATGTTCCATTATCAGAATAAATATACACCGGGAAACCTCTCAATGCCGAAAATCTACGTAAAGCCATGATCGCAGAATCCGCGCTCAAATTATCGACCAATTCGATGTGTATTGCCCGAACCGTCATGCAGGTAAATATCGCTCCCCACCGTTTCTCTTTTCTTCGTCCTATTTTTACCCAAATAGGTCCAAAGTAATCGAGACCGCAATGACTGAAAGGCCTCATTCGATAAGCCAGCCTAGCATCGGGTAGAGCACACATTCGTGGTTGATATGGTTTTGCTCTTAATTGTCGACACGTCGGACAATGCGCAACGATACTTCTAAAAACGCGACGTAAACCAATAATGAAATACAGCTGACGAATTTCATTGATAACCGCTTCGTGATGCATGTGAAAAAATTCTTCGTGATAATGTTGAATGATTAATCTCGAAAGTCTTTCATCGCCATCGAGTATTATCGGATCTTTTCGAAACTCCTGATTGATTTTATTTTGGATTCTACTGTCCGATCGCAGTAAACCATTTTCATCGACGTAAGGAGATAAATTTGTAATTTTACTATTTTTACGAACCGTACCCGAATATTTTAACGAGGCAATTTCAGCCTGAAAGGAAATAACTTGACTTTGAATCAACACTAATGTCTTTGCTCTTTCAAAACGTTCAGTCCGAGTTTCGAATAAGTTTATATTTCTTTTCATCCAAATATCAAGAATCTCAAGAGCTTTTGCTAAAGTGAGCGTCAAACGTAAAAACGTCGAGAATCGATTAAAATCAATTAATGGAGAGAAATGATTAGTCAATAAAATAAATTCTTCTCTAGTAATAAATTCTTTTTCCGTCTCGACTGTCTTTTCGGTGATACTCAAATCTAATTTATTGTTTAAGTCAATTTCCGAATCAAATAGAAAGGGTGGACCTGATAACCAGCGGCTTTTATTTTGCAAAGCCTCCGGCCTAAAACGCGTACCGTCGTCAGCTGCATTTTGACTTGAGCTTACCCAATGCCACTCATCCGGATTTGTTTTCTTACGAATTTCACCAACACGATTCGCGACAAAACTTTTGAATTCTAATGGATTCTTTCGAATCCAACTCAAAACAGTTGTAGAATCTGACCAAAAGTATCGCTTTTTAACAAAAAAATCATGTTCGCGTACGACAAATTCAGCTAATCTCACTCCAATCAGGGCGGCTTGTAATTCTAATCTAGGAATCGTACTTTTGTCGCTAAGAGCTATAGCACGACTTTTCGCCATCACAAAAGCTACGTGAAACCTTTCCTCGCCTATATGAAAGCGCCAGTAACAGACAGCTGCGCAAGCATTTGAGCTTGCATCGCAAAATACGTGTAGCTCGGCATCTTTTTTTTGAAAGTCTCGCAACTGATAACAACGATTAATTTTAACTGACTCAATATTTTTTAACTCGAGAAGCCATTTTTTCCACACGATAAATTCGTCATTCGAAATCAAATCGTCCCAATGTATTTTACTTTTCCATATTTTCTGCATTAAAAATCTTGATTGAATCAAAAAAGGTAACAAAAATCCTAAAGGGTCATAAATAGACATAATGATACCTAGAAACTGTCTCTTAGTCGGACTTTGAACTCCTTGCAAAATTTCAGGTGAAATTTTCTTGCTGTTAAAATTAAAGGTTAAACAGTCTGAGCTATTAAGCCATTTCAAACCTAACACCTTTTCTACACTCTCATCCAGGTTTAAACTATTTATAATCTCTTTTGATTGAGCTGACGAATGAATATCAACAAGAGCCAAACGACAATTACTTGACCAACTGTGCATTTTAAAGTCTGACTTTTCATTGATTTTGATCACTTGTTTTACTATGTCATTCGCTTCTTGACTAGACTCAAAGCTATCTAAATAATCGTCCATGTAACAATTTTCAATTAATTTTTGTGAAGCTATAGGAAATTGAGATTGAAAAGTCATCGCATTCTTATTTTTAATATACAAAGCTGTGCTAGGTGACGATTTGGCTCCGAATAATAATACTCGCATTCTACAAATTGTCGGCTCATTTGTACGATCCGAACCTCTCCATAAAAATCTCTGCGCGTCGCGATCCGAATCAATAATTTTGATTTTCATAAACATGTCTTTTATGTCCGATTTGACTGCAATTTTGTATTGACGAAACCGCATTAAAATTCCTGGTAAAGATTTTAAATAGTCCGGGCCAGGTAATAAAAGGTCATTGAAACTGACAGATTCGGATTTCGAAGCCGCATCGAAAACTAAACGAACTCTACCGGGCTTATTTACATTGCGAACTCCGAAATGAGGCAAATAATAAATTCGATTGTCACTCGATTCTTCAATGACCTTTTCAGCAAACCCACACTCAAACAATCTTTCCATTTCTTTATAATATAAACCAGCATATTCTTTATCGCGATCTAACTTTCTTTCAAGAGATAATAATCGAGACAATGCTTGAGCTTTTCCGTCTGGGAAATTACGTTTTTCGGATTTCCAAAGTAAACCTACTTCCCATGAATCGTTCACGTAATTGCTAGTTGAATCTAGAATTTTAATTGCACGAGCAATACCCGGATCAACACATTTAAACTGAATAATTCCGATAGCATCGAGATTGAAATAATTAAATACTAATTCATTAAGCTCTTTGTCATTATGTGGTTTCGACGGTCTTTTCACAACCCCTGTGTTACACAAATTTATTGATAATGTTTTGATAGAAGAGTTAAAATGACCGTGGATGGACCAGCCTAATAAACAGCGCGAAACAACTAAATCGTCTTTCATAATCGTGCGAACTTCTCGTGTAAGAATAAGACGACAATTGTCTTGACCGATTAACATGAGAGGAATTTCATTGAATGGCTCCACGTAAACGTCAGTTCGCTGTTTGCAAAAATCAGCTAATTCTTTAACAATAACTTGTCTCGACAGTGGAATCTCATTGACAACTAATAAATTATTTACTGCGAAAAGATCTGATTCAATTTTGACATGCAAATTTGTTTTATAATTTGACTTTAAAACTGCTTTTTCACCTGCTATACCTTTGATATAAATATTCGTTTTGAATTTAGGAGCTGATAAACGTTTTATTACAGAAGCATCTATAATGGAAATTGTTGCGCCATCGTCAATCAAAGCGTAGATTAACGCTGATTTTTCGTTTACTGAGAGTTCAACCCGAATAGTTTTTAATAAAGAGCACGAAGCTAGTCATGAATCAGCGTTGAAAGAATTGCTTGGAAATTGATTTTGTTTCAAATTTTCCTCACTATCAATTTGAGCAGTCTTTTGAGCTTCAACGGACTTTGAAAGTTCATCTTTTGGAGTGAAATGTAATAAGGTGTGATGATTTCGTTTACAACGAGCACAAGTGATTTTGGATTGACAATTTTCACGCGAATGACCCTTTTCAAGACATACGAAACACAAACGTTCGCTCCTAGCAAATTTCCAACGCACATTCAATTTTTCTTTCGCAAAATCGCGACAATCCTTAATCAAATGATTTCTACGATTACAAAGAAGACATGATTTCTCAGTTTTTCGTTTCTTTGCTTGCGGTTGTTGATCATCATCGTTTTCATTAGTTTTATTATTAGTATCGATCAACAAAATATTTCTCGAATTGTCCCGATCGTTGTTATGCGGGCGTTTGTTTTGAGCAGATGCCGTTTTCAAAATAATTAAATTCTTTTTGATTCTCTTATTTGTCTCTTCGAAAATAAAATCAGACAATTTTTCCAAATCAGTTTTGTTTTCACAGTTTGTTGAATCAAGATGCGCGTAAATTGTTACAATTGAATCGGGCAATTTTCTAATTATGTTGTCAATAATTTCAGGATTTTGCAAGTAACCTTGCCAACCATTCAACCCTTTTATTGCCGAAATGGTGTTTCTCAAAATGGTCGCAAACTCAATCATTCGCGACTCATCTACGTTCAAGTTTGGTAATTTTCGAATGTCATCACACAATTTATCAAGAATCAACTTCGAATTCCCGAATCGCATTTCTAATGTTTGCATTATCAATTTCGTATCTTTGCAGGACATAAACAGAGATTTTACTGCTTCAAAAGCTTTATCTTTTAAGGCATCCGCGATACGAAGAACATTGTCTTCTTCGTTATAATTTCCCGTCGCAGTTGAAGTCTCAAAAGCATTTTTGAATCGCAACCATTCGAGTGGATCACCCTTGAAAACGGGCAACGATTTTGCAGAAGACATTCTACTCAAAAATGTTGAGCTTTCATTGCTCGCTATGGAATTGCGCGACATAATTGAATTTTCCAAAATATCAGCTAATCTATTTAATGGATCACTAGAATGGTTCTGATTCAACCTAACCCTATCGGGAATATCGCTAGTCGTGCTATGGAATCGATTGTCATAATTATTTACGTCTCTAAAGTTCGCGTCTTCATCGTTGTTGAAGTCCTCTTCCATGGATACGTCGAAAGGTTCATTGAGAGCGTAGTTGGGGTCGAGGTTCTCGTCGCCGTTGTCAGCTTGTGGTACGAAGTCGTAGTCAGACGCGTTGATGGGCGCTGCATCGACGACTCGACGTTGTACAGCTCGACGACGAGCGTTGGCGAGCGCAGCAACAGCTCGCACACGAGCGGCGGCGGCCCGGCGAGCAGCGCCAGCCCGCTCACGGGCGGCGACGGCGGGAGCCGGCGCAGCACCGACGCCCCGCCGAACAGCAATGGCCCGACCTCGGGCGGCGGCAGCAGGCGCGAGCGCGGCGGCCCGGCCACGAGCAGCAGCAGCAGCCCGCGCAGGGACGGCGGCAGCGGCCCGGCGACCAGCGTCAACCCGTTCACGAGCGGTGACGGCGGGAGCCGGCGCAGCATCGACGCCCCGCCGAACAGCAACGGCCCGACCTCGGGCGGCGGCAGCAGGCGCGAGCGCGGCGGCCCGGCCACGAGCAGCAGCAGCAGCCCGCGCAGGGACGGCGGCGGCGGCGGCTCGGCGACCAGCAACGGCCCGACCTCGGGCAACGATAGCAGGAAGAGCCGCGCCGCTCTCGCCGGCAGCACGCCGCCCCGGACCTGCGTCACGCCTTGGAGCCGCTCTCGAAGCGGCGGCCCGGACCCGAACTCGGCCTCGAGTTGCAGCAGGAAGACCGCCGACAACTCGTCGAGGCGCCGCCTCCCGGCCACGAGCAGGAAGATGTTCAGCGCCTCGGACACGAGCCCGGCCCCGAGCGCCAGCAGCTCGAGCAACTCCCGGTGCAGCCGCCATGACAACGCCACTGTCAACTTGACGATGAGCATCGTCGTCATAAGCGACCTCCTGCTCCTGACCTCCTCGACCGGCCATTCTTCACTGACACTTTTTTTTTTTTTTTTTTCAACGAAAATGCAAGAAT